>NC_090853.1:1907500-2577500 GCF_024217435.2 Syngnathus scovelli
CACCAGCAAGCACTAGATCTTGACATTGCAATGCACCTGTCCAAATGTGTTTGGAGAAGTGATTAAAGACTCTTCAAAGCTGGGCTGGAGAACCATCCTACCATTGAGGTCCTCGGTGGGCCAAAAATTCCAAAACAAATATTATGAATGCACACCTGGCCTTAAACGTGTTCTTTCTTGACATTCAATCTTTTTATTTTTTTTATTGCCAGGCTATTTTGGCTGGTCCACACAAAGACAATGCTCGAAATGTGCTGTTGACATTCCAAACAGAGAGCTTGACTCTGATATCTTTTCCAGAGCTGACAGTGATCCGCCGCTGTGCTCACAGCTTCATAAACACACACAAGCTCAGCCTGTTTTGACTACACACATGTTCTCGCGCACTTACATCAGACTATTTTCCTATTTATCGAAAATCTGTAGGATATATCTACGATATATCTTCCTGAGATGTTAACATTCCGTATTAGATAAGAGTCTTGCACTTTGACCTTTTATATAGTTCAGCCGCAGGTCAGTGCAAAGCTGCTCCTGCCGCTCAGCCAGGAAAGATCGGCTCAGCGAGGGGCACGGCCAACCGACTGAGGGAATGTGTGTGTTAAGAGAGATGGGGGAGGATGACGGTGAGATAAAGGACAAAAACGAGAAGAAGAATAGAAGCACAATGACAAAAGGAGCAGGTCAGGACAGGACAATGGCTGCCTCGAGTGACATTTGAGCTTCTACTCTCGGAATGTGGAGGGGAAAAAAATCTGTGTCGGTTTACGAAAATGCTGACTAACTGAATTAGACAATATCCGCAAACATCATCAAAGAGGAAATCATTTAGTATGTCAGACATGTTTTTATTACAAGCCACGTCATATTTATGGTTTTCCCCCCCACTGGGCTGGTTGTAACAATAAAACGGTTTGGCTCTTACACTAGCTTGGTTTTAAATGCTCAGTTTGGTTCACATTAAATACAGCAAGAAAACAAAAGCAAAAGAAACCGTGAGCTATGATGTCTGCTAACCAGAAGCTGAGCCGCACTGTGTTTGTTCACCGACTCGGCTCAAATGAAAAGCAGCCTCATCAACTGAACGGCTAAAACACGTGTTACCTCCTTGTAGTCATCACCGAGACAGAGGCAGGACGTGTTCCTGATGACATCACCCACGCCGTGGCATTCGTCCGAGTGTTCCAGCGCCTGTCTCATCTCGCCCCCACCCTCCTTCTTCTTCTGTTGTCCCTTTGGCCAGCGTTACTTTTTAGTCCAGGCTGACTGCCGAACTTGGGTCTCGTCCCGGCTGACTCGCCTCGGCCATGATCTGAACATATACACCGACTCTGATCTGTAACAGCTCGTCCTCTCTTACAAGCTGTGGGGATGTTTCTCACTGCCCACGCTGTCTCCTGTAGGACTGTGAAAGCCCAGTGGTCAGAGGTAAAGACCCCCTTTTAGACACTCCCTGCCTTGCCGGTCAGGACGGCCTCTCACGGGAGAAAAACCTCCCTGTGTGTGTTTTATTTTTCACACCCCGACGTGTGGGCAGCAGCTGCTTGCAACCACATTGGGGAAAAAGTCACCTCAGCAAAAGGAATGGGAAGGAATGTGGAATGAAGAAGAGGAGGAAGATGTTTCTTATGTCCAAGATAGATGATTACATCTTGATAAAAAAAAAAAGGCAAAGAAAGGATTTCATCTACATATACTGGCTAATTTAGAGGCGGAGAGCAATAAATGGTGGAGCAACACATGTAGACAACGATTTTAACAAGGCGTATATTCTTTATCCTCTGCCACGAACAACTAATATTCCTGAAATTGTGACTGCCTCTTTTATCTGAATTTTCTGTATTAGCAGAATAATGTCCATTGAATTCAAGCAAAAAAAAAAAAAAGTGGCAAAAAAGCAATTTTTTTAAAAGTACAATATTACATAAGGAGTGAGACATTTGCTTTTAGGCTGAATGACAAATAGTTTCCATTGAACTATGTTAATGTGTACTGGCTTCCCTTTTAAATGAAATCCCCTCCACGCCTCAAAATTGCTTGTGAGACTGAAAAAAGAGAATGCAAAAATGTGGATTAGTTTCGAGCTTTGAGCTGGATTAAGCGTCAAAATCTGTGAATGAATGATGACCTCTTTGCATAAAGGTTTCCTGCTTGAACAAAATAACCACTGATGGAGAGCACAATGAAAGGTCAGTCCGTCTCACACAGACACTGCACAGGGGGACCACGTCTGCGACTTACACTTTCAATCCCGGCTCGCCGCGTTATGAGCTCATCGCTGCGAGACATTATCGAGCCATGACTCATGTATTTGTCATGGCTGCTCAGTGGGAAATTTTGAAGCTCATATAGCAAAAAGGCAGCAATTCTATGTCAACACACCAACCTGTCATTGGTTGATGGAGTACAGGGTGTGCACACTTGTGCAACCACACCATTTCAGTTTATTTTGATTCACCATCTTGAAAAAGACAGACAAAATCTCAATTGAGGTTATTTGGGTCTTATTTTTCATAGCACAAAAACTAGTATGCTAACAGGGGTGTGCAGACTTTTTATAGCCATTGTATTTATATTTATGTATGGTACATGCTCACCGCTAAAAAGATATTTTTTGATTATATTTGAGTAATGATGATATTACTTTCTATCCTCTTAGAGAGGGATAAAAAAATTTTTTGAAAACAATCCTCACCATAAAAACAATCAACAAACAACCAAAAACCAGTCTCGTGTTCCTCACTATCAGATAACCCGCAAGAGGACAACGTGATACGACAACACGAGAAGAGCAAAATGAGAAGGAACAACAAGTAATGTTTGTACTAAGTTCATTTTGTTTTTCCTTATTTAATCACTTCACAGGTTTCTTTTATATCAAACAAATGGTTTTAGGTTATTCACCTGACATGTTTCGGCGGTTTCTTCCGCCTTCATCAGAGTGTCACAGATGTGATCAGCTGATCGATCAGCTGATAAAGACGCGTCACCATCACATCTGTGACACTCTGATGAAGGCGGAAGAAACCGCCGAAACATGTCAGGTGAATAACCTAAAACCATTTGTTTGATATAAAAGAAACCTGTGAAGTGAACAAGTAATGTTGACGAACGTCAAGCGGGGAAGATGAGAAGGGCCCAGACAGATAATGAAATATTCATCGAGTTGGGGGAATACACCAAAACGGAGTCCAATCTCAAACACACGTACACACACCAGCACTGACAAGCAGGAAGTATGCTTGATTCAGCGACAATCCCGAGGGATTTGGTGGTAAAGTACACTGTCGCTGTCCACTCAGAAAGACGCTTCAGACTGCACACACACACAGCGTGACCATCAGACTGCAGTCTAGCATGTATTCGAAATGTCCCCACATTAAAGGTGGTACAAGTACACGTATGCACACACACGGGCCAATAAAAGAGCTTTTAGCTTTGTGCTTGAGTGGCTATGACGGGCGGGGCGGCTTCATTAGTGAGGCTGACTTCACGGTTAAGGTGAAGTCACTGATGATCTTATTTTTTTTAAGCGGGGTGGGCGGAGGCGGATAAAGACATGGTCATGATCACCGCCTTGGGCCCACTTGGAGGGTAGCATGGGTGCACATCGGGAGATGGTTAAATGTGGAGCGGATGGCGTGACTGTCAGGTGAGGCTGAGACACGAGGGGGGCCTTCGGAGAGGGAGCGAGATAGACGTAAACACACAGAAAAAGGCTTTTTGTTCCAAGTGAACAGAGGGTGACTGTGGGAGAGAGGGTTCCTGGCACCTCCTGTGGGCCTGGCATGCACTGCCACTGCGTGTGCGCATATGCTCGATTCCGAAGCACCTCTAAATCCGCCTCCACTGATGCCAGTAATGTGTTACACTAACATGACCATGTTTCAGTACAATCTAATTTGTTATAATTTAATGTCTCTTACTGTATACTAGTCACTATGTATTATTATTATTGCAAAGGCACTTAAGTTTGCTCAAGCAGAATGCCTGAATGAGCAATCAGCAGAGAGCTACATTGGCAAATCACTAAGCTGCTAAGTCGTTAAGTAGTACGGTGGAAATGGAGCGGGAGGTCAACGCATTAAACGCCCAAGAAGCAAAAATAAAATACACGTGAAACACAAATACTAGCCGACAGGACAGCTACATTACATACGTATTGTAATGCGGAAGGCTAACAATAAAAACAATAACGATTGACGACATTTACTGTGTGCAAAAGTTGTTTATGTTTTTAGCTAGCTAACTATTTCCAAAGATAGTTATCCTTTTCAAGTATGTGTTCATGAAAAATTAAGTATATTTGTTTTGTGTGTGCACAACAATTATGATGGCAAAATGGCGTCTGCCGTAACTAACTTCCTGCTATGTGCTAAGTTAGCATGCTATGCTACACAAGTTGGGGTTATTTTGTTTCCACCTTTAAGTCATATGATAACATTCTCTTTAGTCAGAATTTTGCAATTAATAAAATAAATTGTAATCTACTTTAGTTTAAAAAAAAAAAAGAATTCTAAAGAAGTAATCAGTGTGTTCTAATGTAACTGTGGCAACTGTGCCCTTCTTTATGCAAATGATTCATTGACATTTACTTACAGCCACATGTAAAAGCTTTTTTTTTAGGGCCAAAAACAAAATAGAAGCAAGTCTTGCTGCCATAGCAACATAGCCCACAATGTCGCCATGGCGATGCTTTGTGTTCCAAACAAATTGGGGAGAGCGGGTCGCCCCATCAGGAGGTCCTCCAACTTTTTTTGTTTTTTGGGCAGGGAGACCAATAACGCATAGCGAGTCTATCAAGCACATTCTGCTAACTGAATATTCCCCCTCACGCCATCGATCACTTTTATTGGACTAATTTCATCCATTCACAACCCCCCCCCCTCCAGGATCCAAGGATGGTCCCGAGGCCTTGGGACGCTGACATTACTCCTGCCGCCTGATAAATCTCCTCATCTCGCCCCCGCCTGATTGTGCCGCTAACAGCGAAGACAGCTCCATCAGAGTTATAGATGATGATGGGAATCCCCCGCAAAAAAGAAAACCGAGATTTAATGCAACGCGGGCCTCTCGCCATAAACAGCGGCGTGCGTTTAAGCACTTAAACAAATGAAAAACAGCAGCAAAAAAAACCCCAAAATAAAATACCCGTGCATTAATGACTCATGAATCCCTGACATTTTTTGGCCCTTTCATTTATGACGATAACCATTTGGCATGAAAATTGATGGATTTTTTTTTGGGTCACAAACTTATTTAACTGGAAAAAAAAAACCTAGCTAAGAATCAACCATCAAGAGGTTCAGGGTTTATAATATACATAAAAAATAAAGGTTACATAAAGGAGAATAATAAATTTAAAAATATATATATAATAAAATCTAACATAAAATATTTTTTTATATATATATATAAAGGAGAATAATAATAATAAAAATAATACAAATAAAATCTAATATAAAATATATATATATATATATATATATATAATAATTGTTATGTCCCAATACTTTTGTGCATATACCGCATCCCCCATTGTGTGTGTGTTAGGGGCGCTGTCCTTTGCCGGTTGCCAGGTTACCGCTCTAATTGAGAGGCCTCCGGAGAGCCGCTGTTATCAGAGTCTGAATCCTCTGTTCCGCCTGCCGCCCTCTTTCTTTCTTTCTTTCTTTCTTTCTTTCTTTCTTTCTTTCTTTCTTTCTTTCTTTCTTTCTTTCTTTTTCTTTCCATTCCTCATCCTTACTCCCCCATATGCAACTTCCATTCCCACTTTGGTCTTTATTTCCACCTTCATGAATTTCCATCCTCAGATTTCTCCCCTCCTGGCGCCGTGTCACTGAGCGCTGTCGATACTTCTCCGGTTACGCTTTAATCTGTGCCTTTCAGCTCGCTTCCCTACTTGGCCCTCGGCATCTTTTCGTTCCCTGCTTATCACCAGCCCTGTCCTGCAATCTTTCTGTCACTCTTTCTCCTATTTTTTTTTTTTTTTTGTTATCATCTAGCAACAAACATGGCAGGAAATCCTTATCCTGTTACACAAGCAGCCAGCACCGATGTAAATCCACCCACCCTCCTGAGTGACACACACACACACACACAAAAAAATGTAGAACTCTCGTTGAAAATAATAACAAATGCTGTGTGGGGTGATGTGAGTCACCAAATTAAAATGTCTGATTTGAATATTGTAGCACAAACACAAATGTTGTGTCATTTTTTTGTAGATGGTGTATGTGAACCACTAAAGGAGCACTTTTTGGAGAAAAAAATAAAAATAGAAACTCTCAACAATCTCAAGAGACTCAAAGCAAAGTCTCTTTTGGAATAAAAACATCCATAACATGATTAATTAAAAATATTAAATAATAATATAGACATATATATAAAATAATAATAATATATAAATTATTTTAATTATTTTATCTAATTTTAAGTATAGACCAGACTAAAATTTTGACTTCAATACTTCACCTGGATAAAGTAGCTTGACACCCAGACACAATCAAATAGCATAAAGCTAGCATACTTTTTTTCAATGCAAATCTGTGCTTAAAAGAACATTTTATGCATTGCATCAAATTCTCGACTACGCCTAATACTCTCTGGAGTTGCAGCTTTCCAAACAACATTCACAATGGCTCTGCCACCTCCCCTGACATCTTCAAGAAGCTCATCTCTCTTCTTGCCTTTCATCCACCTCTTGCTCGCTCTCTGCATTGCAGACTGGCTTTCCTATTTTTACTGCAAAGTAGACGTACAGCTGTCAGGAGCTTGCTTAAATCCCGACACGGCTAGGCCGGGCTGCAACGAGTGGTAAGCCCCAAACAAGTCAACATCTCAAGTCCTTCAATACATGCCACATAGTTTTGCAGGAGGTTGGAGACATTATTCCCTGAAGTCAAGATCTCCCTTGGCAACCAGCTAGCCACCAGATTCACAACACGATCACAAAACTCAACACACTCCCACAAATATGTCACACATGAATGTGACATTTGTGTACCATCTTAAATTGAGGACTACCTTGTAAGAACAGTTTTCCTGGTGGACCATCCTTCACTGCATCCTAGAGCCACACCGGCTGAGCTGGGAGGACCGGGACCGGCTGAAGATTCCCAGTCCTGCAGTGGTATTCCAGCCGGAGCGAGGAGTCCGAGTTCTTGATCTTGCTACTTAACTAAAAAACAAAACAAACCGACTGACGTGTCCTGTCGCTCACTTCACGCCTTGTCACTTCTCAAGCGAGACGAAGATCTACGATTCCCGACTGCTTCCCCTCTCCAAAAAGCCCAAAAGAGGGAGGGGAACGAGCGGCGAGAGAATGGGTGTGGGAATGAGAGAGAGAGAGAGAGAGAAAAAGAAGGAGGGGAGCGATGAAAAGCACACTCACACAGTCGCCTCTCTGGAAAAGGGGGAGGAGCCAGGGGACTGAATGCGTGCAGGCTTGAATGGAGAGACGAGCCGGAGGAGGAAGAAAGGGATGGTGGGGTCGAGGTCAAGGTCGGAGTGTCATTGTGTTGGATGCCGAGTGAGCCTCAAGTATTCCAAATCGGCCATTTTAACACACTATAGTAATTTTACACCCAACCCAAAATCCGATCTGCCCAATCCATGAAACAGAAAGTGGGTCGCTCACATTTGGACAAAAGTAGAACACTTCCTTATTGATTCCAGAAACCAACCAAACAATCACAAATACAACAAGCGATCTTCCTTCAGTCTGCATGCCTGAATCCCTAATGGATTATAATCTTAGCGGCGGCAGATGGCCTCCTCATTAATCCACACCAGGCCAAGCAACTGGCATAATCCTCTCTCCATCCTCCACCATAACATCCTCCCGTGACTGTTAACTCGATTTCGACGTCGCCGCCGTGATCTTGTCTGATCTTGAAAACAGATCAAAATTGTTTTTGTTTAATTAACACAATGTGAGACGATTCTATCAAAATTGGTGATATAGAAGACATTTAATTTAGAATCAGGTTGTAAAACCAAGCTCCATCATCTCTTAACCCCCCCCCCCCCCCCCCCTCCCTCACAGGCAAGATCTCTCCATCTCGATATTGATGTCTGGCGCTTCCTGACAAGATCGCTCTTTGGATTAACGACGCGGATGCGGATCGATGCGTCCGCCGCAACGTTCTTCTCGGCGAAAATATGACCCGATGCGGTTTGACCCGCCTGGTTGGTGCCGCATCCCGTCACGCCGGCCGAATGCAATGATCCGTTCATGACATTAACCTGCGATCAAGTTGTTTTTTTTCTTACATTGAAAACACACTCTGTAGCTACACGGAGTTTATAGTCAATGGGTTAAATGAGGTGGAACGTTTTGTAGGAAAGGGCAAAAAGACTACCAAGAAGCTGCTGCTGCTCAACCACAACATGAAGCAATGTATTTTTAATACCATGCCCACGCAGTGAATCATATTTTTATTGGAGCTGGCTGTTTGAGAGTACATTTGGTGCCTGTAACGATTCAAATCATCTTAGCTACTACTTAATATTACATAATCAAATATAAGCTTCTTTCATAGTAATGATACACAGTTTATATTGCTTTGTTTTTGTCATTTGTTCATAATGTAAGCATGTATCTGTATTGATTTTGTTCGGGGCAAGGAGAGATGTGCCCCACCAGATGGTTTTTCATTTTTTACTACGTCGATATGTTTTAATTATTGCTACAGAGATGCAATTAAATTAAAAAATGACTATCTATAGTTGACCTCGTTTCAGTAGCTTTATTGCTGCGACATTTTTCCATTTAAATAATGTAGGGGGCGTGGCCTATGGGGCAGTTTTTGAGGTGCCCTATGAGAACTGCCCAGCAACAATAAAAAAAAAAAATTCGAAGAAATATTTTTGCGCTCAAAATTATTTCCAGTTAAGACTGAAGCTTTTTATTTCGCTAAATCACGATCAAAATGGTGGCGAGTGGTGCAGTCACCTGACTTCACTGGTGGAGAAAAAAAACACGTTTGTTGGATTTACATCAAAAAGTCTGGCCATTGATTGCACCAACATGAAAGCAGTGAATAAAAATTCACACACCACACAGATTCAACATCTTTGATGTACTCTTCCATATCAGGACCCCCCCCTCCCATTACCATGGCAGCAACCGAGTCCAAAGTTCCCCCCCTGCTGCCCTTCACACGGTTGTCAAGGTTACAATCTTGAACCACTGCACAGGTGGCTACAAACACAGCATCTCTTTATTATTAGCACAGAAAAAAAAAAAAGCATTGAACTTCAAGCGTGACTGACCACAGTTTAGCACATCAAATCACTGGTGGGCAGAGTTAAACGCCAATGCTGACAGGAAAGCCAACGCAAAGAGCGGAGAAAAGAGAACGGATCTTCATACCGCCTGAAACGTGGAATGTAAATTATGCATGCGCGGAGTTGGGCGCTCACTTTTAAGTGCGTCGCTCTCACTGCCAGGGAGCGTAGCAGCGCTTCCTCTCATCCCACACAGCAACACACACACACACATCAGGAAATGTGTGTTTAACTCCAACCGTGTGGGTGTATTTATAGATGCAAACAAAAATGATGAATACTTAATCAAGAGGCAATGACGAGTATTGCGCTAGTTGGTTGCAGGAAAGTGGCTGCTATTTTACATACTGGGGAATTACTCAACTCAGCAAGTTTGAACTGTTTGTCATTGGAAAGATAAAATACGAGTAATTGGTCTATAATGGCCGATCAATGCAGTTAATGTGTTGCTAGTATATTTCTGGGCTGAAGGGTATCATATGATTATTATTATAGGCCCACCGGGAAAACGCCTGGTCACATCCTGGTTGTATTTGAATAAAATATTCCGAATAAAAAAAAATTATATATATATATATATATATATATATATATATATATATATATATATATATATATATATATATATATATATATATGTGTTTTTTTTTTAAATAATTGATGCATTTCAGTGGAAACCACCTTTGACCCTCTTGCCAATCATCCCCTTCCCTCCTCCGGCTGCTAATTGCCTGTAACTACACTTGCTTCCTTTTCATGAATCCCCCTCCATCGTTCCCGTTCTTCCCCGTGTGCACCCGGCGGCCTCGCCATCCCTCACAGCGGGAGTGATGGCAGTCCAGATGCTTTTAGCACGCTGACATTTTGTGCCGGTGCAGAAACACTGCATAGCGAAGCAGGTTGGCTCAGTGTGAGGGCGGGAGCTTGGTGGTAATGAGCTCGCTCTGACAGAGAGGAAAGGGAGTGTGTGTGTGTGTGTGTGCCTGTGTGTGTGTGGTGTTCATTCACCAGAGTCGCTCTAATGAGGCCTGCGGTTGGTCGTGGAAAGACTGAGCCTGCTGTGACCACCAGGCTGTAGTGATACTTCACTTTTTGAAATGTGTCCCAACATGTGAATACCAACTGGGTTAAAGACCGACAGGCCGACAATTACACTTGCGAGTCGACGCTATACTTCACGAGGGAGGGGCTACGAGTCAAAACAGCAGCTTGAAGTGTAATTACGATAAAGTCGGCGGGTAAACGTGCAGCGATTCCCCAAAAGGGGGAAAGAGCTCCATCCATCCATCCATCCATCCATCCATCCATCCATCCATCCATCCATCCATCCATCCATCCATCCATCCATCCATCCATCCATCCATCCATCCATCCATCCATCCATCCATCCATCCATCCATCCATCCATCCATCCATCCATCCATCCATCCATCCATCCATCCATCCATCCATCCATCCATCCATCCATCCATCCATCCATCCATCCATCCATCCATCCATCCATCCATCCATCCATGACTAAAAGGGTCCTGTATATTAATTAAAAACAATAAATAGCCTCAAAAGATGAAAACATGCTTTTCCAACTATTGGACTGTATGCAATGAGATGAAGTGATCCTCTCAGAGGCAACAGATGAAGCACTCAGCATGCTCTAGTGCACTGCAGTACACACTCACACACACACAAACCCACAAAACATTGCAACCAAAATACCCTCCTTTTGATCACAGCCTTTGTACGTACATGCGTATGTGCGTGTTTTCAAACACGACTTACATATATTCTTAGCCTCGTCTAAACACGCCAAGTTTACGGCCCACTTCTCTGCCTCGCACACCAAAACTCTATAATTAGGTACAGAGACGAGCAGTTTCAAGCTGCAGCTCCACCCGAATGAATGTTTCTACACACAAGTCCACTATAAGCATCATTCCTTGACTTTCCATTCCCTTTCCATTCAAATTCAATTTAGCCATTAGCAAGCCTGCCAGTGTGTTTTGTGTCTTCATCTTTGGGGACCGTGCGGCATGTATGGACTTGTGTCAAAGCGACAACATGAGAAGCCGTCTCCTCGCTGCAGCAAATAAATCCCCATTTCCTCCACAGTGCACTCTGACACTCACAGCCGGCGTCCCTCTTTGATAGCGTTTTGGAATTGGGGGGGGGGGGGGAGTCTAAACGGAGGGTAGCAAATGCCCTCCTGCTGTATCTTGGCTCGGTGAGAACATTAAAGCTTCCTGACAGACAGAATAAAAACAATTAGCAAAGTTCACAAGCTTGCTTCGAGGTGATGTTTGGAAGAGAGAGTTCACATTGGATTCATGTGGTGTGGACTTGCCAAGGCAACCGTGTTTACAGTTTGTTTACATGTTAGGAGTGATTATGTAAATGTAAAAGCGAACTTCGGCAGCAGATAAGAAAAATCTGTCTCGTCATTAAAAGCCAAACTTCACGACCCGGTGAGTTTTAAAGGTCAGTTTCTTCCGCTGTCTTATTATATCATAATTTTATCCACTGGATGAAAAAAAAATAGGTGCGTGGATTGAAATACACACGTGTGTCATATTTGATGACTAAGCCGGCCGGCTCGACTTGACGTCCACAAGTCGGCACACATGGCTACCTTTGTACACACAACCCCAACAGACAACGTGTCATAAGACAAGAATGCGAAGCCTGAAGCTATGAAAATCCGCCGGGAACTTTTTTTTGCCCGATGACTCGTCCTTAAAGCATTTCATCGATTTGTTTTTCGGTTCAATAATACAAAAAGTCAAACCGGGCTTTACCTGAGTTACGTGCCCGGCTGGCAGTGAGGAATCCAAGGTTAAAGTTAGATGAAAAATAATCCACTGACAAAAAAAAAAGGGAAAAACCCTGAAACAAAAGTTGGCGGACTAGCAAACTATCACGAAGGGGAAAAAGATATCCTTTCATATGATAAGGTGTGTGTTTGGAGACAGCATAACTCTGAAGCAGAGGCGGTGCAAGTGTGTGTGAGCTGGAGGGCCGGGCGTGTTTCAGTCGGTGGCACACACACACACCCAGACACATGCAAACACACGCACGTTAAGAGTAATATATGGGCGTTGAAGGAAACACCAGAGCCTGAGGGGTCACCTGGTTGCAGCCCCCTCGGCCCCTCCCACTGAAAAAGTTAACTTTTCATCTCGTGTCTGGCTATTCATTCTCCTTCCAGGACCTTTCAACCCTCGACGTGGCGTGGCCTTGAGAACTGAGAGTAGTTGTTATGGTATTATTGTAGAGATTGCTACTTTGGCTGAACTGCAACATAATCACAGGGTTTTGCAAACTACAGCTTCGCTCTGAGTTTTGTCGCTTGGCTCAGATCACTGGCGGAGCTAGCATTTATTTTTCTGGGGTGGCTGTAAAAAAAATCAAAACAATTTTTTTTTTCTCAGAAAATGCTGATAAAATGTGGGACGTGGGGAAATCAGAAAATACCCAAAAGTCAATCATCTATAATTAAGGGCTGGGGGCACTGACCTCCCGTGACCTTATTAAGACCTGCAGCTCTCCCAGTAGGTCTTTTAAATTTTGCCAGAAAGAATCGCCTGCAAGCATGGAGATTATCTTGATTCACCATAGAAGAGAAGCAGGTAAACCAAGAGCTGAAGAACGTGAGCCGCCTCGGAAAGATAATATTATTGTTTCTTTTTCCACAGCGAGGGGCTTAATGGCGGGTTAGAGGTTCAGGTCCCGTCGGGCCTCTCTCTGCCACGCGCCTCTGGAGTTCATTAGAAACAAATGACAAAAAGAGGTCAGTCGATCCCCGCCCTCGCTAGCTCGCTCAGCCTGGAGGCCCACGCTGAGATTGGAGCAGTTCAAAACCCCGCCCAAGATAAACACACCTGCATCAAGATGACTTCATTCATGCAAACTGGACAGGAGGCTAACTCTTTCCTTGTTGCCATGGAGATGTGGACAGAAGCAGGATCTTGAACTTGCCGGTCAGACGCGACGTAGCCACAAGGAACAAAATGACCGCTACAAATTAGAAGCTTTGGGCTGTTTGTTCTGCACTTTTTTTTTCTTCTGAAGCTTTACTGAAGCATGCATCTCGCACACACACACTCCTTCCAACCCATACAGGAACACGCCCATCGTCTAGCCATGAAGTCCCACCAGGCCACGTGTCTAAATATTTAATAGCATTTTAAAAGCACCCCCGACTCGCTACCCCCCTTACTTACGCTCTTCTCCTCCCTTTTGGGTAAGTCCTGCCAATTTAAGGATTAAGACATTCAGATGTCTCCTGGTATAGCAAAAAAAAAAAAGGTCCATCCCATTTTTGCCAACACTACAATATTTCAAATAGTCTCATAATAATTATTTAGCATGTGAAAAGTTAATTTGTGCTAGGTTAATTCATCTTTTGGTGTGTGGGCCATGGCCACCAGGGGGCAGACTACTACATACTGTCAGATATACGAGAGACACTGCAGTAATACAATCTGAGGATAAAGAATATATGCCAATTATCTTTATTTATGTTTAGTTGAACGGCAAATGTGTGCATAGTTAAGCTAGAGAGTGCCATTTATTTGCAGTTTCTTTTTCAGGAGTCAGTATAAGAGTCTCCAGAAGTTTCCAAGACGACCACAAGAAGTATTTGGCAACTCTGAGTAGCAGCTCACGTCATCACATGCCTTACCTCCACCAACGTTCGTTATGGTAACAAAAGCCGGCATTAGCCAGAATCACACCGGTGAAATTATCGGGTTCACTGAGGGTCAACTCAAGATTCCTCCTCAAGCGGAAGTTCAGAGATAAGACTTGACAAAAGGCATCCCGATTGAACAGATAGAAAAAGAATCCTTAAATAAACGCTGAAGTCGATCTCTGCTGTCGTGAAGCATATCTCCTCATCTTCTGCAGTTTCTTATCAGCACTGCAGAATAAATGGAAGGTTTGTTTTTGTTCACTTGGAGCTTTGGTTTGATCTATTTCTTATCATGAGTACGCCAGCAGGACAAGCTATCAAAATGTGTTGGAAGATTGGAAGATGTGAATCTACATCACTGCAGAAGGGCTTCTCAAAAATTTGAGGGTCAGTTTCCACCTCGCACCACCATCACACATGCCACGTGGCTTTGCGCGGCTTTAAGATATCTTCTCCCTTCCGCTCTCTTATCGTTCCTCCTCACACCTCCCACCGCATTCCTGACATGCCTCAGGGAGACGAAGGGGGTGGGGTGGTGGTCTAGCGGGGGCCGGGGTGGGATCATAACGCTCTCACAATGGCACCGGCTGCAGCCATTGTCCGTGTGCACTGAGGAAAAGGCCTTGGTGCTTGCAGAGCAAACGAAAGTCACATCTGCTACAACAGCATTCAAACAAGCCCATTCTAAAGCGTTTAGTGATTCTCTTCTGCAGACAATTTTATCTCCAAGTGATGTCCTTTTGGAGCAGCGGAGAAGATAAATCTATTCAGGCTGGGGATTGCAACAAACTGATCTCATGAGAACGCAAGTAAATCCTCCAAACCTTGTGACTTGGTGTCTCTCTGACAACCTGCCAATGCAACACCGCCATCTACTGGTAGAAGCGCCACCAAACCACAACAACAGATTATTCCTTCAGTTTAAATTTGCGTTGTAGAAATTTGAGTGCTGTATGGTGCCAGTGACCTCACCTCACAAAAAGTAGCAACGTGACAGCTAGAATTAGGCAACAGCTATTTAAAAAAAAAAAAAAGAGTAACCCAATTGAAGCAAAACTGACAAAACTGTGAAATAACAGGTTGACTGTTTTGAATAACCACATAAATTTGCTTTTAGGTCTGCTAGCTTAATGCTAACACATAATGGAAAACACCTTAGACAAGCTATTAAGTATCATCAATCTTAAAAGAATTCAATGGATACTTGACTACAAACGGTGCAGCAACATAGGTGGACTGACAATATAATAATACTCAAGCTCAATTAAAAATAAAAAGTATTTTTCGTGTGTGCATGACTTATTTATAGCGCCCACTGGTGGTCAATTCTAATGAACATCCTCGAGGTGAAACAGCCATGTGTCCTACTACTTTTGTGCATATACAAGCTCCGTCATGCAAGACCAAATCAATCCGCTTGGCTGCACCTTGCCCGGCCGTGTGTATTTCCTGTTCCGGATGCATCGAGTCACATCCTACCCGCTGCCTTCACTCCTCTCCAGCTGTGCAGCCTCGACTTCCATAACGGCCAGGTTAACAGCCGGGTCAACATAGCTTAGCGCTACATTAGCTCACTAATCCCTGTTCTTCACTCCAACTAACCCAACCTTGTGTATCTCCAGTCCATCTGACACGGATAAGTGCTGGATTAGAGTGGCCCACCGGAGCTTGGGAACACTGAGGCAAAGCGCGTGTGAAAAAAAAAAAAAGCTTTTGATGCAGGAAAACATGAAAGGAAGGAGAAAATGCGCACTCACTGAGGTGTAGCAAGTTTTGCCGACGATGTGGTTCTGGTTGTAATTGAGGTTCTGGTTCTGCTGTTCTCTGCACTGCAGCCCCGCCAGGTGCCTCTCCAGGGCTGCCCAGTCCATGGTGGGGAGAGTCTCTTCCTCTATATTTTCCTCTTCTCTGTAAGCTCCCATCCGTCCCACGGTCCCAACACCACCTCCGCCGCCCCCGCCGGTGCTGCGGCTCCCCCTGCCTTGGCTGAAGCTTTTGTACCTGGGCTTGGAAGTCCCTGTGAGTCCCCCCTGCGGTGTATCAGGGGAGTGGAGCGGGTTACTGCCAGGCAGAATCACATTCCCATTTTGTTTAAGTTCCTCAGGGACGGCGGCGTTGGTGGTGGCCGGGAGCGGCGGAACAGACTTCACATCCTGCAATTCTTGGCCCAGGCCGCGGCTGCTCTTCCTGTAGCCCTCGCTGACCTCCTCGTGTCTTTCCACACCACCTCCGCCTTCCTCCTGACCGGGAGCCTGCGGAGAAGCGCAGTCGTCCCCGTACTCGCTCTCCCACTCCTCCATCACCTTCTTCTTATACTCTTGGTAGTCCTCGTCTTCCTCATAGTCCTCAAGGGTGACAAGGTCCAGAGATGGGGACGACTTGTAGTCATCCAGCGTGGGCAGGTCAGGAGAAGGAGAGCAGGGAGTAACTTTGTTGGAGTTGGACTCTGAGCTGGAGCGACTGGACGCGTCGCTCCCCAGGTCCATGCCATCCTCCCGGTAGTCCTGCAGAAACACAAAGGAAGTCAAATGATCAAATTATTGGGCTCATGTAGCTTTTCCAAGCATTTGTCAACTTTTTCCTTTGAGGATTTTAAATGTAAGTACAAGTCATTTTTCATATCGCTAATCCTCATTAGGGTCACGAGAGAGCTAAAGCTTCTCCTGGCTGACTTTGGGCTGGAGGCGGGCTATACTGGCTCTTAGCCAATCACAGGGGAGATGTTGTGCCAATACATATAAAAGGTATTAAAAGTAGAGACTCAATTTGCAGATATGTTCCTGAACCACAGAAGTAGTTAAAAGTTACAATGAGCTATTCAAAGCCAGAAAGAGCAGAAAATCTGCCAGGGAGCTTGAGTCCCACACCCTCATACTTTCCACTTCCTGTCCAGCAGGAACTTCCTGCCCGCTTATAATTTTGCAGGCTAGCCTCTCTTTTGGGCCATTGATTTTTGTAAACATTTCCTTTGGAAAGAGCGTAGCAACAACACAAAGTAACCAGCTTCCGATGAGTGACGCGGACGTGTCACCGCGTCTCGCCGATACGCCGACATGCTCCGGCGGATGCTTCGGCGTAACCTTGACTCTCCGCTCTACCCCCCCACCGCTCCTCTTTCTGCAATCACCACCTGACTGATTAGTTCACAGGTAATGAAAACGTCCTGGCTGTTTACAACCCTTCACAGATCTCTGACCTGAGCGCTCCCTCGCATCCGTCAGGGAGGTGCCAAATTTCTGTGCGGCGCGCCCGTAAATTTATGATACCTTTCCTAAGAGAGCTACATTAAGAGTTGCCCTAAAAAACAAAATGATGCATGAAGATGGAGTGTGATCGCTTAGGACTGCTTCTAGTAAGAGAGGCTGTCTGATGCAGAGATAAAAATATTATTAGTCATCATTTCCAGCATCAAGCCTTTTGGGCAGGAGAGGAAATTTACAGCCACCGGACACTTCATTAGGGACACTGCACTAGAACAAAATGGGGTCCACAGCAGGAGATATTTTTTAAACCATAATCATTATTGTCTTTCTCATTTTTTTGGACTCAGGATCAATCATAACGACGGCTGTTTCTAATATTAGTTTTAGCTTCATGATCAAGACTGTATTACAAACATTGATGTTTTTAATACCACTACTCAATATTAATGCTGTATATGGGTTGCGTCAGAAAAGTTCCAGGACTCATGTCACAAATGATGTTTCAAATCCGTTATTGGTTGTTCCAACACACCGATGTTCTTCTCCGCCAGGAACTGTCAGATGCTCAACGCATTGTGAGAATGCACATTGTCATCGAGTTGTCCTGCCTCATTTATGGCACTGGATGAAGCCAATGCCAACCTGTAGTTTGAAAGTCCTGGAACTTTTCTGACACTTCCCTAAACATCTCCATGTCCCACTACCACTATCAATTTGAAGGGACAAAATATTTGAAACACATCTCGGCAATTATTAAAGACACCTCCACATTTAATTGAATGTAGTAAATCAGTGGCAATTAGAACTGATCTTAATTACCTTTGGAAAAACAGATTTATTTTGATGGTATTGGATATTCTAAGCTTAATTGTGTCGCTTCAAAAATGGCAAAACTTGTATATGGAACGTGTAAGTGACTTTATGCAAACACTGCTGAAGCTAAATGCTCTCCCATTAAAGCAGAGCAACATTGCAGTAAACGTGTCCCCGCCCCCCCCCCCCCCCCCCCCACCCACCACATGGGTGTATCCCTGATGTATGTGCGTAACTGTTTTACAAGGGACTCTTTGCCCTCGACGTTTGGCATTTTTACTGCCAACGTCCAGGAACTGCCACATTTTAAGGTTATTGCGTTTGTATGCTAACGATTATTTTGACTGTAAACTATGCAGTACTGAAATCAACCTTACCGAGGTGGTCAGCAAACGCACCACGCAAGTCACCATCCCCAATGTGGTGCTGCTTCCCCCTCGGCTTTGTAAACCTGCTAAAAACTACAAACAGAAGCTCCCCCCCCTTTTTTTTTCAGGCTCTCAAAAAGTGAGAAGACCGCTTTGCGCTGCTCCCAAAACGCCGGTTGTCTCTCCACAAAAAAGTCCTAATCGGATTTGTGCAGCCTCCAAACAGAACAGCGTCTGGCTCTCTCCAAAAAAAAAAAAAAAAAGACCGAAACCAACCAAAAGCGCACGATTGGTGAACTCGAACGCAATATTGTAATCGGGTAAAGTGCCTGTTTATGAGAGAATGAATGGGAGAGGGAAGAGAGGAAGGGAGGGAGGGAGAAAAGGCGCTGCAAGACGGCATCGTGGAGCTAAAAGCTGATCCGCGGTGGGATTAACCAACACCATGCACACACACACACACACAGCCTGGATTTTGTTTGGCCACCTAAACCGGTGCACACTGACAGCTGCATCGACCCCCCGCGTCCCCCTCTCCAATTTAAAAGGGGGGGCTCATCGTTGCGACTCGTTTGGTACGGTTCTTTGCACAAAACAAGGTGTGCGTGCGTGAGGGGGGTGGGGGGGGGGGCACCGTCGCATCCGCCCTATAGTGACATGTGTGCACGTGTGACATCACCTCCTGCACCTTTCTGAATGAAAAACACGCATTTCATTCTAAAGTCAATTTGCAGAGTCATTCACCGGGGAACGTTATGATGTAATGTTATTCCCTAAACTCCCAAGAGGAATCCGACACCCCCACAACACACACGCACGCACACGCACGCACGCGCCGGCAATGACAGAAACGCCCATATGAGCTTCCTTCCCCCGGCATGCATGCAACCCAAGGCAAATTTGACGTTTCTACTCACTGTCATCATCTTGCAAGCTTTCACCCCCCCGCCGCGCGTCTCAAGACATCGTCAAAGTGTACAAATCACAGCTCCGAGGTTCTCCCCACTTGTCCCCCCCGGCAGGAAGCGGCGCGGCAGCGGCTGATGATGAATCCTAAAGGCGGCTGCTGGCGGTGCCGGCTCGGACACCCAAATGACAGACAGCCAGGCGAGGACATCTGTGTCCGCGCATCGCCGCGTTAGTGGCGTGCGCTTGGGAGAAACGCCAATCAACGAAGGAATAAATGTGATGGTTTTAAATCCAAAAGGGCTCGCTCCTTGCACGCGCGCCCAGCTCCGTGCGTCCTCGTGGAGTGGAAGGAAAGCGCCTACGCACGCTCAGTGGGTCCGTACAACTGAAGTTATGTTCTCCACCCTTCTTAAAAATAAATATAAAAACAAATAAATCCTCTTCCTCAAAAGCGGTGTGCACGTCTGGACTGTGTGAGAAAAGTGACGACAGAAGACAAGCACTGACCTTGCAAATGGTAGAGAGAGAGTGAGAGAGAGAGAGAGAGAGGGCGGGAGACGGAGAGGGAGGGCAGTGAGGGAGAGGCAACTATTTGGGTGAATTATTAAACACTTGTGCTGTTCTGAATTTAGAGCCTCTTCGTCGTGTGTTATTGCATCGACTCTTTGGAGTCAAAGTGGATTCAACAATAACAACGCGCAAAATTGGACCCACCCAGGAAGTTGCTTCAATTTGTTTTGCAAATAAACAACCCGATTTGACCAAGGTAAAAAAAAATGATACCCAACTGGATGATAATTTGATATATTTTCACTGACTGCAAAATCCATTTTATTCTGTTCTTAATACCCAACTCAGCTAGCCAGCTGACTTTATAGCCGTTGTTAAAGTTATCATTGCCACAATGTAAAATGATAAGAGGCCATCGGGGGCCCCTTTTCCAAAATATCTCACCAGGCTCGCCTCTCCGCCAACCCACGCATTTACAAGATGATGATTAAAGAATTGGATCAGCATCCCCCCCGAGCGCCGCTGTGCCGGGAATCTCTCCGCGAGTCACTTTGCTTCTGCTCCGGGGAAGATTTCTATTTGTTGGAGGTGCACGAGAAGTCCTCCGATACGGTGCGCTAAATGTAGAATAGCGACCCAGTTCATCCATGTAATAACCGACCGGTACTTCAAACAACCCTGACTGGGCCTCACCCAGCACTACAGCGGGGACGGAACCAACTGGGATTTACCCCCCCCCTCCAAAGTAAAGACAGCAGGAGCTCATTCTCCATCTTCATGCTTTCCACTCGCTTATCAGCCCGTCCTCTTCACTATATTTCCCCCGATTCCCTAAACGCTACTTGGCAATAGGCAAGAAAAGTGAAGAGTGGTAAAGTCATCTGAGGCCACTTGACTTTTTTTTTTTTCATCTTGACAGAATATGAGCAAGCGGAGTTTATATGCTCTCCGGACAATTCAGTGGCACTTATGTGTCAAGATATTGTTCAGCCCATAACGTACATGCTTCACTTTTGTCCATTCTATTTTTTGCTTAGCCGTTGTGGGGGTTTCAAAAGTAGGTAACCGAGTTCTATAAAACTTGGGCGGTTGAGTGTACAGGCAAGAAATTTGTTGGTCCTTTTATTTCAAAATCAATTTTTACAATACTTTATAGAGCTGGTGTGTTTTGATCAACTTTGTTGATTAGTTAGCTCGCAAAAAAAAAAAAAAGAAACATTAAAACTGGGGTTGGCATATATCAAACATTTTTTTTTAATCTGAATGAATTTCCAAATGAATCTCTTTGGGTTGATTAATTTGATATTTTATTCTACAATGCTGCCACCTACAGGACTGGAGTGGAACAGGCGTGATTTGTATTCAATTGCAAGCCATGCTTTTTTCCTGCTCTACAGAAAATATCTCTGAATAATGCATGAATCCTAATGACTCAAGTCAAGCCACTGCTTAAGGTAAGCATTTTTCCATGCAGTCTCCCTCTCATCATTGAATTACTTCACATCATCGCAGAATGAGGACGATTAGGACCTTTTATGTACTTGAAGTTGCACAGATGGGCCACTGGAAGTTCCCCCATCAGATCAAGCCTGAGGCGTGACATCTGTCAAAGTGACATTCAATTGGATTTGACTTCTCGCCAATGGTCAAAACAAGGTATCGGCTACGACATCTATCGGAAAGCTTCTCCCAGCTCCAAAGCGGCAGTCCATCCACTGCGGCTATCTTCTGGCAGCAATCACTGAAGGCCCATTACTGACAGACAGATAAGAGCAGAGAAATGAATACGGCTTAGATAACACGGAAAAGTCGGAACATCTTCCTCTGCTTATATCCGTCTCGCGGGTTCAGTCCTGACAGACAGTGAAAAATTAAAACTGTCTGGGTCTTGTCAGGAACTCACCAACTCTAACGGAGAGACACTAAAAGTGACCTTGGAGGTTTTTTTGCTCTCTCTTCAAATATGGCAGAAAATAAAGAGTGAGAAACTTCAGGCCAGGCTTGCCAAATAGAAAAAACTGAATTTGCACCTTTGAAGGGGACAAAAAGGAGCTCGTGCATCTGGGTGAGTTCATCGGGCCGCAGCCTGTTGATGATGAATAGAGACGTCAGACGGGCACAATAAAGGTCGGATCCTTTAACTGGCTGACTGACCTGCCTTTTTAAATAGAATGGCTGACCAAACCATTGAGAGCAGCCATCAATCTCTTTCCTGAAACACAATGATGATTTACCCCCCATTCAAGTCAATGGGCACGAGCTCGGAGGAGAAATCGTTTTGCGGGACTTTTGTATTAAGTATCTGACTAGGCGTTTATATATATATATATATATATATATATATATATATATATATATATGCATTAAAAAAAATATATATATATATATATATTCTCTGTTGACGTCCCAATGCTTTTAGTGAATTATATTGCGTGGCAGTAATATATTGATCTCTCCTTCTATATTCTACATCCAGACAGCAATTTCACTTGGTAACCAAGTGTGAAATGAATTGTGAGAGTAACATCTCGCTCAGTGTTGGACAAATACGCTCAGCCATTAGATGCGTTTGAATGTGAGGCGTATATAACTCAAAGAATGAATCACATTGGTGGACTGGATTAGAGAAGCAAAAAAGGACAGTTAGCCTAATGCTAACATTTATCTAGCGCTGCATTCATCAAAACTCCTCAAACTGAAGTAGCAATTCTCAAACTTTCAAATCAAGGCAAGGAACAAAGGGCAATAAATGTGATGAAGGGCTAGATATGATTACTAAGAGCGCATTAGCGTCCAGCGAGATGGGCGATAACGACGCTAAAGTCAACAACGTGCTAACAATCACAGCGGAGAGCAATACCGTGATTGACCTGTTTGTCTCCAAAAGTGATGGCGAGAAAGACAATTGAGGTTACGAGGCCATAATCATTCTGGTCAAGCTAAACAAATGGCAAGAAGCATCAGAAGACCGAATGAGGATCATCTCGCAATTTTGAGAATTCAATCATTCTTAATACGATAGGGATGCTAAATTCAAGGCCCTGTGGACTGCATCCTGCAGAGTTGGGAAAAGTCATCCAAGTCGTTAATGAAGTTATGACCGCCATCGTTTGCAGTGACTGAGGATCTTATCGCCTGCGAGATATGGCAGAGACCTCCCCGAGACCCATTTGGACTGCGGCACACTAATTCTAATTAGAGCAAAAGAATGAGACCAGCCAGGAGAGGCTTCCCGCCGGGCACTGTGTACAGTTATTGAGGACCTTCTTTAGGAATCATCAGGGTCATGTTGGGATTGAAAGAAATTTGCATTTTCTCCTTTCCCTAATTAACCAGCACTGTTAAAATGACCTTAAATTAGCCTCTCTGGCCAGAAATATAATATATTGGGTAAAACTGAAGATCTACTTTTGAGACACCAGTTTAAAAAAATATATAAATCTTGCAATGATATTAATTGAAATTTGGATTTTCACTTTTGGTGTAGGTCAAATAAATTCACAATTGAATATGATTTGGAGATTTTTGTTGATTTTATTTTATAGAAGCTCTAAGAGCTGATTTGCATTTTTCAGTACAAAGTACTGTAAATGTCTAAAATATTTATGCACATGCTCCCATTGCTGATCACAACAATTCACGCTTGATTGCTTAGAGGACGGCATATAAAAAAGGTCAACCTTTATATTATTTTGTTATTTCCGTTTATCGAATGGCGGCCGAGCCGCGCCCATATTAAACAGTGGTACAAAAAATAAATAAATAAAATCTACTCTGCCGTCTTGGTCTGAGCACCATTAATTACTCAGTGTCACTTTACTGTTCATTCAGCTGTCATATTATCTTTCCATTTTACATATATGAGTAAATTAAATTTTCTGGGATATTTTTTTTTTTTTTAAATTGAATTACTTGTCTTTATTCCACAAGATTATTTCATTTCAATTTTCAGACATAATGAGTTTATTCTCACAGGGTCAACATTAGGTTATTTCTTTAACTCACTGGAATACTCTTCTTGGTATTATAATAGCGTAGTTCCTCTGGATGTCGCACGACGGAAATAATCGACAACGGGAGGGAAGGGGTTGCCGGTAGCCGAAGATTCAAAAATTCATTCATGTTCGAAAAAGTTAGTAATACTTTTGGGAAGCATATTCGCCGCCTCGCCCCAGAGCAGACATTCAAAGATTATCTGAAAATGAAATAATTAAGGGCAAAGTGAAGGAATTGAGATCAGATTATGCTAGTTAGCGCCCTAATAGCCACCTTTTATCAGCGGATTACTGTCCATAATATAACCGTCGTGATTAGAGCTAATCCATGAGCACGGATAATAGAGAATCAGTCAATAGATTGCCGGCGTTTGGATGAAAATGCTCGCTTGCTTTCTGTATTTACATCTGCCAAGCTTCCCAGAGAGATAAATGAGCGTCCCTGTGGCGATGGCTCGGCCGTCGCGCAATCGGCGAGCGAGTCTTACGATTAAACGATAGCGACAAATTCACTCCTTGAGGATAAATGCACTTGTTGAAGCCGAAATATTTTCTCTTGAGGGAAAAAGCCAGTCTGGTAATAGATGCAGATACTTCGGCTGAGAAGACGTTTGAGGCGGAATCAATCTTGGAGTTAAAGTTGTTTTCCATGATGTTTTGGTTGCAAATACACCTGGAGGAGAAGCTCATTACCTCATAAGTTCCTTGTTATTTGCCACAAGCCTCTCCTGACACGTCATCATCCTCACCAGCTCGAATTTCGTCTCGCTTCTACTACTTTTGTATTCGGCCTCTCGCTTCATCTTCCACCACTTTCTCCTTCGGGCGCTCCTAGGTGGTCACGCGTGCTTCACGCAGCGTGAGAGATAGTCGCTGAAAGGGCTCCGAGGGTAAATAGGCCTAGGTGGCGGCCCAAGGGGAGATGATTGGCGGAGGAAACCCACGGACAAGGAATCAGTGAGTAAATGGAGCCTGCAATAGGGTGTGGTGAATCATTCAGGAGCTTGACAACAGCGTATGACATCACTAGGGGCGAGGATTTGTGTGCATGCAAAGTGAAGTTAACACAAAAATGGAGTAGAAAAAGAAGTTTTAGGGACTACATAAATAACAAAACATGAATAAATTGATGAATGAATATTTACAGTAAAATTTAGAAAATTGGGTCGTGCTGATTTTATATATATTTTAAATATATTATATATATTTTTTATATATGTATATATATATTGATGAATGAATATTTATAGTAAAATTTAGAAAATTGGGTAATGCTGATTTTATATATTAAGAACAAATATATAAATTGAAAGAAATTTCCAATTATATAATTATATATAAAAAAAATATTTAAATATATTATATATTTTTTTTATATATGTATAAATATATTGATGAATGAATATTTATAGTAAAATTTAGAAAATTGGGTAATGCTGATTTTATATATAAAAAAATATATAAATTGAAATAAATTTCAAATTATATATTTATATATATATTTATATATAAAGAAATATATATATATTTTAAAATATATTATATATATATATTTCTATATATGTATATATATATTGATGAATGAATATTTATAGCAAAATTTTGAAAATTGGGTAATGCTGATTTTATATATATATAAAAAAAATATATAAATTGGAAGAAATTTCAAATAATATATATATATTTATATATACAAATATATATATTTTGTTATCTATATTTTTATATACATTTTGCCGCCGAAACCTGCCGCACTGTGGGCTCTTCCCTCCCATTAGAACACGAGATGAGGAGGCTGCGAAGGAGTGTGCCGGGCTGCCCTCATTTTATGTAAACATACTGCAATTTTAATGGACGCTAACGTCCTTGGCAATCCCCCCATGTCATGACAGGAGGCGATGGAGAATGTGGGAGGCTCTCAGAGCATTTTGCTCCTCTGACTATCAATTCCGGTCTGCTTTTCCAACCCGTCCACTCTCTCGCTCAATGCCCAACCACCCATCTTCTTCCAGCTAAGGTCTACTCACGCATGTTATCACTAAGCTGGCAGCATTAGAGTTTACAGAGGAATTATTTTGCCCCAAAATGCTCCCCTGGTGCCGTCTTACTCGCCACAACTGCAGTTTTACAGCTATTGCTCCACAAGCTTCCTCCGTAATATCATCCATTCCCGGCATCCATTTATACGTGCGGTAATTTCTTCCCTCGCCGCTTTTCTGCCAGCAGCGCGAGGTTTCAAACAGGTGTGACGGTTTTCGATTTCTCACACAATCAAGTCACCTCTTCCCCAACGGTGAGCCCGGAGCGCGGCAAACTCCATAAATCTGCAACGGAGGCCACGGCGGGCTACGCTCCAGGTTTGCCGGATGACAACATTGCACTTCTAGGCAACAGCTTTTGCTCGACAGGATTCTGTTTGAATGGCTATAAAAGATGGAGTGAGCGTCGTTAAGCTAGCACGCACAAATAAACACTCCTCAGCCTGAAAAAAAAAAAAATCACAGGACTCCCAGAATGAACGTTTATCCAAATATCCTTCCAAAACTACCCATCTGGCAGAATAAACAAAAAAAGATCATAATTGAGGTTTTTTTTTTTTTTTTTGCACGACTGCATTTATATGAAGAAGGTGCATAATCGTAGGCTAAATGGTTTGCAATCAACGTCGGTGCGCTTTATTATTTACGGCTGTCACACACGATAAGCTGAGAGGCAAACAGAAGAGAGGAAGGAACAAAATGGATGAGAAGCTGCAATTTCACCCAGTGAGTGATACCATTTTAGAATTTTCTGGGATAAAACTGTCATTTAAGTCTTTCTTTCTTTCTTTCTTTCTTTCTTTCTTTCTTTCTTTCTTTCTTTCTTTCTTTCTTTCAATTAGGGGACAATAAAAGAGACTCTAATCTCTGTTAAAAAAGTGGGAAAGCTAATTTTCACAGTAGTATGAATTAAAATATTTTCTTTCATTTTAATTTTAAACAATAAGCTAATTTTCACAAAATATTTTCTTTAAATCCTTTTTAAAATTAGATTTTTTTTTATTTAAGTTTATTTTGCCTTGAAATTTTGAGTTCACCCAACTTTATTTTTTTAGTTTTTACAGTGTTTTTTATGTATCCTTGCCCAGGCAATGCGATTTTGAAATGTGGTGCTGTGGATGCCCCTGGTGAGCCACCCCTCTTGCGCGCCACTGCTTTTAAGTGTGGGGAAGTTATTCCCTCCCTTTGTTGTTTCCGATTTAATTATTTTCCTCTCACTCAACTCACCAGCTCATTTGGGACATACATAGAAAAACAAACATGAAGCACTGAGGCGGAATTCTTGCGTCTTTGTACGTCTAGGGATTACACTACAAGATCTCACCACAACAAAAAGACACTGGAGCGCATTGTCTCACGTACACAGTTATAAAAAGAAGTTTGATAGTCGTCACGGATATGTCGACACTTTTGTTCTTGTGGGATGTAAAAACCTTGAGATGACAGCGAGTGGTCGTCACACAGCGCCCTTTCAAAAACAAACAAAAAAGATTAAGGAATTTCCATACGACAATTTCCTCGTGTTTGGTCCCAAATGCAAAAAAAATGTTGTGTTGGAATTTCACATTCCTAGCGGCCCATTGTGAGCAAGGTGAGAACATGGCGGAACTGAATTCTAATCAGAGGGATAAGGTCAACGGAGTAATCCCGGCCCGCTCAAATGTCACAACCCCCCCCTCTCGGACACGGCCCCCCGCACACGCTATCACAACATCCCGTTATTGATCATGCACTAATTAGGAATGGATGAGGGCCGATGTTATACTACGGGATAGTCTTTAATCACACGCATGCACACACGAATAGCCTATTTAGCATACGTCGTTTTACGGCCATAAAACCATGAGTGATCACGACCTCAATTGACCTGACGCACAAAAACAGATGAAAGTAAGTAAGAAGCGG
Organism: Syngnathus scovelli; assembly: GCF_024217435.2. Taxonomy (NCBI): domain Eukaryota; kingdom Metazoa; phylum Chordata; class Actinopteri; order Syngnathiformes; family Syngnathidae; genus Syngnathus; species Syngnathus scovelli. Next base: position 1,935,221 of record NC_090853.1, read on the forward strand.
CGTCACAACATATTCCCGAACTTCACCCGCCGAGCTGGGAGGAGATAAGCGAGCGACTTACTTACTCACGACAGACACGAGCCCGGCTTACGCACGCTCGACACAAACGTGACCTTCTGCGTGGCATCAGACTGAAAGCGAGAACCGGCGACCTTGGTTTGAAAAGCAAGTTCATTTTAACGTGTTTCTAGCTAGCCATCAGTAAAAAGTAGACTCAGTCACCCAAGCAGTTATTTCCGGTGTTAAACGCGCTAGCAGCGACAATCGTAGATTAGCTTAGCAATTAGCATAGCTTCTCATTTCATCAGATTGATAGTTATTCGCTAGTGGAGGCTATGATTAATGACTTTGAGGGGACCCTGCAAAATGTTTTAGCCACAGCAGTAGCTAGCCAAAGAGCTAGCTAGCTGGTGACCATTTGCCTACACATTTAAAACCGTCAATAAAGAGAACTAGCGCGAAATGTACTCAAATATATCTACAAAGCGAGAGAAAGACTCTTTACAAGGTGCTTTGTCAAGCTAATAAAAAGATATGAAGAGTCAAAAGAATGCCTGGAGAGAAGCTGCCATGTCAAAAGAGATTGCGCACATGTAAACAAAATCAGTTTTTTATATCCCATATATCGTAAGCAGAGGGGTGTCAAACGGCTTCATTTGCATCGAGTCGGTATTCATGTCAGCATTATGGGATTTCATATAACAGCTTGATTGATGAGCATTCATTTCTTTGCTGACATTATTAAAGTCATCTACCTCATTAACATTTTAACCAGCTACATGTTTTGGTCAGAAGGCCGACGGGAAGGAGAAAAATGCTAGCGTAGGCGGCGCTGTCACCTCTGATGCATTCAAACAGCGTTTTGTCATTGCTTAAACTGTACGTCAAGTTTTGTACCCCCACCTTTGATTGACGTTCCTCCTAATTTAGCTTTGTTTCCCTACCTTTGTTCTACTGTTTTGCCTCATTGAAGTCAATTACCCCGAAACCACTTTTATAAGCCGCGAGCTAGCGCTGTGCTGACTAAGACGCACATTATCCTCACATCCGCCGAGGATCACAAACAATAGCTCATTTCGCCGAGACTCAAACAACACGTAAACAAACGGGAAAATACAGTTATCTGCTGCGATGATGGACCGCGGCCTTTAAATATGCGCTGTGAAATAACGCCGGCCGGAAGCCGGAGAAACAAAATGCAGGCGCATTACAGAATGCATAAGATGCGACGTAATTATACCACCTCTGGTGAAGGTTGCTGCACTCGGAGAAATGGATTAGGTAGATTACATTTGCACTTGACTGATTCTGTTCGGGTCCCTGCCGGTGACGGGGGCGCATTTTATTCACGTCTTCTCACTGAGAAAGACTTGGTAGATCTCAAGCTATGTTGCCGAAGCAAAAATCAAAAAATTGAAATTAATATCAAAAATAAAAATAAAAAATAAATTAAAATTAAAAAATAATCTTCTCACTGAGAAAGACTTAGTAGATCTCAAGCTATCTTGCCGAAGCAAAAATCAAAAAATTGAAATAAATATCAAAAATAAAAATAAATAATAAATTAAAATAAAAAAATAATCTTCTCACTGAGAAAGACTTAGTAGATCTCAAGCTATCTGCCGAAGAAAAAATAAAAAAAATTGAAATAAATATAAAAAAATAAAATAAAAAATAAATTAAAATAATATAAAATATAAAATAAAAAAATAAAATAAAATAGAGTGCCTCGTTGTCTGCCCTGAGTGCCCCACTGAGAAACATGCAGATGGGTGTAACTGAACACAGCGGCTTGTGTTTCCCAGTCATGTGTCCTAATCTAAAAATAGTCACCATGCACACCGAGAGCACCAGAAGGCCTCTGCACCACACCGCATCAGCGACAACGTGTCAACATCATCCTCGAATGCGCTTCACGCGGTCACATGTCCGCACCAGGCAACAGGCTCTATTTTAGCCGCCGACGCAAATCTTGTCCCCGCTCCCGTTTCACTTCATGGACTAGAACGGATGGCTTCTTTCACTCCCCTCAGGGGACGACGACGGGGCTGCCGGGTTGTCAGGCAGCCGCGTCCTCCGAGACTCGGGGTAGGTGCCCCCTCGGGGATGGACGGTGAGCCGAAGAAATGAGGAAGTAGACGACGGTTGTAGGAGGAAAGTACAGAAAGTCCAACGCCACCATTCTCTGACCTAATTCCCTGTTCCTGAGAGCCATCTATTCTCAGACAATCCAAGCGGATACAACACGTTCCCACACAAAGACGCAGCGTTCGCTTTACTGCCATCTCTGCTGCAATTCTCTGATAAGAAAACGGACAATCAAACTTTATAGTATGAAGACAAAGAGTTTTTGTGTGCCAGGCTGCCACGGGGCAGGCTTCGGGGGCCGAAAGAAAAAAGCCAAAATTGAGATGTTACATGATGATGTCAAGTTATCGTTTGCCTCATGAATACACAAAACTAGTATTTCCTAAAAAAACAGTCTGGATTTAATATTATTCACTTGTAGCTGCCATTCACAAATCAAAAAGGCGGACAGAAGACATGGCATCATTCTTCATATATGTGCCGGTATAGAGTGTGTGTTAGTTTAGCTGTGTGTGTGTGTGTGTGTGTGTGTGTGTGTCCGTCGCCTTGAGCGTCAGTAGCGGCCAGCCTCTCTCTGGGGCCCATCTGTGTAACCATAGTGATTGAACAGTCCCCATCTCTGTCTGTGAATCTAGCCTTCCCCGTGGGCTGCAACGTGTGTGTTTGTGTGTGTGTGTGTGTGTGTGTGTGTGCGGTTTTCCCACAGGCAACAACACACAGGTTGGTGGTGATGAATTCATTATAAGAGCTCATTAATTTCCCTTAAACTGCTACTGGCTACCACCCACTGTCCTGAGGATATTATTTATTTTCTATTATTTTTTTTTGGGTAAAATGCATTTTGGTCTGTGTGTGTGTGTGTGCACATGTGTGTGTGTTGGCAGGTGCGAGAAAGTCTTGGCAACATTGCACACATGCATACTGGGTGTGGTCATTGCAAAACTGCATTGGCATAAATGATATTAAATTTAATATTCCGCTGATGTTTGCAATTATTCAGGAGGAAGAATTTTTTTTTTTTTTAAAAAACAAGTGACAGCAATTAGACATCTAGTGCCAAATCTCCGATTTTACGATCACGTTTCATATTATTTAAGTGGACTTGAGCTTCAAGTAATAAATATTATAATAAAGGGCAAAAATCTTTTCAAGTGCATACTTGGACTAAGCCATCATTTCCTGTATTTGCATGAATAATGTAGAGAACTGAAAATGATACATTTGACCTGCTGCGAACCGAATAAGGAAATATTTCGATCCATCGGTTTGAGTGTATTTCCAATTACTGACATTTCACTCGAAAATCCAAAACCCCCAACTTTGTTTTTGTTGGTCTTTCTACAAAAGTAAGGTCAAAATATTTTAAGCCGAAGCAACTGTTAATATAATTCACTGCAATTTGGCACCACGATAAACTGCCATTATAAACACCGTCAAATCAATACCACTCTGACAATGCAATAAAAATTATTATCTTTACAAAGTCAGATTCTATATTGGATTTCTTATACTATCCAGCTAATATCGTTGCCGGTGTGTCTCGTGGCATTTTTGTGTCTGTTTGCGATATAAAATAAACACCGACTCTTGGTCAGCACAATAGTTGAGATGCAGATAGGAGGTGTTATCAAGAGGAGAGCTTCTTCTCGCAATGTCTACCCTCTCTGCTGACAAGCCTCTTTTCTTTTTTTTTTTTTTATCAGCTCACTCTTATTGCAGACTGCAGTGTCACTATCTGATCAGCAAAGTATTTGCTCTGTGGCTGCTGATGCTGGTGATGATGATGATGATGATGTCAGCCTTTTTGGCAGTGGATTAGAGGACAAAATGAAGGGTGGATAAGAGAAGGGAGGACAACAGAGTGTGGTGAGTTTAACGATCAGGTCTGCTAACGATAGCGCGTCGCCTCTTATCTGACGCTTTTTGGACGCTTGGCTCAGAAAGGTGACGATCAAGAGATGGAGGATGAGATCTTTTCGTTTTTGGTCTTCATTTCCCTCAGGTGTTTTTGACATACACATAGAAGAACGAACAAGGCACTTACGCACAAATGCACGTTAATTAGACAAAGTACCTGTCAATATTAATACGCCTGGATGTTTCCGTGACAGGCTGCAGATTGCGTCGTGATGACGTACAACTTAAATCGGACTGAAGCGTAAGAAGAAAAAAAAATCATCATCCCCAGACGAGATGGCCTAACAAGTGCCAGACAAATCAATCACCGAGCCCCAATGGGATGTGAAATACACCGACAGGTTCAGTGCACACGGAGACACACACACAAAAAAAAAAAAAATCCAACTGACCGAGTCTGTCAGACAGGGAATTTAGTGAGGAACATAAATAAACCAAAATGCTAAAGCTAGCTTAGAATTTCTAGCGCTGCTAATATGTTAAAACTGGTTCTCTATGGGTGTTTATTGCAACTTACTATTTTCATAACAGCATGCCATAGTTATGTTTTAGAATTACATCAGTAAAAGTAAATGATGGATTAAGAGAAAGATTAGTAAAATGAGGCTACATTCAAATCTTGCTAGCAGTTTTAGCATGGCAAACTCCCTCTATAATCCAAATGTCAAACACCCTTTGTATATGAATATTTGACAATCCACTTTAGTTTAATTTATGACACTGGTATAGTAGTATGTCCTTTGTCAATGAGCCAGAACTTTTAAAATGACGATTAAAATGCTACAAGTCAAGACAGTTATATTGTCAATAGTTGCAGTGCTTCTTAGCAGACAATTACGCTGCCTATGATACATTAAATGGCCAATTAAAAACCTGCATAGGCCAGGTAATGTCATCTGGAGATATATAAACACACACATGGACGTTATATATGGATGTTGGTCAAGAAGGTGGTCATAAAAAGCAACAGGCTGGCTGGCAGCCATATGCTTCTTTGCTCTTCCAAGACACCAAACCCGAGGGAAATTAAACGACGTCTATAATCCCTCCCTGCTGTTCCAAATCAAAATCCCATGACTTGAATTTAAGAGCTTTAATATCGCCGTGCATTTATGGGCGTGAAAGAGAGAAGGACATGGAGGAAGTAACAATGTGAAGCTGCGTGCGTACAGATGAATATGTATCGCGCCGCAGCAGATGGGCTGGCTGCAGTGGCGTGGCCTGGCGTGGCGTGCACAACATGATTTGACAATGCGAGGCTCACATTCAAATGCGCGGGGATTTGCATAGCATCGACACTTCCGGAATGTATCTGTCCCAAACTGACAAGCAGAGCATCTGCTTGAATAACGATGGAATGCTCCCACTTGTTCTCTACCAGTGTCAAATCTGAAATGATTTTCTTGCTAAATTTACCCGAGGACATCAAAATGAAATAGCGGCACACCTGGATTTACCTGATCCAAACAAATAACCTGCTTAATTGATTTGCCTTATTGTGAGCAATGAAGGGATTACAACTAAATAGCCTGCTGGTTGTAATGACGGTTTATTAGCCAGCCTTTGTTGGGATTAGCAAGGCGGGAGAAGTTCCACTTTAGCATCGTAGCCTAATAAAACAGTCTTCATATGGAGAGGCTTTTAGGTGCAATGAATATCAATGAGTGACTACGGAACAAGTTGAGTAAATGAAAACCATGCATCACGTTGACAGAGGATGCTCCATGGGCGAGGAACATGCGTGCTCATTTCGCTCTCGCCTGGCCCGGTTTGAAATGGAGTCTTAATCAGGATAGTTTTGCCTGGCAAAAGTTAAGCGGGCAGGTTAATAAATGGAGTAAATGAAATGAAATGTTGCTTGCTGCAGTTAAGGCTGTCACTCTTGAAAATTTTATTATTTTGTCAATTAATGGAATAACATTTTATTTTGCAGAAAAAGTATATTATTAAACTAATTTCTCTCCCATTTACTGTTGTTTATTTGGTATTTTTTTGTATCTAAAAAATAAACAATTATTGTTTTCCAAATTAAAAACAATCGCTAGCAAATGTCTTGTTTTGATGAAACACAAAAGGTCATCTTTTTGTTTGCATGAATGATTAAAATAAATAAGGAATAATTACTGTTGAGGAGTTGAAATTAGGATCATTTTAAATTAAAAAAAATTCTCTAGATGATTAGTTGCTTATCAAAACAGTTGTTGATTAATTTGATAATCGATAACTCGTTTATACAACTTAAGTGGAACGAGTACTAACGCATGAAGGTAGGGTATAAAATATGTCTATGACTTTTTAGACTGACTCCTCCTCAGGGAATAGATGATGCCTGAAGGGACAGCATAAGAAGAAGCAGGGTGGACAAGCGAGTGCCCTGACATGTCAATCATCCCGCTCCTCTGGGAAGCTAAGTACACACGAGCACACTGGTTGAGCTGAAAGGTTCAGTGCAGCCAAAGAGGTTACTTAAAAAAAATATTACTTTATTTGTATTTATTATTATATTTATTTAAATAAATAAATTTGTTTCATTTCATTATATTTTAAATTTAATATTTTGAATTTTATTACATTTTTTTAAAATATTTTTTATTATTATAAAATAAACTCAAAATTATACATTGAACCTACTCGGGATATTTTAAGTGCCTTTATTTCAGAAAGGCGTTTTTTATTTTTATGTTGTTGCCATGTAAACATAACATTTCCTGTTAACAGTGAGTTATGAGGAAATATTGGGTGTGGTCCAGTTGTTTTAATATAGCCTGGTCTTGGCTGACCGACCCAAGATTTATGACTAATGGGAGACACACCTGAACCCCTAATAGACCACATCTCATATTCAGCAGGAGACCTTTTAGGTGTGGACCATGCCTCAAACAACCCAAGAGGGAGTCTGGGAGGAGGCGAGCGTGACGCGTTCAGGGTGGTGAAAAATGTCAGCGTGTAGGGGGAGAAAAAAAAAAAAAAGAAAAAAAAAAGAGGGCTGAGTAGGAGGAAAAGCGATGAAAGTGCAAGGGGCGGACACACAGAGTAAAAGAATGATGAGGAAGGAGGAGAGTGACGACGAGAAGATCCCGAGAAGGGCGGGCCTGAACGGCGTTGGTATTCCCCTTCAGCTCTACCCCTTCACTTGTCTTTCACCCTCAAAAGCGCATTTTTTATTTACAGCCGTGATCTGACTGTGGATATTTGTACAAGAGGAGCAGCTGCGTGGATTTAGACTTCAGAAAAATGCTGGCCACCTAACAGATGGCTCAAATGCAATCAAGCTTTGTGTGTCACATTGCTGAACAGGAACGGTTGAAATTTTATTCGCCGCTCAGGATCATGTGACAAGATGACATAATTAGCCGCTGACTAGTTTGACTAGTGTTCTACGACACCGTATTTGATGAATGGATTGTTTTTACTGTGGTGCTTGATGTTCCCTCTAAATACCGTATTGGCCTGAATATAAGACGGGGATTTTTGCATTAAAATAAGTGGGGGTCGTCTTACATTCGGGGTCTAGACATTATACTCATTCACAATGCTAGATGGCGCCACTTAACTCCCCAGGCCGAAGCGAACTCCTGTCACGAAGAATAAAAATAAAAATAGCGGTAGCACGAAGAAAAAAAAATATAAAATAGCGGTAAGAAATAAAATAAAATAAAAGAGACAACAGAAAATGGAGATTTAATTTGAATGAGGCAAAATAACATACTTTTTCTCTCGAATATATTGTTATAATCATTTGTTTCAGATGTACTGTAATTATTTTCTGTATAAAAATTTAAGTTGGCCTTAAGTCTTGAAAAAGAGGGTGTCGTCTTATAATCAGGGTCGTCTTATATTCGGGCCAATACGGTATTACGAGCCATTAAAGGTTGTCTTGTGTTTTGTCTTTCATCCTCAATTTCCCTTGTAGGAACTTGTCACTCTTTTTGTATTCCCGACTTGCGTTTTTAAAAAATATATTTGGTTTCACAATGGTGCCCAAAAAGATTGCATTCGAGCAAGTCGCTGAGTTACGGTCTCCCACTTGTGTTCTATCGTTCTGCCCAGCTGCTCCCAGTCAGTCCATCAAACACGCTGCATAAAGGCCAGTGTTCTCCTGCCAGGAGTCACACACCAACAAAGCCCGAGAGTAAACAAAGCACGCCGGCCACCACAAAGGGCAACAAGGAGACCAGCCGCCGAATATACGCCGCCCTCAAACAAGTCGCCGTTTCCTTTTTATGCTCGCCTGGCTGACTCGACTGCTGCTTAACTTGCTGGCTTCCCTGAGTGAACGCTTCCCTGCCAGATTCCTGATGAGGGAGCCAAAAAGCAAATGGCACATAATGAGAGAGCTCCTAGTCCCGTTCTGGCTCCAAATGACAAGGGGGGGAAGAGTGGGACACCTGTCATTTCTGCATGTTCATACTGAAAATGGCTAACAAGCCGATCCGGGTTTGAAGTCGATGAGAACGCGAATATAGCGGCACCTGCGCCGTCTAAACGAGATTAATCAATGTCATAGAACAGATTGTGTTCCAGATTCCAAGTGTATTTGTTTACCTCATAGTGTATTTATACTGTGGGCTAATTTAAAACTCAAATGACCCCGACTAAATAAATGAATTTTCTCACGACTTTGCATTCTCGATTGGGTCTTTTCTGTCGGCTGGGCAGTTTATTGAGCTTTGTGCATATGTTTCACGTTAGACACTTTGATAAAGGTGAAGGCCAGTGGGCGTAATGCAGTCATGAGAGAGGGGAGCCAGCAGCCCTCTGTCAGAGTGTCAGAAAAGTGAGCCGTGCCAGCAGCTGTGTGTGTGTGTGTGTGTGAGAGGGCAGCTGGAGTCAATGCCAGCGACTCAGCGGGAGCCAAGTTTCCTCTCGATGTGACACCTGCTGGCCACGGGCAAGAACAGGAGCCACTGGAGACGTGGGCCTAATGGAGAGTAGCTTGTGCATGTACATTTGGAGACGAATCGATCGCACCTGCACATGTTCACACGCTGTATGGTGGAGCAGAAGGACAAAAAGGTTCAAAAGAATGAACAGCGATGAGATGGAAAAAGCCGCAGGCAGCGTTGCAGCCACCTAAAAGTGGAGGGAAGGAGAATTTGGAGCCTTTTCATCTTAGCTGTGGAAAAATATCTGCTCGAGATTTCACTTTTAAAAGCTTCTCCAATCAGAAAATGGCTTCTTTCCTGTTTCCTTACAACTATATTTGGTCATTTTTTCAATATTGCCCAAAATTCCCACTCGGCCTTCTCTCATGCTCCTCGATTTTCAGAAGCTGTCCATTGTTTTCATTCACCGCGCTAATCGGCTAGCAGCAGACACGACTGGGACGACCCGCTGAGGTGCAAGGGGACACACACACACACACAAAAACCAGCAAAGCCTCAGACACAAGAGATTAAACAGCAGTTCTTCCAACGGGCAATTTTTGGCCTGGTACAATCCATCTCCATCACACACTCATGAATAAACACACAATGACACACACACACAAGCTGGAATAATTGTAAATACGAAATGTCGACGGGTCATCGAGAGACAATAAAAAAGTGTTGCGAAAATGAGGCAGAAAAAAAATTCCGACTTGAGGTCAGTTTCCATGATTGCTCCATAATTACACTACATGATGTTCGAAAGAAGAAACACTGGAGGATTCATTTTAAATTTACAACATGAATGATATGCTCCCTCCTCCGAGCTCCAGTTAAGCAGCAACATTTTGGCCCAACTTGAGGGAGGACTGGAAAAGGTTATTCCACTTTCGATTATTCACCCCAACCAGAAGATCTCAGGCATCAACTGTAGCAATGTAGCAACTGGTGGAGGGGGAGGGGCTTCTAAGTGTCTCTTGATGAGCCTCAAGGAGAATGAGAGGAGGGGGAGGTGAAATGGGAGGATTGAAGAGAGTAAATATGAGTCGTTTGAGTCGCAGCCAGCCAGACGGATTGGCCTCACATCAGAAAGACGCCACATGAAAAGAGAAAGAAATCCGAGCGATTACTCCATTCTCCACAGAGGAGGCTTCTTCTCTAGAAGGATGTATCATGCCTCCCAACATGACCCCTGACCCCTCTGTCTGTCTTTCCAGGTCTCACCTTTATTTTAATTTATTCGCATTATTTCTCAAGGTCTTCTACTTCGACTCTACTGGCCAGACAATGAGGCTCTTTAATGAGTCCCGGCCTCATTAGATGGTGGACCTTAATCGATGCGGAGAAGAATGCGGACATGTAAATAAATACAAACAAATGACTACAAATCAACACAAATGGATCTGCCCAGCGCGTCCTTTTGCGATATTGTCAATTTAACTCTTTGTATCTGATCGCCTGGCACATCAAGACAACCAATTCACACATTTAGATGTAAGTTTTTAAAATGTGGGAGGAAGCTGGAGCAGTTGCAGAGGTGCTGAGAAGATGACACAAAAGGAAAATAAGATTCCAATTCAGTGTGAAAATTCACAATCTCACACCACACACGTTTTTGATTAGCCAATCAACATCGGGGGCTCTCTGGGTGATGAGATAATTAAAAGGCGCTAATTTGATGGCATCGTTAAGATCACGTGGCGAGGAAGGGGGGAGGGGGGCAGGCAGGAAGTAATATCCATGGGTAGTTTTAAAAAATTTTTTTCAGATCACAAAATCTATGGGTGTGTAGACTTTTTATATCTACTGTACTGTGTGTTTACACAATAATAATAATAATAATAATAATAATAATAAAATAATAATAGTGATAAAAATAATAAAATAATAATAGTACTACTACTACTTGTCATAATAAAATAAAAAAATAATAATAGTAACAGTGATAATAATAATAATAATAATAATAATAATAATAATAATAATAATAATAATAATAATAATAATAATAATAATAATAATATTTTGTGAACTGTTCCAGAACTATCCATTTTTCACAACTCACTGGTTTGGTTCCTTTGACTAAAATAGAATCCCGCACCGAGATGTGAACCGTGATTTAAATTCACTTTAAATAAAAGGAACATAAAAAGCATATCAGGTAATCACATCAGTGAATTTAATTGATTTAGTGTATTCAAAAGAACAAAACAAAAGCCTGCCAAGGAGAAACTCGGGACATGCTGGACAAGTAAAGTCTGCCAGTAAAATGACGATATAAAGAGTGCGGGAGATGACCTCGTCGCGTAGTGCAAACATAAACAAAGTCGGCATCTGACGGAATGAATTAGCTCACTTTTGGCATGGAACTTCAACGTAATTTTATATAAATCTTTCATCATCTTGATAACCGCAGATCAAAAGAAGTCTTTGTAAACAATGAGAAACATGGGATGATGAGAAGGGAAGAAGCCAAGGAGAGAGAGAGAGATCAATCAAAGATGAGAAGATGGAGGCGGGATTAAAAGAGCGCAAGAGGTGTTTTGATGAGTTCATACGAGTCAAGTCCTCGGTGGCCACAAGTCGGGGCTTAACTCCGGCAGAAAAAGACCTGAAAGGTCAATATTGACTGACACCTTTGCTTCACAGATGGAACGCTGCACTTTTGCATGTCCATGGGGCAGCAATCTTGAACAAAAACCTTTACATCGATTTCTTTTTCCAACCTTAAATAAGACCTTTGTCTTTTAGGGCACACAAACTCATGAATTTAGCCAGCAAAACATCAGTAAAAAAGTATCAAAAGTAACGGCAGAATAATGATGACGATGCAAATTCTTCTTCAAAGGTCTTTTCATGAATTGCACGTCCATATTTATTTGGCTTGGAAATCTCAGCCACCAATCTACGCTTTCATGCCGCTGAGAGGAGCGCAAAGGTACAGGCCTGTCAGGACGCTCGTGGAATATAGAAACAATGGAGACAATCTCCGTCTCAGTCTCTTTGTGCTCGTGTGGGAATTCTAAAAGAGTCCATTCGGCCTTGCTTGTGGGAAAACAAAGAAAAAGTGAGAATGGCGATTACGTGAGAATATCAATTCTACCATTGAGCTGTTTGACCGTACAGATATGATCGCTTTGTTGTTGTTTTTTTTAACTGCCAGTCATAATGAATAAAAAAACATAGCAAAGTTTGCATTTCTACAGTTTATAGAGCACTGCTTCGAAAAAAAAACTTCAACTCCTCATTGACTGACAGTCATTAAACATTAAACAGGCAGATAAAAGTCTCGCAAACACAAACACTCAAGCAACATTTTTGCTTACATCCCGAAAAAACAAAGACAGGCAAGACAAATAATGGCTACCTTCAAGTGCCAACAGTCTTAACTTTTACCTCTTTGTGATTCAAGGACAGCACCCGCCTCGTCTCCAACCCCCCCTCCCCTACCCGAGCGATGAGTCGACGGTAATATAGCAGCAGTCAAGATTGAAAACGTTTTCATAGTCTAACTTTATCCCACTTTTTCAATAGCTTTCTTGCCCTGGCAAGCTATCTGCGGAAGTGACACCGAGTATCGATCTGACCCTGAAACATCAGCCATGAGTCACGCAAAGAGAGTGGACCTTTGTGCTTGCGTGGGACACATCGAAATAAAGGCCGGGCGTGGAATATTCCACGTAAAAATAAAATGATTCATTGTGGAATTAATCAGAGGTTGTTCGAGAATCCCCAAATATAACTGTCAATCTCGTCATGACATTTTGGACAGAGGCTCCGCCCATTCGCCAGATAAGGACTGGAAAAAAGTTCGTATTGAAAAACAGGATTATGACAAGAAATTTTTTTTTTTTCAACCCATGGAAGGTGGGAGCTTCTTTTTTTTTTTCTCAAAAATTAATTATTTGTCGATTAATTAATTGTGGCTCCTTATGGTGTGCATGACACCATTAGCCCTTAGTTAGCATTAAGCTAGTAGATTTTGCTTTGCTTTTCTTTAAATACATCATCTTTGTTTCATGTTTAGTATGATAGTAAACTTAATCTGTAAGAAGCCTTTAAGACCTTTTTTATTTTTTGGGAGAAATTGTTAACTATTTGCTAAACCGCTACTAAAATAAGTCGAAGTCACCGCTAGCGCTCGTAACTCAAATTTTGCCTCACAAGTCACACACAGCACTTAACTCTTATCTCAAAGCAGCACTGTACATATAATAATAATAAACTTTATTACAGGCTCTTGGCCTACACATATATTTTCTTCTATTTTCTCTTCTAACCGATCGTCTCAATACTGAACATTTGCTCTCGAGGTGACAATGCGCTGATTATTATTACCAAAAAAAAAAACAACAAGTATATTTCTCCTCAACCTCCAGCTATGTAGATGGAGTGACATTTCTTTAGAAAAAAATTCCATTATTGAAGAGTCCTTTCAATAGAGACGCACCACACAGCGACTGAAAAGAAATCACAGCGATGGGAATAAAAAGAAAAGAAGGAGTAAAGAAAGGCTGGAAAGAACGACAGAAAGAATATTTTTCTGCCCGAGCTGCTCGACAACAACTTTGTATTTCTGGCGGTTTGCATGCTGTCATTTAGCGATACATCACCATCAACCATAATGATTGATATTTATATCAATATCACAGATAACACTGAAGCTTTTGGGGAGCTGTTATGTTTGTGTCTTCATATTAGAGCGACTTGGTGAATAGCAGATGAAGCTAATTGACACCCGCTGATAAAGCTTTATGACATTCCTTCATTGCCCGCCCGCAAATATTTGCAAATAAATGAACGCGAGCGTAAATAGAACACAACTTGTTATTCATTCGATTATTTCCAGAATGAGTTTGCGCCTCCTAATAGGTTTGTCACTCATTTTCATAAACGAATAATCAAATGTACAACACAGTGTAAGAATCAACATATTTGCTTTGGTTTCCTTTTTTTTTTATAATCGATGTTGTTGCTTGGAGCCATATAATCATTTGTATTTCAAGGTCGGAATTGGCATTTTTTAAATTTACGGAAGTATACTGAATTGAAACAGACTGTGCTATTGATTTCCTTTTAAATGCAACTTGCTCATGTTGTTATCTGAAAAACAGTAAATTAGAAAAGGACATTCATAGGAACAAAAAAAAAAATCTATGATTGTTATATTACAAAGATTTTTTTTTTTCTTGTAGGCATGGAGGAGTCTTCGAATCAAATGTTGAAAAACCTTCATAAAAAATGACAGTGAGAGTCTTTCACATAAGCCGGAAAAAAATGAGAAGGAAATTGGAGAACAAGTGTGAAAAACTATGACCTGGTGAAAATGAAACTTTTTGAAAAATGATGGAAATATTAATTAAAGGAATTGGAAGCGACATGGCGAGCATGTGTTCTGGGCTCTCTCCAGACGGGAGATGGAAGGCAGGTGGTGTGTGGCGGATACCAGGAGGATCCAACTTGTGACAGTTTGCACTCGATGTCACCTGTAGGCAACTTTCCTGGGCTCAGGTGTGCGAGACAGTAAAGTTGGAAGGAGAAGATGAAAATGAAAAAGGAAGGTCACCTGGGATTGATTTAGCATACAAGGCGCCATTTTGTTGTAGCTTTCATAACACATCATACTCAGAAAGAGCAACTCCTTAGAGGGGTTCATCCCGATTGCTAAAATAGTGAATATGTGAAGCACAACATATGTTGACACGCATTAACTATTTAAAAAAAAAAAAATACCAGATTTGGTAACAAATGAATGCTAGTCATGCTAGCCATGCTACTTAGCTAGTTAGCTACCATGGTAGGGAGTCTATAATATTCATTTCACTAGTTGTAGATTTGAACATTGACTATGACTTTTTAAAACTGCAACTTGCTATTGATATTTTTTTATTGACAAAAACCAGAAATAAGTCTTGTTAGCATTTAGCACCTGAATTCACCGCTTTGACTTCTTTAGCTTCTTTCAATGTCTTTTGTTAATTAGCTAGCCATTAAACGTCAACAACTTGGCATAATTGAAACCAAAAGCGTTACAGCGAATTGTTCGGGGCATATTCTGACATTTACAACCACAATCAAACATGCCATAAATGTATTTCACCAAAGGAAAGTAGTTGAGACCCTCAAGCTAGTCACCTAATCTATAAAGCCTCCTTCACATGGCTCAATGAATAAGTGGGCAAATATTAGCACACGTCTTCACTCCGTTTTTCACTGCGCTTGACTCGTCTCGTCTGCTCGGTAACGACAACCGTGTCCATTGAGCTCAGTTAACCTTGACTGGCTCTTAAAAGAGGAAATCTAAAAGCTATAAAAGTTTTACAATAGCCATAACCCTGATTGTCCAAGTGTGAATATATATATATGCCAATCAAGCAGACAATTTGTGGCCTCTCTGTATAATTACCGCTATGCTGATTTGGAATTAACCCAAAATTGTTTTTCACTTATATACAAGAATTTCAATTTATCGTGTAAGCAAATGATGCTTTTTATTGGCCCACATAGCTTTCCGTAGATGTATAATTTGGCATTTGAAAGATACAAGGCTAAATAGTTTGCGGGCTAGGCTACGGAGGGTGTTGCAAATAAAGGCGAGAAGAAGACGAATGGGTTTACTCTGCGGCCGACAGCCCCTGTGCCATCTCGCCTGGCTAGCATCCCTCCATCTCGTTCTCATGCTGCCCCGCTCCACTTGTGGTGTAATATTGAACGTCTTGTAAAAGACTCACGCCCCGCCCCGCCCCGCCCCGCGCCGTGCTGCACATTAGGCCTGGCAGAACACACACGTGTCCGAGATATTCCAATGACTTCGGGGCTGTCTGGGCCAGCAGTGCAGAGAAAACAAACAAGAGGAAAGAAATACATCAAATATATTTTCTATCTGGCTTTCATTTTCCTGTGGGATGTGAAAAGAGGGAATATATTCAGAGGATCAATGGAGAACTTTGTCTCTGTCAATGCAGAGCGGGGACCGGCAGAGTGAATGCTATTATTCATAGCATCTCTGCGGAATGATGAAGAATTACAAAAAACTAACTTAGTTTCTTATTTAGAACTTCAGAAACTGCTGTATTGTGTCGTATCACACCACTGGCGGTGCTAGAGGGGGGGTTTGCGGGTAGTGGCCTCCTCTGAAATATGGTCAGGTGCCAGGGCTGATAATTAACTTTCAGGTATTTTTTCATTTTACAGGATTTTTTTTTTTCCACCTAGCACTCGGGAACAATTTTTGAAATATTAGGTGGTTTGCAATATATATGTATATATTTTTTTGTTTTACGGACAAATTTTATAATAATATAAAAACCAATTTTTTTTTTTTTATTACATATCATTCATTGAATATGTGTTATACATGCAATGGAAAAATAATACATCAAATGAAGGACTCACATTTTTTGCGTACGCGTGAAAATGTAAATGACCTCAACCTTATTCTGCTACATTTTGCGGATGTCAGAATGAGGACACTTAAAAGTGATATTGACCTGGAGGGGTCTCCCGCTAAAGCATGACTCTGCTCAGTATTCAAAAATGGCTGTAAACAAGCTTTTGTTGTTAAAGGTTAGCCTTCTCACTGTGGCTTTTGTCAGTGTCCTCTAAAAACGCCTCCACACTTAACCTTACTTCGGGCCTGAGAGTGAGGCTAATAAATATAATACAATATGTCACACTTTGTCTGGTGATTTGAAAATATTACAAAATTGAATTGAAATAGATCAGCCTGGTGGTGACATTCAGCTGATGGTATTAGTCATACTATTAAAGTGATACCCTTTATATTCCTTTATCGCTCGCTTCCTCTGTCTTTCTTAATCCCGAGGAGTCGCGGATTTCGTGTTATCTGACATTGACCATGGATGTTCAGTCATGTCTTCCCTCCTCTTCATTTCTTTCCTTCCCTTTGCTTTTATATTCTTTGATTATACTTTAAATAACATTATATGGGGTCTTAAACAAGGTGGAAGGAAATATGAACGCTCTGTTTACGAATGGCCAAAAATCCTTCAGGCTTATGTTAGAAGAAAAAAAACAAATCAACAAACAACTAGAAAAGTTGACATTTATTTGGGATTAATCAGCGGAACTTTAAATCTGTGTTTCACATTTAATAGTGTAAATTAGAAAGCAGCTGCATTCCATACAAAAAAGGGTGTGCACATTTTTGCAACTAGGTCCTTTCAGTTATTTCTTATTTTCTTGAAAAGATAAAAAGAAAAAAAATGTACGTGTGAAGAAAATTATGGATCTAACATGGGTGTGTAGACTTTTTATATCCACTGTACCATTCGCATTCTCTGTTTGCTACTTTTAATTAGCGTGATGTAGTTTCCTTTACTTATCATCATCGTTCAATGTAAAACTATCCAAGTTTTTCATTCTGTCCTTTCCTTTTCTTCCATTTATCTTGTTCTTTGGCCTCCACTCCCTTTTGGCCATTCAAATTAAGAATCCCGAGATCAACATTTTAACATTCCATCACTTCTGCCAGCGTATGGGCGGCGCGATCGTTAAAGCGGAGCAGCGCGCTCGCTGCAGTCTGATTAGCAAAGGGTCCGCTATCGATTTAGCTATCACAGCGAGGAGATAGCCTTCATGGTGATCACAGATTTTGCATCCTGACGCAAAGAAACACTTGATTTTAAATGCTTTAAAAAAAAACAAAATGCAATGTGACATAGAAAATATTTTTTGGGGATGTTTCGGGTGAATGAAAAATATATACGAGCTGGCTTTCCTGAAAGCTTCTCAGTTGCACATTCCCTCACTCAGAGCACCGCGGGAGTTGAATTTGGAAGCCGAGCCAGGGCAAGTCCAATTTGTTAAAAGGCTGCAAGTGGAGTCTACAGCCAAGCGACCACCAGCACTTGACCCAAATCTGCAACCATGTAGCATGACGACCCTTTTAGCACCAGAGGCGGATTTTGTTCTCTGGGAACATTTTGTATATTAACGGAGAGCAACTTTGAAGTCAGAAGAAGCTAATATGCAAGTTTGAACATTTTTACTCAAATCTGTTTGGCCACTAGCGCCATGATTGCCGATAAACTTTTTTGCCCAGACTTACCTAAGTGAAGCGATCGCTGGTATGAAGTGAGAAAACTCGTTGTTTCTCTCCGAAAATACCTAAAAGTTTTAATTGGACGACTGACCTTTAAAATCCTGCTACCTTGACTCAGACACGCTTTGAGTTGCATAGGATTGTTGTTGGGATATACTGAAGACCTTTTAAAAGTGCATATTACTTTTTTTATGATTTGATTTATTGTTTTAATATTCAAGGGTGATATTCAGAAGGTTCACTATCAATGTTGATATTGTGCCTTTTCAGGTAACTTTAAGGCTCCTGATTGGCAAAAATGACCTTTATGATAATGGTGGAGTACACCAGGGATTGGTTCTCAGCCAATGGCAGTTTCCTAATATTCAACTGTGGTATTCAGGACTACCGTCAATTACGACTTTGCTTAAATTATTATTTTTTGGTCTTCAGCCTAACAATCTGTCGGAATTTCATCACAGAGACCTCTCGTAGCCATTAGCACCGGAAAGAAGAGGAGCAAAGCACGGATCGAAGGGCAGTTTTTTGTTAAAATCACAAAGGGGTGGGGGTGGGATGCGTGGGCGAGAAAAAGACAAGCATGGGTCAAGACAGATACGGCGGATGAAGAAAGAGCGAGAGAACGCAAAGATGTGGTGGAGTCCTGCTGCTAAGAGCAACGTGAAATATTCAAAGAGGGAGCAGGAATGGAAAGGCCCGGAACCCACGGTGACGTAACACAGCTGCAATGTCCTCAGAAGAAGAAGAAGAAGGAGCAAACTAATTTAAAAATCTCTCTCTTGCTACATCTTATTAGATTGTTTGATGCTTGCATTGTGGAAACCCAAAATATATACTAATCCTACATGCACGTCTCTTACATCTTGAAACTTTGATTCAAACATTACCTATTTCCATTCCAAGGTCACACATGAACTCATTCACTGCCAGCACAGTTAAAATAGACATTTGACGTCTATAGCCGTCATTGGTAGTGAATGAGTTAAATTATTTCTTTTCTGTCAAATTTACCTTTCTTCACCCACACGGGAGGAAGGTAACATTATGGAAGACCATTTAAAGGAGGTGGGGTCCCTAGGTTTCCCCCCCTGGAGATGCCGTAAACAAAGAAAAGGCAATGGAGGGCATATAGAGGAAAAGAGATCTCACCGCGTGTGTGATGTATACAATTTAAAAGTCAGATTCGATAACTGCAAAGAAAAATGTGCGGGGGGAAATTCCCAGAACTCGGGAGGGTCGCTGTAGAATACATGATCAGGTCCAAGGGCTAATATATGTGAGGACTTCTCTCAGCACGTAACCTTGGAGGTGTTAGGAATATTATTATTATTGCAGCATTATTCCAAGCAGACACGAGCCTATTTTTCCTGTCGGATTTGCCGCATGATGGATGAGGCTCATAATCTCTCAACGGACGTCGTGCGCTCATCAATCATTTGATCAAGATGGAGAAATGGGAAGTATGGGGAGTGAATCATCACCTTCGCATCTTCTATATGAATCTGCTTTCTAGTGATGCACGTTCACCTTAATTTATCTTTTTTTTTTACGACTTCAATTCGTCTCACGGGGTTAATAAATTAGATTAACTTTTTATTTTTTTGACTGTTTCCATAGAAGGGTACATGTGAAATTTATTTTCAAATTGAGAGTAGGTTAACTAGAACAAGAAGACAACCAACATTTTAAGCTAATACCGCCAATGCTAATCGGTGTATAAGAAAACATTTCTATGTTGTGGTTCACCCAAAAGTTGTTCGATGGGTTTAAAGTCAAGCATGTTTGTATGGACCTTGCTGAAAGCACAGTCATGGAGTTTCCACAAAGTTTAAAGCACTGAATTGCCTTTACTTTACATGCAGCGTCTTCATTGGCAACTTTGACACCACTAGTAAACAAGAGTTGGTATCGGGGGAGACGCACATTACTGTAATGTCTGCGCCAAACATTTGTCCAATGAGCCGCCATGCAAAGTCATGGCATAATCCATAAATTCAATAGTTCTGTTCGTTCGCAGCGTGGGTGGGCGCTGGTAAATGAGAATCAATGGCAACATAAAAAAAGAACAATACAGCGCATTGATTCTCACTGTCTTATGGTAATGGCCTTTATGAGTTTACAAACACACAGCGACTTCAAGTACAAAGAAAATACTTGTATTTTTCAAACTGTGTAGACAGACCAGATGGATAAGCTAGTAGCTATTTACTGAAAACAAGTTGCTAATTGACATACTCATACTGTGAAGGCTTTAGCTAACAGCTAACTTCAAAGATAGACAGCTAGCTAGCTAGCTAACTGGATAGCCGAATAGAATGTTATGAATATAATGAATTAAATATGTACAAAGAAGTCGCTAGCTCTCAACCAAGCTGTCATAATGTCCCAGTAGTTAACTTTTGTGGTTAACCTCAATTTTCAGCTTAGCAACAACAAACTGTGTAGACAGACCAGATGGATAACTAGTAGCTATTTACTGAAAACAAGTTGCTAATTGACATACTCATACTGTGACGGCTCTAGCTAACAGCTAACGTCAAAGATAGACAGCTAGCTAGCTAGCTAACTGGATAGCCGAATAGAATGTTATGAATATAATGAATTAAATATGTACAAAGAAGTCGCTAGCCCTCAACCAAGCTGTCATAATGTCCCAGTAGTTAACTTTTGTGGTTAACCTCAATTTTCAGCTTAGCAACAACAAACTGTGTAGACAGACCAGATGGATAGCTAGTAGCTATTTACTGAAAACAAGTTGCTAATTGACATACTCATACTGTGAAGGCTTCAGCTAACAGCTAACTTCAAAGATAGACAGCTAGCTAGCTAACTGGATAGCCGAATAGAATGTTATGAATAGAATTAATTAAATATGTACAAAGAAGTCGCTAGCTCTCAACCAAGCGGTCATAATGTCCCCTCAGTAGTTAACTTTTGTGGTTAACCTCAATTTGCAGCTTAGCGACAACAACCGCCATATTTTGATGTTGTAAACATTAGAATGGCTTCGGAGGGGGCATCAAATGAAAACAGGATGTCCATTGGCAAGCTACGTTCGCGTTCTATCGACGTTCATCATTTTTATACAGCGTCTAAAGATGTCCATATTGCACAGACTCTCGTAAACAAGCAGGCATGTGTTGTTCTCCTTAGAAATCCCCGTGCACAGTTTTGCAGCGCAAGGCTAGCTGGGTAGAAGATGCTTATATGATTGTAAAGTTGTTTACAGTCGCCATAATTTCCCCGGGGACACTGAGTTCGTTGTCAACAAAAGACAGCTGTTCCTGGCCAGCGAGGAAAACTGTCAGCGATTTTGAAACCGGCGGGTACACAAAGACTCCACGTTAGCCATTTGCATTCGCACCCATCAAACGTGCCCACTCGTCGCATGGGCAGCGGGGGAAGTGAGACCCTGTCACAAGCGTGCATGCTAGTCGCGGGGAATGGCGAGCTGTTTACTTGCCGTCGCTCTCAAGCACATGCTAATACCAGGTGTGAAGAGCCTTCAACACACACCTACACACACAGGCAGACGGGCCACGTTTCATCCCTCCGATTGGCTGAGTCATTTAATGGCACTGTCTCAGACAGGAACTGTCAAATCAATCAGCGGTACGACAGGAGCGAGCGTACGCTGAATAAAAGACGAGGAGTGAGCTCAAGAAGTTCCCTGAAAGTTTTGTTTGGATTCAAATTTGTGTCAGAGTTCTCAAAAGTGCTGTTTATCACCCCGAGGGAAAAATTCATTTGAATTCAGATAAATAAATAAATGAAATATGCCAATTCTGAATATAAAAAAAATAACTCCTGCAAGTTTTGTTTGGTTTACTAATTGCACCAAAATTCACCAAACACCAAACAACCAAAATCTGAATCTGAAAAAAATCTGAATCTGAATTCCCGATTGTACAAAAATCTCGTAAATTGCAAAATGTATAACCGCAAGGACGCCTCAACAAATATTTCATATTCAAAACATCAAATTTAATGCACTTCAGGAAATATTAGCTCGATTGTACTCATTTTGAATTGTGCTAGAGCCACACGAAGCAGAAAAAAGAACCCAAACGAATCGTTTAGTCTGGAGTGTAATGATTCACCGTCTCACCGTCCCTGAGCTTCTGTACACTCTCCCCGACCACGCGATAAATACATGGAAATGAGCAAACTCATAAAAGGCTGAGACCAAATCATTTTCACACACGCTATATTTATTCCCCCCCTAGTTCGCTTGTTAAACGTTGTGCTCTGTCAGTGCTAGCCAACACGCGCAAGCTAACGAACATAAACAGAAAATAACTCGCAGTACAGTACACTGATTTAGACATTTCTTACACATACATTCCCTTTCCTCCAGGCCATTAAAAAAAAACGGCACGTGTGTGGGAGGTGTGACATTGACATCATGACTCAGAGTAGGTGCTAAATAGCTTAGGACCATTTGAATTGTTGAAATGTTCTGGCCAAAAAAAGGAGAAATGTATGTAATGTGTAAGAAGGGAAAAAAAGACTTTAGTCTCACTGGCGGAGTTAGGATTTTTTTTTCCCTTCGGGGGGGGGGCCAGAGGGCAGGCAAGGTTAAGTCGAGGGAGGTGTAAAACAAACAAAGAGCTCTTCCTCCATCTTGTTTTATAGTTTAATGGATGGCTTAAACGACAGGTGGTATGCAAGGCGCTGTCAACGAGTCCAAGTTAACAGGACGCCCGTCCCTCGCTGTATGCCATCTTTAGTATGATGAATAGATTGTCAGATGTGTTTGTGTCTGAGGGGCCGTGAGGCGTCCCGCCGCTGAGTGATTTATCGAGGTAAACTGCGGACGGGACACACCCTCTCATGGATGATAGCGTTGTCAGAAAGTGTGTGTGTGTGCGTTCATTCATCATGCCAGAGTGACTCGTTAACAAGCAAATACTCAATTATTTGTCAATTGTAATTATTAAACCTTTTTAATTGGCTCGCTGAATATTTGGTACAACTAGAGATCAGCGCAGTGAGAGATTTTTTAAAGCTCCTACATTAAGACGGAGACAAGACAAAGACTATTAAGGGAGTAAATGGTCCAAATCTAATATTGCTTTCAAATTGAGCTCCGTTCACCAATCGGCTGGACAAAGTAGACATCATTAGGATTCTCCTTCCCTGTGGAGTTTGCTTCGTTCCTCGTTTTCTTTCCACGGGCAACATTATTCCACATGATTTTATTTGATGAAGCTGACAAATAAATGGGAAACATTTCCAATGCAAATTATAGAGAGTGTCACCCAGCTGAAGTAGAGGCACACACTTGTAGATGCGTAAAGGCGAAGCCCTTAAGGCAAATATAGAGAAATGGCGGTTTAAAAATGCTCCTCAGACTCTCTTAGCCAGATGAAGAATAATACGTTCTTATTTTCTTGCGCATTAAAAAGCTGCAATGACCTCACCAGTTTAAAAAGAAATAATAAAGAGGAAGGCATATATTCTTTATCCTGTGCAAAGAACGAGCGCTGATTGATGGTAGCTATAATTCCATACATTTCATTTTTGTGCTCCAGATGATTTGTGATCATCATTTCAAACTTGACACGTTGTCCAATATTGTCAGATTGGAGCTTTATCGCTGGCTGATTGTTGAAATGCGCTTTAATTGGATCATTGACTTTTGTTTGGCCAGATTATTAGGTACACCTGTATGCCATCAATTCATTGTTGTGATTAATGTCCCCAATATTTTACTCTCATATAGCTAAATTGCATCCTTTTTTTTTCTACAATGCTTCCATCATTAGGGTTTCGGCTATTGTAGAATAATTACACCCTGGATTGGTCGCCAGCCAATCACATGATATACTAGACAGCGGTAAAATTCAGCAAATAAAATACTGAAATGCATTTTTGAGTCAGCCGTGCACTTGAGGTTACACCCCCATAGAAGTGAGATAAAAATTTAATGACCAGCTCCGGAGAAAGTAGGCCACTGCAAACGTCTTGAGATAAAATATAGACAAAAGAATAGATTGAATATTGATACGATGTCTTTGCCGTACTAAACCTCCATTAATTTTTGATTCGGTTTAGTTTTAGCAAGATTAAACTGCTATACAAGATTTCGCTCAATGTCGACACATGACAAAAAAATAAAAATAAAATATATATATATAAACAAATTAAAAAATAAATAAATAAATAAATATAAATATAAATATATATATATATATATATATATATATATATATATATATATATATATATATAAATATAAATATATATATATATATATATATATATATATATATATATATATATATATATATATATATGCGGAACGGTATAAATATTACAAACGCAGCTTTTCATTATTTTTAATGGCCAGTAGAAATGAAAGGGGCTTCTTGGGCCAATGAGAAGGAGAATGTGACAATTAATTAATTAATTGATTACATGCAACTGCGGCCAAGTTTAATTAAAGCCTTTCACACTCACACTCGCGACATGCAGATGCCATTTGTTGCTAAGAACAAAAGCGTGTGTGTGAACACATTCACCAACTGCAATATTAATTACATTTACATGTGGATGATGTCATCGCCCACAGTGATGAGCTTATAGGTCAGGTGTCGACGATCCTGCAGGTAATAACTCCGCACCGTGGTTCAAGGCAAATAGAGAGACAGGAGGCAGATAGAGGCTCACCGCGGGGGATCAGTCAGAGAGGGCCTGATATACTGCTTCTAGCAGACAGCCGGATAAAAGAGCCCAAGCAAGCGCACGGGGAGAAAACTGACAAGACGCCTGAATAAAAGATGTTCACCGTGCGCGTGTTCGTCTCATCAGCTGTGTTTTGCGACACGAGTTTTTTTGCAGCCCGTTTGGTTGGCAGTCAGTGGCTGTAAGACATCATTCAATCCAACGTACATTTCCAGTCTGTGCGCAAAAGCTGGAGAGAGCATGTGAACTCCAGGGAGCCTCAGTGAGCGAGAGCTTAGTGGCTGTCTTGATCAATATGTCAGCCTGCGGAGGCTGAGGGCTGGGCCAGACCGCTGCAGTGAGGCCACGGCGGAGGAGGCTAAAAAAAGGCGCCGCAGAAAAAGGCTTAATAGGACTGAAAAACAACTAGAAAATTTCGAACAGGTGATTTTTTTTGTTTTTTTCACAAACTAGAAATGGATGCAGTGTAAAAAGCACAACGTGTATTTTATTTTTTTAAATTAGATTAATATTATTTAACAGTAATTTAAGCAAAACCGTATTTCTCAAAAATGAAGGAAAGCCATTTTTTTTTCACGAGTAAAATCCCCCAAAATTTTTTGTCAAAGTTTGTTGCCTGGGAATTTTGAATTCACAATTTATTTTAAATACAGTGTTGTCGTTTCAGACCAAAAAATTCGATTGCATCGGAAATTTTTCACTGTATTTTGTCACAATTGGGCAGAAATAACCGAATCTGACAGTACCAAAATGTTTCGCATCTTGCAGCTTAACAAATCAAAACAACGGTTATCAAAACCTCCCTTGACAATCCCATACCGAGAATCTCAACAATCAGCAAAACAACTTCATAACTTTTTATCGCTCCTTCAAGGCATCAATGAAATCCGGCACAGTAGGTGGCGTGCCGACGCCTTCTGATGAATCTTTGGACTCGTCGTCCGTTATCTTGGGCTAATAATCCGTCGCTAACGATAAGAGCGCCGATTACATTTTCATCCAGAAAGCATGTGAGGAAATTCTCTTCGGGCAAAAGCGTGCTAATTCAATCACGGATCTGATACGGTGGATGAAATCGTGCGACGTCATTGGCTATTATGTATCTGTGTGTGTGTGGAGGGGGGTGAGTAACTCTCCCAGTGTCATGACAATGAGCTTAGCGTCATTGTGCACCAAAAAAAAATCCTATCCTCTTTATCCCATCCCTTACAGCCTCCTTGATCCCATCACGAAGCTTCTAGCGAGCTTCAAAGTGCGAGAGCGAAGAGAGCGGAATGTCTAATTGACACAGGTCGCTCTTTTCCCGCTCTCTCCTCTTGCGTTGTGTTTATCAGTTGTAGCTAGCAAGAGCTTTTTGGATCATCTGACAAACAGTCAAGACATCACAAGACGCGCAATCACAAAGACGATAGCGAAGCGAGCGCGATAATGGGCTTTGCCTTCTGGGGGTGCCGGCGCTCTGCTTTTATATGCAACAAAGTGAATCATGTCGGATGTGAGCGGGAATCACAACAGGCTGGATCAGATCCATCGGGGGCTTTATGTGTATTGAAAGTTTCAAAAGGAGGTTTGCTTTCTCAGGGATGCTACGTGGAGTAGTTCTTAGCGACTATTCGTCATGGGTTTGTCCGTCCGTCCGTCCGTCAGACACAAAAGCGTTATTATTGCAGGCAAGGTCAAAAAAATAAAAAGAACAGAAAGTAACGGGAAATCATCTCACGGCACTCCGACAGCTTTCCCGGCAGCCGGTTGTCATCCCGTGGCCCAATTATAGCGTTAACCCACTTGAGCAGCCAATATCACACAAAACCAGCGGAGATGATCAAAGCGCTAACTCAGCAGCGACACAAGCATGTAAAACATTACTTTGGACTAATAACTACTATTTATTCATTTTCTTTGACATGTAGCTTATGTCAAGAACATCAAGTTTGAAATTTGCTTTATCAACAAAGCCGCCTTGTCCCTGCCTAATGAAATCCACATAACGTCTTAATGGCTCATTCATTTAAGGGCAA
The DNA here is from genome assembly GCF_024217435.2 of Syngnathus scovelli. NCBI lineage: Eukaryota > Metazoa > Chordata > Actinopteri > Syngnathiformes > Syngnathidae > Syngnathus > Syngnathus scovelli. The sequence goes on from NC_090853.1 coordinate 1,961,863, forward strand.
ATATACAGTCAGCGGACACCTCATTAGGGACCCCCCCCCTCCCCTGCAATATCCATTAATCCATGTATAAAGTGTTTATCCTCATTTAGAGAATTGAGCGAAGCTGGAGCCTATCCCAGTTGAATTTGGGAGAGAGGCCAAGTCAATCCCAGGACGCGATTCAAAACGATGGACAGTTTGGAGGCCTTGAGTGACTTAACATGCATGGAATGTGTCCATCCATCTGTCCATCCGTCCGTCCATCAGTGTGGCAGCACAAATGTGATTCTGCAAATGACTGGCAAGTGGACTCCACTTTTGGCACAAAAGTAAATTAGGATATGCTCCAATTATCCTAATGAGGATAAGCCCAATAGAAAATGAACGGATGAGCGTGATTCGAGTGAGCCGTGTCGTTCATATAACTGTTCGAACAAACGTATCCCTAATAAAGTGCACGTCACTGATCCGCCAGCTTGACAGAAGCCCTATGACAACTATTGACATCCGTGGAAGACCGACGAGATGAATTTGCGTATTTTGTTTGCATCTGAACCTTGTGGGAGAGTCTCACACACACACGCACACACACACTCGCACGCGGTCATCCATCACCACATGCCGTTCATGTATTCAAGTCACCCTCACAGGAAAGCTGACCGATAGACCATTAGCGATGTAATTAGCTAGCCGCCAGCTCAGTGCGGGGTGGGCGGCGTGTAGATCTCGTCCACAATTAGTCGGTAAACTTTCATCTAGGTTGTGATTAAAGAAACCAGGGCAGGAGATCCTTGGGCAAATTCGTCAAGCCCCCGCTACCGACAAAGTCTGACAGGAGATGTCCGATTTGAGCTGCGTGTGCGTTTTTCTAAACCAATACGTGAAGCGGGCTAGAGGTCTATGCGGGTTTATGGTAACGTGACTCAGCAGAAAGCGGACAGGCCCGCGCCGTAAAACCGAAGCACGTAAAAACAAATAATAAAGGACTAACTGGAGGGGTCTGTGCTTACGATGGAGGCCAATACATTAACGCATTAATATTTAAGCAATGTAAAATAGCAGCATATAACTAATGAAAACAATTTGATTGAATGAGCAAAACAACTGGCTAAATTTAATTTATATGTCAAACACATTTCCCGGAGCAGAACATTAGTTACATCAACACCATCGAATGAGGTCCTCGAGTTATATTTTGTGTATTTAAAACAAACTAAAAATTGTTTATTGAGCTAGCAATGCAAAACGGACAAAACTAGCGTCGATAAGATGTCATAAAATTTGAAACAATTTGAACATATAGACTCAGCAAATTACAATACCCAAATGCACATATTCTTTATCCTCTGAAAAAAAAAAAACAGCTACTATAGCAGATTTGTTATGACGGTATTATACTGCCCCTAGTGGCCAAACGTGTCATCCTTATTAAGATCTCCATTTTGAGTCACCGCCAAACAAAATTCAGACCTCCTTGCTCATTCACTCCACATCTCCATCATCCACCAGCCGGCAACCTCCATTTTAACAAGGAGAATATTTCTGGACAGAGAAGCTGTATAAAACTTCGCTCGGGGAAGAAAAAAAACAACAACAAAAGAATGTCTGCAAGTGACACAGCCTTGTATCGCCGGCTGCAACGCCCGTGCAGGTGCAATGATTCATGGGAGGATCCATTCGGGGATGAACTCGGGGCAATAAATCAAAAAAACTGCCGCTAGACACGAGCACAAGTCACAGCCCACTTGACGCTGAGTTACTAAACTTTATACCCGCGTGCATGTACGGGGTGTGTCTGTGCATGTACTGCATCGGTGTGTGTGTGTGTGTGTGTTGATTTCAGTAAGACATGTTTTAAACATGAGCCGCCTGCCACTCACACATCACTTAGCAGCACTACATCTCCTAAAGTGCCGGATGAGCCACCCTGCCCGAAACATGAGAATATGTAAAGTCGAATTGTCGTAAACCATGACGAACTAAAAAATAAATAAAAATAAATAAATATTGCACCTAATTGTTTGCATGTACGTTCAAAACAATATAGGACAATTGAGACATCCGATCAATACATCGCCCCCCGGGCCAAGGACATGATTTATAATGTTTAGAATGAGGTGAGTATTACTTATGGATTACCGGTAAACAACAATTCAATGGCTAAAATGCAAAAACGATAAATGGGAAATTAAGTGACCCCCAATGGGCCACAGGTGAGGGAATGTTGATCAGCACCATTCAGGTTATTGACAAAAAGTCTGGGATAGGAACAAAAGTATTGTAAGTCATTCCCCTAAATTGAGTAAAAAAAAAATTGGGAGAAATTAAATATATTAGAAGCATTATAAATAGAAGAGAAAAATCTTGCAGCTTTTATTTTGAAGCACAGAGAGGCTTAAGTGCCAGATGAAAATGACAAATAACCAAACAAGTGCAGCACATTGCCACCATGGGGCAAACTCGGAGCAAATGAAGCGTACAACGGCCCTTTAATGGTGTCGGGGTGTGTCAATGAGATCATACCGAGAATGAGAAGGCAACCATTAAGCGATATCTAATCTAGCATCGTGATCATCATTGCCGCTGATTGTTACATTCTCCTGGAAGAACAGGTAAAAAAAAAAAAAAAAAAAATGGTGGTGATGGAGGTGTTTCATCATCAAGAACTTGAAGCGAATAGGCGGCAATGAGATTAAACATCTGAGAAAGGAGACATTATCTGGGCGGGGTCTACTTCAATCGTTTTGGAAAAGTCTGATTATGATTTCAAATAAATATCAAGGGTTCTAACACGGTACCAAGAGGCATCCCAAATCTGACGAATGAAATGCAGAATACACATTTCACCCCAAAAAATGCTCCCGTAGCTCTACAAGAAACTAACACGCCATTACAGTCACACAGCTGCGTCTTCACCTTGAGCCGGCAAAGAAAAACTCGACTCCAGCTCGCCGTACGCGTGATAAATCAAAGTGGCGAGCGAACAAATCGTTACTCACCAGCAGCGGGAGCTGACTTTGAGATTCATTGTGCTTTGTGGTTCAATAAGACCAAACGGCGCAACCGCATAAGTCAGTCCTAATTGTGTGCTGGTGTGTAGGAGTTTTTATCGGATGGCTGCTGTTTATTTTATCGCCCGATTGCGTATTGGAACGGGCCCACACGTCACGCACGGACACTTTCAAAACATCTCTGTGGAAAAGGTCACTTTGTAAACATTGATCAGGACTCCACTCTTTTCCAGTCAGAGACAATCTGGATGAAGATTTTTTTTTGGGCCTCTGGAGTGGCGGAGAAAACTTTCCAAAATGGCGACTAGCTTCATCTTTTTAGTTCGGCCTAATTGAATCTGTTGGGTCAAAATAATGAACTCAATCTTGGGTATCGAAATTTGCTCAAAATTCATAGCTCCTTCAGAATTAATTGACAAAGAATTCAAGTTGTAAATAATAAAAGGGTGTCCCAAAACTTTTGTCACATTTTCTTCCTGTCATTGTGGAATTGTCCCGATTTCCCAAAAGAATATTTGATTGCCGCTGTGCCGTCATCCACATTTCATTTCCTTTGCAGAAAGAAACGCTCCCTAGCAACAATCTCACCGTCGCCACGCACTTATCGCACTTACCAACACCTTCCCTTCCCCGCCGGCACGCACACGCCGGAACACAGACACACAAGTAGAGCCTCCGATCGCCGGCGTCGTGACCGTACGGCAAACTCATCAGAATTCATTGTGAGATGTTGTCGTGATGAACAAAAAGTTTCTTCCCTGCTGAGCGTCACCATTTAAACCCAGATGTAATTGTGGGAATTGTGAGAAGATGAAAAAAAAAATATAAAATATAATTCATTTAAAAAATATATATATAATAATATATAATGTATATATATATATATATATTTTTATATTTATAATTACAAAAAAATATGAATAATATATCATTTTAAAAAATATATATATATATATATATATTAAAAAAGGGTGAGTTGCAGTTCTAAGACAGGCGAGCTTACGTTTTCATCTGCCGCCGGCGTCCATTTTTATTTCTCAAATTGTGTACATAGAGGGAGGCTCTAATGTTACGAGAACAAGACAGAAAGGGAAGGGCTTCGCTGTTATTGCAACAATATCCCGTCCGAGGTAAATACGTCTCTGAGGATATGTACGAAAAGGCCGAAGAGGAGCAAGGGCCTGATTGCGCCATTTGGCCGGCGCGTAAAACGCCGCGCCATAAATCCACAACGTCCGCTTCCCTCTCGGCGAGCTCGTTTGAACGCGTCGAAAAGGATGCGGCCTGCGGTCGCAACTTCGTCATCCGACTTCTTTTCGGACGTAACGACGACGCTGCTCGTGGCGAAACTGGACTTGTGGGAGACATTGGGAGGCCGGTCTTAGCCGAGTGCTTCCCTCGTGTCTACAGAGGTCCTCTTGCGGGGGCGCTTAATTGGACGAAGGAGAATGAATGTCGGCGAGAGCGAAAGGGAAAGCGGAAACATAATGATCTTGTTCCCCTCTTCTGCACAGCCCTTTCCTCCATTTATTGTCTTCTTGCCGCTTTAATTTCCTCCATTTTTGTCACCGGCCAGCCTTTATCGTTTTTCTTCTTATTTCCTGTCGTGTATGCGCAGCTACGGGAAAAATGGCCAATTACCATTTCATTCACCTCAGTACACTTGCAGGCATCCTTAATAAGTGCCTCTCAAAGTGGAAGTCATGTGACATCACCCAAAAAAAAAAAAGTCCAAGAATATTTTAAAGGCCTGATTAACTCAAAGTGCAAAACTGGGTAGAAAAAGTCGATTCCAAATATTGTGGGAGGGCTAAACGCTAATAAATTAATATAGCACGACATTTACGACCTCATTGGAGTGTACGGATTTGCCTCTAGAGTTTGAAAGGTATAAAACGGGCAGATAAAAGAGCATAAGTCGGCGCCAAAGCGCTTGCTTCATTTTGCCTTAAATAACCTTCTGCTTTAAGGCTGACTTTTATGTTTACAGCTAGTTTTGTGAGTGGGGCCTTGAAATCGAAGCATGAAAAACGATTCCGACTCGATAATAAAAACCAACTTGGGCTTGTGAATGAAACCTCGTTGATATGTGATCTATTCAGCTTAAAAGCCAGTGCGCTGTAATAGTAATTCAATGCGGCTTCTAATTTATTACTGCTGCCGTTCTATAAGATATTAACCTGACTTATTCCGCCTCTAATCGACTTTACGTAATTGTGCCCGGCGTAGCTCGACACGCGTGGAACACACGATGATTTGTGTAGGTAAAGCGAGGCGGTTATGATGCTGGAGGGCATCAATAAGATCCAAATGGAAAGACATTGAGCAGGACTCTGAACTCAGGACCGGGTCCAGGTGGCCTCAATGACACTTTAGCTGTTCCTGTTCCTGTGTTTTAATGATCACTTCTGTAATTGATGCTACATTTCTCAAAGACACATCAGCATGACTCTTGCAAGCCACGTCCTTGAACAAGACCCTGAACTCAAGACCGGGTCCAGGTGGCCTGGAATGACACTTTGAACCAGTTACTTGTGCCCACCCATCCCTGTTCCTGTTCCTGTGTTTTGATGATCATTTCTATAATCGATGCTACATTTCTCAAAGACACATCAGCATGACTCTTGCGAGCCACGTCCTTGAACAGGACCCTGAACTCAGGACCAGGTCCAGGTGGCCTAGATGACACTGTTTATTTGTGCCCCCTCCCATCCCTGTTCCTGTATTTTGAGGATCATTTCCCTAATTAATGCTACATTGCTCAAAGACACATCATCACGACTCTTGCGAACCACCTAGCCATTTTCACAACCCCTTTGGTAGATATTGAATGATTTTTTTTTTTTTTTTTTTAACCCCCTCCCACGGAAAGAAAGTAATTATCTCCACTCCGTGCCCTTGAGCACCGGAGGGACAGGCACGTAGAGTCATGCACGCTTTGGCAAACAGAGAGCCTGACAAGGACAGACAGGGAGGAAAGTGTCTTCTCGCCGTGGTTCCCCCACGCGGGTGTCCATCAGAGCAAATGACACATGAGTGCTGGAGCTCCGTTGGACTTGGATGCAATCTTAATGAATGAAGACTGGTTGTCATGGGGGGGAGCGAGGGGGGACATCCAACGAGCTTACAAAATGACATTTTGCCGAGCTAGAAATAGCAAAAACTAAAATTTTTATTCAGCGTTGGAACAGTCCACCAAGCATCTGTTCGTCATCCTCCATGAACCAGGAAGTCTCCAGCTAACTAACAAACAGATGGACAAACTGATAAAGCTCCACGACTGTTTTCATCGCTTTTAGTTGTTTTGTTAGTTTTATACGACTGCCCCGATACTTTACAACGTGATCATCTTAAAGTCGTACGTCAACGCGAGTCCGACCAGCAGCCCGCTTGTCATCTTTGACCGGGCTGCGACTCTCCAGGACGATAAAAATGGAAAAAAGTTGTTATCTGTCTGCCTGCATAAATACACGAAACCTCTAAAACAGACTTGGAGACACTTTCAAGACAAACGACACTTCCAGACTATCCATTACCGAGGAGGTACTTTCTAAACTATCGTGACAGTATGGCGGGGAATAAAAATATTTTTGCCATGACTTTACATAATCATCTCCGGGATTGAGATATTCACTTTTATTCATTTACAACTACTGTCAAATCCTTATTTTTCGAGACGAAGCCGAGAATGTAAATCGCAAATCCGACGGCTCGCAGCTGCGATATTTTCCCTGTGCATTTATTTTTCCGCAAGCTTCACTGCTTTTTAAATGGTACTCTCCGTAATGTAGCCACCTAAATAAAGAAGCAGAGTGCCATGCTTCATTAGATCACAAGTAGCCTTCTGTGGAGTGCAAGATAGTGCGTAAAAATAGTGGCTACCAGGCAACGGATGTCTGTGACACTAAAAAAAAACGTCCATCTCTACGGGCGAGACGTGAGGAGATAAACCCAGGATTGGTCGCCAGCCAATCGCAGGGTACAAAAGTATTTATTTTAGCTTGCAAGTATGCCGGAATGTTTTCTGTCTGTCAACACAAAGGTAGTTAGTGTGTGTGTGTGTGTGTGATTCTTTCAGACTCAATTATTTTCTGTCTGTAGTCATAAGGATTAAAAGTTTCTTCTGCTTTCCCCCCCAAAAAAAAAAAAAAAAAAAAAGCAATCCATTGTGCTGGAAAAATGACAGTAAAAACAAAATTGCTTTTCTTTGGTTGAGCAGATAATATAAATAATAAATCCTTCATGCCTGTATTATACATTTTCTGCTTGAGAAAGGCTTTGTTTCATTTCTTTGATTATTTGTAATTTTTTTCCCTGGCGAACGTGATCACCTGAATTTCCAGGAAATTAAAATAAAAAGGTGTCATATGCTAATAACAGCCAAAAAAAACAATGTATGCAAAGTGAGGGAATTCATTCAAACAGTCATTAGTGGTTAAAACATATTAATCTGCCGTAGATGAATCGACTGTTATATCAATCGATCAGCCTGACGCTCGTTTGAACAATCGGCCGTAATTAGCTTGGCGTCTTCCGCTCTGCCTCTTTTCTTGAACAAACAAACAAAGGCATTTTATTAACCGGCTGACACGAAGCCCCGCCTCTGATATTACATTCGTCTTTGCTTTCGGTCTGTTATACAAGACAAAAACGAGCCCCCCCAAAGAGTCATCAATTTTCCCTCATGAGTTTGATCATCCGGAATCTTCTTAAATTGTGATAACAAGTGGAAGGCGGTCGATAAGGAGTCGCAGAAAACTGACTACAGCGCAGTGGTTAAAAGATTCCCTTGAGGGGAGAAAAAAAAAAAAAAAGAAAAAGACTCTGGAGAGCTGCCTTCTTATGATTCAAAGGTAGACATTTAAAAAGCGGTCAAGCCAGGAAGAGGGAGTGAAAAAAGGTTCTGGCCTCACTTAGCACATTTTATTATTATATTACTGGCATTTCAGTACGCATATTTTTTGCAGGGACTGAGACCTACCGTGAAAGGAAAAAAAACATGAGCAATTGACCGCCACTATTATTATTATTTATGATTTTTTTTTTAATTTAAAGCACAAATATAGCATATACTATGACCAACAAATTGATTTTGAAACTTATCTTACATCACCCTTAAAAAAAAATATTTTTTTGGGGTTGAGACTTATTAACATCCGTCAACGACCCAGGCTAAACTTAGCTCCTCCCCCAACGTGCAGATCTATTGGCTATAAATTGAAATTATTGAATTATTAATTATTGATATTATTTTTCCGAGTGCAAAACTAAGCTAGGCTCAACAACAACAACAAAAAAACCTTCAAGCCGAGATAGTCACACACTGATATAGTGATTTTTTTTTTTTTATGTTGATGTCATTTTGTGCCCGAGGACAAATTTGACTAGCAACGAGGTCACAAATCAATTTACAACCAACACCATCGACTCATAACTCATATGAAAGCCCTTGATGAGGACTTTTGTCATTATTTCATCCTCATGTAAGGAACAACATGGCTCTAAATCTTTCACAATGTTTGCACTGAAGTCACAAAACAATTGCAGGCAGTAAGGGGACATTAAGTGAACATAAGGGGGGGGTAAAAAAAGAAAAGCCAAAAACAGAATATAAAATATTGTAGCAGAAATAAGAGCGCGGCGCATCCCCGAGGGAAGCGCTTCTTTGCATCTTTCACTGCACTTAAAAGTAGATTACCTTGGAGGGAGGAAGACCTCATAAATCTTTTTCTCCTCTTCCTCCCATGGCATGTCTACACGGACGCTTAAATCAATGCGCTTCATTGAGGTCAAGGACGATGTCATTGTCCTCTTGACCTGTTTGTTCGCACACGTCCGACTCGGCGTTCGGAGGATTCAACTTTTTTTCTTTTTTTGGCTAATTGCCTCACACAATAAAAAAAAAAAATGAAATAAGCATTGGCAGACAGCCAATCCAGGTTATGCTCCGCCTCTCGCCCAAATTCAGTAAATTTCAGCTCAACTAATGAGGACATGAATGATGGAAATTAGCTTGAATGGATGGATACAAATTAAAAAGCTTTCCGGATTTCATGAACCTTGATGAGAATAAGCAATGAGCCTTGTAAGGTGACACTGACAGATAATAGCGTCATTCCTCAAACAGTGGCGACGCCTCTCATAGACGCCGTGCCCCAATTTGTGGCTTGCTGCATCATTTACAACAGACTAATGCTTCCCTCAAACAGATGACTGGAAATATATTTACTGCACAGTGAAATACGAGTTGAATTCCCTTTGAAATGAATATACAAGCCGCTAATTCATTCCCGCCAACAGACAATAAAAAAAAGTATTGTTATAACGTCTGTCTACATGTGCTGCTGCACCGTTTGTATTCAAACATTTAAAGTACAGCCACATTTGTATATAAAATAGTTTTAGATTGGCACTTTGATTTAATAAATAAGTCTCTGTTTGGCGCATGTCTGGCTGGTGGTCACTTCCATTTCCATCAGATGGCAGTGTGCCGTCGCATCTAAGCGAATGATAAACTCCGCCACGAGGAAAATGAAGACACGATTGGACCTAGCTCGTATTATCCACAGCTCTACTTTAAGCTCACCGTTGCTCTTATTTAATAAAAAATGAGCCCATTTTACTCATTTCCTACAGAAAGGTGGCCGGGGGGCCTTTGGACGGCGGGGCAGATAGCACATTAGATAGCGTGTAATTAAAGGCGCCCATTGAACTGACAGCTTCAGTATTACAAACGCACCCGGCATATTCATATTTAAACAGGAGGAGGGGGGAAGAGCCCGGAAATGTTGTCTACGTGATAAATGGAGCTGGAATATGCAAGACAGCCTCGCTACTTCTCAGATGTAATTAAGTCACATAAATACTAGGAGATGGACATGCTCGGAAACTTAAAGCGTGTGACGGGCAATCTTTGGGGATGCCGCACTTTGTTCCGCCACATGACAGCATACAAGAAACACGACTAGGATTTCCGTTAAGATATACTTATTGTAGGAGATCATGTATTTTCAGCAGAAAATTATGGGAAAAAAATAAAAAATAAAATATATATCTATGTGAAATATATAAATATATAAAATATAAATATATATAAATATATATTTATATATATTATATATTATATATATAAATAAATATAAATATAAAATAATATATATATATATAAATATATATATTTATTTAAGAAAAAAAATGTATATATTCTTTTTCATGTATATATATATATATATATATATATATATACACACAAACACTACAAAATTGTTTCTTTAGCCTCTCTTGCCAAGATGGAACTGTGAAATGAACCACCTGCAGTGTGTCAGGCTAACATGCATGCATGCATTAATGCTTAGTAGGTAAACAGTCACACATACGTACAGTACCTGTGAGGCGCATGAATATTTGAATAGGCATTGCCATGCGGTGCCCATTACCATGCTTATAGGCAAGTGGTTGCATACAAGAACTCATGTCATGCAACTGGTGTTTATGGAAAATAATCATTTGTGCAGTCTCTTGCTGTTCGGGATACATGATGGATGGGTTGGGGACAACGACCTTTGACTTTGTGACATATTATGCAATGGGTACACAGTGAGATGGAATAAAATAAAGCTATTTGGATAATGTGGCTTAGGCGTCTATATCAAAGCCAATCATACTTTGACCTTATCGTTAGTGGTTCTCAAAAAGTGGTACCCAGGCTCCCTCTAGTGGTATGCGAAAGAATCACCCAAATAAATCATCAAACTGTGCATTCCATTCATTTTATGATCCACTCATACTCACTAGCATTTAGCACCGTACATGTTAGCTACAGTTCAATTATATTTAACTTAACATTAAATTTGCATTCAATCATTAGCTACTGCATTTTACTGTGTAAAATCAATATGTTTGTCACAGCAAAGCAAATGACTGGAATATTTGATGAAATCACTTATCAGATCAGTAATTCATGACACATTGCCAGCCGCTTTCCGATCCAAGTCCGAGCGGCATCGTGAAGCGTGCACCGCTGGCAGCTTTTAAATATTGCAGAGCGAGCAGTGGTGCGCTGTACAGAGTGAACAACGTGTCCCGGGAGCAAAGAAACATGTCTTGTTGGAAAGGGAATTAGATCATCGAGCGGTAAGTCAAAGCCAGCGCGGCCAGGCGTGCATATGGAAGCACAGGCCAGCGAGTTCTTAACACATTCGGGAACCGCACACGGGCTAAGGCTAATGTCGATGCGTCCAAATACCACGGCTAAATATGACAAATAAGGGTAGGTTTGACCTGGACTCCTTAATATTCCTCCCGAGCACTGTCCCTGCTTCATATATTATGAATGTTAATAATGTGTGTGAAAGAAATGACTTCCTGCAAATGTATTGCATTGTCATGATCATTACTATCATTATCATCATCATATTTCAGCATGACACGACGGTATTCACATTTGCATGCATCAATATTATTTAGTAGAATTTAAAGCAAAACAACATACTATCTTTTACGTCGTTACGTTATGAATAATACCATATTTTGCAAATTGCTAACTGTGCTCCACCCACAAAGCAATTTGGCTAATATTTTTCAAATCATTAGGATGTTTACTATTTCTGTAATGTCCTATTATCATTAGCTAGCGAGCGAGCTAGCACACCCGCTAGCTGATATAAGAATCTGAACTGCTTATGAACAAACCACTGGCGGCCATTTTGCGTTGCCACTAGCTAAGCACACTTAACTCAAATAGAACATAATTAAACATTATAAAACATTATTTTCTGTCCTCAGACTAAAATCTGGAAGAAGCTATGAATGTGATTATATTTTCGATTGCTACTCAAAGATTTGTCTGCATATCAGAATTATTAAACTTGAAAAGAAAGCTAACATCCCACCAATACATAGTGCCATTCAATACTGTACAAATATCCAGAAACAAACTATGATAGATGTATAAATTGAATATATTTACGGTGTGTGAGACACTCGGGTCGTTTTCAGCAGCTTAGCAGCTGTCTGCTGCAGAGAGGAAAAAATCATCTGATGAAATATTTAACCACGCTGTGGGGCGAAACAGCTTGGGCACACATGCACAGACAATGCAGAGCACTCGAGCACCTTCTCCAGCAAATAAACTATTTATCAAGTAAGATAATCAAAGATGATCATCATGTGGTTAATCTCTCTCTTCTAAATAACAAAGAAGGAATAAAAACGGACCTTGCGTGGTTAATACATTTTAAAAACTTGAATTATATAATGATGTAACATTATTTTACATATTTTGTGATGAATAAAAACTTTGTACTCATTAGTCTGTATCAATATTTTGGGACTTTAAAAAATTAAAATGAACATTATACAAGAGTGAATAAAATATATTTTTATTTTATACTGACAATTTTCAATTTAGGCTTTAAAGCAATAAGTTCAATAGATCTTTGAAAATTTTAAAGTTAAATAGTTAATAGTCTCCTATTAACACACTTTAAAAAAAAAAAAAGAGGACGTGAGCAATATGTTGTACCCACACCACATAAATAAAAACCTTTGTCAGGATGAAGAATCACAATAACACACCATATGTACACAATTAGCATAAAAAAATCCCAAGAGTACATAAAAGGACACAATGAATTAATAAAACAAAAAGTAGGACAAAAAGGAAGCTCCGAAGCATTTATTACAAAAGCTACACTTATTAAAGCTACACTAGAAAACATCTTGTTGACTAAAGACTTTGCGAAGGAAGTTGCACCAGCTACAATACAACAAATGACTCCACTGACCTCCGTAAATAAAGTCACAATATGGTGAATCCAGAAAAACTACATTGTCTGCAAAGATCTCAGGTGTGAACCTTCCCAAAAAATTCTCTCCAGGCCCTCCTATGAACATCCAAACAGAAATGCGTGCCACGGGGCCCATCGGCAACGTCTTTGATGTTCTGCCGAGAACAGAAAGTCAGCGCTCGCTGCATCTCTCGATATATTCAGATACAAGCATTTATAAAGCTCCCCAAGTAATTATCCCGGTTTGAACTATGCCAAGTGAAATGCTGTGATTTAACTCACAGACAGAAAAGTAGTTTCTCGAAACACGTCAGTCTATGGGATTGCGTTTGTGGGTTGAGATGGGTCATCAAAGGACTCAGAGAATGACCAAATCTACTGTTGAAATAATAAAAAAAAAAGAGCTGGTCAAGGCGTTCATATCTCAAATCATCAATCCCCTTTCAAATGAATGGTATGTCATTAATCTGTTCCAGCTCCCTCCAAAATTCCCCCCCCAATTTTTTTTTTTTCTATTTTACTTTATGAAAAAAAAAAAACAATTGTGGCCTCTTTTTTTTTTTTTTGCTTCATTTCAATGCCACTGCTATGTATGACTTGGCCACCTGGGGGCAGTATAATCCAAACAGCAGGGACACACACTAAGAAGAGTTCACCTTATTTTTATCCAGCCTATGAGTGACAATACAGTACAGTTTTTATTATTAGTGGACTTTATCCTTTTTTTTTTTTTTTAATCAGCTCTCTCATCATCTCCTACACATGACATCATTACGGTGATGGATTTTCTGGGCAAAAGAGTTAGACGGGCAGAAGAGAATTGAAAGCAGGAGGGGTATGAAAAAAAAAAGGGGGTGGGAAGCTCTTCTCCATCTTTTCATTAATCACAAATCAGTTTATTTCTCTCTGGAGAGCCAATCACTCAGCGGGATGGAGGATGGCCCCTCTCTCTCTCTCTCTCTCTCTCGCTCCTCTTTTTATCTCCTTTCTGTTCAATCGGCTTCCTCCCTTGCTCCCTCGTGGGAATCCTCCACTCCAAATGCCAAACCGATAAAGCAAGAAACAAAAAAGTATCTTCTCCCTAGTTCACCATTTTAATACAAATCACAGCTTAGATGGTTACGAGTGGCGGAGCACTCGCTTTAAGACACACACACACACACACACTCACACACACACATCCATATATTATAAAAAGGCAGTCACTGTGCACTGGCAGTGGGCTTGAATAAGCAGCCAGATTGTTTGAGTTGCATAACGGATGAAGTGAAAGGCAGCTGTCGCTATCACAGGAAACTCCGGGAGGTTATGATTTGTTTTCTGATTTTAAGCACACCTTACATCATCAAGACCTCCAGCGCCAGGTTCGCCTGGATTGGATATACACACAGGTATTGTGTATAAAAAGTCTACACACCCCTGTTCAAAGGTAAGGTTTTTGCGAGATAAAAAAAGAGATACTTTCCACTATTGATGTGACCTATAAAAAAGAGGAGATATACAAACAAACAAACAAAAGAAACGTAACGATTGTGGTTGCGTAAGTGTAAACACCCCCTTCATACTTTGCGATCAGATTCCAACTCATGCTCGATTCCTCTTTTTTGTAATTACCACGGAGAGCAGCACAGAATAATAATCGTTTAAAGGAAAAAAAAAATCAGACTTTGAGCAAACAAGACCTCGCATAAAACTCAGACACTTTGCACAATGTGGCCAATATTGCCTTGATTAACTGTGCGAGACCCCAATCAATAGATCTCAGACCTGGGATGAATTTTTACGGCATCAATCTGTTGCTTTTTATGTCCGCAGTCTCCCAAATTGGACATAATGCTCAATTATGGCCTTGTTGGCCGGTGACGGCGGGATGAGCGGGATAATGGGCCGCCGCTGTGGAACGTGCACATCAGAGCCAGCGAACAGTCTGACGTCACCCAGAAACACTTTCATATTTAATTGCCGCTGCATGGAATTAAAAAGGCTCAAGGAGAAGGGATGAAAGAGCAAATTGTGGCCTTTTAAAGACGGCAAAATGATGATAAAAGCGTATTCTCTTTGAAAGAAGCACCCCGTTGTGGTGCTGATGTGAGAGAAAAACGCCTTGACACAAGGCTCTTAAAAACGCTTCTTTTGACCATATTATCGAGGAAAAAAACCACAGCACGAATGTGTCGGACTCAGAACGATTGTGTTCTGATAGTGTCCCATAAACAAAAAAGAGCATCACCCCCCAGAGAGGCATGACAATCCTTTTTGCTGTGCAGCTTTACTGGATCTGTAGCAGGCTGCCAGGGACTCTACACAAAAGCAGAACAGTGACCCCCAGTGGATCTTACTGGTATTACAGCATGAGATAACTGACTTCCATCTAAATTTTTAAAGCACTTTTCCTCAGGGTAAACAGTAGACTATCTAGACTAGACGAGTTCTTGCTCCCAGTAGGATATGCACGATGTTTCCCCCCAATTTAGTAAATAAATAAATAAATAAATAAATAAATAAAAGTCTATATCAGCATTCTTAGACTTCCATTCCATTTAAGTTCATGGAAGGGTTGCACACTTATGAGTTATTGTTGTTGAGTTTAGAGAATATTAAAAATATTAACTAAAATGTCGCCCATAGAGGTTGAATTGAGAATATGGAAATTGGGGTTGTTCGATTCAGATTCAGATTCAGATTCAGATCAACAATCACATAGCTCAATGTTGAATGTATTTAAATGCACACATCTGGAAGCGGAATAGATTGTATTAAATGTCATCTGTCGCAGTTTTGATGTCAGGTGAGCGGCTGAGTAGGCCTCCAATTCCATTTTATATAACACATGGGGGTGAGGTGATTTGAACGTCCACGAGTATCACATCTAAATCCAAGGAGTCAAACGAATGTCACTCCGCGAGCTCATTCAAGCTTTCAGCGAGTGCGGCGGGTTACGTTCACAAGAGGGCTGAAATTGCACAGCGCATCTTCAGCCGGCGAGGGAAAGGTCACTAATGATTTTGTCCATCAATAACGCTCACGCCGGCGAGTCACTGCCGCCGCTAGAAGAAGCTAGCATCTTGCACAACTTTATATCTAGGTGAGAGATTACAACAGGAGGGATTATGTTCATTAAAGCTTGAAATCTGCTCGTCCGGCCTTCTCCCGGGGAATAAGAAGCAGCAGTGTCGGCTGTCTTGTCAATCAATTTGCAGGAAGAAAAAAAGAGATTAAGATTAAACCAGTCCGCCTCCGTGAGTCGTTGGTAAAGTAATTTGACAGAATCCCTAAATCGTCCTACCATTGTATGTGGTATTACTGTAACAGGATTGTAAAAAGCGCCGCACCTTTCTCTCCGCGACGAGTGGGAGGTGAACATTCAATTCCGAAGGCGGACCGTGTATATGCAATTTGCATGATTACCAAATATCATCCAGGTGAAAATGAAGCGGGCTGGCGAATATGCGCAGCTCACTCGTAGCTTGGCAGGTGGCGCTGTAGTGATTTGGATGTGCGTTCATTCACCACAATATTAGGTACACTGCATAAATTAAGAAGATTCACTAGAGGCATTATTTACATATACAGTAATAATGCTAATGTATATAAAAAATATATGCTAATGTTAATATAATAGCTAATGCTAACACACACACACACATATATATATATATATAAGCGACACGGCAGGCTTCATTACAGTAAACCCAAGAGAGGTGAGCCTGAGGGCTAAAGTCATTCATAGCGTGATAATGCTGAGCCTTTAGTGTAATAACCATTCTGCAGCGCTGACACAATGCGTGACCTTAACCGCATCCCTCCATCCATAGCAATGACAGCTTGTGCAGTGAACACAAAAAGGAAGCTTTTTACAGAGTTAAATACTTGCAGCAACCCGGTGGCTCGGTAATCTCCTGAGGTTCTAAAAGCTTTGTGTAGTGATGAGCCAGAGAAAAAAAAAATGGTGGCGGGTTATTCCGGGACAGCTCTGAAGCTAACCTTTAGAAGCAAAAGGCGGCTAAACAACAATCTCGGAGGAGGAAGTCGCCGCTTTGTGCACGTGCTACATTAAACGTCTCCCACTAACCCCTTTCAATTCCTAGCCCCTTGAAATTCACCAAATTTTACCAAACGTATCTTATCTCTGCTGCCAGACTTCCATAGGCACAGGCAAAAAGGAAGATGAGGACAACAATGGACAGACCAGGACGATTGAAGGACATTCAATAAAAGGAATCAGGTTCAAATAAACAAAGAGGAATGCACTTATTGCAATAAAATACATAACGAGATAAATAGGGATTAAATCATGTTCAAACGTGACATAATCATGTCGCCACAACAAATAAATCCCGATAAGAATGGAGAGTGATCAAAACAACTAAAACTCGCGCTGACTTCATGCAGTCAGCGCTGAAGTTCTTATAGCGCCACATTGCCCTCTAGCGGCCATAATCCGCTCCAGCAACACAAATCAGCACCACAAAACTGGACAGCTCCCACCGCTAAAATGCCACAGAAGCAATTCAAGCGTTCCAATGAATGTCGTAATTTAGTCACCCCCCCTCCAAACTAGACTGATTGACGAGCAGTTATAAACACGCATCCATCACGCCGACAGTCTGAAATTGAAGTCGGGGAGTCATCACATGTTGACATGTTTGTGTGTTGACACGTGATCGCCATGTGTGTGGCTTGATGCGCCCGGACAATATTATGAAACAATAAAATCCCGACAGCTGATTCATAATGGCGCATAAAATTTCGAGTTTCGTTAGGCTAGCTTAATGAAAGCTATCATTTCTGCCTCGTTGCTATGGAGCGCGAGGATCGATAATAAACAAAGACTGTAGCGCATCGCCATGGCGACGAGCCGGCTGTTGGAGCTCGTCAGTGTCACACGTGTTTCATCCCGCCTAAAAATTGCATGAGCACAACTTCAATTGTTTTTCTCTGTACGGCACACACACACATATACACACGGCTCTTCCAAGACGAATGCCGGAGGGTCAAAGGTTACACATGCAATCACGTTGGAGACGGAGACCACATTGCTGCTGTGTCTCGGGAAAATACGACCGTGCGTGTGTGTTTGGGGGTCACGGATGCTCAGTCTATATTTCTATGTTTGTGATGAGCTAAGCATTTTCCAGGGATCCAAAAAAACGTGCGGCCGTCAGACGACTTAATCGTCACGAGAAAGTGAATGAACGCATTTCACAGTCTCGTCTCGGCGCTCGACCACCTGACCTCCTTTTATCCACTCGATCCAAATCTAATCGTCCTACTCGGCGCAGCGGACAAGTGGCGCCTTAATCGTCCTACTCGGCTTTTCTTTGGAGTGACACAGCGGACAAGTGGCGCCTTAAGATGGAAAATAAGACATCTGCGAGACTTAACCTGCCTGTCGACTGGTGTCTCGGGGATTAGGTGGGGAGTGAACACAAATTTTAGTCGGTGTTTGAGGAAGGTGGGGGGGGGGGGATGTCGGCACACTGAAGGTGTTAGCTAAGATATACTGCCACCTTCTGGACAGGAAGGGGAACTCAACTGAAGTCAACTTTCACCAGCACGCCATCTTGGCAAGCATAAACATCTTTCCAATTCAAGCACTTTCATTTTCATTCAATATTTTGAAAATAATTATCACTATTATAATTATTATTATATGATCATTATTACTATTAATTTAACTATTTATTATTTTCTTACATTATTAATATTATTTTTTTATTTAATCTATGTGGTAGTACAAAGAGTCAAATGGCGTAATTGCTGTTTATCCATAATTCAATCTAAAAGTATTCAATCAAAAATGATTTAACCCAAGAAGCATCTTCCCGAATGCCGCCAGCAGCAACGCACGACTCACCGGGGTGCTGCCATCAGAGAGCGTGGCCATGCTGATGGACATGCTCATCTTGTCCGACGAAGACAGCGAGGACGGGGAGGGGCTCCTCTTGTCCGCTTCTTGTCTCTGGAGGAAGTCACGCCAGGCGCGTTGGATACTAAACACAAACACAAGCACGGCTAAGAAACTGCAATTTTCCCTCCACTAAATCCAAATTGCTACCTATTCGTGTCACATTACAACCTGGGCCTGCAAAAGTTTTCTTAGTTTTTTTTATCTCTTCCAAAATCATCCGTCAACTTGTCAGCTTTATGTCGTCTGGGCCTTGAAGTAAATCACGGCAAGAAAGTTTGAAGCGTTTTTTTCACGGCGACATTTAAAACACTCACATCAAAACTTTGGTCTCAAAGGGCGGCACGTTCATGTTGATGTTGTCGTCTTGGTCCACCAGCAGGTCCTCGCTGGGGGAGAAGAAGACACATAAGTTTAAACACAACAAATGATACGAGGAGCTTTTTTATTCGATTTTTTATTCGGTTGTCCACTCACGTCTGCAGCTGGAACCCGCCGCCATTTGTTTGCTTGAAGCCACTCTGGAGACTCTCGAGCTGCTCCTGCGTGACACGCAAAAACATTTTTTTTTTTAAATCTAGACAATGAGTCACCAAAATAACTTTCACCTTCTCACTCCCTCGCCCGGCTTGGATCTCTCGCCCCCTCCCCTTCCCTTCCCTTCCCTTCCCATTCGGCTCCCGTCCTAATGAGGACAAGGCTGCCTCGACATAATTGAGCAGACTAATTCAATTACGAGGGAGCAACAAAGTTTAAGTGGAGCGGTTCTTCCTTGACGAGCCAAAGGGGGTTCAAGCGAGGCCGCCAGACGAGCGGCTGGAGCGCACCGCTGCCCCTGCGCGCTTCCACATTAACGGGGACCATGTGCCATTGCTGTACGGGGGAGACGAGCCCATCAAGGCGCTCAGAGATATTGTCGTGCTTATTTGGTATTTCATGCGTATTTTAATATAATGTCTGAACAGTAGAATGCATATTGCAGTAAGGAGGGGGGGGGGTCACAAAATTAGGTACACCTGCCTTCACAAAGATAATAGTTGCATTTTTAAAATCAGCCACAAATTGTACAACGTTGGGATGAAGTTTTATTAAATCTGCAATGCATCATTGGAAAAAATGTGTTTTTACCTTCCAGGACCTCTCTCAATTGATTTAAAGCAAGAGGATATATTTGAAATAATGTTTACTTGATCACATTTATGGTAGTTTGTATGATGTCAAAAATAATAACGAAAACACCTCACATATATAGATTAAAAAATATATAAAAAAGTTAAAAATACAAAACATAAAAAAATATATATGAAAATATAAAAAATATTCAACCTTGAAAATTAGAAATCTGCTCAAATTTCTTTTGTTGCAATTAAGCTGTAAACATTTAAATAACACAAAATAATGAAATAAACCTTGTGCAGTGGCTCCAAATATCTAATGCAAGTTTAATGTTGACAAATTGCCTTCTCTGCAATATTCTAACAAATCAAGGTCGACCTGCACCGCTTAGAATCCCAACCAAAGCAAACTCCAAGCACAAGAATAAACCAAACGGTGACTTCATCCCTTATTCATTAGCGGCAACGATATTTCAACCGGAGCATTAATGATTATTCCGCTAACCAGAACCCCTAATGTCCCCTCATTTCCTCAAATTGAAAGTCAGGGGATTATTTTGGCTATTGGGTGCAGCCAGTGCTGCTTTTCTCATTACGTGGCCTCCCACAAGGAACAAGTCGCTCATTAGATCGAATCAAGCGCCGTGATTAGTGATCAATGACGGCGTCAATGTGCTGTTTTACTCTTTAAGTGCGGCTGTCTGATGAAAAGAGCAAATCGGAGGATAAACCAACGAGGATGAATCTCCAGCCGGAGATTCGAACCTTTCTATGATCTCGTCGGTGTCGTTATGGCTTTGTTTCTGTCGAACAAAGCTTTCTGCCTTTCTCTCGGCCTCGCCCCGAAAACGCAGCTGTCGCTCTTGTTTTAAGTGCACCGGTCTCCGTCAGACGCGCGGCGCTTTCAAATGTGCCGTGTGGGAATTGGCGGAGAGGATTAAAACCAAACAGGAAAAGGAGCATCAACGAGTCTAAAAATATCGAAAGAGATGCACAAGTTGTACAGAAGTGTGTGTTTGTGTGTGTGAGACAGAACTATGTGGTTTACTCTAAGGTGAGTGTTAAGGGGTTAAGCGTTTACCGAGATAAGCTTTGAGCAAGGGGCTAGGAAATGTATGTGTCAGTCCATTTCCTTACACGTTGGTGTGTTTGAGCAATTCAGAGTGAGAGAGAGGGCATGGAAGCCATACGATAGCCAGAGATAGCTCGTGAGATAAAGCCAGAAGTACTATATAGCGAGAGAGAAAGATAAAAATAGAAAGTTGGTGGGAAGGAAGGAAGGTAAGAAGGAAGGAAGGTAAGAAGGTAAGAAGGAAAGAAGGAAGGAAGGAAAGAAGAAAGGAAGGAAAGAAGGAAGGAAAGAAAGAAAAAAGGGAGAAAGGAAGGAAGGAAGGAAAGAAGGAAAGAAGGAAAGAAGGAAGGAAGGAATGAAAGAAAGAAGGAAGGAAAGCAAGAAGGAAATAAGGAAGGAATGAAGGAAGGAAAGAAGGAAGGAAAGAAGGAAGGAATGAAGGAAGGAATGAAGGAAGGAATGAACGAATGAAGGAATGAACGAAGGAAGGAATGAAGGAAGGAAGGAAGGAAGGAAGGAAGGAAGGAAGGAAGGAAGGAAGGAAGGAAGGAAGGAAGGAAGGAAGGAAGGAAGGAAGGAAGGAAGGACACAGACAGACAGACAGACAGACCAGACCAGACCAGACCAGACCAGACAGACAGACAGACAGACAGACAGACAGACAGACAGACAGACAGACAGACAGACAGACAGACAGACAGACAGACAGACAGACAGACAGACAGACAGACAGACAGACAGACAGACAGACAGACAGACAGATAGATAGATAGATAGATAGATAGATAGATAGATAGATAGATAGATAGATAGACAATACAAACAATCCGTGTGAATAAGCCAATCATTTTCAGCTATTTTTGTTTCTAGTGTCTCATTTGTGTTGCGCCTGTGAATCGACCAAGCGCGGCTGCGAGCGTTTGCTTGCCAAACAGAAAATCCCGGGCGCAATATTCGCCACTTAAGCAAAAGCCTGACTTCAGCAGGACAATTTAGAGCGACTCCATCGCATCGATTTCAATATCTGCAGCCCTCCACGTTGCGTAATTACTTCGGATGGAAAGGAAACGTTAGCGCGCTTGCCATTTTGGACGAGATGCTGCCGTCCGACATAGCGTAAGTCCGCACACCTGTGTCTGTGCGCACCTGTGCCAAAGTGGACCCTCTCGAGTGAAACCCCCCTCGCCCCAAAAAAAGTAACATCTCATAAACTAAACACTTGCATAATTTAGAGGCAACGCTGACAGAAAATCGATAGTCATTTTGGACTTTGGCAGTGCCAAGCAGGCTCGTATTGATTGTTGTGTGTGTGTGTGCGGACGTGTGCGTTGGCACACGTGTTGCTGGATTTATGGTCGAGTCGTGCGGATTGTAGGGAAAGGGTCTGGGATGGCGGGAGAAGAGCAACTCTGACGGAGGAGAGACCTTGAACCCCGACGAACGTAAACAAGAAGAGAGGAGATAGCGCTAACACGCTAACATGCTAACACTCCTAACATGATTCTCAGTGAGGGCGAGTAAATGAAAAAGTTGGCAAAAAAAAAAACCTGTCACCGGTACGAGTATTCGAGACCGGTGTGAAATAAAAGCGCATTGCAGCCAGAGTGAAGGTGAAAGGTCAAAAGCGAAGCCCCCCGCAGCTTCTATTGCGCTTTCATATGCTGCCTGACGGCAGCGCATTCATTTGGAGGACCTGCAGCTGCAAGTGAGCCATGAATAGAAGCTTGCCAGTGCAGGTGCGAAATGACGTTCACACACGAGAAATGTGGTATTTCCGAAACAAAACGCAACGTGCATATAATTCCTCAAATAATGGCCCCAGGATGCTGCTGCTATTTTTACTCAGCGGATGACAACGGACTTTATTTGTATACAGTAAACGTGGGAATGGCTTGAGGAATATTTTAAAAAAAATATTAATAAAATATGAAAAATAAATAAAATATTAAAAATTGCTTCTATTTATAGTTTAAGCCATAAATATACAACAAAAGATGCCCAGAAAACTATTTAATATCATTTAAAAATTAGCTTACAAAATCGCTTTCTACTTTCCTATTCAGCCAGCACATTAGCGCCATCTTGTGGCACCTTGGGGGATTACCGGGGCTTATGTTGCTGCACATCCAAAACCACATCAAAAATTGTAATCCATTCTACGACACAAGGGGACCCTGTCCTGAAGCAAAAAAGAAAGAAACAAAAAAAAAAAAAAAAAAAGAGTTAATAGCTGCCCTTTGTAGACTATATATTTTTTAATTTGCCGGCAAAGCTCTTCACTTTTTATACTGCTTATTGTTTTTATATTGACTTTGCAGTGCCGTGGGTTATTTTTACGGCCACCCGCTATTGTCCGTGTCGTTCTTCACTGTCGTACGTTACTCTTTCCTCGTAATAGAATCTTTAGAGCCGTGTCTGCTTATCCCATTTTCTATGATAAGATAATAAAAAATAATATGTTTCCATACGATCTCGCTTTTCTTCTATTAGGATCAATAAATCTCACAATTTGACCCAGTATTGCGATGGTCCTTGCTGATTTAAAAAATAAATAAAATGGACAGCGGTGAAAGTGATGATAAAAAGCAAATCCTTCTCAAACATGTCAAATATGACACAGCTCAGAAAAACAACTCATCGTTCCTGACATTTGACTGACAGCTCTCGCTCCACCTGCCTTATTTCTCCCACTGTTAAATTGGTATCGGTGTATTAGTATCGGTCCGACATCCACGTCAGAGTTTAAAACTACACTTCCTTGTTGCCGGTGAGAACGAAGATCGTGCGGAGGTATCAGAAGAAGTCTTTCGGGCCAGAAGAAATTAAATTGGACCAAGGCCAGCCGTCCGGCCCGAGAAACGAAGAAACAAGAGAAATGGCCCGCCTGGCAAATGGCCTTCATCTCAGCCCGTATTCGGAGCGTAAATCAGTCCATCGCACCTTCGGACCCATCGGCCCGCACACGCACCGATGATTTAAATAGCTGCGCCGCTCCTCGAAATGTCCCTTAACTCAGCCGAGGGGAGCAGAATGACAGACAAAGAGAGAAGACAAACGCGCAGGAAGACAAATGTCGAAAAACACAAAGTCATCTTCAAGTTGAGCTCATTTTCAACTCTGTTTTCCACTTTTGAGATTTTTTTTTTGCTCCACTTGGCTCCGCTCGTCAATACTTGATGAGCTTCCCGACGGGAGGCGCTGGCAACAAAACCCGAGCCAGCACGGGCTCGGGTCGCCATCCAGCGCCGCAGCACATTGGCCAGCTGTGTTTGTTTGCCTGATGAACGCAATTAGTTTCGCGATACACACACAAAAACACACACTCGGGCTGCCCACTTTTTTTAGTATAGACAACCTAAATTAATTCGAACTGCTGCCCACCAACAAAAAAAAAAAAACTTTAAAGGTGAATCAATGCAACTCAATGACGTATGCGTTCTATTTTTACTGCACTTGAAGTCAAAGCCGGCAAAGAGCAATGAAGCAAAAGTTCAAAAACGACATGCAAAGAGGCCATTACGACGGCCGTGGCTTTTAAGAGGTTTAAGGCAATGACCATATAGTTGCAAAGTCCTTCTCCCCCAGTTGCAGTCAAAGTGGGACATCCCCCTCACTCTTATTAAAAAACAAAAACACAAAAGCAGTTTTTGTTGGAAGCTCGTGTATTGCTTCAATTGTCACGGTCTCAAATCCCCATAAAATAAAATAAAAGCTGTTCAAAAGTATTCAACGTGTGCCAAGCAAAACGAGCATTTTCAAACAGATGCAGTTGAATATTAAAAATGATTGCCGGCCAGATGTTACTGGGTTGGAAGTAGGAGGCGAGCTTGTGTGTTTTGAAATTCTGCTAAGAAGGAAAAATTGATTTGCATTTAGTTTGAAAGAGCAGAACATTATGAAAAAAGAATATAATTCAGTTTTTATTTGACCAATTCAAAAAGGAGCACAATTATTTTGGTTGTGAGACTCGGATTCATTATGATGTGCTGGAAAATTATTAGATAAATATATTAAAAAAAAAAAATTAAAACCTCAGAATTTTTAAAATGATTGGTTTGAGTTAGTCTAGTGAGAGAAGAGCACAAAAATTTAAAAAATTTAATCTATAAAATGTGTTTATCAAAAATAGCTAATTGTTTATAGGTGATTAAATAAAAAAAAATAGCACTATTATTTCGGTGGTCATTACTTTTGGTTGTCAATAAAAACATCATTGTGACTCACTAATTATTTTAACAATCTATTTCTAAATATATTGAGAGAAGTAAAAATTATGTTGTACAAACAAACAAAAAAAAATACGAGCGTCTTTCTAACTTTGTCCAAGCATTTAAAAATACGAGAATAAAACAAATCATCATTTTTTAACGATAAAAATGTGGACAACCATCTTGAACATTAACAGAATACATTTAAGTGCCTCCAAGTAAACTAAAACGACAAACATCAACCTCAGAAACAACAACAGCTGTTCCAAAACCCCTGATGGGAGAAGAAGCTCAAAACCAAACAACTGTTTATAGAGCGTGGCAAGTACTTCGAACCCGCTGCCCTATACACTATATGAAGTCGAAAAAACTTCACATCAGAAAAGAACAACAACAAAAGCAATTAGCAACATAAACAACGGAGGCCTATTCGAACGTCGTGAATAACTCGGGGCCATTTGGACCATCACCAGGTAATCCGGCATAATTACGGACTCGACCTTGAGGCCGGCAGTGGGTCCAGTCGCCTCGCAGCCAAAAATCTGTCACAAAGCCGCTCTTCCACTGATGCTAACCTAACTGGTTTCACACAACATTGCACCATCTGCCCTGCAAAAAAAAAATTCTGCCTTTCATGCCCTCCACACATACATGTTGCAAGGCGGGCTCCCGAGGGTGCCCGGCTCCAGCCGGCGCCATCGCTGCCATCTCGGCTCTTTTCTGCCACGGGGCCTCAAAGTCTCTCGGTGGGCTCCGATATGTGTTTGTGTGTGGCGCTGATAGCACACGCTACAGACAGGTTGTCTTATCTGTCGTCGACCCTGGCCACGCTTTGGTATTGTGCGAGCAGGCAAAAAAAAAAAAATGCAATTTTTGGATTTTTGGAGAAAATAAGAATTCACAAAATGATTTATGCAACATTGAATTTACAATTGGCAAATTTCTCTTCCACTTATTCGAATCATTTTTGAAATGCCAAAAACAAAACAATAAATGTCGAACGTCCTATCAGACATCTATTAAGATAAATTTAGTCATCCATTCACCGATTAATGCATCCGTCCATCTTTCGCAAAATCACTGCGAGCAACAGTAGTTTTAATTGGCCAATTACGGAGTCTTGGAAATTGCTTCAAGCGAGTCTCATAAATGATCTACACCGTACATATGACATGATTATACGAAAAAAAAATGTTAATAAAATGCACCATAATTATAAAACGGCATTTATGTATGTATGCTGCCAAGTTGACATCAGCTGAGTGTCAGCCAAATGTAAATGCATATTTAAGGCATACATATGCTGGTTGTCATGGCAACTGCGGTGATCATATGTAAGGTGTTATCTGATGGAGACATTCAACTAGTCCACGTGTGTTGCGTAGATAAACGCAGCGAAAAATGTTCCAATCAGCATATTTTTTCCTGAGATGATACCCGAGAAACACGGATTTTTTTTTTTTTTTGTATGTCGTTAGCACTTGCAGCTTTCCCCGGTGGGTCGTAATCAGAGAGCTGTAAAGGCGGCTGTTAATATGCCAGAACAAACACACAATAAAATAGCCGCTTTTACAACGCCGCTCAATAGTGGCGGCCCAGCAACAACTCACAACTGTACTATTGAGTGGTGGGCAGTTGGGTGGGGGAGGGAGGGGGGGCAATAGATACATATATATGCTGAAGAGCCGAAAGTAAATGCATGCAACTATAAAATGTGTTTTATTAGGCATTATGGTCAAATGTAGACATCGGCATTGTTGCTTAATAAGATTGTAAAGGCAGCGGCGGGGTCGGTTATAAAAGACGTGCAGACTAAGGACTATGAAGTCCCTCGGGGTCTTTTAGTTTGGCTGATATGATCCAATTTGGGGCTTTTTATTTTGCGGCCAAACAAATTTTGCTGATGTATTCAAACCATGTGTCACTTTCGGACTCCCGAGGGTGTATTATTCATAGTGGGGAGGGGGGGGGGGAGGAAAAAAAGTGAGGAGTTATTGAACTTCTTTCAAAGCATGGAGCACTTTGCAGTGACTTTGATTTGACTATTTATTTGATTTTTTTATGTATTATTTTTATGTATTTCTGACTCGCTAGGGTGTATTATTCATAGTGGGGGGAGAAAAAAGTGAGGAGTTATTGAACTTCTTTCAAAGCATGGAGCACTTTGCAGTGACTTTGATTTGACTATTTTTTTATGTATTAATTTTATGTATTATTTAAATCAAAACTTTATTATTTAAATTATTTCTATTTATTATTTTTATTTATTATTTTTATTGTGCTTGGATTCAATTGTGAAAAATGGATGACATCACTGCCCTTGTCACAAAACGCCAAATCACGCACGGATTTGCGTCCAAGGTCTTGTGACATCACACCAAAAACGACTTCAGGGGGATTTAACTTTGGAGGTTCCATTTTACCTCCACCGGTGGAGCTTTCGCAGCGTGCACGGCGCCCCCGTGACTACTAAACGTAATGTCGGAGCCGGGCGGTATATCCCTTTAAAGGTACTGCTAAGTACAAGCCCATCATGACTTGGCGCTTGGGCGGCCTAATAGCCGCCACACAAGTGACAAATAAAGAGGGCCCGGTTGTTTACAAGGTTGCGGATCCACACGGATGCGCGCTTGTATAAAGAATCATGGCCCCGCGCTTGAACTCCCAGTTAAGGAGACTGTCCATTAGCATTGGACCGAGCAAGCTCTGTTTCAGGCTTAATGAAGTAGAGCGGCGCGGGAAAAAAGAGGAGGGCTGATGAATGGCGGAGAACGAGTCATAGGAACGTGACAAACTAAGAAAGAGTGAGGGTGATTTGATTTCAATGTCTTAGCACAGCGGTGGGGAAACTCAAATGGCACATTAGGCACATAAAAGAAAAAGCTCCTTTATTGGGAAGTATATTTAAAAAAAAAAAAATCGTGGAAATTTATTCAATTTCTCCGATTGAATTGTGAAATCGAATCTGCTTTCCTACTAAAACCAAACCTTCTCTTTTCAAATACTTCCGAAGGCTCATGTTCTGTGCCTGCTGCTAAATGCTAGCCAAAGCTCGGCGTGACTCTCCTCGGCTCAGCGGGAAATGATTAAAGTCACAGTCTGGTCTGCCGGTGGCACTCGGGTGGAACCGCTCGGCAGCGGTGCTGGGCCTCTTAAAAAGTCGAAGCTCGCACACACACACACACGAGGAAAATGTAGTCAGTCACCTGTGCAGGGTCATGCGCCGAAGCAGCGGCGGGGAAGGCCGGGAAGGAGAGGGAGGCGTGCGGGCGGCGCGGGTGTTCATTAAAGGCCAGCGGCGCCATTTACAGGGAGAAACAAGGCCGTAAAGGCAATTAATCTGGCCATAAACAAGCCGTCACGCCTGTCCGAGCGACGCGGCCGCCAGCGAGCGTGACAACGGCATCCTGGGAGGAAGAGCGAGATGAAACTCTTGTTTCTCCTGGCTCAACTCCTCATTATCTTTCTGCATGGTGCTGGCTGATAAATCCAAAAGATAGCAACACTTTTGCTCTGCCTTTTTAATCCGGAACGTGCTATCTTAAACCCGCAGTGGTAGATGGATGTCGAGTAATAAAGGCTTTGGTGGGCCCAATGCAGATTTTGATTCAATGCAAATGAGTTTGACCCCCGAAGGAAGAAAAAAAAAATATTATTACTATATATTATTATTTTATTTATATTTATTTTATTTTTGACGGACAGCAGAGGTATGACTGAGATTCTTTTTTTTGGTTATGTATATTAAAAAAAAAAAAAGGAAAAAAAGCTTTGTCACTTTTGATTGAAATTGTTTTTCTCTCCTCTCTAGTGGGATAACATCTTCATTTTCCCCTTACAATTTTTTTTTTTTTAGAGGAAAAAAACATTATCCAAAGTGATTTAAATCTTTTCTTTCCCCGGTTGACATTTCTATGAAATCCATGCATGTGCTTCATCTCCCACTTGCGCTTTAATTATTCGGTGCCGCACCGATGATTGCAGATAATGAGTCGCATGCCTTCCCCCTATTGCGTAATAACCACAGTGCTGCAATTGCCTGCGCTAAGAAGTAGTTAGCGGTAGTAGTAGCCGGATCGTGTGTGTGTGTGTGCCATATTGCCCGCGGCGACACTTTAACCAGATGCATCAGTAATGGAGGAGAAGGTGTAACAATGCTGAGGAGACACAATATCATTCCGGAGCTATTGGCTATGAAAGGATGCGTGGAGACAAATCACAAAGACATTCAAGGACAGGTGGAAGAAAAAAAAAAAAAAACTCTATTGTCAGACCGTACAAAAATAGTCAACTCCACCAGAGGTCAAGTATAGAATATAAAGCCAAGGCTCCCATAGCTCCACTTTTCCGTTACATCCAATTATCTTTTGTTAAAAACATTCTTGGCCATTATTTCGGGGAAGCGTGACATTATTGAGCGTCGGGGAACCCTGAAAGTATTAACGTGGTCCCGCTGCGCCTTTTAAACAATAACTCTGCCCTTCAGGGGGAAAGGAAATGCACGTTAATAAAAATATGATCATTTAGCACAAGGTATGAGCAGGCGATGGAGTGGATGAAGGTTAGATTAAAAATATCTCAAAAGGTAGGAAGAGTTGGAAAGTTTGCCAACTCGACAGTGAGCTACTTTCTGTGTGCACTTTGGCCACTAGGGGGCAGTATAGCCCGTTTTTTGCAGAGGATAAAGAATATATGCTTGTGAATTTTTTTTAATTTGAATTTGTGCCTAAGCATTGCTGTTACGGCTAAAAAAAATGTTGGCGAATACTTTGCAAAGAGTTATTATTAGTTTCTGTGACAAGTGCGTGTTTGCGTAACAAGTTAGCGTGAGCGCCCCCACACATGAGCAATTAATGTCAGGTGGTATCACACTCGGGTCAAGGATAATTCACTTTGCAGCGGCGCATCTGTCTCTCGAGCAGAAACCCGTGCTTCAATTAAAGCGTGAGCATTTGGAGCTGAGCCTCCAGAGCCTTAAGTGCATGTCATAAAGACAGAAGAGACCGGCCTGCTCATGTCCTGACACTTAAGTGATGGATGAGAGGAATAAATCAGCAGAAACAGCAACGCCCAGCGACTCGTCTGCTTGGATAAAGTGACAACTTAGACACGCTTTGGTGCGTAAATATGATCGTGAACAGACTTAACAGTAGACGAGAACTCGGGAATGTGGCGGCCATCTTGACTTTCCCATTAAAAGCAATATGTGGCGGCCGTGTTAGCGTGGACGTTAGCATTGCCGTATTGATCGGTTCCTAAGTATGAATGCTTTTTTTTTTTCAAGTTTCTTTATATTTATTAATAATTTTTTTAATAGGTGTGCAAGGTTCAATCGACCAAATGCACGATTTCTTTCTTTTTCGATTTCTCCATTGAGCGGTTAAGTGAGGAGAGAAATACTTTCTATGCAGGGGTGTGTGTGTGTGTGTGTGTGTGCTATTCATCAAACAGAGCCCACCTGAAGCTTTGAGTGACAGATACATGGGTAACTGTCACTGGCTCACAGCTGATGAATATTCACCGTAATCTTGCTGCATTATTTACTGTGCACCCACACACACACTCAACCTGACAAGCATCAGCCCAAAGGGGTGACCTTGACGTAAAAACGCACTTTAACGACTGTAAATTTCCTCCCCTGTCAATGTTGACCACGTCCAGTTCTCTTCGATTAGGGATATATCACTTAGGTGTCTCAAAAATAGCTTGCAAGCATGTATGAATGCATGCATGCGCTTTACAGTAAGGCTCTGGAGAGCAGTCGAAGAGGCAGCAAGTTCCTTCTAACTTCTGAATAAAACATTCCATTTGTAGCCAACAGAGGCGCGCCATAAATCACCTTCCCCGCAACCCGCCGAGCGTAGGGGATGAGATGGGGCGTACGTGTTGCAAGCAGAAAGAGATGCAAGCAGGGCTTGTAATAGTGAAAGATGTTTGAAGAGGGAGTGAAATGAAATAAGATGGAGAGCGGAAATCAAACGTGGTGAGACGGAGGAATTTTTGGGACTTGCACAAACAGACGTAGCGGTATTTGGCACAAAGCCTCCGGGCTGACAGCTCCCGCGCAATGTGTCACAATAGTGGAAGCGATTCGATAAATTCTAAAGAAGTCAAGATGGTTTGATGTGACGTATATATTTACAAACAAATCATTCAGCGGCTGCTTAGCGCATTGCTAATTTGACAAGCTAATACATCTGCTTCTAGAAATCATAGTTAACATAGAAAGCTATATTTTCACTCAAATTGGACTCAACAACAGTCGCAGAAGATCCAAATTAAAGAAACAGCTAGCTATCGTGTAGCTAGCATGAAAAGCTAACAAAGCATTCTAAATTTTCATTCAGTGCTTCTTCTTGTCACCAAAATATTGGTCATTAGTTCATTTTGTTTTGATGTTCTTTGTGAGATAGGGGCTACTTTTTAATAGCCGTTCTAAAAAGATGTCAATCCTCACAACTACGCGACAGCTAGCAAGGACACGGCGCATTTGACAAACCGCAGGGCTGTAAATGTAATTAGCAGTTTTCACAATGAACCTGGGACCTGTCCGTGACACATTTGTGTGCTAGGAAATGCAACATTGGTGTGCAGCTGGTGCAGGGCATCCAGCCCAGTCCAAAAACAGACCTTGGTCCCAGTCCAAACTTTGTTGCCAATGGGGCAAAAAAGGGCAAAGACATTTTTCAGGAGTTCTTCTAAATAAATATCTGGCGCTTTCCAGGGTTTCAAAGGTCGACGGAAATGGTAGTTTGACGTGTTGTTTGACTGATAATTCCAGGTCGGACTACAGTTGATGAATTGCCCACCAAGCACGCGTAGGGTTTTACGGCAGCAGGTCTGCTACGGAGTCAACGAGACAGTTAAAAGGCCCTCTTGCCGCTTTGAGGCGGAGAGAAGTCGACATATTTATCTATGTTGGAAGTTATGCTGCCTATGCGCAATGACCACGGTGGGAGTAAGTGGGACATAAGTCATAAAATGTTGCTCAAAGCAGAACGAGGACAGCGAATCGCAGGAGGGGTCCAGGCGCCGCAAAGGAACACAGCAGCGTAGCCCGTTAGCCACAGAATTTAGTGGGCCAAAGTTGCCAGCGGAACTTTTAGCTAGGAGGGGGGTTATTTAAAAGTTGTTTATTCCGCCGAGGGCGGTATATGGAAACTTTGTTTGGCAAACAAAGTGAACAAATAAAGTCAATCCAAAGTAGGTCAAGACCAAGGTGATTTTTTATTTTATTTTTTAAATCCATTCGTGCTATTCACACCCGCTAAAGTGTTTCAGCCTCGGCTAATAGCTTGCCCGGCAAATTTACAGCCAGCACATGCGCTTGCATTTAGCCGGCGCGCCGTATATCAACGTGCTCCCAACGAGAACGGACGCGGGCGCAAAGCGCTGGATAATAAATTCCCGCTCTGGAGTTGGATGCTGGCATGAAACTGAATAAAAGACAGCTCCTTGTCTTTTATATTTGTTTAGTTTTAATGGAGCGCATATTTACTACTTCCACGGTCACAGTACGCCTTTGTCCCCCCCTTGCGTGGAATTTATAAGTTCACACTTATTCCACAACTGAGCGAAGCATCTTGCCGCATTCTTCTTTTGTCTTATTTACCTGACGCTACGTGCTTAGCAGATAAATAGGCGGCGAGTTTGGAGGGGGGGCAGCTAACAGCTGGTAGCGGCTCACGGTGCAAACAGGCGTTCGGTACGAGCGAGCGAGCCGGTATTGAAACACAGAGAGGGGGGGGAAAAACACACATTACGGGCATGTTGCAGGGGTAATGGACTCGGTAATTGCTTAGCAACAGGCAACCTGTCTAGCGAGGTATCCACTGCAGGTCGGCTCGTGTGTGCGCAAGACACACACACTCGCACACCCGGGCAACAACATTTATGTTTTCACTTTGCCCATCTCGCCGAGTCTCCCCTGCTGCTTGCGCTGCCCCGCTGATCGCGTTTGTGTCAGATCCATCACAACACCTCTAAGCTTCACCGACAGCTAGTGTGCGGCAACAGACACTCGACGAAGAAGAGGAGGGTGATGATGATGTGCGGGAGAATAAGAAGTGTCGCAGAGTCTTGAATCGTTTCAGAAAAATCGATTCATGATTTTTAAGATGGGGTTTTTCAGATTATGCAAAACTGCCTAAAGATCAAAGTTGTGTTTGAGGCCTTTGGCGATTCCTGGACAAATTTGCATATTAGACCCAAAGTTTTACTAACCCAAATTTTAAACCTAACCCTTGTTAGTGAGGCTCACTAATATAAGCCTATCTGGAAACTCAAATCTAAGAATGCTTTGAAGACACACAAAAAAAATCAAATGAAAATAAATTGTAAAAATAATATAAAATAGTAATAATAAAAAATAATAAAATAATAAAAAATAAAATGTTTCAACTGATCCGAAAAGACTTCCCCTGAGAAGACAGCCCACATCAACCATGATCTAATATATAATCTAGTACCCATCCTTCCATTTTCCACATCACACTATTCAGGGTCACGGGCAAGCTGGTGTCAATCCCATTTGATTTAAAGCGAGAGGCGTCGGCAGGCCCTGAAAAGATCACGTGTCAATCATGGAACTGACATATGGAGACGGACAAGCATTGAAATTCACAATCGCACCTTCAGGCGATTTCGATTCTTCAAGGAACCTGAATCATAAACAAACCGTATGATCTTAAATAGTAGCCGGAATTTTGATTGACAACCTTGTCACCTTCTTGAACTAATAAACACCTTCTCGACAAGTACAAGGCTCGAAATAAGCAGTTTAGCGTCACAGCGTACGAGAAAACATTTTAAAAAAAATTTAGGAGCTCATCGAAACACATCCAATTATAAAACTGACACCAGTACCACAGCACTAGCTAGCAACAAGCTAGCAAGAAGCATTAAGTGTTTTACAAACCTACAAAATTTCTCCGTAAAGAAAAATAAAATATTTTGAGCCGTGAAGTAGATGCTGTTGTCATTGAGTTATCTTTCCATGGCGTCTATCAATACAAGCTAGCAAAAGGTTGGTGAGCTCGAGTGGGGCTTTGAAGATCACAAGTAGGCGGCGGCTTGAGAGAAGAACCACAGTGGGAGAATTGCGGTTCCCGCCTATGATCTCAAGAGATCGATCTTGGATGTGCATTTTGGTCGATTTTCAATTTGAAGTTGAAATTGTGACAACATGTCGTGAGGGAAGATTGTCCCTGCAGGGTGGACGGCGTCTTTCAAGTAAAGATGAAGTGAGTCGCGGCGGACTCCCGGGAGAGCCGCGACCGGGCTCGGCTTTTACGTGCTGCGTTTATCTGGCCCACCCTTAGTAACGTGTGTGGCTTCATACAATAAAATAGTTTGAAACTAGAACAATACTCAGAACTCCTGCTAAGGTTGAACTGTTGTCAAAAGTGATTTGTGTTAGCGGTGATGTAAAAAAATGACCGGACTGGAGCATTTTTTTGATTCTGAGAGAAGGGGTGTGTTTACTTCATGACTCATGATAAAAATGAATTTCTGATAGATTTTTTGTTGTTGTTAATTTGTCAGTTCAAAGTTCAAAGAGAACGACAGAAGGCGATCAGATGAGGAGACGCCATTTGCATTCAATGGAAGTAACCTGGTCAACTAGGACTGAAATGAGAAAGGATTTTTTTTTTTTTTTTAGGATGCTGATCCAACAAATAATAATGATAACAAAAAACTGCTCGCCTAGGTGAGTCACCAATAATGACGCTAAAGTGCTAGTTTTGTATAAGTACAGTTTTTTGATTTTGATTTGGATGGATGGATGGATGGATGGATGGATGGATGGATGGATGGATGGATGGATGGATGGATGGATGGATGGATGGATGGATGGATGGATGGATGGATGGATGGATGGATGGATGGATGGATGGATGGATGGATGGATGGATGGATGGATGGATGGATGGATGGATGGATGGATGGATGGATGGGAGAGAAGGGGAGGGAGAGATGGGCATGGCTGGAGTTTCAGACATTTTGGCAGCCCGCCGTTTGCCTCCTGGCGTGGTGACATATGACACATTGTGGAACGGAACCTCCCCGTGGGAATAATAAAGGACAAGAGGCGAGACGGTGGACCGAGGAGGACGAGGGGCAGATAGCGGAGATGTACATCAAAAGAAATGACGTGGAAAAAGTGGGAGAAAAGCAGATGAAAATGTGAAATCAAAGTACGTGGGGTGTGCAGATGCAAACGGAAAGAAGGGTGTTTAGTCGAGCTGAAAAGAAGAGGACGACCAAAGACTTGTGCAAAAAAAATGAATAATTCAAATCGGGAAAACAAGGGAATCAGCAGAAAAAGAAAGCACCTGGTCACACCCGAATGGCGAGCGCCATTTGCGTCTTTCCAACCCAAAATTTTTCATTTGCGATGCGACGCAGGTTCACGCCCTTGACACCCTGACCCCTTTCCCCCCCACTCGAGGGAGCCCGTTATTTACCTCCCAAATACCTGACCAATGCGGTATTTTAAAATCGTCAGGGCGTGCTGGGATTGTCGACTCTGAGCTGGACCGAGGCCAAAAACTCCGGCCGGCGTCACCAAATCACGCTAACGCTACACTAATAGCTACAACACAAGGGCTGGGGCGAATTGGATTTCTCTTGCCGGTATATATTGGTTTCAGTATTGAAAGCTGGCACGGTATAAAATCTACATTTATTTAGACTCAGCTGTATTGATGTCAGCTCGCCAGAACACAGTAAATATTGAGTTTTGGAAATGTTTGCAAGTGCACCAGTGGGTGATTACTGACCCTCTGCGTCTACTGCTTCATCTCTCCATCTATCTTGGCGGCACACAACTTAACCACGCTCCTGCCGGCTCTCCATTTATCCCTCGGAATAAATTCTCTGTTATGGTGTCTCATAAAACAGACAAGTTTCACCCGCGCAGGACTCCAATATATACTTGCATCCTTGCACATATACTGTGATTAACGCCGGAACAATCAGATAAACCCAAACTGTGTAAAAAAAGGGGGAAAGTCATTCTCACCTAGATTTAGCGGTAAATCTTTGAAAGGCTTTTTATTATGTTTATAAGCAAACTATTTTCCGGTTGTATAAGCTTCACGCTTCAAAAGAACTTTGCAGCGGCGGACATTTTGATATGATTATGTGGAAACACGCATTTCAAATGGATGGGGTTAGCAGGTAGCACGTTATGTTGCTAAAACGATATCAAGAAAAATTGCACATTGAGGTAAGCTGCCTAAAAAAAAAAAAAAAAAAAAAAAAAAAGAAGCCAAATGGAGTTTAGTACTTGAAGGAAACAAGCAGAGGACGCTTTTGAAAAAGGCTCAACTTGTTTGTTAGCTAATGAAGTCATTTCAACAAAGCCTGTCGGGGCCACAGTAGCTGCCCAGATTATTTTCGGGGAGCGTTTGTGTTGCAACGTGACAAGAGTTCCCAAATATGAAAATCTGGCTGGCCGGAATGACCATTTCAACCGCAAGAAATGTAGCCAGGCTAGCTAAGGTCGTGGCTTTAGCCTAATATACAAACACAAGCTACCGCTAGCAAACACTGGTCGTTAGCGCGAAATTAGCTTTGCCTGTAGTAGAAACACTTTGTTGCTCAAGAACTCCGACTTTGAGAAGTAGTTGGAGCTAGAAATGTAGCCAGGCTAGCTAAGGTTGTGGCTTTAGCCTAATATACAAACACAAGCTACCGCTAGCAAACACCGGTCGTTAGCGTGAAATTAGCTTTGCCTGTAGTAGAAACACTTTGCTGCTCAAGAACTCCGACTTTGAGAAGTAGTTGGAGCTAAGTTTTAGGTCCATTCCGATGATTGATCGGAACAGAACATGACAACTATTTTCTTGAATTTATTCCACGCGTTTAAAATCCAACTAAATAGCGCGCAGCCATGAATGGCTGCTGTGCGTCGTTGGAGACACACGCATGCCATTATGAGAATTGCCTTCTAATGATCTATTTTTGTGGCTCTCTAGTCTACACTTTAATGGTAAAGCCTTCAATCAGACTAGGCTGGAGCGATCAATGTTGGCATTGATGGTCACTTCCCACACACATTTACTCTTTCCTTCCCCCATAAAGTGACGATTTCCCTCCTCCCTCTGTCTGCTCTTTGTCTGACGAGCTTTATCTAAAAGTTAATCTCCTTAAAACAACAATCCGCCGCCGCCGCCCCTCCTCATCCTTCTCTCCGGCTTGGTCTTAACGGCCTTCTTCTTTCATTCGTCTCCGCAGTAGGAGACCTCTCCATCTTTCCTCGGGTCTGGCCTGCCAGCTTTCCCTCATTTCTCGCCGCTCGCATGTCCAGCCATCACTCTTTGCAGCCGCAACAACTCCACTTTTGTTTCCCCCCGCGGACGACCTTGATGGATGGCTGTCTTTGCGAGCCGTACGCGGCGTCACATCATTTTCAAGGTCAAGCTAGACAATGCTCGTATCCATGCAACAGAGCTAGACATCCATTTCCTTAATCGCAGTTATGGGAGAGGATAGTAACAGTAAAGTAACAACAGAAGACTTATAAATGCCTTCCATCAAAAAGTTGGAGTGCTTTCCTGGATTTGACACTTTCAATACGGGGAGGAAACGACAAAAAAATCCAAGTGGAAGGTTTTCCAGAAGAGGAGATGAAGGTAAAGAGTTGCACGGCGAGACGGCAAAGTTGCGTTAGCGCTGATTTAAAGACCGGAGGGAGATGAAAGGGTGAGGCCACCCTGGGCAACACGGTGACAAAATATGGAATGGAAGAACATATAGTTGAGTTACACAAAGTGTCGCTGGAGTTGGCTTCCAGGCAGTTACTTGAAAAGCGTAAGTTCCTCGCGTGTTTATTGGTCTACGAAGAGAAGAGTCACTGCGTAGTAAAGTTTAAAATGGCCGCAATGGTGAGTGACCTTTGTTGTTTGTTGGCACTGTCACAAACATTATTGGGGTCTTTTATAGGGATAATTGTATTTCCCGAAATTTAGGTGACTTTTGTGTCACAAATGACGAAAAAAAAGTTTTTCCTTTCAATGTGATGTAGACAGTCCAGCAGAATATCTACAAAAAGTGCCGTGGCCTCTTTAATAAGCCGCACTAATACCAGTCATTCTCTGCAGAGGATAAAGAATATCTGCCTTTCAGACTTAATTATTTAAAAGTATTATGACGGCCCATCGACGGCATTTTTCGCTTAGTGCCCAATGACGGACAATACATAAGTCAGCTAGGATCGACTCCTGCTCCCGTCAACAAGATAAGCGAAAGAAGAATGGACCGCGGTTCATATTTTCCAATAAGACAATTGGCGTAGACAAGATGGCCACCTGGATTGCGCAACAATTACCAGCGGACCAAGCGGCCAACAGAAGACAACGCCAACAATGGCCGCTTAATTGTGAACTCAGCGATAATGGCGACCCTCGGCCTTTCCTCATTACGACGGCGGGCTCTCCGCCAACGCCATCTGCAGCGGCGCTCGCGCTCAGCTGCGTCTTACTCAAGCATATTATCTCCGGCATAATTGCCGCATTACTGAATGTCAATATAACAATAATCAAGGGGCCAAAGACAACGAGGGCAAATCTTGGAATAACATTGGCTCTCGGCTAATTTGCGAGCTCCGACGACATTTGTATCACGGACTGTCCGAGTTAATGAGTCGTTATTGGAAAAGTGCGGACGAAACTATCAACTTTGTTGTGGCGGCTGCTGAGGAATCAAGACGGTCTGTTGCTGTGACTCGATACGCCGAGCTTATCTCACTGTAAGGACCGCGAGTGCTCGTGAGAGATAAGACGGAGATCTACACCCTCTCTCGGGACATTTTACAATCGAGAGAAAGGACGAGTGGATTTTGATATTTACCATCTGAATTCAATCGTACACAACAGCCTGGGTGTTTTATCTCGGCCCAAGTGGGAAAACATTGTCCAGCCTCATTTCAAGCTCCGTTGGGTGTAGCTTGCTATTTAACGGCGGAAACAATGTGCAATTAGCAAGTCTCAACACTTGTAATTGCCGATGTAAAGTTGAGAAATGGGATCTTGATTTCCCAAACCTGAGAACTTTCCATTTACTGCTCACGCGTTAAGTGCTTCCGAGTGATGAATGTGTCACTTGTCGATGTCAACACATCATTTTTATTGGTGAGGTGGGCAATCACCTAGCACAAAGTGGACGAAAAAAAAATGGAGTTAAATTTCTCGATATTAAAACAACCGTCTGAGAGCCAATGACGATATCCGAATGTGACCTGATAAAATGTGAATGAATGTGATTGGCTGAACGGCTTAGGGGGCGTGGCCTGTGATTTAGATGAAGACTGAACACTTTAGCTAACAGATTTAAGCTGAAATTTAAGATAGTCCAAGTGTTTTAATTAAATTTTCCTCACACTATATTTCTCCAAAACAACTTTTCAATTGTGATATGAGGCAACGATACATTTTTAAAATGCACATTATGACCGCCTGCCTGCCTGGAGCGGAACAGCGCAAGCTAACACTCACAGTGAGCAGTCAACTGACAGCTCACTAACTCCGCTAGCACTTAAATCACACTTTTCGGCATCCGTCAGACGGTCTTGTCCAACAATGTTTCTTAAATAGTGCCGTTGGAGTCACGCTTTAGTGACCGAGACAAACTAATGGCACGAAGAGTCAGCGAGGCAAACGGTCGGCCGAAACGGGGGAACGCGACTGTCAGGTATTTTAAAGGATGCGGCGTAGGGCCGTACAAACAGACACAGATCTTCCCCTCGGC
Source organism: Syngnathus scovelli (assembly GCF_024217435.2). Lineage (NCBI taxonomy): Eukaryota > Metazoa > Chordata > Actinopteri > Syngnathiformes > Syngnathidae > Syngnathus > Syngnathus scovelli. Next base: position 2,001,695 of record NC_090853.1, read on the forward strand.
TCGACAATTTACAGTTGACGCGTCTTTTATGGTCGTGGGGACAAACGAGAAGGAGGCTGCGCAACCTTGAAGTGAAGAGAAGGTTGAGGCGCTGATAAATCTGAAACGCCGCTGCGTTGGTGGGACAGGAAATAACTAACAAAAGCCGCATGGAGGAGAAGCGAACGAGAAGAACAGCTCTGACCTTGACACCTCGTGTACTCTTTAAAACTAATAAAAACTCGAGCGCGTTTTAAAGCAGCAAAAAAATGCGGGATTGAATGAGGGAGTCGAACTCAATCAGGGTTGTTAAACTCATTTTTGTCGTAGACAAAGTTTTCTTCGGAGGGCCATTATGATTTTCAACGTCTTATATTATATTATATAGCAGCAAACTGATGAATAACTAGTTCAGAAATCAGAGACAAGTAAAAACTGTCCAAATATGTTAAAAAGTTGAATGGTAACCCTAACCCTAACCCTAACCCAAAGCCTAACCCAAAACCAGCACCGAAAATCGGTTGGTTTTTTTTGGTTGAAAAATGAGGATGTATTTCTTTCATATTAGTAATATGCAAAAAGTAATATTTTTGAAGCAATTCAATTTTTTTTTTTCAAAATTTCACTGAGACTTTTACACATGGCAATTGTTAATCATGGTCACCGGTTACAGTTAATAAAGTTATCCCGGTGTCTAACGTTCGTCACCTGGAACTGATATTTCCATTTCCATTAAATCGAAATCCAAATTGTATTCAATTTCAGAGTTCCTATTACATAATTAACATGTATCATGATTCCTACGCCGCTTACTTTCCTCTCACATTGCTGCTGGCAGCAGCCAGATAGCTTCCGGGCAAATTTCCAATAAGAGCGACAGGCGTGACGAGGCCTTATATTTGTCGATCTAACATCTCATTCGGGTCTGTAAACGAGACGCTTTTTTGCAGCACCTTATCAGGACGGGAGCAAGGCAGCTGAATATAGATGGGAATTGCCCGGGCGTGATTACCACCTCAAAAAGCTGATTGTTATCGGTGCAATGTTAAGTCTATCGGGCACATTGCAGCTTGCTACAGTTAACGAGGGGCGGTGGGGATTTGTATTCCGCAAATTGGGGTTTGCGGATGTCACCCCAGAGCTCACGTGGGCTCACCTTGTCGTCGGTGTCGGACTTTCGTCAGCTTTGAATCTAAATGCCGAGCATGCTGTGAATTACAACTGGATTTGAAGTTTGTTTTTGGAAACTTGACTTTCTTGGATGTGGTTATCATTAAAATCAGTTATTCCGAAAAAAAAATCATTCATGTTTTTATTTTTCTGGTCTGACAGCATGCCAAAAGTAAACATTGCACTAGTTTGACCTCATCTATCGCTATCATCTTCCGTTTTGACATCGTTCGACATAAAAACGGTTCGGTAATCACCATTTGCAATCTCATTTTCTTATTAAGCCCCCCCCCTTCAAAAAAGACACAAATTGTGGCCTATTTTCTACTCAGTGAAAGGAACTCGGCAAGGAAGAGATCCCCAGATAAGAGGGTAAAAAGTAGAGAAGACGGAAATGAAGAGGTACGGCGAGAAAAGACAACCTGATAAGAGGAAAAAAAAAATATTCCGGAGAAACATCAAAGACACAAAAAGGGTTTCAATGAATTCATCAAGACAACCTGGGAAGTCATTTTAACCTTCCGCTCTACACTAAGATGAAAAAGTCTCATTTTAGAACCCTCACACACACGTACAAAAAAAGATCTTCTATCAGTTGATGAAAAAAACATGTTTCCATCTGAAGCTCGGATGGTGTTAATGCTTTTAGCCTGGAAGTCCTGGCACACTTTGGCTAATGTTCTCTTTCAGCACCGCGGCCGATTGGAGAGCGACTTGAAAAGAGATCCTTCCTTTGTGCCATTCCATCCCATATTTTTTGCCTTCAATCTGCAATCCCTCAAATGGATCCTTCTCAAGACGGAAATCCTGCCGTGTTGTACGTGATTCAGGTATAAATTTATGAAGCTTATATATATATATATATATATATAGTATATAAAAAAGGAAATAAAAATATATAATATATAAAATATTTATACAAATATATATAAATATATGTATATATAAATAAAGTATATTAAAAAATATTATTTTTTTAAACAAAATTTGTAACAAAAAATATGTTTTTCTATTTTTTTATTTATATATACAGACACAGTAGAAGTTTTACAAAGTTTGTGCCTTTGAATCGAGTTTATTCGTTTATCAGCAAGTTGTCCCTCCAACTGTGGCAGCTTGTTTCCCTAAAAGCGTGAAATTTTGTCTCGGCATCAGCATCTTGCAAAGTCGTCAGAGAATGACTTCAACGATCGGCGTGACTGGCAAATAAAAATGAAGCATAAAACATTCAGGGACTCATTGACAAGCGATAAAAGGTGCGCGCGTGTAATTGAAGCTGCCGTTTTTTGGTGTCCGTTAAGCTCGCCAAACTCGGAATTAAAGAGGGAATTCATTATCTTTACAACAAGTGTGCTTGCTTTATAAGCCGTGATGTCATCTGGAGAAAAAAAAAAAAAAAAAAAGAAAAGAGCGACGCTTTGGAGGTTTCTCATTCAAATTGGCGGGAAGCAACGCGTATTTCAAAAGTCTAAGTGGAATATAAGAGTTGAAAGTTTGCCCTCCGGCCGTTATTGGGCACATGTAATTAAATGGCGCCCGGTAATGCCGTTTTAATGAGAGCGGGTTGAAGTGTGTGTGTTTGTGCATATGTGTGTGTGTGCGCAGGGAAGGATTAAATCAAGATGTCAAATGTACGTCTCGGTCCATATTTACTGCTTTAATAAGAGTTGGCTAAGCAAAGAGAAGAGCTGTGGGGTGCACGGAGCCCATGTCAGCACATATGCAAACACACACACACACACACACACACACACACATGCACGTATGCATACCAACACCAGCCCGTCCTTGTCAATGTGACCTGTTTTCCATATCAGCCTCTTTAAGAAAGGAGCAAACCTATTGGCTACTTTAAGGCGGTAGCCATATTTACAGCCTTTGGGCATGTGTGTGTGTAACTGCTAACAAGCTGTAGGGGTCATCTTGGAAAGACAAGTGCAAAAAGTGTGTGCGCATCTAATTGTGAATGAGGTAGATAAGAGATGGGGAGATAGCAGCGGCTGGGAAAAATGAAGTGTGTGTGCTGGTGGGCTCGATCTAATTAAATGCCCCTTCAGACATGAACTGCCTGCACATAAAGATCCCCGACAACATGGCTCCTGTTCCTTGAGGTGTAACTTCCACGTGTCTGCCCTGGCTAGCGTACACCTCAGGGAGCGTCCACAAATGTTGGAATTGCACCGAGGGGGTCATCTGATGGGGTAGGGGAGGGGGCTGCTTTGGTTGGGGGGGGGGGGGGGGTGATGAGATATAAAAGTCAGGCGATAAACGCGCTGAGCACCGCGCTCGCTATAGAATCTCAATCAGGCCGTAACGCAAAAGTCAGGGGATTTGTTGGAGCAGTTAAACGTGATATACATCCACTGGCCGCTGCTTTTGGTACGTCTGCACAAGTTAATGAGATCCGATACAAGAGCCGTGTCAAAAGTCAACGGAGCCAGACTTCATTGAGACCGAGATGGAGCACAACAACGGCGGTGAAGGGGAAAGTGCAGCTGAAGAAAATAAACTTCAATACACAATTTGAATAATTGAAAAAAAACATAGCTAGCACCCATGCATACGCTCGAAATATGTCATTTTTTTCTTTTCCTGATGTGCGCACACTCGCTGCCAACTACGAGGCACTCTAACGCAACTTTAATGCACATTTTGAATGATTGAAAAAAATTGTCAAGTATATAAAATATGACATTTGCACATGTCTTCCTGATGTGCACCCACTCGCTGCCAACAACGTGGCACTGTAAACCCAACCAACCCCCAAAAAAATCTACAAAAACGACTATAGCTTCCATTCCGCAGATTTTTTTTAAGCAATTACACAGAACCTTTACATAACCATATCGTTATCAAAAGTTAACGACTACCGCAATGCATTCTGGGACTTCGCTGATACAGACCAAGCTAGCTTAAATAGAACGAAACAAATATTCTGCACACGCCAATAAAAGTGAATCACACTTTGTCTGCGTCTCAAGATAAGAGATCATTGGACCGTGCTAATAAAATCACAACAATGACCAATGTAATTGTTAACACTTAAAACAATTTAACTGCCTCGTGAAGGTTTACGGCCAAAAGATGGACTGGGGGAGAAGGACTTGCTTGTACTGGCCGTAGTTATGTCTCAGATATTGATATTTACTTTATCATCCCGCGTCTCGCATTGAGCTTTTCTTCATTAGTGGCCAAACTGCAAAAAAAAAAAAATAAAATCATTGTATTCCGTGCTGCTATAATACACACACACACAAACACACACGCACTTCAGAGCGTCTCATTTACCAGTCTGAAAGCCTTCGTCATCTATGAGGAGATAAATGTCAGTCGGCGACCCTCCGTCCCGCCGGAGCGTGCCGACAGGAAGGAGGTCTGACCTCGGGCTGGCCGCCCCGCGAGGGGTGGGGGAGGGGCTGTGACAAACGGTATGAACGAGAGGGACGAGAGAGTGAGGGAGCCACACAAAAAGATGGAGGAGTCATTTCTCCTTGACATTAAGCGTAGCAGGGCAGGAGTTGTCCGCCTTCCAAAGAGAGACGTCATAGGGCAGAAAGAAGCTCCTCCGAATAGAGTGGACCATGTGTGTCGATTTATGTGTGTGCGTGTTATAAATATTTTTATTGAGGCATGTTGGTAAGAAAGTGGTGAGCGTTAAAAAGCCAGAAAGATCAACGAGGATGAAGTCAGAGTACATATCATAGCGCTGCATTCAGGCCTTGATTTGATTTTTTTTCAGCGACTGATACGTCTTTTTCATTTGTTGTATATTGGATTTTGTAAATTTGGCTTTTATTGGTCAGAGACAAAGCGAATCTTGAGAAGAAAGGGGCAATATGGATCGTATCGACCTAGATTGCCTCTGACAAGAAGAAAACCGTCAAAACGTACACTATTTTTTTGCGCTGGTTCAGATTAGGTGTTGAAATCGAGATATAAAATGCTAAATAACGCGAGCTAAATTGCGTACTGTAAAAAAATTGGCATCATTTCATGTGTAATAAGGTAAATGACAATCGAACATTAGCCAATGTTAGCTAATTTAACACATCCTCCCATTGCTAGTTACAAGTAATTGTATTCAATCATAATAAAACAAACCTAGTTAGCATGTTAGCAAAACTAGCGTGTTAGCTAATTTAATACAGCCGCTCATTGCTTGTTAGAAGATATTATATTCAATCGTTTGATTGAATAAACAAACCTAATTAGCATGTTAGCAAAACTAGCGCCAAACTACTCAACCTGTAACGCGGCGAACGGGTTAAGCGAGTTAACTGCTAGCCAAATGTATGCGCTCATTCGTTGACACCCACGTCACTCACCGTATGTATTTTCGTACGTGTGACATCACACGCTTGAATGTCACGTCTATGCTTTTATTTTGGAAGCTGTCGCCTTCCCAATAGCGCAGAGAGTGGCAGCATGCATTAAAGATGACATCCGCTCGCTCCTTGGCACTTGCGGAACGTCTGCGTGTGTGCGTGTGTGCAAACATGCGCACGGACACACAAACGGGTTGTTAGACTCTCGCGCTTTGGCTCAAGCGAAGGTGTAAAAAGCTGACATGCTAAATGTCTCAAAGAGGTTCCAGGGCAGCAATAAAACACGAAATTCACAGTTCACTCATTCATAATGCAAAGGTGAAAAAGGCCCCGTGTTTGAGCTCCTGCAGGAACAGGAACCCAACTAAATGCATGCTCAAGAAAAATTTGCAAATTTGAATTGTATTACAATGAATTTGATTAATTGTCTTAAAACCTTACGTCAAGTCGGCGCATACTGTGTTCATAAGTTATCTACTGAACACTTATGTGGAATTTGACTTCCTTCCTCCTCCTCAAAGAAGAATGACAGAAGGGATTTGGAAGGCGGCTGATGTAATGTAGCTTCAAACAACCCCCCCATAAAAAAAACAAAAAAACATCTCCCGCTGTTCCAGGAAAAAAAAAAAAAAATCCACAAACCCACTTTCCAACTCTCATTCAAACTGACAGATGACTGAGAAAGAGTGAAGAGACAACGCCATTGACGGAGAACCACAAAGACTCCATCCCATGCCGAAACTCAAAGTGACACCCATTTTCCAGTGTGTTTGCCCTCCAAACAAGAAATAATTATGGGAGCTTTAGCTCTGCCAGGGCCGGAATGGCATCAAGTGTTGTGTGTTTGCACAGCTCTCGACACCAGAATAGGCTCTTGTGTTCACTTCGCCGTCTGGGATGGAGGAAGCTAAATAAAACACACACGAGCGTGCGCGCACACACACATTCCAACAGGCTTGCACAATGCTGCCATCACTGTAACACCTTCCTTAAAAAGCTGAATTTCATTTATAGATCATGCGTGATTGAGCACTCAAGAGCGAGAGGAAAAATATGAAAAAGTCCAAAAAACTCCAGTACTTTAATAATAATAATAATAATAATAATAATAAAATATTATTTTATTTTTTATTATTAATCATAATAAGAGACTATTAGTATTTTTATTATTATTATTTTTATTATTATTACAGTAATAAATCAACTTAAAAGAATATCCAAATAATTAATATTAACACCTTCCTTAAAAAGCTGAATTTCATTTATAGATCATGCGTGATTGAGCACTCAAGAGCGAGAGAAAAAATATGAAAAAGTCAAAAAAACTCCAGTACTTTAATAATAATAATAATAATAATTATTGTATTTTTTATTATTAATAATAATAATAAGGGATTATTATTTTTTTTATTATTATTTATAATAATATTATAGTAATAAATCAACTTAAAAGAATATTATTTTTATTATTATTTATAATAATATTACAGTAATAATTCAACTTAAAAGAATATCCAAATAATTAATTTGCAACAAGTAAAATAATTGTAAATTATAAATTAATTAACTCTTGGCTATGACATATTTACACTGACTTGTCGAGGTGAGTCCAGTGAAAGGACATCCAAGTTTGCGTGACATTGTTGTCTTTGTGTGCGACGTTATCCCTCATCGTCACAATAATTAAGATCCCCCCCCCCCACACACACCCCCACTGTCGCCTTATCGTGAGTTAACGAGATAATGACTTCTTTTGTCGGCGCAAACATGACAGCATTGTAATTCACAAGCCGTAATTGCATTGTATCATGGTGAAGGTGGGCAAGGTTGCACCATGAGATGTTTTGAGAACAAGCATGAATCGAAAAAAAGACATCAGTTAAAAGGCTTCGGAAAAATAACGATATTTCATAGGGAAAGTCGATGAGGAGTCGTAAAAGGAGACGATGGAGTTGCGAGATAATTAAAAACTAAGCTCATAATCTGGCAGCTTCTTCTTCTTATTGTTTGGCTCGCTTCCAATAATTCAGAGGAGATACAGTAGCTCTCGTTTGGATGTCAACAAATAGATAAAGGCCTCCCAGAGGAAAATCATTTTGAATCCCACTGAGCGATGTTTCTAATTTTCTACTCATGATCAGATTGACACAAATGGAAAATGGATGTTGTTTACGCATATTTGCAGTTGGAATTGCGTAGGTTAAAATAGCCTCTGGCTTATTTTTTTACGTTAGCGTATTTAGTACCCGAGGGCATTTACTCAACTGGGGTTTGGTCTATTAAGAGCTAAGTTTGAAATAATTATTTATGCCAAGCAAAAGTGGAATTCCAAACAAAATAAAATGGCTATTATGGAGAAAGGGAATTGAATGCGCCGGATTGGGTGGAAGAACTAAAAGTTCACATTTTTATTCTAAGAGAGGTTTGATTTGATTTATCCGCAAATATCAAGCCTGGCAAAATAATATATAAAATAATAAAAAAACAAAATATAAATGAAAAATATGTAAAAAATGAATACAATAATATATGAATAATATATAAAATAATAAAAAAGAAAATATAAATGAAAATCAATGAATAAATATAAAAAATAAGATAAAAGTACTGCAATTTAAAAACAAAAAAGTGTGTTTAATAAGCCACACTTCTCAAATTAGATGTCATTAAATCGTACTAATCATGTGGCAGCTTCTGTCTCTAAGCCGCAGCAACTCGAAGATATTAAATATTCCGAGCACAGTCACGCTAAAACAACACAGTAATAATGTGCTGACTGGCAGCAGGAGAGAGAGAGAGAGAAAAAAAATAAAATCACTGCACAATTTAATAATCACTTTGTAATCATGAGCGAGCGCCTGTCGTATTCCTTTTCATGTTCTCAGCAGTCGAGGTATTTCGGGTTCAGGAAATGGCGACAGGCTGGAGAGAACATTGCGAGGTTGATGCTTGATAACATTTTTCAAAATAAATGTTTTACTGTAAACACACACACACACTATTATGTTCGTGAGTCATCAGTTTACATTAGCTGCGTATAAACAGCGTTTCCTGTGTACGGTTATTGGCCAGGCGACTTGAAAATGCTTCATGATTTATTTGACATCCGATTGGTGTTTTTCATATGAATTCTAAATGATCCACTTGTCTGTTTTATACCTCCTTCAGTTGGGCAAGGCATATATGTCAGAAGGAGCAGCACAATGTCCGTTGAATTGAAGCAAAAAATGGCAAAACTTTATTTTATTGTGTAAGTATTGTAGTTTTTAAAAATAAAGTACAATATCATAAACTGCAATTTGACCTTATAAATAAACAGATTTTTTTTAGGGGTAGGGTTGGAACGGATTAAAGTCATTTTCATTCATTTCAATGGGGAAAGATGATTTCAGTGTTTTGATTTACGACTGTGGTTGTGGTACAAATTAATCTAGAGGACGTCTGCACCTAGATTTTAAGTTTCTTTTCTTCAGACAATTTTTTCTGGTAAGTCAAAACTTTTTTTGCCCGAGTCGGGAAACTATTTTGAAGGTTCGCCGACCCGATCTGCAGTTTTTACACGCGATGACAGCTAGTTTAAAAAAATGAATCATTGTGGACATCCATCTAATACCTTCTTGTAAACATCTTGAAGATGTAAGAAGGGAGCCTTATGTATGACCTACAGAAAAACGGTCGGTATAAATACACAAGCCAATACGGGGAAACCTTTACACCGACGTCCCATGCATTATGCAAATAGAAGTATCTCCGCAGGCTTCAAAGATTCAATAATCTATGATAGACAAAGCTTCAAAGCCGAGGCCCTTGGCGAAGAACGTTCCCCAACACGAACGGCGTTTTGGCACGCTGGCTTATTTATATGCACAAACACACGGCGAGCCAGGTATTTTCTCATCTCCCTTATGTTCTCCTGTTTTGTGCAGAGTGGAAACTCATTATGAAGCTCACACTACGAGAGGACACCACCTCCGCTTTTGGTGCTGGCTCAGATCAAAAAGACATGAGAAAGGCCAGAAGGAGATCAAATGTGACTTTGACAAATCCGCAGGCTCCCGCCGCATACTGAACACTCTTCACACGATCGTGCGGACACGAGCTGGCACCGGCAATTTGGACGGAGCAAAGTGCTTAATGGTTGACCTTGAAGAATTTGTTGGATTTCAAAGCAACTTTACTGATTGTGTTTTCTGTCCGTGGTTAAAAACAAACAACGATATCTTAAATCGAGTTGTCAAGCCAACCGGACCTCGAATGGGACCAAATGAGAGCTTCTACTTGTAAGACTTGTTTCTTGAGTCCGCCCACAACTATGTGAAACAGTGCCAAAAATGTCGGAATACTTTTTTAATGAGCAAAATGGCCCCCTACAGTATTGTGACCCATAAAAAAAAGTAACAAAACATTTTTCACCATGATTTCCTACTTTAATTTAATGGGCCCCCTTCTAATCCGAGTGCCTTGACCACCAGGGGGCAATATAATAAACTCACTTAATATAAATTTGATGATACAACACAAGACCTTCACAGAAAAACTGCAGTAATATTGATTGGAAATTTTCCCGACTGAATAACCGATCATCTTATTGATTGGCTGTCGGCATCGTGATATTGATTGTCGACATGTGTTGCGCCACTTATATGACAAAGATGTTAAAAAATACAATTAAAATACAATTCCTGATTATTTCTTCTTAGCGCAAATCATCCTAAATCCGAACGTAGCATTTCTCAACCGCGCCGTACTTTTCGCCTCATATTCACAACCCGCTAAAATTAAATCTTACGATTGACTGAGTCCGGCTCGTACGTTGAAGCCTTTTATTTGCAACCTTGCTATCCTCCTCCAAGGACTAACTAGCAATTTGCGTCTCCTTGCAGCCGAATGTCCACATCGCAAGGATGCTGTCGGAGGAGGATTACAATGCCTCTGATCTTGTTAATGGATATTAATAATAGATGACCGGAGAAATGAGGAAGGAGGGTGGGAAGGGTGATGGTGGAGCGAGATGATAGAAAGAGATCAAGTTGGAGAGAGGAGGGGGGGGTTTCCTATCGGCGGAGGTCAGGGTAGAAGCTCTCCTCTGCTCCTTAAGCCGCTACTCCGATCTCCTCCTGGGATCTCATTACGGCCAACTGGCTGCCTACGAAAACCGAAGCCCATCTGCCTATGAGCTAAAGAGGGGTACAAAGTGGAACGGGAAGAAAATATAACAGAAGCCGCGAAATCATGCCACTTAATCACTGCCTGCATTTCCAACTTTAAAAAAAAAGGGTTTCATAACTCCAAAGTTGCAGAATTGCATCCTCTGGAGGACCTAAACGCTCTCACTCAACCGCAGTCCACTAGCTTAATAGCTGGACAGCTCATATTTCCCGAAGAAGGAATGCTTTGGGTTGTTGAGGTGATCAAGGGAAGAAAAGGTCGGAAAGATAAACATCAAGACGACAATGAAGCTTGCTGAGGAACGTTCTCACCAACATGTCCATTTTTGGATCACTCTTAAGTACTAATCTAAGCTTGAAGTCTCGAATCGCTATTGGTATCTCAGCTTCCGATTACCCGATTTAGAGCACTCTCGATTCGGCCCGTCTGCTCCCCAGACGTGAGTTGGACTGGAGACACATATACCTTAGAAGACTCACAAACGTAATCTCACGGCGACTTTAATGCAGAGCGATCATCACTCCAGAATCCACTCCATGTTCTCCCCCCCACCCCCTCCCTTTTACAGCTCATCAGCCATCCATCGTTCCCGCCACACGTCCCGGAGTGATCAGCACGCTCTCATCTTTCCTCCGCCACACTGTCCGGCCGTGATGAATCCCCGAGAAATCTTCCCGATGGGTTTTTTTACAAAATCGATGGCTTTTGCTTGAGCGTCACCGAACGGTGGAAGCCGGCCGTCAAGTTATTGTATTGTAAAATATGAGGTTTTATTAAAAAAAAAATAATAATGGAGCCAGGGGGCGGGGCATGCACACGAAAAATGACAGATTAAACATTAAATACATCTAAGACCTAATGGACTTCCATATTTGTTGAATCGATATTGTTCCTGGCATCGCTAATGTCCAAACGGAGGGTCGCCATTAACGTCTATTTATTTTACAGAGCAACATTGCAAAGATGCGCTCGGAGAGTTTGGCAATTAGTCACATCCCGTTCGAGGCTAGTTATTGAAAGATAAAAATCAAAAGCATTACAACCTTCCCACATTATGCTGATTTACAACCCGGATTCTATTACGTGTAACGGGCTTAAAACCCCTAATAAACACGGATTAAATATCCCCGTCTTTAACGTAAGTGCATCTCAAATAAAACGTGAAATAAAAATAATAAAAAGCGGCGCGCTTGACGACGTACTCGGACGGCATCCAGTTCATATTTTGCACGAGCAATTACATTTTCTGCCATAACCCATACAAATGTTGCCGCCGCCCAGGAAGCCGGCCGGGATGAGTTTTGACAGTAAATAAGCTAATAGGCAAATGGCACGGCTATTAAATGAGTTAAACCCGATCGATGTCACTCTGGAGCAGAGGTATATAAATTTATTTCAAATGAGTCACCGGGTGACACCAATAAAGCAAGTCATCTGTTAGCATCTGTCGGCTGAAACGAGGGACTGCTGTGTGTGTGTGTGCGCCCATCTCTATGTGTGTGTGTGTTTTTTTTTTTTTTTTTTTTTAGGGGTATGGATGAAGCCGTCACTTGCCTTTGTGAGAGTGCAAGGCTGTGAGAGATGAGAGAATGATCTCCAGCGTAAGGATGCAGGAATGCTTACACTAACACTTTCTCTGCTATAGGAATGTCAAAAAAAAAAAAAAAAAAACGTCGCATGGCCGGGAGCCGATCAATGTCCACACCGCAAACTCGCCCAAACCCGTTTGTTGGCAATTTCCCATCTTGCCGAATATTAGCAGAGGAGTAGAAGTGTTATTACTTCCTGGGCAATGACGCGTTGGGCGCTTCATCGGCAACAAAGCGGCGATCATTACAATAAATGAAACCAACGGACTGCGACTGTCTGGCGGCGGCCCGTTCAATCTTGGCGAAAATCGGTCGAGGTAGGCTCCGGTTCAGAGAAAATGGTTGAATTTATTTGAACTTAATGCGGTACATGGACCAACTATTCAATATTTTCTTTAAAATAAAAAAAAAAAAAACTCAACTGCCTTACTGGAACTTTCTATAGGCTGGATTAATTGCGGACTAAATTGTTCCGGAACACCGCTCAGTGTCAGATTCAAAACGCTGCGGTCGTTAAATGCAAAACAAGCTGCTTTATAATCACCGACGGCAACGCTACATCCAACTGTCCCGCCTCTGCAGATCTTTCCCCATTCACATAAAACCGCAAAGCGCTTTCCCCCGTAAGCATCCTGTACAATCCGGAATTTGTCATTTTCGACACAAGCGTCCCCTGTCGTAAAACGTCCAAATGTCATAGTGTTGATTTGCCGGGAGCTGACACGCCGTGTCTATTAAAGGCCGCGTTGGTACACACCCCTTGCAGGAGAGCAACGAGTTTGGAGCACTCAACCCCCGCAGGTGGACAAAAAAAAAAAAGGGAGGGGAGGGGGAGCAGGGTGTTCAAAGTGTCAGCTCTATTGATTTACTATCGGAAGGCCGAGAGCGGGGCATGTCGGACTCATCGCCTCGGTGTAAAGGTAATAGTTTACAGCGGGTCGGAATACACGCGAGAGAAGATTCCCGGGGAGTTGCGGCTAAGTTGACAAACAAAGCTTTAATTCTTGTTTGGAGACGGAAAGCAAAGGGCAAGAAACCCCGTGCGGGCGTGTCGCTCGGTGTTCATGAAATATTCATCAAGCGTGTTTGAACCCTGCACACTAGCTCGCCCCCTCCCCCTCCCCTTACAGACCGGCAGGAAGAATAGTCCATAGGTGTCGAACTCAAGGCCCGGGGGCCAGATACGGCCCGCCACATCATTTTATGTGGCCCGAAAAGACACATTTAGCAAATTGTCTTCATTTTTTAAAAAGAGGTATTGCTAGGATTTTTTAAAATTATTATTCATCTTTTTGAACTAGTTCTTACTCGTCTCTGATTTCAAAACTAGTTATCAGTTTGTTAAGTAGCCTATATTGAAGACGTTGACAGTCATAATTGCCCTCCGAGGAAAAAAATGATAAAGTGACAAAAATAAGTTTCATAACCCTGTTGAGTGGTCACCGATACCGAGTACCGATACCTGTAAAATTTCATTCAGCATAACATTGTGAGCAAAACCTTCATTTATGAGGTGGAATATAGTAGTGTAAGAAAAAAAATAACACCTGCACTACTTCCCTGAAAAGATCTTTTTTTTTTGTGTCCCAGTTTGAGTATTAAAATAGCCCTGATACACATTTTTCCAGAAGCTATTGTGGATTTCTACTCAAGTCCTACATGTATGTCTGGATGGAATAATGACTATGTTCATGGTTCAATAACTGGGGCATATTTTTCGGGGGACATTTTGTTGGCTGCAGAGGTGTGTGTGTACGCGAGTGTGTGTCATTTAAGTTTTTTAAGTTACTTTGTAAGTTAAGAAGCCATTTGCAGCTGCGCTAATGAACAACAAAGTCTTTCGAGCAGAACAAACAAGCGCGAAACAAATGTGTAGACACACACGCAACAGGAGACCGGTCCATCTGTTTGTTAAGGGATTTTTTTTTTTTTTTTTTTTAGTGGCTACACACAGACGCTAGTGGGAATGCAGACATGACATCATATTTTTCTGGCTCTGCAAAGGGGCTTGCACTAAATGCATGACTGGCGCTGTGCAAGCACAATGTGTGTGTTTTTGTTTTTTGTTCCTTTCAATGTACAGGCATCTTTTATTTGCATTTGTCTCAGCTTTTGTTGTGACTGTTTATCTTCACCACCTCTGTCTTTTGTTTGGATGCCATGCCCTGTGAGCACTGTTTAATTTCTACCCCGTCTCCCTCGGGAAGAGGTGAGGAGGGAGGGGAGCTGTAGACAGGGGAGGACACGGCCAAAGACACTTCATTAATCAATCAACCAGCTTTGAAAATTTACCTAATTAAGGGCTAATTAAGGATCTGGGCGGCGAGCCAGCTGGCGCCCCGATCCGCCTATGCCGCCGTGACCCTCGTGCCGCTACAGATGACACTGAAGGTAAACACCCCTCCTCCCTCCCTCTCTCCTTTATTAGTCGATCCATTCGCCACAGCAGATAAGACTCCCGACACAACATTTGTCTTTTTCTTACCGGGAAAAGGTCGGTGGTCGTGACGGTGTCGTCGGGACTCTGGCCGCTTCCGTTCTTGTCATGTTCCTGCCAGCTCCCTCGACGAGACACGCTGGCACGCCATGCGCGCTGGATGCTGGAAAGTGGAGAAAGTTTGAGTGCTGAGCAAATAAATGATATAATTAGAGATAATTGTACTAAGTTCATTTTGTTTTTCCTTATTTAATCACTTCACTGGTTTCTTTTATATCAAACAAATTATTATATTATGTAGTTACATGCACTGAAGGGGAATCCGTTGGAAGAAATGGAAGAAAGAGGGAGGAGGAAGGTCAAGGTGAAAAAAAAATATATTGTTTGATAATTAATCCAAATAAATTATATTTATATCTATATCTATATATATTATATATATATATATATATATATATATATATATATATATATATATATATATATATATATATATATATATATATATATATATATATATATATTTACTCCTTTATGGCTTGTACGGATGATGTCCCTTCCTTGCGTGTCCATTTTTTTTTATTAACCTAATCTATTTTCCGCCTGTGGAATGCGTTCAGCCCATCCCGACCTCTTCCTACTCATCAGGCTCCACACCTCCGAGAGAGTTCCCCCTCACTCTCCACTTTTCTTTCATCCCCCGAGTGGCCCCGACACCGAGGTCCGCCGCGGGGTGTCGCATCAATTACCCGACGGAGAAACACATTCACCTCAGCTGGAGCAGAAAGACAGCTGAAGGAAATGGTACAAATTGAATCAAGAAGCAGAAATCCAAGCTCCCCAAAGCGCTACCTTTGCCCTTTCCTTCCCTCCAAGCCCAATTTCTTCACTTTTCCTTTCGTGTCCATTCCCTCTTGAGCCGGCGCTTTCCCTGGAAGTCGGTCTCGGCCCTCTGCGCCGCAATCATATTAACTCTACGCAGGAACAATGGCTTTCCCCTTTCTAATCTCCGCTTTCATGGTAGGCAAAGCCGCAGGCCAAAGTCATTTTGCCCCGTTCCACCTAGCAAAGCGGTGACGTGGCAGCGTGCCCCCCCCCTCCTCCTCCGACTAAATCCACACAGTAGCTGGGAGTCAATGAGCACACCCCACCGTTCATGTGCAAGGTGACCAAATGAGAAAATAATGATGAGAGCGGGCTTCTGGAAGAACGAGGAGACCACACGGGTGAGACTTACACAATAGCTTTGATTTCCAGGTGGGGCTGCTGTTGCCCGCGGCGATGAGGCCTGTTGTCTGCCTCCACCTCGCTCCTCTGGGGGAAGCTGAAGATGAGCAAAAATGGGAAACACACTAGGGTCAAGGTTTTATTAGTTATGGATTTTTCATTTAGGTTTAAAGAGGGTTTTTCTAGAAAAGCTAATTCAAATTAAATTAAATCAAGAGGTTACACATTCGGTCTTTAATCTCAGTTGATTATGAATTTGCATCAATAATGTATGTGTAAACTTACCTCTCCACCTTGGGAGTCGTTTGCCCTCCTCCGCTGTGATTGCAGTAGCGATGATATCGCTTTACTTCGTCCTGCCCGGAGAAAAGAAAAAAAGATACATGTATTTAAAAAAAAAAAAAAAAATCAGACATGACAAAGGAGCCATTGAGTCGAGTTGGCCGTTTATGAAAGGCTTTGGTGCTGATCCAAATGAGAATTTTTCAGCCTTTGGCAAGAGGTCCACGCTCTAATGAGAGCCATTTTAGTTTACCATGTCTCTCTCAAAGCTGTTTATTGGTCACAAGGCTGTATTTGTCGATCTGTTCACACCGATGTAAATAACGTAGAGAGCAATTTGGTGGACGATTATGCATAACTTTGCGTGCGTGAACATCTGCAAAGGCAACTGTTGAAAACAACAACAAAAAGAAAAAGTCTATTAAAAAAAAGCATTTAGCTCAAAGCTACATTAATAAAAAAAAAACTAAGTCCTCTCTCTCGCCAGATGTTCAATTAAACATTGGCGTTTGTGATAAATCGCCCAAAAGTTGGCTTTTCTATTCATCTGAATATGGATTTATCTCATCTAACACCATCCATTACCAATTCAGCGTGCCACTACTACATCTTCATGACAAGATAATGGAATTTTTAATTCCGACGGCTATATTTCAAAAGTGAACTATCGTATATTAAAAGTTACATCGGATTGCCGAGCGGCCCGTCTTATTTTGCAGATGCCTTCGTTATTGTCCCGCGGCATCTGCTTGTTTACAACCGGCCGTAAAGCGCGGGGGGGGGTCACCTCAGAGGTTGAAAAACACTTCAAAGTTGGGGCGTGAGCGGCTGCGGTTGGTGACGGCAAGTTCAAATCAATTGCATGGAATGTCGATACGAACGCCCACGCTCCCCTGCTGGCCGTGCGCGTCAACAACACAATCGCATTATTTTCAAAGTCTAAATAAAAGGCCGGTCGATACGCGGAGAGTCATTTGCTGATGAAAAATTAGCGGAGGCGTTGCTAAAAAATCATTTGTTGGAGTGCTTCAAATACATGCACGTAATCTTCGCCAACCATGCACGTGAATTAATGGTGACACACGCCACGTTCAACACACGCATCAATCTCCCGGGATTGGACTGGCAGCGTGAAACATCTGCATCGGTCTAATGTCTGCTGAGCTGCAGCTGGATACACGAGGAAGTGACTGATGAAGAGAAGCCGCGGCGGTCGAGACGCACATTAGCTCGGAATTAGCGTGAATCAATTTCATTTAAAAGGTACATATTACCAAAAATCGACTTTTTAATTGCTGGGAAACAAAAAGTTGGGTCTGCGGAACGCCTGCACACCAAGTGTGGAGTAAAACAATCTTGTACATATTTTTATCTGCCTTTTGCATCAATCTGTATCAACATCGATCTGCAAGAGGGAGGGCTGCGCCGCGGTGGGAGTAGACAAAGATGATGAAAATGGCGACATGGTCTCAATATGTGAGGATTTTTTTTTTTTAGGATACACCAATATTTACGCACTGGTTAAATTTGATCCCAACTAAAAGTTCTTCTCAATGAATCCTTACTAAATAAATAGTAAAGTTGAAAATATCAGAATTCTCTATGATGCAGTGCAAGTGGTGCTTTAAAGACAGTCATGCAAACAGGTAGAAATATTTCAAAAGAGCATAAGGATGGGAGGGGGGGGGGGTCACATATCTAATGCAAGGTAAGGACCAGAAGAAGAAGAAAGAGACATCCGCGAGGCGAGGAGAGCCAGAACATGATCACACGGCGTATCAAAATGCAAAATGGAGCACTTGAGACTATTCCCTCTGCTACGATTTACCGGTAGAGAGAGGCTCTGGCTAACATACGGTGAGGGAGGGGAGGGGGGGTGAAAGCCTGATCGCACACACACACACACTACTACACTCGCTTCTGTCATGGGAAGGTTCTTTTTTTTTTTTTTCTTCAGTGATCAAAGCGCAAGCTCCCTCATTGAGACGATCCTTTCACCCCGCCAGGCATGGTAATGGCAGAGAAATGACTACAAACATGGCAAACAGTCAATGGCTGCTACACGAAGCCACGGAAACTACCTCGTTCATAGGTGCGACTAATGAAATCGAATACAAGAGTTGGAATATTCTTTAAGATCCCCGGGAATATAGACTAACATTAAAAGTGAGGGATAGATTCCTAACTCATCAGCAGGGAGGTCGGGAACTTGAGCATGGTACGATTCTTCTTTTTACGGTAAATTGAATATTATATATATTTGTACTAGGGCGGCCGAAATTAGTCGAGTCGTTAGATTCTTCATGAAAATCGGTGAAGGATATTTTCATGATTGACATTGTTTCACTTTTCCAATCTGCCACTGTACTTGTCCTTGATGCAAATAGGGGTCAAACGTGATGTCACCGGCTAAGCTATGGCCAAATGGTATTCTGGCTAGCGGGCAAGTGAAATTGAAACTCTGCAAGCCAGAAGTTGCTTTTCATGGCGGTGACTCACGAGCATCTGGAAAGGAAGCAGGTTGAGGCTGATTCAATTTCTCAGAAAAAGCCACAGCCGTCCCGGTACGCTATTTGGCTAGTTAGCGGCTAACATTAGCGTCGATGTTAGCAAACTACATTGCACTTAGAAAACGTACCTCGAGGGTTTCATCATTTTGATTCTCACAGAAAGCCAAAATAATAGATCTTCTGGATGATGTGAAAATATTACTTTTGGTTCAGGCAATTGCGAAAAACGACACCCCCCCCCCTACTTGGATCCACAGCATCTGTGTTGCCAGCAGATGTTCTGATTAAGACTGTTGCATGCCGGGATGCTCGGATCAAGAGCCACCTCATGCCGGATGGTGATGGATGACTTCATCATTCCGGCTACAAGTGCTGCGTCAACAATGCCACCTGCACTGTGTATTTCATGCCTAACCCCATTAAGGGAAGAAAAAAAAAAAAGATGGCCGCCACCCCCTCCCGGTGCTGCTTAAACCCGTTGGCTGTAAAAACTGTGCTGTCCCATTGATTATGGGGTAATAGCTGGACAGATGAACGTGTCTCTCGGGGAGGGGTGGGGGGGTGGGGGGGTACGCCTGAGTGATGAACCTGAATCACTCCCACAGACACCAGCAAGTGGACTGGCCTCTATATCCAATAAACTGCATTTCTATATCCTCACTCATATTTCACACGCCGATTAGCGCTTACAGTGCTTTCTCCGAGGGAGGGGGGGTAAGTGTCCTCCACGGAGGTGAACTCTTAAGGAGATAAGCTGCCTCAATTTTGGGAGAAATGTCATTTTTGGGCATAATGAAACTCGACTGTGAGGTGGAGTAGTGGAAATGGATTGGAGCAGAACGGAAAAATGGAGGAAGTTTAAGCAGCGAGCGGTGTCCTCGTGTGCCGATATTGACGTGCGAGTTGGAAAAGCTGTGATGGAACAGCGTCGGCGAGGCTCGCAAAGCTCAATGTGCTCAGCTCAGCCGCCAATAATGCGCAAGACTACATCACGGCTATGAAATATTCAGCAGCTGGTTGCTAGCAGGTGAACTTCGACGCTTGCAGGGAGAAGATGACTGACTTGTAGAGTACGCTAAAAATTGTCCCCGTTCCAAAAGTTTCACCTTTTTTTTTTTTTTCTCAGAAAATAAGACAAACTGAACTAAATGATTTTTTTCATTATTTCATTTCAGGGATAACTAAGCGTGTAGCAGATTTTTGCAGCAAAATATGTCCCTTAAAAAATGTTCAAAATATAAAAAAATATATAAAAAAATATAAATGAATGACAGCTATCCTTTTTTTCAATTGTGATACTATAAATAGTTACAAATTGTGCTCCGATGTCAATATTTCGCAATTTTCTCGGGCCAAATTTCATTCTCAGTTTAATATAGACCCTTCTACAATTCCAACCTACTTGAGGAACAGCGTAGTATACCCGACAATATAAAAAAATAAATAAAAAAAATAAAACTATCAGGTGCCTTGAAGGGAAGATTGCTCCCCTCGGCCCACTTGAAAAACAGCGTCGTATTCTCGTAATGTAAAAAGACACAATCTGTCTGAAGACCTTTAATAGGATTAAAGGTGTTGCCATGGCAATTGAATTTAAAAAAAAAAAAAGTGTCTTCTCGCCTATACAGATAAAAAGCAAATTGAATCCGTCCATTTGAAGTACAGCGAGGCGAAATCCTCGGCAATTAAAGTTGCATGTTGGCTTGGAGAGAGCCTGATAATGTTGTGCAAATGGCTCCACTCTACTTCTTCTATCTACTGCCGCTTTTTATTCTAATCAATGAGCCTCCGCGTCGTCTGATCAACTTCCTGCTCCCATTAAAAGCCCAGAAAGTGGATTACATCATTGCTTGTGCCACTCCGAGAGAGAGAGAGAGAGTGGGAGACAGTGTGAGGAGGAAGAGGAGAAGATCCACCCACACAAACATTTTTCTGTTGCATGAATCCAACCCACGCTAAGACTGCTGCTTCAATAGAGAAGAAAAAAAAATAAAAAATCTCACCTGGTTGTTGATGCGCAGGGCAAGGTGTCTCCTCTCCCGCACCACGCTACTCCCGCCTCGCATCCTCGCCTCCTCTCCCGGATGCATGCCTCTGCAAGGACACCGCTCAAGTTAGCGCGTTCCCCGCGCAGATGCGGAGAGGAATCGGCGGCGGCGGAGTGACACCAACCTGTGCGTGGAGTTCCTCAGCATGGCGCTGTCCCTCTCTCTGGCTTTCTCTGGCGAGCGCTTTCCCCTTCTTTCCGCAGCCAGTCACGGATCAAGTGGACACTTTGAGAGGGGAGCAGCCGGAGAGATGACCTGACTTGGTTTGGAGGGGGGTGGGTGCTTGGGCTCGGATGGTGGGGGTAGGGGGGGGGCAACCCTCGCAGCCAATGGGATGCTGAGAGTGTGCGCGCGTTTTTATACAGCATGCGTTCGTGTGCACGCTGGAAGCGCATGCTTTGGAAATGCACCAAAAAGGTGCCAGATGCATTTCCCCTGAGAAAGACATCAGCGTCAGTAGAGCCAGCAATACATTTATCCGAAAACTCACTAAAAGGAATTAAGAGGACATTCCGCAACAAGTCCCCACTGTAGTAAAAAAATTGTGAATACTTAAAACAGTTCTTACCGTTACCATATGTGCAAATAAAATCATCTGAGATGTTAAGAAAGCAAAACTCACCTTGTTGTGTTTATGTATTGCTGCTAAAAAAAAATAAATAAACCAAATGCAAATTATAATGCAAAATCAGATATTTTGCTTTGAATAGTTCTGTATTATTGCATTTGACCTTTAGAAAAAAAAATTGTCCCTTTAAGATTTAGATTTGAGTACCTCTACTTTAAATGTCTCAACTTCAGAGTTTTTTCACACAATTATGGCGTAAATGCATTTGACTCGAGACAATTAACCCACCAAGCCCCCATGAGAACTATTGCATTAACTTTTGTGCGTGTGTGTGTGTTCACTCTGTCATTTGAGGTAATTTGGGGACATATTATTGTGGGCACGGAAAATACTTTAAGAGCTTTGACCTCACCTTTTTTTCCTTGTGTGAGTGTGCAAGAATACCTCAGGGCCAACAAAACGATCAAATAAAAAAATACAACCCCCCCAAATCTTCAAAAACCGCTGATAAAGCTTCTTTATAGGTTACCTGTAAGGGAAAAATGTGGGAAAAATTTCACAGAAAAATTAAACTGCTCCTTATTTTGCCTTTGTAATCCTTCCAATACAATTTGTTTTGAGGCATTGCAGTCAGGGGAAAAAATATTTGAAAAACTGTCCTAGAATTAATGATCTTTAAAAAAATAAATAAATAAAATAATCCTTCCACCTCTAACGATTTTATTTTGGTCCGATTCAGCAACAATCACAGCAAAGCCATCGCTTTGATGACCTTAAAAGTACACTTTTAAAGGCGCATTCCGCTGCAGAAACTTTGGGGACACTCAATCGTCCACAGGAAACTCTTAGGAAGTATCACAAACCAAAAGTTGACTTAAACTTTCCGTGCAAATGTGTCTTTAGTGTCCAATACTTAATCTTGAGCGTTACATTAGTGTAGATCACCCCTTAAGGAGAACAATTGATTCCTCCTGTACCCCCATTTGTGATGAGTGCAAGAATAACTCTAAAGTCCAAACTCCAGCTTTTTTTTTCTCCCCTTGGTTTTAATAACTCTTTATTTTATAGGCATTAGTTAATATTCAACAAGTCTGATTCATCCTATTTAAATAAGTAATTTAACGTATTCTATAAAACCACTGCAGGGGGAATGTGAAAGTGGTGAATGTGCTGAGTAGCCCGAAGCATGCGGACACTTCACAAGGCTCTTAATTCAAATAAATAAACAAAATTAGAAGATGAAGGAGTCGGTGCCTTTCTGTTCTTCTAAATCAACCTGTGTGATAAAAAAAATTAAAAAAGAAAAAAAAAAACACCACCCGTGGTTTGTCCCAATTAATTGAAACCAAACAAGGGAAAGGAAAGACGATACCTGTCCACCCTGTCGGAATAACAATCACCCGCGTGAAGGTTGAAAGCGGCTTCAAGGTACGAACGTGATGTCTACGAGTTCAGAAGGGCGGTAAACACTCCTCCCATTTCTTATTGTCATCGCATACTTGTGCGGAGTCACGTGACCAAAGTGCCAGAGGAATGCAGACGGCCGAATGAAGGGCATCACTTCAGAATGCTCCTGTGGGCGAGCGATGACAGATGGCTGGAGCAGTGGCCTGGCAGCTGAGAGCAGAGAGGAAAGAACGGGAGAAGACCTCATTTGGAGCCGAGGAGGTGGTGATGGATAAACAAATACATCAGCGGGGCATTAAAATCAATCCTCTTGGCTCAGTGGCAAGACCTGAAGTAGCACATTATAGGCCTAATGAATTACAGCCAAGCCCCCAAAGTCGTTTTCTTCAACAAATACGACTCTGAAGTTGTAAAGATATATTTGTATAAATCAGAGGTGCAACGATTAAGCAACAGCAAATCGAGGATTTATTGCTGATTACGCGATTTCAAATTTTTGGAATTACAGATTTGTAACGGAATTTTGGATCATTTTTGCTGATTGAGCTTTTTTTTTTTTTGCATTGAAACCTAATAAGACATTGACCAAACAATTAAATGAGTCATCATAAGTTTGTTATCAATTTCAAATCTGTTTTTTAATAAAGCAATAGGAGGTAAAATGTTTTTTTAATTAGAGTCACCAATCAAAATAATGGACTATTAAAATTAGTTGCAACCCTAGAGTAAATAAAATATAAAATGTATCCCATTAAATAACTACTTAGTTGATTCATTGAAAAAAAAAAAAAGGTCAAAATAAAACAAATTATAAATACACTAAAGCTAAAAAGCCACTGACACAAGAAAAGCATTGTTTGATTTCAAAGAAACCATAAAAATATTCAGAAATACAATCCAAAGTTTTCGTTTGAAAGGACTTTTCTAAAAACATTTCAAAATTTCTGCACGATACCTGCGCTCCAAGCTTGGAGAGATAGCGGTTGCGCAATCCAAACGCAGACATTGGTGACAGTCGAGCCACGTCGCCTTCGGTCAGCTGACTGTGCCGCCTCTTGTTCCTACACCAAAAACACAGTTAGAACTTTTTGCAACAACCTCACATGCTCCCCCCTCGTGAGGAATAAACAAAAAAAACAACTGCGGTGTTCACAAAGCCGTTTATTCAAAATGTTTTACTTGGTTTAACAAATCCGACTCATGATTATTCAAGTGATTTGGAGAATACTACCGCTGCCATCAATCATTTTTATACGTGCTAATCATTTCTTTCATTCAGCTCATTACTTGAACTGAATGAAATAAGTATCCTAAAAAGGACACATTCATCTTTTTTTTTTTTTTAAAGAAATAAGTGGACAGAAATGCAAAAAAATATATATATCCCCAAACCAGTGAGGAGCATATCACATAATTACATGACGACAAATACTCCAATTAAAAAGCAATGCCCTTTTAAAGCAGCCGCCGTTACTGTTCCGTAGTGCGAATGATTAAAATATCAAGTCCCTCTGGTCCCTTGGAGAGAATCCAGGAATTATATATACATACACAAATGATAAAAAAAAAAATGCACTTTTGAATGAATGACTCCACAGGATAAAAAGATAATTAGGTATCTTGGGTTGCTCGGTTCCTCTCAATTCCGATACTGAATAGTCTTAAAAAAAATCTTCTTAAATAGAAGACCAAAAAAAAAAAAAAAAAAATAAGATGTTACATCCAGATATTCAGCTGTGGTGGGAAAACGCCAAAGATGGCAGCACTGGGCAGAGTCACAAGTCCCGCAGTCCTGCCCCCACGGCCCAAAATTGGCAGCTGAGGGGTGGACGGTACGGGTTGTTGCCTCTGTACGCCCAGAGACTGCGTGCGATCCCTCATCAACATCATCATCTGGAAAATAGTGATTACAGCATGGAGATACATTAGTCAGACATACAGTGGATGGCAACAAAGATAAACGGGTGCGACCTCATTCCCACTCCTGGGAACGCACCGTGTAAAAAAAAAAAAAAAAAAAAAAAAAACGAGGACAAAAAGTAAAGTGCGGCCCACCAAAACAATCTTTAAAATTCAATTGTAAAACTATCTTACTGCTAAAAAAATATTTAACAATAGCCTTGTGAAACGATCTTACTGCTCGGCAAATATTTAACAATAGCCTTGTGAATTTTAGCTAATTTTTACCATTCCCAAAATTAGCTTGTGGCATTGCCAGGCTAATCTTTAACATCAAATGACCTTCTTGTATTGTTAGGCTAATATTTAGCATTTAATATATCCTCAATTGTTTGGCTAATTGTTAGCATTCCCCCAAATTAGCTCCTGGCTTTGTAGGTTAACCTTTAGCAATACTTGCCACTTTCTCATTCAAACTAGCTTCTTATATTGTTAGGCTAATATTTAGCATTATTGGACTAGAATATTGCATTGTTAGGCTAATTGTGTTCTTTGTGTTGCTAGGCTAATCTAAAAAATAGCCAATTGCTTTGTTTGTATTATCATGTCTTCATGATCTTCCACATATCGTGGATGGTGTACCTAATGAAGGGGCCGGTAGACATACCAGCAGACGAAATAGTCGACTCAGCCCAGTACATCTCAGAAGAGCCACAAAATATGTGTGCCACTTGATTAGACGAGTGGGCTGTTCATTACGCTTCTAAGACGTCTGAGAGTGGGCGGAAAAACGACGGCGGCGGGTGAAGAGCGGCAGCTACTCACTCCGCATCTGAAGTGGCTTCTTTCTGGAGTTTGGTTCTGGCTGAAGCTGACCGGTTCAAATCTCCTCCTGGAGGGCGAGGAATAGGAACGAAGTGATTAAGGGTTAGGGTTAGAAGGGATAAAACATTCTCTTACCTCTTAGAAAATTGACTAAGTAAAGCATCACCACCGCCATCAACGCAACTGCAAGAAAGACAAAAGATTGTCAAGGATGAAAAAAAAAAAAAAGTTCAATAGCTGACAAAAGAAAAGGGACTGACTGCAGATGCAGGAACAGAAAAAGACTTGAAGTAAGAGGTATCCTTTATTGTCGAGGATGGCTCCAGCTGCCATGGCGATGAGCGCTAATCCCAGATTCTGGATGGACTGCATGCTATCGGGAGAAACATTTGCGTCAATGAAACACGATGAGCTACAATTCATTAGAAGGGGAATGAGAAGCGTTCGTACAAGCCGTAGGCGGTCCCCAGCTGGTGCTCGGGTACCACGAAAGCCACCATGGGCCACAGGGCGCATGCTAAGAGGGAGTAGGACAAGCCCAGCAGTGACTGGAAGACACAAAGATTTGAGATTATATCATCTACAGGAAATGCCCCGCCCACCGATTTCTCTTTACCATGCCGATCCAGGGAGTCCAGAAGGTGAAGGCCAGCATCATGTGAGAGGCGAGCGTGGCGCACACGGCGCACATCACCCAAATGATGTTCTTTCCCGTCTTGTCCACCAGAAAGCCCAAAACGGGAGATGCCGGCGCTGAGATGATGTAAACGATGCTGAAGGAGTCAGAAAGGCACAGTAAAAAAAAAAATGAGGATGTAAATCAGAAAATGATGCTCTGCCGCCATAAATTTTATCGACTGAGAAGCACCTGTTGACAGCTCTCGCTTGAGCCGGGGAAAAGTTGAACTTCTCGATGAAGAAGACCCTGCGGAAAAATGTGGATTTAAGACTTTAGCAGCTTTTTTTCCGCCGTCCGTCATTTTGCCTCGCATTTGCACGACAACTACGCGACGCGGAGACGCTACGTCGGCCGCTAAGTGATTTCTCTCAACTTGCGACCACGTCAATTGATTTGTCTCATCGCCGAGCCTTTTTCTCCCCCTCCCCTCCGCGGCTTGATAATAACGCAGCATCATGCCGCGAAATCGTACTGCAGTCACGGACGTTGTGCTCGTCTAACGAGGCTCTCCGTTCTCCTCCGAGCGCGCCCTTCAAAACATAATGACGTCTTGTTTAGGAGTTAGAATTCGCTTCCTCGTTCACTCAAGGACAATAAATATATTTTCGGCAGATGCCCGCCATGCTCACCCCCCACCCATAAGAAACTATTATTGTAAATTATAAGCATCGTTATAGCATCGGTAAACTTAATAACAACATAAAATGCTCTCATTCGAAATTCACGCGCACATTTCCAAAGACAAGCTCGCAGCTTTTTTTTTAGCTAGAGAAGAGTGGAAATAAAAACGACTTGTGTAACCCCAAATTTTGGATATTTTGAGTCTGCCGTTTTTTTTTGGTAATCCGGTTTGAATTTTTCGATTAATCGTCGCATTCACTTGCTGATAATCGTGATAATAAATATATGTCCGTTTAACACTAGTAAACCACTGCAACGCTGTCGACTCCAAACAATTTAAATTAATTCAGGGACGATAAATACAAATTAAAAACACACACACACAAAAGCGCTTAAGGTGATTCCTGGTGGAGCTAGGGGGCGCTTGTGTAATACTCACTGTCCCAGTCCAATAAAAGGGAAGATGGCCACATAGTAGCTGACACAAATGATGAAGATGATCCACAAGGGTAAGGGGAAGTCTTTCACATCAGTCAGCTGAATTACGTCGCCTGACAATCAAGAGACAAACTCGCATTGAAGCAGAAACTCATTAAAAAAAAAGGCCGGATAATTCAATTACAGCTGTGTTTTTCTTTAACGGCGCGATTTAATTAAAGTGAGAGATATTGTAATTAAAAGCAGGCAGTGAAATAACTTCTGGTGGCGTAAAAGTGGTGACAAGATGTCTGAACGCTTTACCGGTTTTGCCTTGCTCTTTCTTGAGGATTTTCTCCGCTCGTTTGTCGAGGAATGCCAGCACGAAAGCGCAGATTAGCGAGAAAATGCAGGTTACGGCGGCTAAGGAGAGAAAATAGGATTAAAGTCGGGTATGGTAATTAACGCAAATATTGATGGAAAAGCTGAATTGCATTTGGCACGTGATGAGAGCTGTTGTTTTAATAGCTAAGGGCTAAACATACAAAATTGGATTAAAAAAATAAATGTTTTTTTTAATATATAAAATGTCTTTTAATAAGTTAAACATTTGTTTTTGAGTGATTAAAATGGAAGATATTTTCTGTGCCACTTAACTTCATAAAATCCAAAGAACAAACCAAGAAAATTGGCAATTATCCCAAGAAAGTCGTAATTTCTTGGACACATTGATGTGGGAAACAAAAAAAAAACAAAAAAAAAGGAGAAGTGACACTTCTTCTGACTGACGTTATTCACATAAATCAGCAACTTGCACTTTTGGTTCTCCTTCTCATCAGTCAGCTGAGATTTTTGCTCGAATGTAACTCTCGGCACACCGCGCCCGGATGTCGTTTCACATTTCTACTCTACCTATCATGAGCGAGCAGCCGAGCGTGATGTAACCGGGCGAGCCAACCAGGACGGACACTTTGTTGTAGACCCAGCCCATGATGTTCATGTTCACCGTGCTGCCCTGCGGACCACGAGAGTGAATGCGTTCATACCGAGCTGCTTCTTAACATCATCTGAGCAAAAATTTTTGTTTTTTTTATTTACCAGGCGAGCCATACTGAGTTGAAGACCAAACACCAGGTTGAGCTCCTTCCCTTTGAACCAGTTGACCGCATACGTGTTCTGGGCCACAGCCAGGGATTCCCCTCCGATTCTATCCACAAAAACGAGGCATCAGAATAAAAAAAATTACATCCAATTGGATGACATTAAAAAAAATAAGACATTAAATGTTTTTAAAAAATTTGCTTCAGTGTAAAAAAACAAAAAAGTATATTTAAATAATTCAATTAAACTGCAAAGCACATTAGTTGTCTGTGAACAGTAAAATTAAATTTTATTTTCCATGTGGTAAACCAATATTTTAGTACATATTAAAAATAATTTCCTCACCCAAATACAAAACGTCCAATTTCCATCAACCAAAAGCGATTTACCAAAGCTCCAGTGGCAAATATTAGCTGTAAGAACAGTAAAAAAAAAAACCATTGAATTTTATTTCAATCATTTTTTTTAAAAATAATAATAACAACACCAACCTACCTGGCCAACACAAACAAAGAGGGAAAAGATAATGGTTCCCAGCCTAATAGAATAAAACATGAAATCACGGTTAGATTTTTTTTTTTTAATTGATTAACTGAAAATGACAAAATGTTGATATTACCTGATGCCAAAGACTCTGTCGATGAGGAATCCGCCCAAGAAGCAAAGGATGACATTGGGCCACGAGTACCAGGCGTATAGCTGCATGAACTTGGCCGTGTTCAAGTTCAAATCCTTCATAAAAGAGAGATAAAAGTAAACACTAGGTGCTGTGTTACTAATTGATTTGATCAAGTTTATTGCTCGGGACAATTATGAATGAACGAGTGAATCAGTCAATCAATTCAATCAACTTTTTCGCCATGAACTGAAGAAGAATTATCAGCATAAACACAACACATTATCTCAGTTGTTTATTTTTAGTTCTTCTATTTAAAAAAACATCTATATTGAGTTGTAAAGGTTAAAGGTCACACTAGTGGGGTCGTTTTGATGAATCTCATCATTGTGTGCTTTCCCCAATGGGGACATATTAAATCAGAAATGACAGTTTTGTTGAGGGAAAGAACATTTTAAGGCCATATACAAACTTGATTTACTGGAGGAATATGATTAGATGCAGGAAATTTGCTGTGTTATTGTCATTTTTACAAAACTATATAAAACAATTTACCAGAAGGACTTCAGTCTGAAGAGAAGCAGGGTTATCGTAACAGAAGTAGCTTCCTGGAGGAAGAAGTAGGGAAAAACACAAGCACATAATTTGAACGTTTCACTAACACTAGTTTTGGGTGAAGCCGACATTTTTTTAAAAAGTACCCCCCTACTCCACGTTGTCGCCTTTTCGCGCTTACCAAATCCGAGGAAACACATGAAGACCAGGACAACGACCCGGTGTAAGCCGTGCGCCGGGTCGCAGATAGCCGGTAGCGGTGTGCCAGCACGACCGCTCTTCTCTTCGCGGGACACGGCGCCCTCATCCCCGTCGTCCGCCTCTAGTAAGGCTTGGTCCTCCTCGATGCCCGCCATGATTGGGATTCGCTAGGAAAGTTGACCGGGAAAACAAACAAACAAGAAACGGGAGACTCGTCACATGACCTGGCACATGTGGGTCACGTGACCTCACGTGATAGTCGGGATGCCGGAAGTGGACAAAGTAACAACAATAATAATTATTATTATAATAATGATGATAATAAAAACAATAATAATGATGATAATAATAATAATAACAATAATAATGCGTATTTGGTTTAAAACTTATATTACTTATTACTTTAAAAAATCATACATGCAATCGGTTAAATTATTACAATTCATTTATAATGTCAATTAAATAAGGCGAGCATGAAAAAGATTAGATGCGCGGTATATACGTGTTTGCACCATATTTTATCGGCTGATGCCACTGTATGGGACAACATGCATGAAACAACCCCTTAAAATTACATAGACTCAATCAAATTCCTGTAACATTACTTAAAAAATTAATATTTAAAAACTTTTAAACTAAATAAAACAATGCACAATGAGCGTATCCAGTATTTTTGCAGCGTTTGTGGGCACTGATGTGACGTGTTGTAAAGTGCAAGGCACTTTGTGGAAATGTTGCACCCTAGCGGCCAATTTGATGAGGATAGCTTTATGGTAGATTTTAAGAGTGCAGGAGGGAAAGTCACTTTCTTGCGTGTGCACTGTTAACTATAGCAGGTGTTCTCCAAATTTTGGGATCCAGACTTTAATCCAAGAACCCCCCTCATAATCCTCACAGCTGTTAAACACAACTACCATCTGTACTCTTAAATGCCACAGGATTTTTTTTTTTTGTAAACAGAGTCAGTCCTGCAAGTTCAATTAGCAGGCGGCCTCTAACATGGAAGTGTCAGACCTGTTCCCTACCCGTCTTGACTCTTCCCTGACCCCGACCTGTGTCCATGCATGCCAGGCAACACTATCCACCGAGTTGATTTAATTTCCATGAACGTCATTTTGAATTTCTAATAACTCACCGCCACGGCTGTCAAAGGATTTAATCGTCGGGTGACAAACGACCTTTCTTCTGGCTCCAGTAACTGCGACTCCGGCCGCGGCGAATAGCTCGTTAATTTCCTGACCAAATATCAGCCTCTGCAGTAAAGCCAATACGTGGTGGGATGGAGGATGATCATAATTCATTATGACGTTCATCAAATCTGCATGCAGACATGATTGTAAATCAGATGAAAGGTAATGTTAATCCCTCTACAAGTAGTTTATAAATGTGCTAAAAAGGTGGAAAGTAAAAAGTCATTTTGTAATTTTCCAGTGTGTGTGTTTGCAAAAGTGCTGACTAAATGTTTTCCTAGGAGTTTACAGAAGGGAAAGTGTCGGTTAAGGAGATTAGAGATCAGGAAGTTGACAACGACTTTGAGGACACTTGACATCATGCGTCCAGTGACTTGACAAACGTGTGTGGCAGGAATTCAGCGTGGTCATTTTTGCAACGTCATGATCTGCTGCAGTCTTCTGTTGTTTTATTAATTTAATCTGATGCTAAGTGCTAAAAGCTAACTCCATCTGTGACGGGCCAAATCTGAACGACTTGTGTCAAGTTTCCCGCCAATTTCCAGCATTTTTTCATCTACTTCGATACAAAATATTAAACATATTTACATATTGGACATTTATGTAAGTTTGTGTGTTATTTTGGTGGGCCAACCAGTCTGCTGTTTGACATCTCCAGCTGAGTGGACGTAGCAGTGGGAGAATCTCCCTTGGGGAGGGGCTTGCGTCGGAGCGCGGCCATGAGTCTATTCCTGAACATGCTGCACAGGAACACGTAAATAAGCGGGTCCAGGCACACGTTGGTGGCCGACAGCCACAGCGTGGTCTCCTTGGCGATGTAGAGCCCGTTCTTCACCCGGCACTTGCTGATGGCATTGCCGGTTTGCGTCATAGTGTAGGGAATTCGGTTAAAGTGGTAAGGGGCGAAGCAGACGAAGAAGACGGCGACAACCACAAAAACTTTTGCTTTGGTTTTCCGGCTAGCTGCCTCAGAACTGCTCTTTGAGGCTTTGTATGACTCATACACCTTCTTGCTAATGAATGTGTAGCAGAAAACCATCAGGGCCAGCGTTCCCCAGAAGATCACCTACGGGGGGAAGACCAAAGGAAACACAGTGAATCATCTTTGATTAGACCCAATGAATAATTAATATTTTGCTGCTGTACCTAATCAAACGACTTCAATTCTCCATACCTGAGAGAAGTAGATGAATGTTTCATGCCAATCCAAGCCGGCCTGACTCTTCATGGACGTGCACTTGACCCGTCCGTTAGAGTAGCGTGGCGGCTGGTCGCTTAAGATCACGTTGGGCAGCCCCAAAGACAACATGACCACCCAGACGACGCCACTCAGCACCTGGCCGACCCACACCCGCTGCAGGACGCCTTTGCCGAAGGGTCGGACTATCTTCAGGTAGCGGTCCAGGCTGATGAGGCCCAGAAAGATGATGCTGATGTACATGGTGATGTAGAAGAGAACGGCCGAGTAACGGCAGTGGAAGGCCCGTAGCTGACCCCCGCCCACATCGGTGTCGCTCATGACCCTCAGGGGGAGGGTCAAGGTCATCAACAAGTCAGCCACCACCTGTTGTTTCAATACATCACTTATTTGTCTCTATCAATAATATCACAAAAGAGCCTGATTTAAAATCCACTC
This sequence comes from Syngnathus scovelli, assembly GCF_024217435.2. Classification (NCBI taxonomy): domain Eukaryota; kingdom Metazoa; phylum Chordata; class Actinopteri; order Syngnathiformes; family Syngnathidae; genus Syngnathus; species Syngnathus scovelli. Next base: position 2,034,146 of record NC_090853.1, read on the forward strand.
ACCACATTCTTTAGAAAGACCATGAACGTGGACTTGCTGGGAATGGTGAAGAAAACCCACGCCGCCATGGAATTGAGCAGCAGGGCGAGGATGAAGATGATGCTGTACAGCCATGGGAACAGCACCGAGGTCACGCTGATATCCCGGACACACTTGAAGGAAGCGTTGGCTTGCGAGTCGTTCATCTTGTCTTTCTGGAGAAAGATATTAAAAATTTAGAATAGATATTATTTACACTTATAACAAGCATAAGTAGGGATCACGAACCCCATGCTGCTTCACCATATTAAAACAATTACATTACTGTGTCAAATTAAGCTTCCACACAAGGAAGATCATTTGTATTCATAAAAAAAAAACATTTTAGAATACATTACTTATTATAAAAGACCTTCTTCTCGTGCGTGATAAAACCGTAAGCACCAGCTGCCATGGCAACAAACGTACAGAAAAATAAAACTTAATTTACTTTTGTGACTTCACACCAGTACAAATTGTCTTTTTTAAAAGGAAGTTCTAGAAATGATTGCTTCTTACCTTATGTCCTCCTGACTGTGAGGCACGGGAAGAAGAAGAAGAACATATAAGGCTGGGATGAGAGCAAAAAACGCAATATTTCAGAAAAAGGAAGAAGTGAAATATCCGATTCCGCTTTCACTTGCTGCCAGCTACAGGAAGTTAGCCAAGCAAAGAAAGTCCAATTGAACATATATGTTACTTCAGTAAATTCGCTTGAACGACTCCTATTTAAATATGTGCGTGCTGTCTTTAAAGCGACTCCCCCCCCCCAATCCACCCAATGACTTTGCCAGGCTTCCTGTGAGTGAAAGACACTTTGCTTGCACACTTCCTGTCCCAATTGTTCCCCGAGAGGTTTTGGCTCCCGTGCGTGCCAATCGATAAACAAATACCACGGGCACGTTCCAGGGGACCCTTCTCTGTGGGCCTGCTGCACGCTCCTGCCCACTCTTCCTAACCCTAAACTAAAAAAAATAAATACGTGAGTTTTAGAACTTCAAAATGTGTCATATTGGTTCCTTATGCTTTATAGAATTTTCCTCCCTTTTGCGCCCTTCTATAAATAAAAGGAGCGCTTTGAGAGAACATGACAGGCATAATTTCCTGTGTGACTTTGCTTGTTGGATCCGGACCAGGAATGACAGCAGATGGGAAAAGATGGACTAGTTGAAATGCTGGCCCCTGGGCGATCGTTTAATTAACGGAGGTTTACTACATGAACCGGTGATAAAGTGTAAGGCGCAGCGGCTTGAGAAAAAAAAAAAAAAAATGAAGGAAATAAAAAGACATATTTTGACATGTCATAACCACATTTCCCACAAAAGAAACAAAAATGACTCATGAGAAAGAGTCATCTTCTCAAATGGCGTTTCAGCAAAACGTGAAGAAGGAAAACACATTCTTAGCGCAATTCTCAAATGTCAGAGTTTATACGTAAGCGCGTGGGCTTCCCTGCTTGCAACACATGAGAAGAAGAATCTGCCCCGGGATAACCTCACTCTTCCTAAATATGACATTTTAATAACCCCGCAGTTGATTCACAAGCATCGAACAATCACAGCAGAATCATCGTGTACCTAACAAACAAACCCAGAATATGCGTAAATATGAGAAATAATTTTTATTTTTACTCCCCTAATTTTTACGTTTTATATTCAACTAGTAAAACAGCAATAAGACTTCGATTATCCGGGATTATCAACCGGTAGTCCGCGGCCTTCTAGTGGTCCTTGGCGGTATTGGAAGTGGTCCGCAAAAATGGAAAATAATTGTAACATTTTTAAAAAATAAAATTGATTTATTTTCCAGCTAATTTTGTAAATCGTTTACCCACGTATGCCACATCCTTTCTCATCACTTGCGGTTGATATTTACGTCACAATCACATAACGAATAATGACTCTTGAATCTTGAATCGTACAGATGCTTGATTCGCACCTGTTTGAATCTTGACACCAAAAACAAGGAGGTGAATTTAGCGGCGCGCCTATGATTGAGAAAATCAACCCTGAGGTTGCCAAGTCCAAATTTATTGTAGTTTTAATCCCCCCCCCTAGTGCATTCTTCTGTACATTACAACTTAGCCTTGAAAAGTGACGCATTGACAATCTTGTTTATGCAATTAAAAGTTGGATAGGTGTTGAAAAGAACAACACAAGTCAAATAAAAAAGCGTGAGGTTTTCTCAACACCCCCCCCCATTGTAAATCTAAAAGCAATAAATAAATAAATAAAAGATCAAAATGAAAACTATACAGCGCAATAAGCTTTTACAATAGCATCGTAAAATTTCTGCTGTCAGAGTAGACATTTTATAATCCGGTTTTATGTCCAATTTGTGTCACTCCCACAAAAAAGAAGGACAAAATGCACCAACCAGGATTTTTATCGCTCTGAATGTCGACTTATGTCATATCGATACTATTTCACTTCAATTTAATTCACTCAGTATATCTGTATGGTCTAGTAAGTTTCAATACATGAAACATATAATAAAATTTTGCTTTTACTTTATAGATAGTAATGAACCAAGTTTGCTTCTATTTTTTTTTAAGTTAAATAAAAATAAATAAATAAATAAATATTTCTTTCTCCATTTAACAATAATTTGGAGTGGGAAAAAAAATGCTATGCTATGTAATGCATTCCTTAGCCACGAGAGGGCAGCTGCTACATATCCAGTATTGACAACAGAGTATAAAACAAGCAGAAATAAGCACCACTTCAACCAAGATGAAGATTAAGTGCCTTTTAAAAATAATTTAGGGACGCAGTTATTCAATCTTATTGAAATAGCCATCAATGTAACATAAAAAAAAACTACTTGTGTGTATTGTGTTTATCCACTAGGTGGCCTCAAATGTACTCTAATGCATTTCTATGAAACGCCATATACTTTATTTAGCATGTTTATTTTAAAATATGCAAAACATGCATTTACTTTAGTATTTCAATTAGTGACTCAATCAAACTTTATTGATCGCGGTATTCACAGCAAAAGTCAACATATGACCTTTAAAAAATGCTTCACAAAACAAATATCAACAAGTGTTCTATGAACTACAATTAAAAAAATATAATCAAATCACATTTTGAATGTTGAATAGTCAACATAGTGCAAAAAAGACTACCAGCAATATATGGATAGGTGTCATGAGAACAATAATCAATTCATAGTTTGATCTTCAGAAGTGTGTACAGGTTAATCATGTTATGGAGCCACTGAGGCAACTTTGAACTAGTTGTGAAGTCTTTAAGAGTCCTTTCTGATTAAGGGCTACATAAATAACCTCGTCTAGACTTAACGAGCCAGATTTTATCGACAAGGAGGCACAAAGAAGCTGATTACAAATCAAATATCTACATAGGCGTGAAGAAATATTGAAATTCAGGTGCTTCGAGTCCCTTGTCACCTGACAATCCATCACGTTTCAGATGAGGGTACTGCCAGAATCTGATTCCGAGCCCCTCTCGAGCAGCCAGCTGCAGGTACCGGGGGGCAGCCTGAACATTTTGAACAAGGTGGTCCTAAAGGACTTGCAGAGAAAAAAGTAGATGAGCGGGTCCAGAAGTGAGTTGAGCGACGACAGGAAGAGCGTGCTTTCCTTCAGCTGGAAGAAGAAGAGCTTGAGTTGGCAGTGGAAGAGAAGATCCCGCGTCTGGCTCATTGTGTACGGCACACGGGCGAAATGGAACGGCACGAAGCACACGAAGAACACGGCCAGGACCAGGAAGACGTTGGTGTTCATCTTCCTTTTGGGCTGCCGCTTCTGTTTGGCCGAAGCCCCGCCTCCCCCATCGGGGCCTCGAGTTTTGGTGCGTGAATACGATTTGTACAGCTCTTTGGTGATTAACGTGTAGCACACGATCACAATCAGGAGGTTCCCCCAGAAGATAACCTGACACACGTGATTGACCACCTCGTGCCAGTAAAGCCCAGCTGGGCTCTTCAGGTCGCTGCAATTGAAATACGCCGACCGCGGCGTCTTATTGGTCAGGATCACATTGGGGAGGCAGAACCCCAGAAAGACGATCCACAACATGACGGACAGAAGCTTTCTGAGGGCCAACTGCTTAGCGTTGGTACCCCTGAACGGTGCCAGGGTCTTCCTACAGCGGTCGATGCTGATCAGTCCGAAGAAGAGGATGCTGATGTACATAGTGAGGTAGAAGAGAACCGAGGAAACCCGGCACACGAATATTCTCAGGCCGGTAGAAGCCATATTGGAGTCTGCTAACACCTGCAGCGAGAGAGAAAATTGTGGATCGTCCATATATTCCTAATCATCCAATTAGCAATCCTTCCGTGTAGGTGTTTGATGATCTTAAAGTAAAGCTATTCGGAGGGGAAATAACTTTTTGAAGTTCAAACGGAACGTGAAAAACCTTTCTGGCGGCCGATTTGATGTTTGAAAGTGCCCCATGAATCTTTTAGATGACAATATTCCCACGTGAAATGTCAGACGGCCGTTTACTACCGTTTCCCTCGCCTCGGTCTATACGCAGTATCGCAGACTGGGTGGCTTATCGTCAAAAACACATTTTACGACGTGGCGGCCTCGAGTAGTGATGGGAAGAGACACATCGATAAATTAGTAGTGTTGTCATTGGTGCACGTCATAATTTCGGTCTGGTTTTAAGAGGTGCATCGCAGGTATGACATTTTTGGATCATGAAATATGCCACGGGTCAAAGATTTATTTCTTATAAACGTAAATATCCCGAGAGTGGAATTAAAATCTGTCTGATGTGATACTCGTCAGATTGGTCGCCAGAGCATATAAAAAGTCTACACACCCTTTTAAACGCACCACCCGTTACCCATCTTAATTACCTTGAAAGGGAACGTGAGGGTCATGACGACGTCGGCGACCACGACGTTCTTGAGGTAGATGATGAAATGGGAGCGCGACGGGATGCGCAGGAACACCCACACCGCCAAACCGTTGAGCGCCAGTCCGGCAAGGAACAGGATGGAGTAGAGGACTGGGAAAACCACCGTCTTGAGGACATTTTCGCGAGAGCAGCTCAGGTTGCCCAGGGTTGCGTTGGCGTCCATGAGGAAAACGATCTGGAAAATCAAGCACCAACCTCAAGTCTTGAAACAATAATTGAAGTCATTCACTGAAGATCTCACCAAGCAAGAGTATTCGACCGCTCGGCTGCCTCCAGTCGAATGTGACACGGAGTGTCTTGAGCGCCGACTTTCACTTTGCCTTCTGCTTCCTGTTTGACGGAAACGCTGCAGACGATTGATAAAAGGAAGAAATGCCAGTCAAGGTTTCATTGCCCTGGGATATGACCCAATGTCTTTATATCTGACCTGTGACCCAGAGTGGCTAACCACCACAAGATATTCTTGGCTAAAAATCGGATCATCTTTCCGAGAAACCGAAAACAAGCTCCTCTATGGGCTGCTTTTGATTTTTACATCACATGATGTTGAAATTTGTTTTCTTTTTTCACAGTCATGTACCAACAAGTAGGCGACAATGACGAAACTTCCTCTGTCTAGTCCCGAACTGAAACCTAAGCATCATTCACTTCCTTAAATCTCCTGCACGCATACCTAGGCCAGATAGGTGCACACTTTGTTGAAAATGTTCTATAAACAGATAAAAACGTTTTATGTGCTTCAAGTCAATGTTAGCTAATTAAGCTAGTAGCCAAATGATGCTAATAGCATTAACGTTTGTTTCTCAGAATTTTCACATATTTGACAATATTTTCCGTGAATGTTTCACTTTTTGGAAATCCATTAGTACTTTGCATGACCTCCTTTAAACAGTTATGCAATAATTTTTGATGAGCATGAATATTCTGGCTTGCGACCAATCAGCATTTCCAAAACAAACTCTGTAAACAGGAAGCCGAAGAAGCAGGACTAATTTTCCTCACGCGGGCTAACAACACTCAAGAGATTCTAGAAAACTCGACAAGGAGACAAATCCAGGAGCTGGCGCAGCAGCTGTGCGCTGACAAACTGCGACCTCTCACCCGTTAGAAAAAACACGTCGTCACCGTGACAGGTCGGCGTAACCTTTCAGCGCCCAGACGGTGGTCCGTGTTTGTTTGCGAGGGTCTTTTGCGTTCATGCATCTCTTCGGTCGAGTCGTAAATGTGGTCCAGTTGAAATACGAGGGTTTTGTTTGGACAGTGTAAAGTTACTGTTGTGTTACCGTTGTCGGACGTCTGTTGCCAATGTGTGTGTACTTTGAGAGAAATATAAAATTAATTTGGTATAATTGGTAACCTGGGGCAACATAGTCTGGGTTTTATTCCCAGTTGAAAGTTTTACACAATGACTGTCTGTCCTCATGAATGTCACTTTGATTCAGGTTTTAAAGTTGAATGTCTGGATATGTTTGATATTCCGGTCTACCAGCTGGTTTCATTCCGGAAAAATAGCAAGTGCTTTGTTTTCGCCTTGATGATGACTCATCTGGTCTGGATTTTGCATTATTGAACAAGCTACTTGTGCGGATGTTGTGCAAGTCATGCGACGGATTATTACCTCTCCTAAAGACATTTTACTGACTTCCATCACCACCACCGAAACAAAGCCACGTTTCCAAAATCGATTCCAAATGGAAACTCCAGTCATGAACATCTGCCCGAGTTTTTTTCATTCCTCAATAGATTTCTAAGCAGATTCTTTTAAAGCAACATCACACACACTCACAAATAATAACCGGACAATCCATAACGTAGCGAGAGAATACTATAATTTTCCTGCTGTCACCCCCTGCCCCTCCATTTTTTCTCACATACAGTAAAAACACTTTTAGTGTGTACCTTGCAGCGGTGAGGAATCTCATCGCTCTTTGACTATTTGTCCAATCATCCCTCTGCCCGTGTGCCCGTGATAGCAGGATGTGGAGATGCGGGCCGCCGGCGGACAAAAAGGACAACAGATCCCTTTGAGAGGTTGGCCGGGCCGGGATAGCTCGCATATTTGACACCGTGTCTCTGTGTGCTCAGCGGACATCAGATGTTCACTTCGGCACACAAAGTCGTTCACACTCGCCGGTCACTTTAATAGGGACACCTGTACAATCTAATGAGATCCAATACAGCTCCTATATTATTTTCCTATTCATTAGTGGATTTTTTTTCCCCACAGCACCAGCCATATGGTGACTGTCAAAATAAAATAAAATAAAATAAAATAAAATAAAATAAAATAAAAGAGTGACACGCACTCATGGCAGACAACAAGGCACACCAATGGACTACCCGAAGGGAAATTTTTAGGATCGATGCATACCTCGCTAGTACTCCGCGATTTTGCCGGCTAACAATTGATGGAAAATAATGCGCTCATATTATTTTACAGTTGGGAGGGGGGGGTTCTTGTGTCACTGAGGTATGTGCTAAGTGCTGCTAAGACAGATGCAATGCAGCAGGTGGTCATGTCATGTATATCAACCTCTTGAAACCGAACCCGTGGAAACTGTTTACTGCTTTTATTAGGTGCCACGTTTTTTTTGTTGATTCTGCTTCCTCATTTATGTTGCAGTTAAAATGCCGAGCCAATTATACACAAGCTTCTGTTGTAAACGAGCACTTTAGCATTTTTAATTAGATGAGCTGGCCAGTTTAACAGCTTGAACTCTGGTTTGGTGTCATTTGGAGATGCTTTGATGTCTTTAGCATGATGTTGCTTGCGGAACATACGGTTTACAGTCGTGGGGCTCCACCTGGTTGTCTTCTGAAGGGGTGCAAAGACCACATCTGCAGACAATCAGAATGGAAAACCCTTATTGAAGTACTTCCACTGTCCTCAGGCTAGACATGAAAAAGGCAAAGAGTCACGTTTTAATAGATGGATGGATGTTTATATTGCTATTTTGTCTGACCCCTGACGATTATATATAGACTTTTTTAATCCAAAATGGTGTCCCTCAGGGTATAGTCTCGTAGTTAAAGTAAGACGGCAGCTGACAAGGCCTGCCTGCAAAATAAATAGCCTTTGGATGTTTGAGATGACCACAGCATGACACAGCTTCCCTGAAGACGACGTGCAAAGATCTTAGTTGTGGCTAAAAGGCCCAAGTGAGGATTGTGCAACTGTGGTGTGAAATTATATCGCCGGCGGAGACACCGAGAAGTACGCACTCGCTACTCTACTGTATACTTGCCGGCAAGATGGAACTGCGTGTTGCGAATGTTTTGAAAAGGATCTTCCATTTATACGGCAACCGATCCTCAGGGAATGTGTTGCTGAGTTTAGCAGCAAAACTAAAGAACGGAAAAGTACTGTACCATGTTCAGGCCTCAAACAAAACCAAAATGCAACACCAGACCAGAAGTGAAAAAGTCACCACAGATGTGATTTTCCAAGGTGGTCAAGGAAACCGACCTACGCACCTCATAGCGAGCAAAAACACAGCGTGTTTATCTGACTGGAAGCTAGTTCAGTGTTTCACTTTAGCAGCTGCGGTCCCACTGCCAGACAAAACACACACTTCCTTTCAGTAGCCACATATCAGCCCAATCTCAAATAATACAATTTCCTTTTAGACACCAAAGTGGAAGGATTAAACTATAAAAAGATTCCAAATTATTATTATGGTCTGAGAGAGGAGAACAGTGGAATAAAGGGCAACATTCCTAATAATTAACCACAAGTAACAACAACAACAAATCTCAGAGATAATTGCTAAAAATCCATAATGGTCTATTATGTGATTTAATTCACACATTTAATTGTTTAATTTGAAGGAAAAACTACAAAAAATGAAATGTTAGATTTATTTTCTCCCATACATTAGTAGGTATGACAAAATTATATACTGTATTATTACAGATAAGCATAATGTATAACATTACTGTAAATTCTTGTGTACAACACAATCAATCACAAGTCTTTTTAGAAATAAATGCATCTGTTACAAAACTGAATTATGGAATCGTGTATTGTTGTAAAAAATGTTACGTATCCAGTGTCAAACAATTTTCATATTTGTATATTCATAAAAAATAATAGACATTTAATGGTTTGTTCTTCGCACATAATTTGCTGCTAAAAGACGAGCCGCTGACAAAAGTGTATGTGCTCTAATTGAATCCATATGTGTGGCCGGCGTTAAAGCCTCAATGGAATCACTTTGGGTTCAAATGTACGAACACTTTCTGCTCCTGGAGAATCCCCCACATGAATGAGTACCAGCTATGATTTTCCAGACATTCACTCCTAAGTCACAAAAACAAATATCCAACCCACCAGATGTTTTTTTTTTTTTCTTAATCCCATTTAAATCCCACTGTCTCCTTAATGTCCTCAATTTAAATCAATGTAAAAAAAAAAAAAAATCACAAATAATGTCCATTACTGTCATGATAAAAACGTCTTTTGAAGCCTGTGATTTTTAGAGTACACGCACATAAACAGCCTTTAGGTCTGTACCAAGATGGTTTTTGGCTACACACTTATACGTGCCCGAGTCAACGGCTGAAAGCTTCTGGACCACAAGCGTGCCTTGAGGGTGAAGCAGTTCACTTCCCAAGCGTCTCCCTTGTTGGGCCACCGACAGAACGGAATGATCCGGCAGCTCCCAAGTAATCTCCGGTTTGGGTACGCCAATGGCAGCGCAGTTGAGTTTCACGGGGGTTCCCGCCATTAAACTCAAGGTTGGAGGTGGCATTGCCGTGATGCGTGGAGGGTAGGCAATGATGACAACAGGGACTGTTAGCGCAGCCTCCCCGGCATCATTCCGAGCTCTGCAGATATAGTTCCCTCGGTCATATAAAGTGGTGTCCTGTACAATTAGAGTACCGTTCTTGAGTAAATTGTAGCGCCCCACGACTTGAGGCTGGGTAAGCGTGTGGCCCCCAGGGAGTGTCCAGTAGATCTTGGGTTTTGGACTTCCATCAGATAGGCAATGAAGGACGAGAGGCTCGCCGAACATACTGCGGATTATTCCCCTCGGCCTTGTGAGGATGTACGGCTTTTGGCCCACGTCCAAAATGACCAGTTTTTCAATGTAGCCCATGATGTTCTTGGCACCGCAACGGTATTTCCCAGCATCCTCAACGCCAGAATTATAGATGACTAAAGTTCCATCGTTATCTACCCGTCTGTGGGAGTTACGCCCAGCGGTAAGCCGCGTTCCATTGGGTAGAATCCAAGTGATATCTGGCTTTGGGTGTCCGTCAGCAGAGCAGTTCAGAATGTTGGTTTTCCCCAAAGGAGAGAGAATCCGTTCATTGAAAGGGTTTTTGAAAATGGGTCTTCGGAGCGTATTGGTCACCTCGAGCTGTACCACTAACACGGACTCTCCGCCATCATTTGTCGCCATGCAAATGAACTCTCCCGTGTCAGTAGGACGGACATTACGAATTTCTAAAGTCCCGTTATGATGGACATTAATCCTGCCACCAAAGTAAGGCGCCCTTAGAAATATGTTATCTGGCATTATCCAGGTGATAGTCGGTGGAGGATTGCCCTCGGCTTTACAGTCAATGAGTTTCTTCGAGTATTTGGTTGAGAAATCTTTTAAAACAGTCCTGTTCTGATGGTAACCGTTGATCACAGGTGGGTTCCCACCAATTTCAAGTTTGTAAACTCTTCGGTTTTCACCAGCAGGGTTGCGAGCCACGCAAACATATTCCCCAGCATCGACTAGCTTTGCGTTCCTAATATCCAAAGAGCCATTTACGTGCAACAAGTAGCGTTCGTTCGATGCTGCTATGACATCATTGGTGGGTAACATCCACAAGATCCTGGGTTTGGGTTCACCAACGGCTTCACAGTCAAAGCGGATGTTACCTCCGGGTTTCAATCTGGCAAAGGTCTCGCTGTTTTGGCGTATCTTGGGAGCTGCGGTCACAACCGTGATATGTACGTGCATTTCATCTTTCCCCACTTGGTTTTCAGCGATGCAAGTGTAGTCTCCTTCCTCGGACATACCAACCTGGACAAAAACATATAAACCGTTAAGATAGATATTTTAAAATAATTCACGACGGTGTTCTGTTGACTCACTTGATTAACATAGAGCGTTCCATTGTCAAACAAAGTAAAGCGACGTATTCTCCTTCCTCCGTTTAAGGAATCAGCCTGCAGAGCACTGTTGACAACAGTACCATCTGGAAGTCCCCAGGAGATCTCTGGCTTTGGAGCCCCCGAGGCTTTACAATCAACCTTGAAGTCATTACCATACAGAACTTTCTTCTTGCCATGAGGCTTGGGGTCTATCTTAGCTGGCTTCATTGACACCTTGACCTTCATAAGTTGGACGTCATCACCACTTGTGCTTTTCGCCATACAGAGATAGTCACCTGCATCTTTATCAATCACAGAATTGACCACCAGAGTACCATTTTCTAGAACCTGGAATCTGCTACCCATCCTAAGGAGAGGAATCAATATTGGAGAGAAGAAGGGGAAAACTGTTAATTTGGTGATGATTGAACGAAAAACATTCTGGACATTACATTATGAAATCTTACCTATGTGATTGTTCTACCATCTCATTAGATGGTAGCCTCCATGTAATCCTGGGTTCAGGTTCTCCGATTGCTAAGCAGTTTAGCTTGAGCTGATCCCCAAAATACAACTCGGTTACTTGCTGGGATATCACCTCTATTTTTGGTGCAGCTTCTCTTCTCTCCACCGTCAAAGTCACCACTCTTCGCTCCGAGCCCGTGGAACTGGTTGCAATACATTCATATTTGCCATTGTCGATCGGAGACAAATTCTTAATAAGAAGGGTTCCATTTTCATAAACTGATATCCTCTTGTCCCAGACGAATCTCTGTGAATTGACCAAAATGCCATCTTGCAACACCCAGTGAATCCTTGGCTCAGGGCTACCTTGACCTGTGCAGGGCAGCCATAGGTTTTGTTTTGAAACAACCTTCACCTGCTGCCGTTTCTCCTCGAGGATACCTGGTGGAGCAGCAACCACATGCAGGCGGACGGTAGCTGTGTCAGCTCCGGCCGGGTTACTAGCAATGCACTTGTAATGACCTCTGTCAAAAACAGACACCTGTCTAAAGACCAGAGTCCCAGCAGCAGTCACTGAAACCCTTCCATCCGGTGTTCGATGGTCTCTTACTTGCGTCCCGTTTGCCAGAATCCAGGAAATCGCCGGTGTAGGCCGACCATCTGCCTTACATTGAATCTCCACGGTATTCCCAGCATGAGACTTTATCTCTCTCATTTTCGGCTCGAGTATACGCGAAGGGTAAGCCACCACTGAGAGAGTGACGATAAGTTTATCTGATCCATGATCATTCTCGGCAATACAGATGTACTGGCCGCGGTCTTTCGTATTGGCGTTTTGTATCGACAAAGTGCCGTTGCGTAACAACTCGAACTTGCCCATTTTTCCCTTGATGGTAACTGTGTTTCCTGGATGGGAGAAAGAAAAACCTGAGAAACAGTTCTCTTTAAAAGAGCATACCAACAATTATCAACATCTTAGTACCTGTGCTTGAGGAGAAGCGTTTCCAGGATATCACAGGATCTGGGTCTCCAACTGCGTCACATGGTAAGAAGGCATCCGAGTGGGTCAGGACCGTAAAGCTCGCTGCATTGCCACCAAGTATTTTGGGTTTTCTAGTCATGAGCATTGTGGTTGGTTGAGTGCCGGCAACATTGGGTCTGGTCGTGACAAAGACATTTTTGACATTGTTTCTGTTGTACGTGTAGATGTAGTCTTGTTCTGGTCTATATCGAGTAATGGTTTCAAAGGAAATGTCTTTCTCTGTCGGTCTGGGTTTTTTTGTAGTTGCTGTGTGACCCTTAAATGTCTGCGTTGGGTTTCTGACGTTGTAGTAGACTCGATTTTGAGGAGTTGTGTAAGGTTTCTCCAAGGCAGGCATCGTGTTTGAGTGGACAAAAGGTGTTCTCGTCGTATAGGAACTGCCCCAGTCGACTCGGTTGTAAGCATATGTCAGCTCCTCCGATGTTTCTGTGGTTTTGTCGATTTCCCCTGATGTTGTAAACATTAGAGTTTTTGAGGCACCCGTTTGTCGTAAAGTTGTTTGGACAGTGGTTTCTGTTGTTTTCTTGTCAAAAGTCGGAGTTGTGTTGATTGAAAACAGTTTAGTATTTTTTAGTTTCTTTGAGGGTCTCCTTCTACGTCCTTGGCGCCCTCTCTTTCCACCAGGTCTAGGTCTGGTTGTAGGAAAATCATCACCGGACCCATATGAAAATTCTTCGTCTGGATTTTTGTCTAGGGGTGGCTTGACTGTAGGCGGGGAGGGAAGAGTTGGTGTTTCAGCAGTGGTCAAAGACTTGGAGTAATAATTTGGGGTCACGGTAGTTACTGGCTGAGCAGTTGGCTTCAGATTTGATATCTCAAAATCTGCAGAGAACAAATCTCCGTAATCGTCATCAAACAAAACGACTCTTGTTTCTGTTCTTGTGGTTGGCGATAGAGACTCTGTTGGGATGTGTGTAGCGATGGTGGGTAGAGGGGCAGGAGATGTCGTTGCGGTCACCGTTGAAGTCTGAGGTATCGTTAATGCTTCTGTGGTGACTGGATTTCTTTGCCTTCCTTGAATCTTTTTGTTGACAATTTTTGCCTCGAATTGTGTAGTGGGTGTGGACAGTTCCATATCTGTGGTTGAAAACAACAAATAACAAATCAATTAGGTCAATGTAAAAACTACACAAATGGGATCAATTAAATTTACCTGTCGTCACTTCAATTGTGTACGGCAACGTTGTATTCCGCTCGGTTGGCTGGATCAGTTTCTTGATAATGGATTGGATGTCAGTAATCCTGTTGGGTTTAAGGATGCGTCTGCGACCGTGGAACTTTCTTCTGCGCCCACCTCCTCGACTATTCTTGTGCGGGATGATATGGATGTGCTGCTTGGAGATGATGGTGGATCCCAATGATGGGGAGTTTATTGTTTGGGTGGTATGGAAGGTGATTTGATCGTCCCGCCTCTGTGTGGTGGTGACAGCTGTGATAGTGGACTGGCTTTCTGGATCGTAAAGCTCCATGGGATCTGTGCCGTCCCTCATTGGAGTTACATTAGGATCAAGGGTAAATGAGAACGCCTCAGTGGACGTCTCTGGTTCTGAAGGATGCTGACCGGAGAACTGGAGCTGGGTTTCTTGTGAAGAGTCTGTAACAGTTTGGGGAAGTCTTTCCAGGGGATGAAGCTCTGTGGTTTCATCAGAACTAAAGGGGGTTGAGTTAGGTGAAGTCGGGTCATACATTGTGACATCTTCTCTGTCACTCATCAGTGGAATGTTTGTATATATGTTTTTTTGGATTGGTGTATAATCTGTTGTTTTTTCTATTTCTTGACTCAAAGTGACACCTTGGCTGTTTTTTGTGACTGCTATCGAGTTTTCCATTTTAAAGTCGTCACCTTTTTCAGGGTTACGTGTCGTGGGCAAAAGTGTAGATAGTAAAATTAAATCGTCACGTGCCTCACCTGAGCCAATTTCATCATCGATTGAGTCTTTTTCTGAATTTCTTTCTCTTACTCCACCTTGTGCCTTCTTCATAAATTCTGCAAATTTCTTTGGATCAATTTGACTTTTTGTTTTATCAAAAACCCTATGACCAAATCCACGTCTTTTGCTGGCTGAATGCCTCCTCTGTCCTATTTGGCTTTCTGACCTACTTTTGCCCCGTGACCTCAGTCTGGAATGACGTCGATCAGAAACAACGGTTTTGGCTCTATCTGATACTTTGTCAGAAGGGATGTTTGTCTTGTCTGTTTGCTCTACCGGGTTCTTCATTTCCATGCCTGATCCATCATGATCAAAGTCCGTCCATACCTCTGAGCTTTCACGTACTGTCACCTGAGAAACCAGAAGGTCAATTCCCAAGTGATTAGCAGCCAAACATCTATAAAATCCTCGGTCCCTGGTAGTCACGCTCTCGATCAGTAGCGTTCCATTCTCAAACACCTTCTTTTTTCCTTGAGACCTGTCCAATATGGAGTGGTCTGGGAGTATCCACTGAATAGAGGCCTTTGGACTTCCTGAGCTGCTACAGTCAAAACTAAGATGTTCTCCCAGTTTCTGGGATACGTGGACACCATTGACATCTGTCTCCTCCACATCAGGAGACAATACTGTCAGTCGAAAAACCAGAATGTCAGCATCCAGGTAGTTGGTGGCAATGCAGCGATAGAGGCCCGTGTCCGAGGCATCCGCACCCCGAAGGGTGAGCTTCCCTTCGGCCGTGATTATCATTCTGTTATCCTCACTGACATAAGGGGCTCGCACCTTCATGCCATCGGGTAAAATCCACTCCAGTATAGGTTTTGGATCCCCTCGGACTTGACAGCTCAACTGAACCACCTCGCCTGCATTGAAAAACGTAAACATCAGTTCTTCGATAAACCGTTGGAGATGTTTTCACGACTCACCTGATATTGCGACATGCTCCGTTTTGGTTTGATTGTCTTTCTTAATCATCGTCCAAGGGTAGCGGTCTTTCTTGGGGAAGGTGTTTTCGACTCGTAGGTTGACTTCAGACTGGTACTTGATATGCAGAGTGGAGAACGTCGTGGTGGTGCGGTCGAGCTGCAAACTAACCTCACCTTGCATCAACCACGCGGGATTAGCTTGAATCTCAGCATCGATATTTGTGTGGAGCTCATCCTCGCCCGTTTTCATCTGACTATACCGGTACACCATTTGGGGAGTTTTAGCTAACATCAAACCTCTTTCAAGTCTCATGGGAAATTCACTGTAGGCTGCCAGGATTTGCCACAAATGTTGGATATGTTCATCGTCAAGGTTGCATACCAAATATGAAGTTATGGTCGTAGTGAGTGCAGTGATATTGTACCCCGCTTCCTCCTCTAAGGTAACTGAGAGGTTCTCAAATTTAGATGGCCTCTGGACAGTGCAAGACAAGCTGGCATCATTGTGAAACTGATCCGTCAGGTTCATTTGTATGGAACCGAGTGGGGCGATGAAGTCCCTTGAGGAAACTGGAGTGAAATCCCCTTCGTCCATGCTGATGTTTTTCTGTTTTAGATGAATCCAAGGTTTGGTGCAAGTGAAGGCATCACTCGGAAGAAGGGAGAGGCGTCTCTTTTGGTAATGAGTTGGGTTTTCACAAATGGGACACAGCTGGCCTCGAGGATATCTCCTGTCCCGCTTACATTTGAGCACTCCTGGAAACATTCAAACATGATTTTTAGCTGGTTGTAAAGAATGACTATTCAACCAATGGTCCTGTAAAACCATAAAAGAATATCATAGAAGAGTCATTTATGATTCGCTTATACGTGGGCCAAGTCATAAATCCCAAGATAGACTTTGGCTCTTGAAAACTTTCTTTCCCTCTTGTGTGCTCAGTCCTCTCACTGCCTATGAGGTCAAAGGTTGAGTAAACAAGTCTGACATTCAAAAATGGGCCAACTAGAAGAATGCATCACTCACCCGTGTGCTTCCGTGTCCATAATGGGAACCAGGTCATACGACAATCACACGCCCAACGGTTGCCATGGAGAAAAAGATTCTCCAGACGGCTGCAGCCAGAGAAAACCTCCTCCGGCAAACTGCTGAGGAAGTTGTCCGACAGGTAGATGGTCTTCAGCGAGGACAACTTAAAGACCTGGCTGTGTCTCAGGGTAACAAAGGTATCTGGGTGGAGCTGTTGCAGGTGGTTGCCCTCCAGATTGACCAACTGGAGATTCGTCAAGCCGTAGAAAGCCTCCGGGCTGATGAAGTCAATGAAGTTGTGGTCCATGTGGAGTCGCTGCAGATTCTCCAGGCCTTGGAATGTTTCTTTGTTGAGTTCTTTGACTTTGTTATAGGACATCTTGAGGGTCTAATGAACCAAAAAAAATCCAGAGAATCTATTCTGGCTAAGAAACACATATTGTCTTTTTGATTAGTGAAGATAGTCACCTGTAATGATCGTAGATCTCGAAATGCTCCGTCCTCAATACTGTGAATAAGATTGCTGTGGAGCATCAGTATTTCCAATTTTTCAAGACCAGAAAGAGAGTTTTCACGCAGGACGGTTATGCTGTTGTACCTGGAAAACGTAAAAAATCCTCAAGCGATAATTCTGACCTTTCAGTATATTTGAATATAATCAATGACGAGATGTCAAGTCGACCGAGCCTTTCATTAAATGTTATTTCCACTCGGTGTAGAACAGCTCTTTAGGTTTGGACTAAAAAAATCCACGAAGAACAAGGTAGCTCATCTGGAACAGGAACCTTCCTGCTCCTCAAAGGAGACAATGAAAAGGCTTTGGCCAATTTTGTCAAAATGCTTTTAATTAAAGGCTGACCCAGCCGTTTGACTTTTCAAAGCCATTATGACGTCAGCATCTTGGAATGCTTGAACCTCCAGCATCGTTTAGGTCAACTAAAGAACAAGTCGAGGAGCCCTCAGTGGATATAATAACCCCTCAGTCTGCTAAACATTAGAGAGAAAAGTGGAATCTCACCCGAGGTTAATTCTTTCCACAGACGGCTGGATGTGGGCAGGCACCGCGTTCAGGTAACGAAAGGTGCAAAATACTTCCGTGGCTACGGAGCACACGCACGACGTGGGACAGTCGCCTCGAACCGGGGACACGGCGGCCAAGAGCAGTAAGAGAGACCCCGGGGACGGCAGACACCTCCGCAGGTATGAACCTCCGGAGGCGCTCATTGTGCACGGAAAAGTCATTTGGATCTGCATCGTAAATTTCAACCCACCTAGAGACAGGAAAGCAGACTGTGGTCAGGATAACAATGGTGACTAATTCGTCCCAAATAGCAGCAAAATGGATGCAATAAAAGTTTGGAGGTTAAGACTTGTTTAATTAGTGAGTTCATTTGGAGTAATGGGTTAGAATAAAACAGGCAGGATTGGAATTTGGAAATGGAAAATTTATTGAATAATACAAAAAAATTCTACAATTAGAAATAAATATTTTGGCCCAATTGTAAGTAATAATATTTTTTTATTTTTTTAATTTTTTTTGTGTCCAAAGAGCAGCAGTACTTGATAATGTTGATGATTGCGTAACTTTTAAAAATCCAAATTTAAAATTGACCTTAATGTGATCAAATATGAGCCACGGTTGCACAAATCAACGTTTTTATAAACTACTTTAATTTGGAAAATTTACAAAAATAAATAATAATGGCCCCTTTTAATTTATAATTTTATTAAATTGTTACCTTTGCTGAAGTGGTTGAATAATTTGCATGGTAAAGTCTTTAGAGAAAAAAAAAGAATGGTGCACATCTTGATGACATGCGATAAAGTTCCTTTAAAGTTTTATCCCAAATATCATGACAATATTCTCAACCCTAAAAAAACTGCTATGCTCTTGCATATAAAAACAGTAACACAATAGCAATGCGGCCAAAAACAATGCTAACTTCCCCTCACCTGTAAAAACAAACTCGACTGCCACCAAATTAGAGCTCCAGTAGAAGAAAGTGTTCCAACCGATAAGCCTCCAGAAATAATCCCCAGATGGGCCCGCTTCTTGTGGAGAGCATGTCTAAGGAGCGCCTGAAGCTGAAACTTCTTTTTGGTCTTATACGCGCCCCCCTACCGCCTCCCCCCTCCCCTCCCCTTCCCTTCTCTTTCCAACCTGCCCGAATGTAATCCTGGAGTAGCTGTGAAATATAAGGCCTGCTGGAAAAGACACACATCTGCTGGGGAGCGCTAAACCTGGTCAAAATGGCTGCCAAGATAATAGTATTTCATTTCTCTCCTATTATTCCCGGAGAGGAAAAGTCCTACAGCCCTTTTGTTTGAATATTTTTGCCTTCGTCGATATCAAAGATGTCCGATACTATTTTTTTCAGACCGATACTATTACTACAACTCGATTGTCGTCGTTTGAAGCTCTTTTTTTTTGTTTTTTTTTGTTGAAAGGGACTTGAGTTATCTATTTATGGACAGTATGAAGTTTCAGTCGGACTGGAACCACAAAGCAAGGAGATCAGATAGCCTTCTCATAAACGTGTGGATGGATGATTCATGCGTACGGAATGAGAGGATAATGAGGATCTTTTCATCTATTGCTTCAGATCACAAAGATCGCAAAGACTTCATTTGTTTGCGTTTTTTTTCGTCCAACATCTGGAAGCCACACAATTTGGACAACCGACTTCTCGGGAACTTTATTGTAATTCTTCCTTTTTTGATTCAAGACATTACAGGAACCACTCAAGTGCTTAAGGTCAAAAGTCTTCTCAGTATTTTTTTTTAACGCTCTCGTCCTCGTTCTCATCCCTCGCGGTTGCGATACAAGCGTGAATAAATTCAATTAGCCGGGATTCGGGGCTTATTCCCGTGAGCTAAAGTGAGTTTAATCTTCTGAAAGAGCTGATTTTCCTCCTTGCCAGTGTTATGTTCTGGCAGCGGCGGCAATAAATGAAAAGTTAAGCTTATTCTTGGGCAGCAATAAGAAGCTTAGTAAAGCTGAGGGGAAAGGATGAATACGGAATCGCGTAGATTTGCGATATTTTGTGTCTTGGTGTGTGTTGGATTGGGGAAAACAGGAGCAAGGATGCTTGTTTGGGATTCTGGTTCTTGGACTTAGATTGCAAACCAGCTGTATTAATCATCAAGTCATAATTCTTCAAATGTGGTCCGACTGGTAAGTTTGCTCAATGCAGGAAAATAATTGTAGCCAGTTTAAAGGCCAAAGGGATGACTCAGCAAACTGTCACAGCAAGCTGCTAGGCTCTTGGGTATACATGAGGACACATTCACCTGATGACCTTCGCTCGGTGCAGTATTGCACTACGTCATACCGAGAGGTGATTTTGATTCTGAAAATATTCAACTTCTGGATACATGGAGTGGATCGCACAGGATGTTGTCGCAGGTGAGTTTATGATATTCTTCTTACAGTTCGGACTTTAATTGGGGGTGCTTCACTGTGGGAGAGGAAATGGCATCCTTAAAATTTTTACATTCAGCCCTTATATCTTGAATTATTGTTGTGTCTACTGCCAAAAAAAAAAACAGTTTCTACAAACCCATATTCTTGGAAAAATATGTACCGTATTTTCCGGACTATAAGGCGCACCGGACTACAAGGCGCACCTTCAATGAATGGCCCATTTTAAAACTTGGTCCTTATATAAGGCGCACCGGACTATAAAGCGCACTGTTAATGCATCATGTCAGATTTTTAATCCAAATCAAATCATTCTCCATTTTATCTTTTTTATTTCAACTTCAGACGCAACAAATTACTTTATAATAACAAAATAATGATCCATAGTCTTTTTGATTCATGATTCATAGTCTTCAGCGGGCCACTTATGATTGATTTCATGACACAATGCTTCGGGGCAGTTTAAATTTAGGAATTTGGTCCATATCTAAGGTGCACCGGACTATAAGGCGCACTGTCGGCTTTTGAGAAAATTTTAGGTTTTTAGGTGCGCCTTATAGTCCGGAAAAAATGTGCTCATAAAAAGTCATATACAGTATATGCAATGAGTCAAAACTTCTTTTAATATTTTTAAAATATATTAAAATCTAATCTAAATGATCATCTAAAGTACTTATGTTGAGACACAGAACCAAAAATACGGTCCTTTTCTTGACCCTAAAACATCATTGACACACTGAACTCACACATGGCCCTTTGTCTTCTTGCTGATTTGACAAAGCAAGTCAAGTCGCATTTTCTTAGCATCACGTTCATCGTTTTCATGTGGGTTGCAACATAATCTCGTGGTTTGAGGCATTTGGACTCTTGTCTATTGTTCCCGTCCACGCCGCACACCAAAACCAGATGCTTGTCAACTGCTTGACGGATTATCCGCAATCCGCCTCATCATGCCAGAAACATTGCGAACCAATGTTGCGCTCAGTTGAGTGCAGGCTTCTCTTTATAATTTATAAATATATTTTAGAACATCAAATAAAATGCTGGCGGGGTTTAACTGGGCTACCCCCTCCCCCCTCCCCTCCTTTACTACCCCCAACGATATGTTTTTGATTCATCTTAGCTTCTTTCACATGTTTTGCTCTACTGTTATAAATTACCAGTCTGGTTTTACTGAGCTTTCTGCTGCATGAGCAAAAAAAATTCAACTTCCTGCCCTTTGCTATGTGGCAACCGCTAATAGTCGTCATTCCAAAGATGACTGTACAGTTTTTTACTTTTGAACATATGGGCAGTATGTTTCTGATTGCCTCGGGGATTCTGCACCGTGACCACAAGGCTTCCTATCCACCCGCTCCAATAAATTCCTCCTGAGTGGTCATCGGGGGGGGGGGGGCTCCAGTCCCAATGAAAGCTTTGCAGTTCATCTAAGCTTTTTATAGGATATAAAGGTCTCACTGGTGTTACGTAATAGTGTGATAAGCCCGGCAGTTTGTCATCAGTGAGCGTCGTCAACACCTATATAAAGTTTTATTTGTCTTTGGAAGAAAAACAAGGTGCTGGCTGGTAAACACAGAAAGATAGTGTTGACAGCTTTTCTTTGGGTTTTACTTGCTCAGTTATCTTACGTGAACTTCCGAGTACTTTTTGAAGTGGAATTAAATATACACACACATATACGTATATATATACAAATACACACACATACTATATAATATATAAAAATACACATATACATACATACACACGTATACACAGCCACATATACACATCCACACATATATACATATATAAATATATACACACAAATACACACAAGTACACACACATCTACATATACATGAAATTAAATATGAATAAATAGATTAAAAAAAAATGAAAATAAATAAATAAATGAATAAAATATACGTGAAAATATTCTAATTAAAACTTTAAAAATTGATGATATTTAAATCAAATTTATTTAGATTCCTTATAATTCGGTCTGTTATTTTACAAGAGGCGACACGGCACACAGTTTAGGTCAACGCAGAGTTAGGTCATGGCACCATCTGCTGGCCACTAAACGATACTGTAGTACATTGTAAAATAATGAATAGATTTCATCAAATGAACAGACTACAGGAGGACATAGACATTTTCATAATAATTATTATCATAAGCGTTAGTTGTAGTAGTGTGGAGAATGACACTATTATTTTTCTAACAATCCCATTAGAAGAAAAGTCCCATCTCTGATAAATTCCATCAACACACGTTCGTATGACTTTAATATTGCACAAGAACAATTCTTTTGTCTTGTGTAAGGGTCTTCGCCTCCTCTTTGTGCAATGGTCTGCTGATAGCAAAGTTCAAGTGTAATGAGGTGAAAGCCTCCAACATTCCTTATCACACAAGTCTCGTACAGCTGACTACTGATAGAGCGCTAATCCGCTGCTGTTTCTTAGTAGCAGTCCCATGATCATGAGGCACCTCGAAGAAAAAAAAAAAAAAAAAGTACATCTTGAGGTCCAGGCTGTTCCTGTGCTTTCTGGTCACGTCATAATCCTACCATTAACTTCATGTCATTTCAAGGAAATCTGATATATTGGGATACTTAGAATGATGTGTCATTGTGGTGTCGGGGATTGGTATCGGTAGACTTGAGTATGCTGAAAAAAACATTCCTAGTCAAAAGGTCAAGTTTCCAAAAATATGCACCCATCTTATAAATGAGTACTGATTTGGAATGTTGATAACATGTTCCACCAAAAGCTGCTTCATGAAGATTGACGCAGGAATTTCGGAGATAAAAGGGATCATGGGAATCAGGCCACGCCCCTTTTTGCTGAAAGTCAAACTTCGGCAGGCCGTATCCCCGGACCCCCTGCTCGGATTGATTTAAAATTTAAGATATAACGTTATGCCATCACTATTAAGATGTACGCAAAGTTTCCTTCAAATCAAAATCTATTTAAAACCCCTAGCTCCTGCAAATGCCCCCCGTGGCCTCTGCGGGAGTTCTCCAAATTCAAAAGTTTGAAATGTGCTTGCTGCTGACTTCTTCAGCAGGTTTGGAAATTCTTGAGGTGTTCCATACGGCTCCAGTGAGGGTTAAATTGAATATCGCCCATAAAATGCTAGTAAAATATGAGCTCGCATTTTAATGAATGCAAGTGCACTCTTTGCCCAGCGGGATGTTCGGTGTTGACGTAGCATCGCACAGCACGGCGCTACGTGGATGAAGACATCCACGAGTGTGCTACTTGACACGCCCGAGAGCGAAGGGGCTTCATGAAAGATTTATCACCCAAACGTAGTGGTCGCCTCAGAAGTTTGGTGGGTCGGGGGTGGAGGGGAGGGGGGGGGTTCTTGAGTGTCTTATAGTTATTTACTATTCCACCCTTGCCACAGCAGCTATCCAGTTGGAAGATGAATTTCCTCATAACATCTCTGATTTAATTGGCTAATTCCAAATTACACGCAACTATAAAAAGTTGCTAGTTTCTCCGCCACGATCTCGCAATTAAGAGAGTTAAAAAAATTGCAGGAACAAAATTGTGAATGAATTGTTGTCAATACACTTATGCCAACTGAAAAAAATTCACCTCTTGTAAAGTCATCTCGCTACAATATTTTATGACAACTTCTAAGGTCCAGATTTCCATGCGAGAACAACATCTCCCTTCTTGGTCTCCTTCAGTGCTCAATAAGTTCCTCGTGCAGGTGCCTTCAGAAGTTTTTGTCATTTTTAGCAAAATATTGTTTTGTTTTGTTTTTTGTAAATAAAGCTTCATCCACTTTAATGTACGTGTCAAATAGATTTTTATGTTCTCTTCCCAGCACGTGCCAGCCACAAGATCTGGCGGGACACGAATAACACGTTCACCTCCGTTGCACCTCTAACCCCCCGCTGTGAGAGCTGCATCTGATCCAGAGGCACCTGAAGAATTCACAACTCGGGCCAAGGTGGGACGGGACGGTTCTTGCCTCGTGCGCACCCCCCCCCCCCCCCCCAACCTTGTCACTTGACCACTCCAAAACGACGCTTCCACGCGCATAGAGAGAAAAGACGAGCTGCGTGGCGGTAAATGTCAACAAACACGCGCGGCTGAACAGCAAGGGGGAGGAGAACGAAGAGAGGAAAAAAAAAAAAATCTTGATTTTTTTTGCGCGCGTAAGTTGAGCGGTCGGTCTCTCCACACAGACGCCGCCGCATGCACGATGAGGCTGGGAAGCATCTTTTTAGTCGTGGCTCTTTGCTCCTTTAGCGCTTATTATATTTACGAGCCCATTCCTGAAAATATAGACGAGAGATGGAAACTCATGCTGACCGACACTTTCTTCAGAAGTCTCAGCCACCTGGTAAGCACTCAACTCTGCTTTTTTATTTACACTTGCAAACCTGATGTCATTAGGAAAAATATATTGTAAAAATAAATTCTTTAATCACCTTTTAATCTTCTATATGTGGTCAAAATGATTTGTAAATTATTCTAATTGGGATTTATAGGGGAAGTAAAATAATTTGAATTGATATTTGCTATACATAAATGAAAATGTAGATGAAAGATTCGGCTTTGTAGATGAATTCTTGTAGGCAATGCATTGTATTTATATTTCGCTGATGTGGTTCCACCAGATTATGTCAAATGCTAATCCATGTGTAGTATAGTCCTGCTCACACCTTCTAATAATAGAGCCTATTAAGAAAACTGCATGTGGTATACTGTTTCTTATCCCTGCCGGGGGTTATTAATATGACTCTTTTTAAAATCACATGCATCGTTTGTTGTTGTTGTGAGAAAATTAATCGGTGAAGAGGTTGGCTCTGACTAATGTGATTATTTTTGATAATTATATTTTTGTTCTACTTGTGTGACTTGTTTTGTACAAAGATCGCATGAGAGGGCTCGATTGTGTATTTTTTTGGGGTGAACCGATTCAATTATAGGTCATTGTTTTCCAAATTAAAAGCAGATGCTTGCAAATGTCTTATGATTAAACATAAAAGACAATAATCAGTCAGCTTCCACTACTGCAATCAGAGAATCATTTCTGCTTTGACAATTCTGATTTAAAACAATAGCTTGAAAGATTAAAGGGATGGCAAACTCGTTTTCGTAGTCATAGTTTCCTTCTGAGGGTCGTTATGACTGTCGATCCAAATAAATATATAAATATCTCATATTAGTTCAACTGGCATTCAAATTTGGCCCGCGGGCCAGAGTTTGACATCCGCAATATTAGTCATCAATATAATTGACTAGCTAAAATTGACCTTTCCTTTGTTCCCTCTTTCAGGCAGATTTCAGTGAAATAATAGGTCTGAAGGACTACATGGGAGTAATGTACGTCATCACCCTGCTTGAAAACATCGCACCGGTTTCCGACGAACACGTCAACGTGACAGTGGAGGCGTTCGACGGGGTGGAGGTGCTGCTTTACCAACCCAAGCGGCAAAGTGGCGAGATGGAGCTCAGGAGGGCTCTCATCTACCTGCACGGCGGAGGATGGTGTCTGGGGAGCTCACGTAAGCCGAGATTGGAGTGATATTTCCACATCCGATAATAACAAAGCCGTGAAATTATTTCGGAAGAAATAACACACCGTCTGTCGGAGCGGTTGGGACCTCAAAGGGGGGGCCCGGCTTTTCTAATTCAGGACCCCTGACGACACGCCGTTCAGTTTGACACGTGTCGTGCTGTTCCTGCAATCTGTTTGTCCTGGGTGTTTGAGAACATTTATTTGATCTGGAGAATGACTACAAGCTATTCTAATTAACGTTGGGAATATTTCAACGGGTTCTTGCTCGGATGTCTTTTGCGCGTTATCGCTTGCAGTAAATAAACGAGCCGAACGAAAATAGCCAATGAACTAACATCGAATATCCCGCGGGTTATTGTCTAACGTGTTGTGACAACATTTTTCTTCATTGACGGTCCGATAATTATCCATCCGATAGTTATGGTGCACTGACTGGAATGTTGGAATGATTTGAGTTTGACCTGATTTGACTGGAGTAGCTCTTTTTAACAGGTTCATCTGCAGCGAGCAGAGATGAGAGAATGTCAGTTACGTTGCCGTCTGAAAATTACTTTGTGTTCTGTCTTCTCTTCACAGATATGGGTCCTTACGATTTCCTGGCCAGAAAAGTGGCTACTGAGCTAAACGCTGTCATTCTCTCCGTCGAGTAAGTCATTTCTGTCAAGATTGGGTTTTAGGGCAGATGCTGGAGTTCACTCATAAATGAATTTCATTTGGAGACACGAAACAGATACAAACTATTGTGAACGGTAAACTCAATAAACAGGAGGGACATAAACAAGAGGGAAATAAGTATCAAAAGAAAGCAAAATAGTATTTGGATTTGAAACAGATCAAATAAAACCACAGCAACAAGACAAGGTACAGAAAAAGACTTTGAACTGAATACAAACAAAGTGACAAGACACAAAGGATCGGAGGAAGCTGATTGGCTAACGCAAAAGATCGGCCAAACGAGCACAGGTAGACGCAATCACCTGACGAGACCCAAGGGACGCAAAGGAAAACAAAATTTCAAAAATATATCCTGAAAATTTCTGACCCATTTATTCAGTTTAGTGGCCTTAGCAAAGTCTGACTAAAAAAAAAAAAATAAATAAAAACCTGTTCATACTCGTCTTCGCTCCACTCTAACATAATTCCAGTACGATTATGAACAAAGTTACGAGTATATTCAATCTGCTCGTCGAAATTTTCATCTTTCCAGGTACCGCCTTGCCCCTCCTCACCATTTCCCTGTTCCGTACGAGGACGTATATCGTGTTGTCAAGCACTTTCTCCAGATAGACGTGCTCGCCCGGTATTCTGTAGACCCGGACCGAATTGCGGTGTCCGGTGACAGCGCCGGGGGGAACCTGGCAGCCGCTGTGTCCCAACAGGTAAATGAAACCTCGACGTCTTGCTAAACAGGTTAAACCAAAAGTAAAATCTTCGGACTACTAAAATCTGAAGTTGATGCCATCTCTGTATACTTTACCACGGGCGATTAACTTTCACACAAGAGCAGTCATGCAGGTTCACAATCCTGCTGCTTCTAAAGTCAACTTTGCAGCTCTCTAAAATGCTTCTGGGGGTCATGTGTGAATGGCATAGAGACAAGCATGTGGGTTTTGCCTGAGGGGTTGATGGATCATGTCGGTTTTGAATCACACAAGTGGTGAGCTGACGCAATACGTCGATGTCATCAGACGCTCTCGGGCGATTTCAGTAAGATATCTTCTTCTCTCTGCCGTATCGTTGCAGTTACTTAAGGAGCCAACACAAAAGGTTCAGTTCAAAGCCCAAGCCCTCATCTACCCTGTGCTCCAGGCACTGGACCTGAACACGCCATCTTATCAGCAGAATCAAGACATGCCCATTTTACCACGTACCCTCATGGTACGCTTCTGGAGCGAGTATTTCACCAGCGACAGGGCATTTTTCAGAGCCATGATGGCCAACGCCCACAACAACCCGGAGTCGTCCAGTCTGTTGAAGTTCGTCAACTGGAGCGCCTTCCTGCCTGAAACGTATCACGGGAAATACAATTACAGCGCCCCTGAAGTAGCGCAGGGAGAGGCGGGGCTATCGTTTGAATCTTTATCCGACCCGAGGGCGTCCCCGTTGCTGGTTCCGGACGCGGCCTTGCGCGGTCTACCCAAAGCCTACATCATGACATGCGAGTACGACGTCCTGAGAGATGACGGGATTATGTACGCCACGCGACTGCGCGCCGCCGGCGTGGAAGTGACGCACGAACACTACGACTCGGGATTTCACGGAGCCATTATGTTCACCGTGTGGCCGACGGACTTCCGCATCGGTCACCGCATGACGGACAACTACATCAAATGGCTCAAGGAAAACTTGTAAAAGAAACCCTGACATTCACGCAAGGGTCGTTGAACCCGAATTCTCTCGGTTCGGCATTCATCTTTGTAAATATAGTAGATCGGGAAATTGTCTCGAGTATATTTGTCACATCTTTGACACTGTAAGATTCTAAATACATATTAGAGTTGTTGTTTTTTTTACTTTGAACGGTGTATGAAAATCTTGGTATTGCGGGAGACTAGATTCCCCAAGAGATGCTGTTTCGGTTTCCCCCCAAACTCAGGAGCGCACCAAAAATTGTTTCTTGACTACTTTCATTCCGATAAAGTTCCCACGTGTCCCTGAGTCTTTTCAAAAACGGATTTCCTAGTCTTAGAAAGTATTCCCTGCCGTTGATGGCTATAGATCCATTTTAACCGAGCTTGGCAGTGAATAAGTTCAACTCCAACATCCTCCTTGAAATTGTCTCAGCAAGTTCTTAGTGTGGGAACACGGTGTCCTTGAGTGAAACATTTCTTCGGATGATTGCAGCGAGTGTACAATCGATCCGGAAGCACACAATTGCAGTTTCCCGACATGCCAATCAATATAGGTACACTTTAAAGATTTCTTAATGGGGGTAAACAATTTATCGTAAAGGACGATTCAAATAAGCTAGTCCCGCCTGTGCTTATGTCAATGTAAATATTTGAGTTTATTCTTCTGTATTGTATGTAGGTGTGCTTACATGTGTTATTCAATCCCCCTTTGGAGATCCGCTCCTGAAATCCTCCACGGCTACAAAGGGATAATAACAGTAACGTGAAATGGATTATGAGAGACTCTCCGTGAGAGAGCGAGAAAAAAAAAACGTATAGTGCTGGTTAAATGGATTACACTTGCATAATGTATGGAATGCGCAAAACACATTTCTGTTCGCCTGTAGTATTACGAGTACACGCATTTCGTAAAACCTCGATATTCCCTTTCGACTTTGGCCGAACTGTTTTATTTTGAGAATCTTAGACACATGGGATACCAGGTACACATGGGCACCATGTTGGATGTTCACTACACTGGACATTGTTTACCAAAACAGGGAACAAACTGAAGTTGGCTTTTAAAGGTTAACGATATTCACGCAAATTCTAAATAATTATGTAAACGTTTCTATTTTTTACGGTTGGTATGTTATTGTGAGCTGTATCAAATGGAGAAAGAAATTTTGTGCCGCCACGGGGTCGCAAAAAATATAGACTAGCCAACAAGCCCTTTGCCTCGTAATTATGTTGCTGACGTACGATCAATAAAATAATAACTACGAATATTTTCCACTGGCAGTGTTGTTCTATCGTCAACGTGATGAGGATGACGATGACATTTTTGATATGCTTGGCTATTTTCACAAACGTCTTTAGAGCTTATCACGTTCTCACGGGATTTATTTGACCTTCTGTTTTTGATTTGAGTCCATTTTTTTTCCCAGTACAGCCTTGACCTACCTCCCAAATCTTCTCCCAACTGTTGCCTCACATTGGTGCTGGTAACATTTGCCCTTTCCCTTCCTTTCATATTTGCTCGCAGAGAAGATTTTCTGCCTGCCCCTCATGCTCTTTGACTGGCTTCTTGTTGAATCAAAGTTTTGGTGCATTTCAGTTCCGACGTCTGGTTTTTTTTTTTGTGTGTGTTTAAGACGCAGTATGTAAGAAACTGCTGCAGTGTTTCCTGGACATACACTCTAAGAAATAATTTATAGGGTTAATAAGTAAAGCTCCAATCAAGGGCTTTCCATTCATAAAAATTGCAACAAAAAATCACACTTAACATATACACAAAAAATCCCCCCAAATTGTATTAAAAAAAAAAAAAAAAAATCACACAAATAAAATGGCAAAATGTAAAAGAAAAAATAATAATCCCTCCCCAAAAATTAAACTGCCTTGACCATCCTGCAATAGGCCCAAAAATCACAATAATTTCCCATGATGCACCAAATTTTTCCAGGTTTCAAATAAATTTTTCCCCATAACAAAAATGTTTGAAAAGAAAACTCATTATTTTAACACATGTATTAACCACAGGGACAATGTTTAAAATATTTTATTTAAAAAAATAGTGAACTTTAAAAGTTTGAACATGAATGAAGGTTGTAAGGAAGTCAGCCACTGTAAAATGTAAAATCAGCACAAAATGGAGTCTTCCAGTCTTCTTCACATCGAGTAACTTAGTATGTAAATAATCTTTACTTACATTTATCTCTTAACATTCCCTTTTCACTCAGTGAAATAAAAGCTTCACACTCAGACCCGAATTGACTTCACATGGCGAACGCTGAGGTCTGGTGAGACGATGTCATCCATGTCCTTACACAATGTTTTGGAAAACATCAAATCTCCCCAATAAAGTGGAGAATAAATTTGTTAATTATTAAGAATTTTTCACACAGGCTCTCTTGGCTGCGTTTTCTTTCTGGCCAGCTTTCGAACTTTTGCCAGCAGGAACTCACGAAACCTGTCGCCCATGAGGAAGTAGAAGACGGGGTTGATGACGCTGTGCAAGAAGGCCAAGGGTCGGGTCAGAATGTAGAAGCCTTCGATGTACATCCTCGTACACAAGCGCATTTCCGCCCAGGCCTGCCGCGATGCTATCCTGACGTTTCTCATCACGTGATACGGCGTGTACAAAACCAAAAACATGGCCGACGCCGAAGCCACCACCTTGAGAGCGTGCTCGTATTGGGCCGTCCCGCGCCGAAAAGCCGTTTCCTGGGTCTGCAGTAGCTTCGCGATCCGTCTGGAGAACCCGCAGAGTCCGAGAAGGGGTAGAACGTAGCCGGTTAAGGTGAGCCCCATGCTGTAGCCCAAAACGCTGACATCCCCCTGGAGGCTGGCAAAGTCATTGCAGCGACTCCAGTTTCGACTCTGCAGGTCCTGGAGCATCAAGGCTATCATGGGGATCACCTCCACGTTGACGGCGAGCCAGCTCAAGCCGGTCACGACCAACGCCGCTCGCGGTTTCAACAGGAAGTGGTTCCGAGTGGGGTGTCGGATGAGCAAAAAGCGATCCATGCTCAGCCAGACCATAAACAAAATGGATGAGTAGAGGTTGACATGCAGGACGTAGCGGTTGATGACGCAAGCGTAGTAGTTGGTTTCTCTTTGCTGGTTGGCATAGAGGTAGGAGAGGCGTGGGAGTGTGCATAGGAAGATGAGGTCAGAGATGGCTAGGTTGAAGAGGTAAACATTGCAGCTCCGCCATTTGGGCAAGCAAAAGAGGTAGCCGAGTACAACCAGCAAGTTCCCGGGGAACCCGATGCAGAATTCCAGCCCGTATGAGGGCGACAGGTAGAAACGCTCGAGCACATCATCGATTTCTGTACAATTCAACACCTGGGAAAATAAAGTTGCGGTAATATTTTATTTTTTCATTAATTTGATTTATTTTTGTATATATGAGAACATTCAGAGAATTTAGATTCATTGGCAAAAATAATCAATTAATTTGGTCATCGTTTAAGTTGCCGATTAATCGATTCATTGTTGCACAATTAGCAACAAAACTGACACAAATGATTGAATCCGATTCAAACTGAGTAACTTTTAAAGTGGACTCACCATCGTGACATCCAGCCGGAGTTTCGTGAAAGCGCAAATAAGTCGTGAGCAGAGTCCTGCTAACTGCAAAGTGGAAACGGTAAACACTGAGCGCTGCAGGTACTGCTGACTTTTATGAGTTTTGGGGGAGAAAGAAAAAAAATAAAAAATTGATACCACTACGATGAAGGAGCCGTGTCATGTTTCCCAGCAGCAAACATAAGGCCGTGGTTTGGTGTATAGAGAATAATAGCGAGTTGTTGACTTCCATTTGTAAGGGTGGATGATGTCAAGTGCTTTTTCACGCCGATTGCACAACTCGTGAGGTTGATTCGGACGTGCGTCTCGCTGCATATTTTGGCAACAATGACCACAATGTTGGTCTGCCTTTTCAGAGCACATGATTCACTGCTGAGAGACACGTGGGTTTTTTTTCTCGCTAAAAAAAAAAAAAAAAATGCAAAGAGAGGGAACGTAGGTATAACACAATCCGTCCATCCTCGTGAGAGTCGATCTTCGTGGATTATTTGCTCAAGAAATGATTATACGGCATTCCGAAGTTTTATTGGAGTAGGAAGCCTTCCAGTTGAAGGTCACCAATGAGGTTCGCGGGGTAAATCCTTTTTATCAAGCGACATTGAATAGCTCTGATAACGCAGAACAAATATTTGGGGAATATGTGAGAAGTTCTCACTGCGACTACTCGGAGCAAAACAAGAAGCCGTAGAGTCGTTAGCAGAAAACTGGTTTTCCAGGTAATGTCTCTTGGCATTGTGAGTTTTCTTTTGTCAACTGATTTTAGGTCTATTTACACCAGCGCTCCGAAAGGCGACCTCCCTAGCTTTTCGACATTTCAATTGAAAGGTTACTGACATGCTAAGTTAGCTAATGATAACTGGGGAGAAAAATGTTCTTTTTTGAAGAATAGACAAATATTTTGCAAGTGGTCAAACTTTTGTGGCTAGTATTAAACACCTGAAGCACATTATCATTTTACAGAGGTCATGAAGTGGAATAATCCCTTTCCCATCGTCCTTCCAGGCACCATTTTACAGAGCATAAGAGCTCCCTCTAGCGGTGGATGCTTGTATTTACAGTGCAAAAAAATGGATCATACAATCTGTAAAAACAGCACTTTTGTGAGACGTGGGGAGGGACACCCTAACCTGGTTACCAGCCAAATCGCAGGGCACATTTTTTATAACTATTATATAAAAAAATTCTGAAAATGAGCTTCTTAGTGATAGTACTTTTCAAAATCTGACTTGGATAATGAGGAATATTTTTAGGTGGTTATAGTTTGCGCCTCATGTATTTCCTCCTCCCACAATGATAAAAAGGAAATCAAAATATTAGACAGTAAACTGCAACAAGTGACTTGTGATACCAAAGAAATTCGACAGAGGGCGGCAGATAGCCAAATCTCCAATATTTGGCCAACACGCCACAAAACGCTACCACGTGATGATCACAGTAATTTATGGTGAACACATTTAATTGGAATCAGAAAAGAATGTCAAATTATTAAGTTTCTTGGAAAATAAATGACATTTAAAAGGGGTAATAAAAAAAAAGCATGCAGTGAGACATGTTGAGAACAAAAGAAACCATGAGGGATTGATTTGTCAAGGGGTCAAGCTGTGTCAATTAATGTCACCGTGACCTCATTACTTTGTGTGTGTGTGCGTGTGTGTGTGTGTGTGAGCGAGAGAGACAGAGAAAAGAGGAAATCGAAAGTAGCAACATGAGATTCCTCCTTATGCAATGGACCTTTTGACCTCTTATCTGACACAGTAAACAAGGTCATTTGTTTGGCTTGGAAAACATCAAAATCCACAAACGTAACAATGTCAGTTTATCGGACGGCAACGGAGTCAATTAAACGTGCTGGGCGTGTCACGTGCTGGCCCATTTTGAAAAGAGGTCTCCCATTAGCCTTCACTGTCCCACTTGCGCAAGGTGACACGGTTAAAAGCTTTTACCTCCATCATTCAGACGGCGACTTAATTGGATCAAAAGCCCAGCTAGTGTCTTTGTGGAATGAAATAAGAGTGCGATAAACCACTTAAGAAAACATGTCACAGCTTTACTTTAATGCTTTGTTTTGAGCCTAAAGCGCCATTCGCGGCTTATTCCGCACTTTATTCGTAATGCAACAAGCAGCTGTGTGATTTACACTCCCCCCCCCCCCAACCCCCGACACGACAACCCAAAGAAAAACAGTAGCTTGACTGTGTGCTCTGATTTTCCACAAAGCTTTGTCGCTTGTTTTTCTGCGCATTAAAAGTGGCAGCTGCGCGAGCGCGACACGGATGCGCTCCAAACACCGACATCTGGGTGTCATTTGCCTGGCGTGTTCTTCTCACGCTCGCCATTCATTTCAGCAGGTGGCACTTTCGCGTTCTCTGTACAGTCGTTTCCCCCCCCAAAAACACACACACGTACACACAGATGCAGGACACATAGAGGCTTTTTCATGACCAGGACCGCACTTGAAAATAACGACCCTCTTGTTCAGTGTCTCCGCTTGATGACATCATCGCGTTGGGAGCAGTGAAGCGACTTTTACGACGTCGGCCTAAGGAGGCTTTCACCTTAGTGCTCCGCGGACTATTTTAATGGTACTCATTAACGCAGCGGCTAAAATTTGTATTTAAAACAACCACACAAACAAAAACTCTGCTAGCTTAATGCTAACACATAATGGGGAACAGCATAGATGGGCTAACGTATAGCATCTATGCTATTAGTCATCAATATTTAGTATGTACAGCCAGATTAATTTTGTGTGTGTGTGTGTGTGTGTGTGTTTTTGGCAGCAAAGGACAAAGTCTCTTTTCGCCAGCCATTGTCGAAGCACTCGACCGTTCTCCTAAATAACTCTCCCGCAGGAATGTGCCTCTGTCTGCTGCCCGGTAACAAAAGAAGGGTCGCTCGGGGAGCTCCGGTTTTGATGTCTCTCTAAACGCTTTCTCCATCCAAAGATGTTTTTTTTTTTTCTGTCTGGGTTGAGTCATCCCGTTGGACTTTTGCCGTCACCTCGTTTATGAGACCAACGTGCATTGAAAGGATACATATTGCTACCCGGGAGTCAAATAATTAACCCGTATGACACGATTGCACCCCGACCGACCGTTCCCCTATTAGCGGCATGACTCTTTCATTTCCGCTCTCGCCGGGGTCGGAGGTGTCGCCCCGTGACATTGCTTGTCTCATCGTTTCACCTCCGCCGATTGGATTATTCGAGGCTCATATTGACCCACCGGCTCGCCCTCTTTGACTTATGTTGTGAGAACGTATGGAGCTAAATTGGATTTTCTCACGAGACGCATTTACGATGAACCCGTAGCAGATTTTCATCATTTTCTTTTATTTGCATTTATAACTTGAGGCGTGTCTTTTTATTGGTATTCCAGATATGCTCTAGCGGAGTGGCGGCGAACGGCAATGTTTGCTCGTTTATT
The DNA here is from genome assembly GCF_024217435.2 of Syngnathus scovelli. Taxonomy (NCBI): domain Eukaryota; kingdom Metazoa; phylum Chordata; class Actinopteri; order Syngnathiformes; family Syngnathidae; genus Syngnathus; species Syngnathus scovelli. The sequence goes on from NC_090853.1 coordinate 2,068,834, forward strand.
TATCTCCACGGGTTAGATTGCCATAAATGTTTGTGTGGACATTAATGGTCTATAGGAGATGAAGCATTGCCGCTTCAGTGGTGCCATTATGGCATTTGCAGAATTGGTTGTGTTATTTTTAACATTGTTACCCTCTCAGGTAATGTTAATTGAATCAAAACAATATGGATGGATTAAAATATTTAAAAAAAATAATAAATACAAAAAATTATTTGCATTCTTATAATTTTTTCTGTGATTTATTCCAATCCATGAAGCTAAAGCAGATGAGTGATGTATGCGAAGGAAAGAAAAAAACATGATCCAAAACTAGAAAGTGTCTAAGGCAGCAATGTCCAGCGAGCAAGCTATTAATAATTTAACAGTGTTTAATATCATACGGCGAGCTGCTTGGAACACTATCAGAAGAAGAAGAACATCAAGAAAACTGATGGAGTCTACCAGACAGTGTTTATATTATTACAACTATCAATAATATCAGGCCTCTTATTTGTTTTTTTGCGTTAAGTACAAAATACAAAGCTTAAAATATGATCATAAGGTTTGTTGGTTTCTGAAATGTTTATGACACAATCAAAGGTCAAATTAATTATGCATATGCACAGTTATCATTTCTTGATTAAGATGTCAAATTTTTTTTTTTTTTTACCTGACCAGAAAAAAACGATTTTAGTGGTTTTGGGCAAACACAGATCCGAGACGGAAGCTCCCCCGGACTACGCTGGCTCTCTCATGCGGATCCGGCTACTATTGCTGCTGGCGGCGCATCAAGCGGCTAAGCTTTTTGCGATGACCCGCTGCCTCTACAAACAGCTTTACAGTATCCCTGAGCCCGAGTCAGGTATTTTGCTCTCCCCTGTGTGCACAGCCTCCCCCCCTGGAAGAAAGCTCCATCCTTATTCTGTTTTTTTTTTTTTTTTTTTTTCCTGTGTCAACCCTGCACACAGGTTAGTGTGCACCTGCCTTGCTGTGTTTACACAAACACAGATGGCGTACGCACTCTTAAATGAAACGTCAGGGTGATGTCATTCCGAATGCAGCCCGGAGGCTGAGTTTTAGAATTCTGCGCATGCATGACAGGGGAGTGAAGAAAAAAAAGACAAGAAGCATATTACCAAAATACAGCAGCAGGCGTTAGCATTAGTAGTCTGGAGCAATATCATTAAACCACGAAGCAAAACTAGCAGAGCAAAGGATTGACTTATCTCCGACAGTCAGCTTTCATCTAGAATCATTAGACTCTGCCTGACAACTGCTTCTGTGCTTCTACCCCCCCCCTTCCTCGTTATTCCGCTCTCTGTTTCTGCCTCTCCATCAGACACAAACAACGTATATATATTTTTTAATATAATTTTTTTTTAGATATATATATATAATAAAAAATATATATTTTTCTTTTATTTATAAATAATATATATATATATAAAAAATAAAATATATACTATATATTCTTTTCTTTATAAATAATAATATATATACATATAAATAAATAATAATAATAATAATATACATATATCTTTCTTTTATTTATAAATTATATATATATATATACACATATACACATATAAATAAATAATAAAAATAATAATAATATAATATCTATATATATTATTTTTTTCCTCCCAAAGCCACGACTCAGTGAGCAACAAAAGATGTCGAGCGGCTGGCGGCCAGGCCAGCGAAGTGAGCCTGGAAGGAAGTCCGCTGTGGTCTGGCTCGCTTGTTCTTGGAAGCCTTATGAGGTAACATGACTTTGACACTACTGCATGAAGTCAATCCAGATCCTCGTCTCCCGAGCTTATTCACTGGAAGTGGCTACATCACCAGACCCAGGCATTGAAATAAAAGCCATATGAAAAAATATATAATAATGCTCACTTTTAAGTGACACTGACAGAATAATAAAGATTCCTTCGATGCAATCTCATTCAATGGTGCAATGTTGTGGCCAGCGAGCGTAGCTTTTGCTCCCTTACCTGAGGCATTACGGACCTTTATGAATTATGCATATTAACATTAAGATGTAAAGCTTTCTCTCCAGTGTTTGGAGTTTACAATGAGTTAGTCAGTGCAGAAAATCATTTCCATTCCAGTCAAATTATGTCGTTGAAGATAGCAAGGACACAATTGAAATTGCCGCATGCACGACGACATATGAAAACAAAAAGAAATTCGGCAAAAAAATAATAATAATTCAAAGCCCTGCAAAGTGAATTCTGAAATTTCTTTCTACAAAAAACAAAAATATATATATCTAAATAAATATAAAATATTAAAAAATGTGTACATATAAATAATGAATATAATATATATATATATATATATATATATATATATATATATATAAAGATAATTCATTTTGGTATCATGGGAAATGTAGTGCCGCTCTGAACTGTCGCCTCTCAGTGGGAGTTCCACATAACGGGATTGGATACGCTGTGCTAATGGAATTAGTAGCACATCTCGGGATTATGTCACAAAACCAGAAAAGGAAACTCGGATGGATTTGCATGTTTGACAGAAAAACGGCAAAAGCTTAAAAGGGGATATACATCGACTAGCGCAACCATGCTACGTCAACTACAAAATGTTGTGTGAGCTGTTTTGGAAATTCCATTTCACTGTTACAGTACACCTGGGATTGGAGTTAATTAAAACGGCCAGCACCTCTTGGAAAGCCGACTTATTTTTAGCCAAAAGAGCAAAAATGTCACGGTTACCCATACGAGGGACAGAAGATAACGAGAAGCGCCGCTCATGTCAGAAGATGCGCTGCGTTGCTTCTCGCAAACATTAAAGAAAACCCGAGAGGATGACTAAATTGTTCCCCGCTCACTTCGATTGATTTCATACACACGCCGTGCGATTCCCGGGATCAACCGAGCAAGGCGATGACAATTGGCCTAATTAAAAAAAGTCGTGGAATAGCCATCATTTCAAAAATACTGTTTTCAATTTCTTCTTTTATTTGCCGCGTGCGAGTCATCTCGTACGGCTGAGCCGCAGGAGGCGCGGATTTATCGTAAACCGCAACGACGGAAAAGGATTCCGTGGGCCAAGGGGATCGCATGTCTGCGTGAAACAAGAGGAAGAGTATGGATCCAGGACAGTTGGAGCTGGCTGCAGATGATCCCGCTATCCCTAAAGGCACCCCCGAGTCAGCACATTGTCAGGTATAAATCTTGTGCCTCGCGTGGAACACCAAAGTACAGATTGTATTCAGAAGCGGCGGAATTTTTGGAAATGCGGCCTTCAAAGATCAGAACCAAGTTTGACAATGTTGTCTGTCCAGCAGATCGTTTTTCCTGTGCCACCTGTTGCCAGGCAGACTTTACCCAGACGGACTAAAGGAACCACTTGTGCGGCCATTTTGTTTAGCTAATGTTATTTTCGGAGCACTTCCGCATGTTGCCAGAAAGCCTTTCTCTTATTCATAAACGACAGGACAAGATTGGCGAGATCCTATCAACGGAAAAAAAACTCCAATCAACAGGCGTCAATGGTAGTGGGGCGGAGCCAAAAAAAAAAAATTACAAACCCAAATAATTCTTCAGGAAATTCTTCTAAAAATCTGCTCTACGTTTCTTACCAGGAAAATGTAGAAATATTGAAAATAATTCCCAGAAAAATACCCAAAAGTCAAGAGTGGGAGGGCAAGATTGGCGAGATCCTATCAACTGAAAAAAAACAACTCCAGTCAACAGGCGTCAATGGTAGAGGGGCGGAGCCAAAAAAAAATATTACAAACCCAAATAATTCTTGAGGAAATTCTTCTAAGAATCGGCTATATGTTTCTTACCAGGAAAATGTGGAAATATTGAAAAGAATTCCCAGAAAAATACCCAAAAGTCAAGAGTGGGGTGGCAGTGCCCCTGCAGCCCCCCACTCTAGCTCCGCTAGTGGTCCCACCAATTAATAAAGACAAGCACTACAAAAAAATGAATAGATAGATCCACACCAAATCTTTCCGGCACGGCTATATGAATTCCCAACTGTAGAGCCGAGCCCAGTATTGATCTTGTGACTGCACCCGGGATTTCCCTTTGGTTTACCTCTCGCGTGTGACAACGCATTCATTATGAGCATTAGTAGACAAGTGCCCGCTTTCAGCCTTCAAGCAAGGTCATGACGACTTTGGCAATAATAGAAGAAAAGATGTTCTGATGCTTGATGTTTTCCTCCAGTGAAACAATGTGGACTTAAACGGGAAATCTAGACTGTATTTTGCCTGAAGGCTGCTGCCGGGATTTTTTTTCTTTTATTGTGAGCTATCGCCAAACAAAAACGCTTCCTAGTTGGTGTCATTCATATCACAACAGTTACACAAAAAAAACGACGAGTTTTATGGAAATTTCGCTTCAGTCAGAAAGGTGGAAGAAAAATGCAATTTTTTCAGCTATTAATTTCAAATTTATTTTCCCGCATTAACAAGCCGCTAGAGTTTCTAATTATTCCCGAAAAGACGACTATTTGAGCATCAATCACTTTTTTTCTTTTTTTCGCTCAACGACAAAAACAAAGCAAACAATCAGTGTTTGGCGCTGTGTTATCCTCAGCCCGCCCGTCTGTGTCTCGCTGTCAGAACACCTGTTGTTTTTGTCAAAAGCGTTGTTCATTATCCGCCCCTCCCCCCCCCTTGCATCTTTCTTCCTCGTCCACACGTCTTTCACAGTCTTGAGATGCTCCTCATGAATATTTCAATCCCTCGCAACACGAGTTGGCTGATTAGCCTTATTGCTATCTCGTTGTTTCTCGGTAAATTGTAAGATCTGACGAGATCCCCGTCCGGTTCCTTGAGATAAAACATTTGTGAGACCAATGACTATTTTCCTTCTACCAAAATCTTTCCTTCCAGTGAAGAAAAATGAATATTGCAGTTTGTTCTTCCCGTAATTGCACGTCTATGTGGAAAATATTTAAAAAAAAAACGAGTCTAGTAAAGGAATTAATTCCTCAGCCACTGATATTATGCTAATCAACGACGATTGAGTTTAAAATCCTTCAAATGGGCAGTGTGTGTGTTTCTGGTATCATGACACACAAGTCTCCACACGGACCGGGAAGTGAGGTTGAGGTTGGATTTACAAGACCTGAAGGACAGCGGCAACCTTCCGCCTACTCCGTCCGTCTCCCTGGGAGACGGCAGGGAGGAAGGCCCTTCAATTTCCTTCTCTTTCTTTATGCGTCTTGATTTAAATCCAACTCAAGGTTGGATAATGATGACAGTAATTCCATTAAGGCCCGGCCTGTCTTGATATATTTTATTTTCTATACGCCGCTTGTGTCGAGCCGCTGCCTCTCATTTGATCTGAGTGTCCAGCTGCCGATGCGAGGTCTTATCAAAGAGTAGCAGGCCCTTCGTGGTGTTAGCAAAGAGAAGCGACAACTATATCCTCCAGACACACACACACACACACATTGCACGTCCTCACCGCCCAGTTTATCGCGCGTGGCAGAAGCAACAGTTGGTGAGCACCAACGGCGAGGATATTTCTGCAAACAAAGCCGTGTTGTTTTTATGTTTTGCTCCGCTATGTAAACATAAAATAGAGGGCGGGAGAAAGTGGAGGTTGAGGGGGAGGCTGTTGCCACAGCAACCGTAGCTGCGGCGGTCGTCGTCATCACGAGGCTTCTTCCGCTCGGGCGAAGAAGCGCGTATGAGTGGATGCGGAGTGTGTGAGTTTGCTTTCCATGCGGGAGGTGAGGATATCCCCCCCCCCCCCTCCCTCTTTGTATCAGCTGAGAGTGGGCGAGCGAGAGAGAGAGAGAGAGAGAGAGCGACGCCATCACGCAGCGACCGCCGCTGTCGTGCACATTCATCAGTTGGTCTCGCGGGGGGTTGGGGGGGTTGTGTACTCAGCCTCTCTCACACACACACACACACACGACTGCGACAAGACGACAGGTAAGCCCTCCCGAAAATAATCTCGTCTGTTTCCGCCTTGTGCTCTGTTGCCAAGACAGCGCCATCCATTATTAGGGGATTAAGACAACTTGTATTTAATGGTAGGATTTTTTTTTCTTTTTTTACAACTTTGTTGGTGTCTTATATACTATTTTGAAAAATAATTGTGATTTTTTTCCCTAATAATTTAATATGCAATTATTTTTTAAGAGCCTCTTCTGATGTTAATTTGTACTACAACGAGCGACTAAATGTTTTGGTGTCATAAATTACGCTAAAATAAAAGCAACTGCACCAAAAATTAAATTAGGTCAGCCAGTTTACTTATCTACTTCGCTAACTTCCGAAAAACTTTAACTTGCAGTGTTTTTTAAGTGTTTACACATCGTAAAATTTGACCAAATAAGTTTAGGTTATCTGTCGGGTGCAAGATTTTGGTTTTTAAAAAGTCACTAAGCATTGTGTAATTATTTTAATTGTAATTCTGTCATTGAAGTTGTGCTTCGGTGACCTGCTGACTCAGCAAGTGTGCTTGTACGTTTTCCTAACCGACACTCTGGATCGACTGTCGACTTTGAGCAGACTTGGTTACTCTTACCCAAGATTGGGTTAATTACTTGAACCAAGGCTGAAAATTGGATTTGGGCTGGCTGAAGTCAATTCAATGAAACACTTTGAAAAAATTGTTTCCCACACCGATGTGAGCGACTTGCCGTGGTGACCCGTGACGGAGGAGGTTATCTCTAAATACAATTAGTTAAGTGAAGCTACATAGCTAACCTGATACCCCATTTCTTGCTAGCTTAAACTCATCAAGTAAAGCTACAGGGCTAACCTGATAACCCATTTCTTGGTAGCGTAAACTCATCAGCTTGGTTTTTTGCCCGAGTTAGATCAAAATCTTGACTCCTGGGTGAAATTCTAAACCCAAAGCGCTTGATCTCTTGCCCCATAACTTCAAACGTCGTCTTTAAAAGGTCATTGTGTGGTTTTAGCTAGCAGACGCCGGCTGCAGCGGCTCTTGAAACGTAATTACCTTATTAAGGGACTCAAATGGGAGATTTTGTTTCTGGATCATGTGATTCCACGGAGAAATCATGTTTCGGTCTCGTGTGCAGACGTTCCGCTCGGTCCAAATAGGCCCTGAGTGAAAAATAGCTTGCAAATAGAAGCTAAACGAATGGGCGGCCGAGTCGGGTTGCACGCTGATCCCTGAAGAACGCCGGCTACATCGCCGCTCATTTCACTTATATTGGCCTCGGCACGGTTGTTACGTTTTATCGGGCCGCCTGCGTGCACGTGTGGGCACGGCAAGAAAATATGAAAATAACATGTAGATTGGATGTTAAGTCTTTTCCATTTTCCGTTGGCTCCATTTAGCCCAAATTCATTTTCCCGCCGCTTCTCTAAAAGCAGCTCAGAAGTGTGTTGACAGTTTGAGATTTGTGTCCGAATGTAAAGTGCATTATAAATAAAATCGATTATTATTAAGTTACACACACATCTACATATATTCATTTCATGAGACGTTTAAAATAATCGCCGGGTAAAAAGAGTTTTTCGGAACCGCCATTTGACATAAAAGTACGACGATTAAGAAAAGTCATAAATATTCAGCATGTTAGGGGAAAAAAGTGACGTGAAATCCATTACGACCGAGCCGAGACCACTTAAAGCGGATCACCTTGCTGGAAGTTTCCATAAAAATAAAAATAATAATATCTGTAGCTTCTCTCGCTGTCAGTTGAGTTTTTTGGCCTCGCTTAGCATGAAAGATGATCGATGGCTCCAGATGTCGCCGTTAAATTCTCGCTCTCTTACTCCGTGTGTTCTTTTTCCTCTTACGCCTTCCTCGTTTTCTTCTCGGAATAGGCGGCGGTGGCCTTTTTAAGGGATCGCAAAAAAATGTTTAGCAAGCGTACATTTCCGCTCACACCCTCGTTCTCCCTAAACTGACATCACTGGTGTCAAACTCGAGGCCCGGGGGTCCAGATACGGCCCGGCAAATCATTTTATGTGGCCCGCGAAGACAATTTGTGCATTCATGTGTCAATACTAAAATTACAAATTGTCTTCACTAATAAAAAAAAAATGGAAAAATTGCTAGAAATATTTATTAGCATTCATCTTTTTTAAAATTTTAAACAGTTTTTACTAGTCTCTGATTTCAAAAGTAGTTATTCATCAGTTTGTTGCGTATCCTATAATATAATATAATATAATATAATATAATATAATATAATATAATATAATATAATATAATATAATATACAATAAAGCAGACTGACTTTGAAATAATATAATATAATATAATATAATATAATATAATATAATATAATATAATATAATATAATATAATATCACTATTTAACATTTCCTGCTTTCACCTACTTCAAAATTCCATTCAATTTTAAAGTCATGCAAAATCTAAATAAGAAATATCATTTCAAGCCGAGTGTCTTCTGCGTGAACCCTCAGCGTTAGAAGTAAACACAAATCCCGTTTGGGGTGACATCACGCTATGTATTTTTAGAGTCCATCTGTAAACAATCATAAGCTTGTGATTTCTGTGCAATGCCTTGAAGGCGCTTCCAGGGCCTTTTGCGAGTCAGACGGTGGGGAAAGGGCTCTTGAAATCGTCATTTCATATTGTCGCTTCGACCGTGGGGACATATTGTAAATATTTATACATGCAGGTCCATAGTATGAGCTCTGGGGAGGAGGCTCCTGTCAAATCACACACGCAAACACACACGAGCCAATGTAGTGATACATTCCCAGCACATGACTTGTTGCAGTCACACGTCAGTGAGTGTGAGTCGCTTAGTAACATCCACCTGACACACACACACACACACACACTCACATGCATGCACCTGACGTAATGTTGCTGGAGTTTGCCGCCATGGCAACACTCTTGCTGTCCCGGAGCGGACGGATGCTGGAGAGTGTGTTTATTACTGCGTCACATTGAAAGGTCTTCCGAACACAGGGTGTCGGAAAAAAATTTAAAAATATTGAAATATGAATAGATATCTATACAGATTCTAGAGGTGCTTCCCAAAGTAAATGGAATATTGACGCCTATATGGCAGTGAAGGAATATTGGTTTTAAATTGTGGGGGTGAAAAAAAAAAAAAAATCAACGATATATCGGACTCCGACAAAGAAAGTTTGAGCCAGCGTTTGTTTTTGTCACGCAGAACTTATCTAATTCAAAAGATGCACAAATTGAATTCTTGAACGCAGCCCAGCGCCACTCAAGTCTTGTTTGTCCCTCGACCGTTGCCAAATGTTGATGACAGCCGTCAAACCAAATGGAAACGCCGGCCAAAACATCCTTGATGAAAAAGCCTTTTTTTTCACCTCCAGCTTTTCATCTCAGAAACATTTACACCAAAGCATCCAAAATCTGGCGGCCCTTTTTTTTTTTTTTGACTTTTAAAACACGGCGTTACAAAATCAGAATTTCTACGCCTACCTGTTGAAAAACGACAACACAGACAAAATGTCAACCGAATGAGATGTTGAAACAAAAACTGCTGGAGGTTTTTTACGACGATGACCCTTTGACCCTGGAATCGATTCACTTCTGTTTCCATTATTTCCTTTGGGACAACATTGATTCCAAAGTGAACCTCCGTCCTTTCACCTATTGTCTTCGACCTTGGCTATGTTTACCGTGCATTTTTTTTTTGTTCTTACTCTGCTCTCGTGGTTGGAAAGTGAAAAAGGGAAGGTGTGTGGGTGCAGGTGGTGTAAAAAAAAAAAAAAACTGCATCTGGATAAGAGGTAGAGGCTGCAGATGGTGGCGAGACAAGGACGAGGGAGGGGCCAGAACACCCTCGGCGCTTTATTTTCACACTATATAAAATCATAGGAGTCGACAGTAGAAGTTTGTTCAAGACCCCCCTTTCCTCCCGACCTCCCGCCCCCTCTATTAACCTCCCCCCTCCCCTTTCCACACCTCCTCCTTTCTGTATACGACCCCGGCCGTGAGATTCCTGCTGCGGATAAATTGTGTGTGACACGTTTAGCCTGCGCTGCCTTAGATGGAGACGGCGTGCGCGCCACTGAATGCGGCGAGTCTCTGCCAAGAGGGAAGGCGGAAGAGGGAGTGAAGGGCGGGCGAGCGAGCGAGCGAGGGAGGGAGGGAGGGGAGGAAGAAGGAGGAAGGGAAAGGAGGAGGAGGAAGGGGGGGAGGCAGTGACAGAGGGGAGAGGAGTGCCGCCAAGCAAGCATGAGGTTTTCACTTTCCATTCTCCTCTCAGCAGCAGTCAGATGAGAGTCCTTGCGCACAGTAAGTCTGTTTACTCTCCGTGTGTGTGTGCGACATATAGTGTGTGTGGATATACGTGTGTGTGTTTAGACGCCAGCACGACTTGTCTCTCATTATTTACTCCCGCTCGCTTCTGCCATATCACTTTTTGGAATATTTTACCAACCATCTGGATGTCAGTGGGATGGATCCTTGTGTCTGTGTGTGTCTGTGTGTAGTTGCGCATATCCACGGCATGCAGATGGGCAGCGTGCTTCTCCACTAATGTGCAGTAGTGTGAGGCGGGACACTTAATGTGGAAAAGAGCTGAGCGGACAAACAAATGGGCGAGCGTCAGTGTTTAATGTTGCACGGAGTTGTTGGCGAACACACAAACACACACGTACACACACGTTGAGACATTGACACACATCCTCAGTTCTGGCAGACTCTATTTCTCACACTCTTCCAGTTGGACAGCAGTGTTGTGAGTCCTACTGTTGATGCTGTGGATGAATGACAAAACACACACACACACACGTTTCCGACACTATTGGCAGCCATGCTCAGGAAAATATTAACACACACACGCACGAACGCACACAAGTAGTCCGTATTGAATTCTGCATTAGTTTGGGATGCAAATGGTCTGATTTGACAGCACTTTTGTTTGAATTGTTATCAGTCTTTGGGTTGTGTGTATCGACTTGTGAGGTTGTTCATGGAGGTGGCTCCCACCCAAAGGTTCATTAAAGCCGACGTTTTGATGCAGAGGCGTCACGGAGGAGGCGAACGAACGCCTTCCAAAAAACCTTTGAAGGGAAAATGATAAGCGCCGCTTGCCTGGTATTCGTTTACGGTACCAAAAAAACTTCTGATCCGATCGTATGATAGTTTGCTGTTGTCATGTTGTCATGTGCCGATTGATCAATGACATCATTGATCGGATCTGCAAAATAGGACAGTAGAGCAAACACAATCTCAGTCACTCGAGGGACATTCTGTGCTAACGTTGGTAATAAATCTTTTCCCGGGATATATAGTCAGATTGTGTAATATTTTTTTCGAATATTTGTAATTAAGTTTGGCTATTTAAAGGCCTTTCTGGTGTTTAAAGAGATTGGGCAGATTAATCCAATTTTGATTGGATCGTTTTTTTTTTTTTTGCTCGATTTCATCCAAAATCCGTCATCTGCATTGGGCTGATGTGCGAATATCTGCAATGCATCTGAACATTCTGGAAGATTACAATGTAGCCATATGGCTGGGGAGTATGGAGGACCAAAATTGGCAAAAATAAATAAATGTGAAAATAATAAAATATATATGAATTAAAATTACATTAAAATATAAATTAATTCAATTATATTTATTTTTTTCCATTTATTTTTATTATTTTTTTATCGGATTCATTTGTACTTTTATTTGTATTTCCACATATTTTCTATAATGTCATTTTTATGATATACCTATTATTAGAACTTTTATTTATTTTGGCAGATTTTGTCCTTTAATGCCGAAGAAAATGGGAAGAAGTTCACTTGGCTGACTTCCATTCAAGTTAATTTCCCATTCACTGACGGCGTGTCTGTCTCCGTATGTGTTTGGCTGGCAACCAGTCCAGGTTGTTATCGTAACGTCGGTGGCCAGAGGGGATAAAGTTCCATCAACTCCCCCAATTTCGTGGCCAGATTGTCACGTCGACGAGTGCTAACACTCCAACGCTAGCAATCGCTCTCCCTCTCATCCCACCACTTCCTCGCCCTTCTTTTCTCCCGTGACTCGTCTGTGTTTCTCTTTTAATGTCTGCTCGAGAAAAAAGAAAAAAAAAAGGCGTCGCCTCAGATCAGAGCAGACAGACTCACAAGGTCATCGGAGGAAAGAACCGCATCTCGAATCTTTCATGGTGGGGGGAAAAAAAACTGGATTGGAATTTGTGGAATTACATGTAAAAAAAAATAACAATAAATCTGTCAGACTTTTTCTTCCTCTAACCCTGAAGGGTCATCTGCTGAATGCAGATGTGTTTGAACAAAAAAAAAAAAACTGAGCTGTGATCAAGTAGAAGGTGATGGGGAGTACGACACAGAGCACGCCACGGGCGTTTAGAGAGACACAAAGATGGCCGGGGGGAGTCCTTTGAGAGCATTTGGCGAGTGGCAACATCGCAGGCCAGTCACTCAATGGCGTGTGATTGCTATTTTCCCAGCAGTCTGTAAAGCTGTCGCCCCCCCCAACACACACTCGCAGAAGATGTAATCTTTGGTAAATACAGCCGGCCCCCTCGGAGTTTACCCGTCGTGATTTCCGCAGATTACCTTGTCAAACGTGAGCCATTAGTCATAGTCGAGAGAAGTGGACAGATTACTGCCTGTTTGGCCCTCACGCTGCTTTTCGCCGAGATGGCCCCGGTTTAGAAAAATGACCGCATGGTGTTTAAAAAAACAACAACAAAAAAAAACATGTTGATGTCAGAATGACATCGCTGTGGTTATGAAGGAGAAAGAAATACACCTGCACGGTTTAATGAGCGCTAGTACAGTGGTTCGTGTTTTCTGCCATTTTAGAGTGAATAGAGAGCAGTCATTACGTTGCAAAATAACTGCCGGAACGCTCCCCGATTTTTTTGGCGTAGCACCAAATCGTTCGAGAGGAAGTAGTGACCATTTCATTTGAACATTCTTCCGTCATAGTTTAAATGTGTCAGTCAAAACAAAATGACATTATGTGATTAACTCGCTGGTCGTGAATTACATTTTAAAGAAACAGATGAGTTCTTTTGACGCTGGACTGAATAGCGAGAACGCTGTACAGTTGACGTTATCTAGCAGGCTAGCCATGGAACTGGATAGCATTCTGTTACAGTTGACGTTAGTGAGCAGGCTAGCCGCTGAACTGGATAGGATTCTGAACAGTTAATGTTTGCTAGCAAGCTAGCCGCTGAACTGCATAGCATTCTGTACAGTTAATGTTAGCTAGCAGGCTAGTCGCTGAACTGGATAGCATTCTGTTACAGTTGACGTTAGTGAGCAGGCTAGCCGCTGAACTGGATAGGATTCTGAACAGTTCATGTTAGCTAGAAAGCTAGCCGCTGAACTGCATAGCATTCTGTACAGTTAATGTTAGCTAGCATGCTAGCCGCTGAACTGGATAGCATTCTGTTACAGTTGACGTTAGCTAGGAGGCTAGTCAATTAGCTTAACAGTTGTTGTTAGCTAGCAGGCTAGCCATTAAGTTTTGCTAAATGACTCAAAGACAACCAGACCAAACATTTTACACATATTTGTGAGAAAACGCCTTCCACAAACACAACAATGGGAGGTTTGTTTCCCAGTCCCTGCCATCAACTAGAGCATATAAAAGATAGTATCTCCAGTCCAGATACATACACAGTGCCATCCTTGGGAGAAAAAAAAAAGGTCATGGTCAGTTGTCTTCCATTCACCACCCGCATCGTAAGCAGATACTTCTCATCGATGCAAGCGAGCCTGCGTTTCAGATTTATGAGCCTTTCAAAAATGCAAGTATCAAATGCCAAGAACTCTGACGAGGCATTTTGAGGCTTCTAAGTGAAGACTGCTGTTTCTTTGCAAAAATGGCCATTTTTGGAAATGGGTTTACGTCATCAAGATTGTTTTGCTTGCAAGTATTTCCGTCTTTAGTCACACGTTGGGTATCTTGCGCTTTCGGGTCATCGCTAGTCAACGAGGCATTTCCTGAACTGATCTCGACATCGAAACTTACAAATCACATGGTGTGTAATCATCAGTTTTATGACTCCTGGTTCTTGCTTAGTCTTTATTAGTATTAGTTCTTTATTGAGAACTTATTAATAATAAAGTATTGCGCAATCAACTAAAAAAGTCTCAAATGACGATTTCTGTACAAAATAAATCCATTTAAAAATAAACGCTGATAGATTTACCTATCCCAACCGACATCAGATCATATCTTGCGTTTGTCTCATTTGCACGTCGGTCTGGTCCGACAACACTAAACATCTGCTCGACGGAAGCGAAAAGACTCGATGTACTGTACTGTATGTCTCTCTATAATGATAGCGGCTCTGTGGGCGAAGAAGGCCGTAAAATCACCCGAGGGAGCTTTTTTTTCCCGACTTTTTCCCCTTGACCGACCACCCCACCTATTACGACTGCATCTCCTGCACTTTTTTTATACCCGTTATGTCTCCGTCTGTCTCGGACGTTTACTCTGGTCTTCCGATCGTTCCTTCTTCCTCTCGCGTTCTTTACACAGCGACGTATACCCTCCTCCATTGTTATTCCTGCGAGGAGCAGACCAGTCTGGCGGTGGCTTGCTTTATGTCCATGAACTCAGTGACACCCTCGCTGCCGCCGCCCGTCGCCGCTGCTGCTGCTGCTGCTGCTGCATTACGCCGCACTAGCGTTAGCACAAGCAGCTTTTAAAATCCATCTATCTTGACTCTTTTTGCCGTCATTAAGGGGAAGCTAGAGTCTCTCTGTGGCCATAGATTTACTTTAATGTGACATCTGAAACCGTATCCCAACAATAGATATTTGATATTCAGTACAGAGCGAGCGATTCAACTGATTTCGGCACATTTGGGGAGGGAAAAAAATATTCTGAATTTGTGTCTGTCTGATTTCCTGTCGCTGTTGGCACTCATTCGAACAGCGAGTGGGTGAAGCTGGCACTTTGTAGATCTGCGGGGTACAATCGCAAATTCTGCCTAGCAACAAGTGGTCAGGCAAGCGTATTTGTAGTTTTTCCTGGTATGTAATCTAACTACAGCAGTGATTTTTTTTCTAATGTCAACATGACTGGACAGGGGGGGGGTAAAAAAACAAACACAGGCACTAGGTTTGTTTTTTCAAATGAAGGAGAGAGTCTTTGCTCTCCAAAGAGCGATAGTCAATGTTAATCGTATGCACACATATTACTCATGCGCCCGAGTCTTGAATATCAATGGCGCTGTTGACCTTCCATTCATCTCCTAGCTTGCGTCCTCCCTCCACGATGCAGATCTGCCGCCTCATGCTTAGCAGTCCGCACTCGCGTGCGAGCGTGTTTCGAATAGAAATGAAGTCCAACGTTGCGTTGATGGCACGATGGATTGACTTCATCCGACGTGGGAATGATGAGCGCTCAAAGGCAACACGGGCGAGTCCAATCACAAACTCGCGGGGGGAAGGGGGGGGCGTGGCCTGAGTTATTGCTCGACATGGATTCTCACGCCCGGGGTCTCATTAATTCATTAATACGGTCGTCGCCTTGGCAAGGTGTCGGATCCGAGTCGAGCAAACAATTATTCTCTGACGTCTGATTTAATTATATAGGTATTTTTAGATTATTATTAAACCTGCTTATATCAAAATGTATGGAGAGCTTGACTCACAAATAGGTAGGCTGATTTTTTATTTTTTTTAGTACAGCTTTGACATTTACCGTCGTCGGTATCGTTAACCCCCGCTGATGCGACCGGTTACAAAATTGCGCAGATGGGAAATGCACAGTTGGTAGTATACAACGCTCGTAACGACATATGTGGAGGGGGGGGGGGGGGGGATGGGGGGGGGAGCGCAACTGGAAAGGTGATAAGCTCGCATTGGAAATGCTGACAGCGTTGGCACACGTCCGTTGAGGGATGCTGAAATGTTAATTGATCTTTTCCGTGGAAACAAGCAATCAGTGCTCAACGCAAAGTTTGGGCTAATGGGAAAATATTTGGCCTGAAGCCATGACTGTCAATTAAAAACCTGGGCCTGATTGGGAAGTCGGTGAGGCATACGAGTTTTACAAGTTTAAGCTACGCAGTTGTAAAAGAACAACGTTTTTATGGCTTTTTTTTCTTATTAGTACTGAAAAACATTAGATGCTAGCTAGCGATCTAGCTAGTGAGCTAGCTAAAGATCTAGCTAGCTAAAGATCTAGTTAGCTAAATAGATAGCTAGATAGAGAGAGAGAGAGAGAGAGAGAGAGAGAGAGAGAGAGAGAGAGAGAGAGAGAGAGAGAGAGAGAGAGGGAGGGAGGGAGAGAGAGAGAGAGAGAGAGAGAGAGAGAGAGAGAGAGAGGGAGAGGGAGAGGGAGAGGGAGAGGGAGAGGGAGAGGGAGAGGGAGAGGGAGAGGGAGAGGGAGAGGGAGAGGAGAGAGAGAGAGAGAGAGAGAGAGAGAGAGAGAGAGAGAGAGAGAGAGAGAGAGAGAGAGAGAGAGAGAGATAGATAGATAGATAGATAGATAGATAGATAGATAGATAGATAGATAGATAGATAGATAGATAGATAGATAGATAGATAGATAGATAGATAGATAGATAGATAGATAGATAGATAGATAGATAGATAGGATTATGCTTGTTGTATTTAAAACCGGAGTGTGTGTTCTCTGCTTAAGGTTTCTAGATTAGGATCCCCCAAAATTTTCATGACTTAGTGGGAAGCCCTCCTGTTTGCCTGGTGGGACTGAAGCGGACTCCTGAGTATTTGCGACACACACTTCTCACCGTGTTGTTTCCAACCTGCCATCTTTTGCCAGCTAGTAGCTACAACCGCTTTTAGCTTCCCTCCTCCACCGCTTGGCTCCTTCCCAGCGCCCCCTCCCTCCCGTCGTTCTCTTCGGTCCTATCAGTGTAAAGGTCAGCTCAGGTCCAGCATCCACAGCGTCGCCGTTTGTAATACGACGCGTCCGACGTCTGCTTTTTGCCGCGTCAGTCAGTAAGCGGGGCCTTTAACCGCTCACATTACCAAACGACCGCGTGGCTTTTCTGCTTTGCTTAGCTGAAGTTTTTATTGAATTTTCAAATTCGACACAACACATCTTGTCAAATTACATATTAAACATATTGCGGCCTGCTTTATTTCGTTTTGCTTTCGTTTCTTCCCCTGTCTTCTCTGTTCACCTTCTTTATATATCAAGAAAGAATATTACTTTTAGTAATAAAAAAAAAAAAATGCAGTTCAGGCAATCTTTTGCCGCCCTTGGCCGACACCACGTAAATAGCACACTTTATTTCCCCTTCATTTGGTTTTTAATCATCATTGCGAAGCCTAGGTTTATTATCATGAATCAAAAGTAATCACCCTTGTCTATATCAAGGCTTATTGCCACAAGCCTCCAAATAATCCCGTGGAGCTAAATGAGCGGCACCGTTATAGCAAGCATATTAGCGCCGGATCCGATGGCGTTGCGTAAACAAGGTGCTACATTATTGAGCTCGTTGTTGATAGCGGCGAGAATTACAGTCGGTATAACTTGATACGATGCGATATTATCACAATATTTTGCCGATGATAAAAGAGACATCTACAGAATATAAGTTAAAACCTGACCGTGTGGTTTCGCCGATACGATACTTTGTGATATCAGTATTTGGGGCATCGATACGTTTGCCCCATCCTTGATACTGCATGGTCAGAGGTTATGCTGTGATACATCACGGTATTGATATTTTGTCCCGCCTCTAATTGAGACCGTACTTGTCAAAGATTATGATGTGATATATCACAATATCGATGTTGTGTCCGACCGCTATTCGAGACTGGATCTTGAGAATTTATCATGTGATATTTTGGTCCACCTCTGGATGTATCAACACGATATTTCCAATTTGGACCTTTGAGTGAGGGGTCAAAGGGTGTCAGGTGGGTAGGGCGCATTACTGCCACACTTCTCTCCCTTTGTCGACATTGTCTGGAGTTGATCTGGCGGTATAATCATATCTGTTGCCTCAGGCTATGGAAAATGGCCGCATGCATTATTCACAAGCGCTGAGATGCTTATTGATGAAGCCCTTATTTATTTATTTCCTCCTCAACACCGTTCCTCACAGTTTTAGCCTTGTTCCGTCCGTCACAGTCTCATTTATTCATGCGACGGACCGTACCCGTGGCTCGTTTTGTCACGGCTCTTGAGCGGCGGCCTCGGTGAGATTGCCTTTTTTTGTCTAATTGCAATTCGGACGCTTCGGGCTCGCGTTCTATTCATGTGGTCATTGAATGTTAAGAGTATTTGTTTTCATTCCCGTAAAGAAATGACAGCATGACGGCAGAGCTCAATATCCAAGACGGATTTTTTTCTTCTGAGCAATGACAATAAAGGTTGGGAAGACTTTGTATATTGTTTGGTGTTAAGGCGTTCTGCGTTCTTTCATGTGTATTATTCCTGAGCTGTATTGAAAAAAAAAAAACTGCAATATAGGCAGCATGATAGCGATTATTAAAACACCTCCGAACTATTTTAATTTGTGTAAAGTATATAATTGTTTAAAGTTGCTCAAAACTACACAAAAAAAATACATTTAGTAATTTAGAAGAACATTTCACTAAGCTAAGAGATTTAGAATTTCTTGAAATTCTCGATCCTAAGGGTACTTCAACCAAAGTTAATAAAACACTTGGGAGCTAGTTTAAATTTATGGAGAAAAGAAAAATACCACATTTTGTCTCCTTAAGATCTTTTGTTGGTTCAGCTCCTTTTTCAAGTATCACAAAAATACTCGTAAAAACTGAACTGAGGTTGGTTTCGCGTTTCAGCTCCCTCAAAAAGTAAATCAAAACTGCACATTATCGTTATTATCATTAGCGTGTGTAGATTGTGCGATGCTGTCGCATCACAAGGCCAGCGCAACAGTGGCTCATTTGAAGTCCGCATTGACCCAGGGGAGCAATTTGGATAGGAAATGGCCTCCGTCCTTCACTGACATTCTGCCCCCATCGTGAATCAGCGATCCCTTTTGCTCTGCACTCAGAGTTTCATTACGTGCAGCTTTTTGTAGCATCTGACGTCGATTATTTGAGGAGAGATGGTGTCCCAATACTTTTGACCAATGTTTATGAATAACGAGACTTATTGCGCATCTTTATATTTAATAGTCTGGTAATGGCAGTGCTCCCTCTTTAGTCGAGTTCCTTCCAGATGTAGTGGGTAATTCTAACCTCAACACCCCCCCCATACACACACACACACACACACGGCTGAAAATATCAACTTTGGCACAAAAAAGTCGTCCACGACTGGCCCAGTCCGGATAAAACCGCACTTTTATTGCTCTTTTTATTTTTAACCTCTATTTATTTCTTGGCTATTCTTGCTTCAGTCTCTGAAGCTTGCAGCCAGTGGCTAGCTTGTTAGCAGCGGTTTCTAGTGGCTAATGCTAGCAATTGTTTTTATATTCTCATTTCACGCACGAAATAGGAATGCTTTGAACTCCAAGTACGTGTGATTTTTAAGGGGTATTATCACAAATTGTATCCTGATTCTAAATTACGGAAAGATGTGTTAAATAAAGTGCACCTAACAATAGAGTATTCATAAACACATCTGCTGTAGTGAGCGGGGGATGGAGAAGTGATGTAACACCATGTGGGCTGTGGGCATGAGGGTGCTTTACTTTGCTGAGAGTATTTTTTATTTTGGTGAGAGCAAAGAGGTCTAAATGTGTTTTTTGTCAGCGGCAATCTAATAAGGACGTGGAAGAGAGTATCATCCAACTCGCTGCGATGCTCGCGTCGCCCTCGTCTCTCTTGTCAGTGGCCGACTGCCAACGCTGATATTACTACCATCTCATTACAAGATTGGGAAGATTGGCAGCTCAGTTGAGAAAGTTAAACAGTTTTTATTAGTGTCATTCAGAAGGGGAAGCTAGTAATTAGCATGTCTGACACGCAGTTGGCGAGGTTCCGGGTTAGCTTCCAGATCATACACAGCTAGCATAACATACAAGTTAGCCTTGAAACAAAAACACTCGTTGTCTATGATGTAACCATTCAGAAAAAGCCGAGCGTTATTGCTGCCTTCTGGAAATGTGTAACCTTGGATTTGACAATATTTATTCAAACCATGTCCAAGGCAGCATTGTACAATAATGGTGGCAGCAATTAAAAGATAAACTTGATCTATTAGTTATACCACTAAATTTAGCACGGCTGGTTATGCATAAAAAATGCTGTCTGGGTATGAAGTAATTTAATAAAAGCTAAAGATTAATTTTGTTGTTATCTTTTCTATTTATTCTCAATATAATTAAAGATGATGTACCTTAAATGTGAAAGGACACAGTTAAGAAGGTCATCCACCATGTTTGTAGTTGACTTTTAACGGAAACGCTTTGAGATCGAAACTGAATAGGGTTTGGTTCAACCCACATTTTCTGATACAGACGCTTATCCAAATAATAATTTGTGGAATTACTTTCCTGACGAGTGAGCAGACACAAGAAAGAAGACACCATGCGGTTCTCGGTTTACGACGCTACCGGCTAGTTTTGAGGTCGTGAAAACTCTCATTTATCGTCATACGGACTCTTGTTTGATTAGCTTGGTTTATTTTTTTTTTACTATGGGTTCATAGACATGTCTAAGAACGTCTAAGAAACATGACAAAAAAATTGGTTGTTAGCGACTGCCTCTGAATCAGTGCGTAGCTAAGCTTCTGTTTGAGTGTGTTGTCCCGCTGACACCATTCCCTCCTTCTCCACAGAGAGAAGTGCCTTCTTCCTCTCCCGCCCGTGGATCTTGGACTCCGCTGAACCCCGCCACAGTCGTCAGCGCTGCCCCGCTGGGCCGTCGACGCCATCCACTGCGCCACTGAAACGCTAACGTCGGGGCCCCTCCCTCCCTGCTTGCCTGCGCAGATAAAGCCCGATGTTGAGAACAAACAGATACAATCAGCCGCTGTGAGCGGGAAGAAGATCGTGGCTCTCGCAGTCGTCTCCACCGCACCCTCCCCTTTCTGCTTCTTCCCATCATGAGCCGACGCGATCAATAATGTTTTACCATCCTTTCGTCTGACAGTCGAGCCGAGGAGCGAGCCGATATTTGACCGCTAAAGGCTTCCTATTTGAGGCAAGCGGGCCCCGAGGATGGGCTACAGGTTGTAGAGCCTCAAGAGGCCTCCCCTGACTCACATCCAGACAAAGACCTTTTCGAGCCCCACCGTCTCCCATGTCATTGACTTTTCCATCCTCATTAGCAACACACAGGCGTGCTCGTAATTGCATTTGCCGGATATACATTCTTTTTCATCGGGCAACCTCGGCCGCTTCCGCAACTGCTGTCGTTCCGGTTCCAAAATGGCGGTGAACGTAACGCCCATCCGGGACACAAAGTGGCTGACTTTGGAGGTGTGTCGGGAGTTCCAGAGGGGGACGTGCTCGAGGCCGGACAACGAGTGCAAGTTCGCCCACCCCGCCAAGAGCTGCCAAGTGGAAAACGGCCGAGTCATTGCCTGTTTTGACTCGCTCAAGGTGAGAGTGACAAACAATCATCACTGAGCCATTCATCACGCTGGTTTTTTTGGGGGGTTATGTTTTTTTACAGCTCCTAATAGAGACAACTATTGTCTGTAGTTGTTTTACGTCGGAATCGTAGTCTCGCCGATGCTTTGATGATTCATAGCTTTCAATCAGTGTTTGTTTGTTCCTGTGGCGGTCATCGCAAAAACATCTGTGAATGAGATTGAGAAATTCCTTCATAGCAGACAAGTTAACCGGCGGGGTCTCTGGGTGGGACTGCTGAGGTTTCTATCACTGAGAAGAACAATGAGGGTGTTGTTTATGTCCAAGACTCTATACGTAAGAGTGTTTGTTTCATGTTGTGGTCACACAACATGGGGGTTTCTCGGAAAGCTCCGCAATTAACTCTATTTTTTACCCTGGCACTCGGACAACACACTTCCACTGTGCGGCTCCACTTTCTCGTCCTCCCTAAGACGAACGAGGGACAGGAAACTCCAGCAGGACAGATGGACATCAACACTCGGGGAGTCATCACAGTTTCAAGTCCTCAGAGTGTCGTACGACATCTCCTATATGTAAATATTCACAATGTCGGACTACATGAGTTATTTATTTCGGTGTGGGGAATTCAGTCGGGTATTCGTCCCTAAGTTCTAAGGTTAGGTGTTTAAAATATCAACTGAGGACTTCGAGAGTGTGTGAATGCTTGTATACGTGCCCCGCGATTAGCCGGGTCGACACGGAGCATTCCGATTGGAACGAGTGTAACCGTAGGCGGCGGCGAGGTAAAGGGTTGTGAGTCGCAACCCCGCCGGTGATATCATCGCTTCAGTGCCGCGAGGCTCAAGTGGGCAGAGAGCATCGGAATTCCACTGTTCTATTTAGCAATGAGCAGCGTGTAATTTGGCTCCTATCTGATTGGCAAGCCACGTAACCGGAGAGCCGAGCTGGAAGTCCGTCAAGCCGACCGTAGCTTACCTTGGCTTAAAAGCTGAGCCTGCTTCTGCTTCAGCTGGCCTCTGTATTACCAACATTATTCTTATAAATGGCGGCTGCCTGGATGCTGGGATGCCTGCGCGGGGTTCGGTAGGTACAGGTAAGACAGGACCGGACAAATGGAGGCTGCCGGGGCCTGCTTAGATCATGAGAACAGACACGACTATCCGTGCCAGGGCATTCCGCGGCATGCCTCCCTGACAGTTTGATATATCTGCTTTATCTGCACATGGACTCAAAACACACATCCAGGCGTGGAGTGGAGGGGGCAGTTTTGGACCCAACGTCTTTTCATTTCAAAAAAAGAGTCGACACTGATAACAAATGCACGAATATTCGCCGGTGAGCTATCCCGGTGGATTTTGGGTACGCATCAGCCATTCGCGCTCATATTCACAGCTATGCACGACTGTATGAATTTATAATCTTTGTGAATGTTTGTGGAATGGAAGAGGAATACAGAGTACCTGGAAGAAAAACCGACGCAGGGATGCAAAAATGTGAATCCATCAGGAACACACTTAAAATCCTCATGCACGGTTGCCAAATATAACCAACACGAAGTATGTGATAACCCGAGGAAATAACTAATTTTAGGGTAACGTTCGTTGCGGGGACTTGGTTGCGTAACACTTGCTTTGTGAGGACAGGATCCTTCATGGACGCATTCGAAACTTTCAATTATGTGTTTTTGGTGCGCTTGAGAGGATGCCGCACTTGGGATAAGACCTCTTTGAAACGGAGACGTGCTCGAGCTCCTTTAATCTGCTCTCCTTCATTCTGCTCTCGTTAATCTCTCGGCTGCGTCCTCAACATGTACAGCATGTTATTATTTATACTCTAAGGATAGGCGATGGGCGTTTCGGCCTCGAGGGGTACTTCCGCGTTAGCGTAAGAGCTCCGTTGGTCGTGGAGGCTTAGGTCAAATGGCTGCACACTTTTCTTCTTTAACCAGCCAACAACCTTTCAAGGCTTGTTTGTCTACGTCAAAGAGAGAAGAACCCTGTTAAATTTTAATGAGATCGAGATGGACTCTAAAGACGTCGGCCCGTAATGCCTTTGGGTATGCACGCTATTACACGGCATTGTTACGTTTGTTGTCCCTTCGTTCGGTTACATTTGAATGTTATGTATGAGTTAAAGCAATGTCCATTTTTAGATCTCATATTGGCGGGCCGGGCCGAACGGGATCCGTCCTGGTTGATCCTTCAGTTCTTAGCCCGCACAAGACATTACGAAAGGAGGCTTTTATTAGCCCGCGGCCATGAAGCAAGCCGAGAGCAGACAGCCGCTATCAACGCAGCCTCACTCGATCCCCCCCCCCACCCCGAAAGTCCTCTTCTAAATGTCTCGGTGTCCTCAGAGAGGGTTGGCCACCGTTTTTACGTCCATCTGCGGATACGCTGTCTCAGCACGCGCACACATCCATCTTAAAAGACGCCGCGTCAGCATGAAAACATGGCATAACAACTCCAGAGCCAAAATACGCACAAGGGTGAACTTTGCGATTGTCCAGGGTCACCTTTTTTTAGTCGGGACATGTTTCTTGTGACCCACTATTCAAATGTATCACTCGAGTGATATATCGAGGCAATCGGAGCGGTGACATCAGCATGTCTGAGCGCTGAGTCGTGATGTCCCGCCACCGCCGCCGCCGCTGTAGTTGTGAAGAGAATTCCAATCAGTTCTCGTTAGTCTCGTCCCCCGTCTAAATCCTCCTTGACACCCTTTAACCCACCTTCCCGTTCTTTGTAATTCTGCGGGAGTGTGGCGGATTTAAACAAACCTCTAAATGAGACTGCAGACAAATAAGGCGTAATGGGGCAGAGGCGGGAAAGCAGATGGAGTGGGAGCAACGAAACATGAACACGCCTGAGGACGCCCATTTGTCTGCTAACTGGTTGTTTCACTTTTATTTTGTTGTTGTTGTCCCAAAGCTGCTTTTGTGCGTACCGTCTGCTCGTGTTCGCGTCGTCTCCTCTTCCCTTTAAATGTCACTGACCCTCTGCTCTTTATTTGATCCTGCGGAATTCGCCGGCTTCTATTGCGGGTTCCCGCACGTACGTTAAAATACAAGAAAATATGCTCACGCTAACGGCTACTTTTTTTTTTATGCTAACAGCTACTTAATCACAAGGCCCTTCCCCAAAGTGTTACCATTTTGTTTTTTGGAAGCTCACAGTTGTCCAAAATGTCTTGGAATTAAGACAAAGTAGTCCAGTCCAAGAGCTAATGGATTCATTGATTGAAAAAAGAGCTGTGTCTT
This sequence comes from Syngnathus scovelli, assembly GCF_024217435.2. NCBI lineage: Eukaryota > Metazoa > Chordata > Actinopteri > Syngnathiformes > Syngnathidae > Syngnathus > Syngnathus scovelli. The sequence goes on from NC_090853.1 coordinate 2,093,471, forward strand.
AAGACTTTTGTCGATGGAAGTGTACACTGATCTCAGTGTGAGGAGTGTACGCCTGCCAAATAACGAGCATGACCTCAGGAGGGAAATGACAAGTCATTCCTGGCACTCTACATTTCCGTCTTGCCAAGCATTTAATGGGTACAAAATCTTACATACAAGCTACTCTCTGTGTTTTTGGGCTTGTTTATCCGACCCCCTTCCAAAAAAAAACCAAAAACAATGATGTATTGGTCGTCATGGCTACTGCAGTCTACCCAGCAACAGGCTGTATCTGATTTATACGGCGCTGGAAAAATATACAATACATGCTGGGCAAAAGTCACCTCATTATAACAACAAATTGAATTTTCCAAATAATCTACGTGACATGTTGGTGAGAATTTGATGAAAGGTGCTTTTTGAGTCAATATGGCAGTCAAAGGAACTGAATAGATTGACACCAATAATAGCACGGCTAGCCTCTATTAGCCTCTGTTAGCCTCTATGAAACAGGATAGCGCAAAGTCACCTTGGAATATGACACAAAGAGCATGAAATAAATATTTAAATCTGTGAGTTTTTTCTTTTTTTAAAAGCAAATAGGTGAGCTGTAGCTAGCTGAGTGAATATCTTTTATCAACAAGTCTCCCCCGCCTACTTGATATGTAAAGACAACTTCGGAAAATTGTTGCTTCGGCGAATTAAATGTACACTCGGCGTATTTGTTTATTTAAATTTGCTCTTTTTTTTTTCTCCTTCCCCGACAAACAACCTTAGCCGATGGCTCAGACGAATTAGGCTTGTGTTTGCGCGGCTGTCGCTTGTTGTTTTTAACACGCCGTTATTAAGCAGCAGTCGTCAATGCGCTCGCGTCGCCATCACTCATGCTCTTTTAATTAGAAAATAATCAGAGTTGGATGAGAGGTTCATTAAATCTCATCTGTGGAGCCGTCAGACACAAACAACACGGGAGTGGGAGATTTATCAGCCTTCTGAAAAGAACTCGCCAACCTCCCCCCCTTTGATTTGTTGTCTCTCCGAACATCAGGTCGGAATGAATACGTGACGAAGAAAGACCAAAGAAGGACGTAGAAGAAAGTGAACGGGAAGAGGGGAGATTATTAGTGCTAATTAACAGAAACCCAAGTGTTTATCAGCACTTTATCTCGGTGCAGTATTGATCCTTTGAGATCGAGGTGGAGAGCTCTTCATTTATTTTTATTTTTTTTGCTTCGCCTCTTAGTGTCTTGCCTCTTAATCTGGACAGTGTATAAAACCTATGACGGAAAGTTTAGCAGTGGACACATCTGAAAATTATCGTTACGTTTTATTTATATAGCCATTCGTGTGTGTGTGTGTGTGTGTGTGTGTGTGTATATATTATATTATCCATCCAAATTATATATTTATTTATTTATTTATTTATTTATTTATTTATGTATTTATTTATTTATTTATGTATTTATTTATGTATTTAGGTATTTATTTATTTATGACGGTTGTTACCTGAGCCCTACCGTGATGTCATTTGCAGTTGAAAGCATGGAGCAAAATGGCCGCCCCCTTGAGATGGATGAAAAAAACGAATGGATTTCGCTGCTTATTTCATCTTGCGCAAACGTAATCTTCTTAACGAAAGAGTAGGAGGCATTTTAGAGGAGGCGTGAGGCTTTTCTTTGGCCATATATGTCTGCATATGGGCAGGGCCAGACCTCCTGTGACTTACTTGGTCCACATCAAACTAATACTTGGGGAATGCAGCGTGTAAGTGCCCCGGGCCTCACATTAGCAGCTTCTATTTGCATGTCCTTTCATTCTTGGCTCTTATCAATAATGCAGTAAAGTAGGAGGCAAAACTAATTGTTTCCTGCGTACGTTTTTATCCGTCGCATATGATGGATGCCTCTGCCTGGCTGACGGCGAAGTGCTTTCGCAAACTTCCAACGCTAAGATGAGGATGGAGCTGTTTGATCTACCAAGTGGCGTTTTTTTTTTGGGGTGACAAGGCGGCGGCTAATTGAAACGTGTCGTCGGCCTCTCGTTCGAGGAAGTACAGTAGTGGCAATTTGCTGATTTGCCCGTGTGATTGAATCACGACGACATGAAGTCTGACAGAGGGCGGCTGGTGTCAATGCGCAGATTATAGACAGAGTGGAAAGAGTGGAATTGAAGGAGTGATGGACGGCTGCACACACGTTTAATGGTCTAACACCGACTCTGATGGACAGATGGGGAGGGGGAGGGGGGGGGGGTAAGTAATAACGCCGCCTTTTGAGCGTGTGCACGGGTGAAATTGAAGAATGTGTGTAATATCCCCCTTTATTGTTGGAGCGTCTGTCTTGGTAGGGCGCTGTGATTCGTCAACAGACTTTAAGGGGATTACGGCGGCGTAAAAGTAGCAGCCCTCGTGACGGAAACGGCAGCTGGGTTGTGTTGTGTTGCCGTGACGACCCTCATCGCTGCTGCCTTGCTGTGTTAACACACAAAGCATTATCTTTTATACTGTCTGCTCTTTTTTTTTTGGGTTGTTGCACGCTGACAACATCACAGACAATTCCATTATGGGAAGGTGATCGCCTCCCTCCGGCCTTTGTTCAAATTGTACAAGGGAACTTTGATCAAGGCGCATTGATGAGGATGAGCGTGCAGTCAGAAGGTGAAGCCCTTGTGTGTGTGACAGAAGGATCAAGGTATGTCTCGAGCAGGGATCATCAAACTTTTTTCAACGGGCCTAGACAATCACAATGTCCTATATTATTGGTAAGCTAATTTTAGAACAGAACCCCCATGATGGACTTTAGTTCTAAATTACTGCAAACTACTGAATTGCGGGATTTTTTTTTTTTGCAGGTAATTTGAATAAAAATAAACCAAGATGATCAAATCGGATCATCAAGATCTTTTTATAGCATGTTTCAATATTAAATCATATTTAAATATCCTGTGTTAAAATTAAATAAATTACTGCAAACTACCGATTTTTTTTTGCAGGTAATTTGAATAAAAATAAACTAAGATGATACCTTTACATGAGGCTATTGGTTCAAATCGGATCATCAAGCTCTTTTTATAGCGCGTTTCAAAATCAAATCATATTTAAATATCCTGTGTTAAATCCACAAACTAAAATCTAATAAATAAAAATGTCATTTTACGACCTTTAAAAATCAAGGAAGTACTGAGTCAAACTAAAGATAAAACAAAGTATAGCAGTAAATAAATGTATTACACAAGCCCGATATACCTTCATCAGATTGTGAGCGTGTACCTAATGTCCATTTGGTGTGAGTTCATCGCACGGTCAGCAAATTTCATCGAAGACGAGCGAATTTTCAACGCTCCGTTATTAGCTGTTCCCCGTCATGTCAGCGTGAGGATTTAGCAGCTCGACGGCGTTTTTTTTACAAAAGGATTACGAGCTCTATTACCGCCGCGGCCCTTGTACTTGGGCGCTGAGCATTGTAGTACAGTAATGGAAGGCGCGTACTTGCGCCTGCGCGCGTGTCGGGTATCAACGCATTCTGCAGTAATGAATGCTAATCCTTTCTTATCTGCTTTAACCTCGAGGCAATGGTACGAGCTGCTACAGTGACACGCTGCCTCAGTAGCGTGTGTCACTGTGTGTGGTCACCATTAGCATTCTTGTCCATAGCCTGGATGACACCTTCTTTCATTGTTTCCATGGAACTTCAAGGCGTGCTCGACAACCTTCCTCCCCCCTCCTGACTCATTATCACAAACCGAACACGGCGGAACATTCCGGCCCCTTCATTTACATTCTACGCCATTGCCAGCGCCATTTTCAGTCCATTCCATTCTCGACTTATTGGATGACAGCTGTGCGGTCTTAATGCATATTTTAGCGGAAGATATTGTAGAGCGGCTTCTTGAACTTTTTGGGTTTTTGTCAGACAGATAGAATCTTCTCCTTGTTCTCTGTTAACCTTCTGTATTTTTACTTTTAATTGCTTGAATAAAATTTCTGGTCGGACTGTTTTAAAGAAGCCTACCTTGATCTGGTGCACTCTGTTTGCATAAATGACCAACTACTAATAAAACACTAATAAGTCAGAAATGTAGATTAACAGTGAAAATAATAATTATTAATTATTTTGTGTGAATTTTGATAAATTTATTGTATGTAACAGGGACAAAATGCAGATAATCGAAATAAAAACTGATTTCGGCTGGAAAATGAGTCAAAACAAAATCGAACAAAAATCGAGAGCCAAAAATCGAATCAGATGAATCATCACACGCCTACATCAGACACTTTCCGAGTTAACTGGAACCTCTTCAAATGATCTCAGGTGAGCTAATCGTCTTGGACGATAGCGTTCACACAAACTATCGTCGTAGCGTTTCTCTGAACCGAATCGAACGCGACAAGCGTGATCACAGTCCAATCTCTCGTCCCGTTTGTTTGACGAGCGTTCGACCGAATAACAATCGTCGCACTTGATCGAAAGAACCCATCTATCGGAGCAATCACATCTCCTCAAGTGATGAAAACTTAAAAAACAATTCCTAGACCGTCATGTAAACATACTCCCATTTCCCAGCATTGTTCAGCTCTCCAATCAAGTCAGTTCAATCAGAAGTCACTTTGTTGTCGGCTTTTCTTGAACGTCTCAAGTCCCGTTTCGATCTTCTCAGATGAAACAAATTTCATCGCTCACTTCTTCCAATCTCAAACTGTTGATTGCGCCGCTCCACTTGCCAGCGCCCGAGTACGAGCACGGGCCACCACTCTTGCATCCAGTCGACTATAATGCGCTTTGTGATCCCTTCTTGGCTGGCTCGCCGAGTGAGAGATACAAATCAGTCAAGCTAAGCTTTATAGATGTTGAACGGAGAACACATTAGAGTGTGAATCAAAATAAGACCAAGGTTAAGAGATGCTTGAATAGCTCGAGTGGAAAGGTTAATTGACAGGATTGGCTTAAAGTATCAATTAGAATGAATGCAGAGGGGTTTTTTTTTGTTAAAGGAATGTATCGTGCCAAAAACACTCGAATGTTTTTGCGTCAAATGATCCCGAGTTATCTCAAAAGAAGGCTGTGCTAGCTTCATGTATTGGTTATTCAGTCAACTGATCACGGCTAATGATTTTGTGCTATCATTAGCTTCCAATGCTAACAATGATATAATTATAGTTCATTATAATTCATTTTTATTTCATTTTTTGTTGACCTGGACAAAAGGATGTTCCTCATTTGATAGTCCAACAAATGTCATGAAGAAATCAAAGCGAATCATTTGCCATTTGGCTAAATCTGCCGTGCAAATGGCTGACGACCAGTCCAGGGCATGCCCCGCCTCTCCCTCATCGAAATTCAGCGAGGATCACCCGTGATCCGAATGAGGACAAGTGTTACGGGATAATAGATGGATGGATATTTTTAGGCTACGGGGATCGCTCGCCAATTCTTCGTGGGGCCAGTTGACATGACAGATTGCAAGAAGATAAGTTTAGGGGTGGGCAAGTTGTGCGGATGTTTTTGGGGGGGGTGTCTCTGAGGCCATGGAAAAATTGCTCTCGCCTTTTTGCTCATCAAGGCTCCGGCTCGCCCAGGCAGACGGCGCCTCGTGGATTGATGTCGGGGGGTTGGTCTCAGAAGAAAAATAACTCATTCACCGCCAGTCCAGTTACAATGGATCTTTGACGTCAAAAGCCGTCAATGGTAGTGAATGATTTTTTGGGGGGGGTCCAATTGAGCTGAGCTTTAGTTGTAACGAGTCGATTCAATCAATGTGTGATCGCCAGAGCGAGGGTGCAGCAGGGCCTGCGATGCACAAGCCGTCCCTCGGAGGATGTATTGAACACGCAGACAGACGCCGCCGATTAATATTAATGAGCTCTCTGCATCTGTCTCACTTCTCGGTCTCTCTCCGTCTGTCTGATTTCTTTCTTCTCGCTCTCCTGTGGAATTCTTTCAGGGGGGGATTCCACAGGCACAGAACTCAGCAGTGAGAAAGCCGAGAGAAAAGAGGAGTTGCCTATTGTGCAAGTCCCCCTATGGTACTTTTCTTGATGATACCGAAGTCCCATTCAGAAGAGGATTATGGGATTCATATTAAGCCCAAGGTCATCACCGGCACAACATGATATGGTGGAGACCGCACCGGTGGGAATGCAAGTCATGTGGTGTAAATCAAAATTAGGATCTCGGCTATGACTGTTATGTCGGCGTGTATTCACGCTATTTGCATGTCGGCCACGGGCTGTGTCGGTGATGACATCATTGCAACGCGATAAGACGATTAGTAAATGCTAGGATCTATATCTGTAAAATCATAGGTTTATTTATTTAATTTTTTTGACATATTTAGGTGGCTACCAAAGCGATTTGCAGGAGGTGCTCCGGAAATTAGTATGGAAGCTCACTCGATAATCCGAGGGCAGAAGAAACACAAAAAAAAACATTGACCGACACTGACACTCTTTAAAAGCAGCATTTAAAACAACAATCAAAGACAGGGACAGATAACAAATAAAATAAAATGGAGAGCTGCTTTGGGTGACTGACCTTTTGAGAATGTAGCTGATAAAATGCACTGAGCTAACAAGCATGCTAAAATCGATTCCACCTCTACGCTAATGGAAATACATCACCCAGATAATGTCTTGACAGCGCTATCTATCTTCAGAGAGATTTGCTCAGCTGCACAAATTCCTTTGGTTATACTTATTGTGTGGAAAAAAAGTCAGAACGGAAAATTATTCAATAAATGTTCATTCTGTTTGATTATTACGTTATGTTTTTACAAAGGACTTATCTATAGAGTGCTTTTTTTTTTTTTGCTATCAACAACACGCGGCTGGTACTGATTTTCAAGAGGGACCGATTTCCAACATGTTTCCAGGAGAATGGAATCAATATGGATTTTTTTAGATCAATGCCAATTCTGATTACTAGTACTATTAGTACTTTGTTCATTATTTAACTTGACAACAGAGATAAAAAAAAAAGAGATCAGACATTTTTGGTTTGCTTTTTGGAGGGTAAATATATATTTCGTCATGGGGAACCAAAATGATCCCCCAAAAAATATTATTTTGTCATGTATTATATGTTAATATGGAAAAAAAAATACAATAGTGCCTCCTTACTAGTTAGCTCGTGCGACACCTGTCCTGGAACTTTTCCGACACACCTTGTATATATAATAAAAAAAAAAAAAAATGTAGCTGCATAAACTTTTACATCTTGTTTGTGCCAAAGTAAATATGGTTCCACCCATTTGCAGGCAAACGCAAACATCTCACATGCTATCATTAAGCCACCCACAGGGGTAATGAACCCTGAAAATCAAAAGACATTAACCAATTAGCTGTAATCAATAACACACATGAAGCGAGCAGAACCAGGGGCGTCGGTATCGTGCGACCGCGGGAACGCCGCGTCGCTCTGAGCCAATAACGACGCCGGGAGAACTCTTGACATGCTCGGCTGCAAAGTGTCTGCTCGCGCTGTCGCTAGGCAGACTAGTCAGGCGAGGAAATACAAAGGACGAGCGGGGAGGCGACGCGATCGCTCGTAGGTGTCGCACTCGGGTGCGGTGGACATAATCTGCGGGAGATAAGCAGTAGCCTGACAGGCAACCTTTAATTCCCCACGGGAGCCGGCCGCGGCCGTCACGACCAGCCGGATGAACGCGTGAACACGCCGGATGGCAACATTCTCGTCAGCATGCATATCGGCGATGAAAGGTGGCGGTTAGATATTACATCTCTTTGGGGGAGTTCAGCCTGCATTATGAGAGCGCAAATTACATTCCCTGTCTTCTCCCCCTCGGGGGCTGCCGGGCGGATGTAATGACCCTCGGCGTAGAGAAGACGGTCACAAATTGCTCCCTCCCGTCTTAGAAGGAGCACGGTTATTCCCGCCAATCGGGAAGGCATCCCGCTTCGGTCTCTTGTGCCGAGAGATGATGGCAAATATTGACACTCGTCTCAATTGGATGGGGGTCGATAATGATTCAGCGGGCCTTGTTAAGCATCGACTCTCAGGTGTTTGGGAGTGGAACACTAACAGCTGAGAGATAGCCAGGGTTGCTTGTGTATTGTTTTTTGTTTTTTTTTATGTTTTGTTCATTAAGAAATCAATTTTCCGCAACAGCGAGAGCACTTCAGTTTGAAGGTAAATATTTTCGCCCGCAGTGAAAGTAGTTTGATATCGTTTGAGATAAGCGTTTGATTTTTCATTATTTGAAAGCCTCATTTTTTAGCCACTCAAATACTGAAGGGTTGGTAACAATTTGAATTTTATTTTGTTTACTGGGGATTTTTGATTGAATGATGAACACTTGCTTCTTCCTTTCTCCATTGTCATACAATTGTAAAAAGAAGTTAATTTAATCTGACAATAAACAATAGTCAGCCTTGACAATTAACAGCATTAACAAGGAGACAGAAAAGAATAAATTTAAAAAAAAAATATATATATATATATATATATATAGTCAAGAATAAAGTGTTTTTAACAGAATAGTTTTTTTCTTAATATAAAGAACTTTAGTATAAAATAAACTGTATTTTGGATTCCAAACACGATCACTTTTGACCAATTTTGAATTGACCGCACCGATTCCGTTGTATTGTTTGACATTTACTGTAGCTAACGCTCGCTCTCTCTCTTTTCGTGTTATCTGCTTTAGAGCTACTTTGTCATCTTGAGGAGATTAGAGCGATTAGAGAAAAATACCAAAGTGCAGATCTTAGGTCACAAAGAGGGTTTAAAAAAATCATGTCTCGAAAATAAACTGAGCACCGATGTCAGGTCAACCTCCATTAATACATTTTTTTTTACGTCACTCACCCCCCCCCCCCCAACAGGGCCGCTGTTCCCGGGAGAACTGCAAATACCTTCACCCCCCGCCCCACCTGAAGACCCAACTGGAGATCAACGGGAGGAACAACCTCATCCAGCAGAAGAACATGGCCATGCTGGCCCAGCAGATGCAGATTGCAAACGCCATGATGCCGGGCACGCAGCTCCAGCCCGTGGTGAGGGAGCACATAGGGAATGTGTTTTTGACAAATTCCTCAGGCATGCTTGATAAAGTTTTACAACAGCCTGCAGCTGAGATTGTGAGCCACAGGCATGTCCCAGGGTATTAAACGCTGTTATAACGCCATCATTTCTTGGCCGGGAGTTCTTACTCCTCTGAGACTGAATGTCCTCATTAGCAAGGCGCGCTCGCCCTTTAATATTTGGCTGGAGACAGCCGTACCCCGCCGTGGACACGCCCACAAATCGATCGACATTCGTCCAAATTCGCTTTATCGCTTCAAAGTGATGAAGGGGCAAGGAGACTTGGAAGAACTGTCGCACTGTCTGCACTCTTAAAAGGAGGCAAGCTGTATATTTTAATTGTTGACAAATTCTTGGATTTCTGAACTGCCTGTCCATCCTCAAGTTTTTTTTTTAAAAATATCTTATTTATAATTTATATATATATATATATATATTATATAAATAAATACATTATTTAAATAAATATAAAATATAATATAATATATAAATAAATTCTTTAAACAAATAAATAATTTAAATCTATCTCTCTCTCTATATATATATATCTATATATATATATATATATATATATATATATATATATATATATGTTTTGATGCTTTGAGTATTTTGATGAAAGCACGTCAGACATTTTATGACACATGGGAACACACATGGGTTTTAAATGCCTAATGTGTAAAGCCCACAGATTTACACAATCACACACACACTTTCACTTATCCAATAGCTTATCACTGGCATCGAGTGGAAAGCCCCTTTGAGGGGAACAGAGCGAACCATGAAAGGTTTTAAAGAAGCGATAGATCTCCGTGGGGACGCCGAGCCTTCCTTTTCTGTTTGTGTCACGGCGAGAGAGAAAAGGGAGGATGGCGGAGACAGAGAAGGACAGAACACACCAAAGTGAGGCAACGAGAGATAAACGGCAACGAAAGAGAACCAAGACAAGTGGGTCAAGTGAAGGCGAGAGGAGAGACAGCACAACAAAGTCGTGCAAGCGCACCTTTGGTGTGTACAAAAGGTGGGACAACAATGTTCTGTCAAGGAATTGTCTGCCTCTGGTCTAAAGCTTTCCCTGATTTTGCACGGTCCTCAACCTATGGCCCCGGGCACCTTGAGGATCTGCGAGCCATGGCTCGGTGGTTAGAAGATAATTAGCACTAAATTAATTCGTGCATACCAACATATGGGGACGGGCAACCGATAAAATACACTTCTTTTAAATACGTATTTATTCCTCTCAGCTCTAGCTTTGCCCAATTAGTTTCCAATATGATTCAAGATTCCCATTCCAAGTGTTCATTATCATGAACAGTTGTTCCCCCCCGTGCAATAAATTCTTATCTTGCCTTCCGCATGGTTGCCAACATTATGGGAGATATTAAAAAATAAGCTATAAAAGAAATACAATGTTAACAATGAAATAAATAAATATAATAAAGGCATTTATTCACTCTTTCATGCCTTGGCACATTCAATGATTTATCAGTAAAATCTTTTTTTTATTCCTCCCCCGAGTCACTAATTCACCGATTCAACAGCCTTTGCAATATCACTCCTAACCGTATTGAAAGTCATTGTTAAACGGATCGCAAAGATTTGTCTAATTGGGTGTGCGGTTTGAATTCAAACCCCTTTTGATATTTCGTCATTTGCAAAAGAAGTAAAAAAAACACGGCGGCTTCACTTTGATGAGCCCCTCGAAGCGTTTGCATGTCAAATGTTATGTTTATACAAATATCTTTGATCTTAACATCGAGCAGCATAAATGAACGCGGGTTGCCGTGTCAAAGCAAACAAAACATCACAGTCAAACGATATTCCACAAATGGCCGTGAGTCGCGTTTGAAAAATATTTAACGGCTGACATCACGGTGCATGACTGAGATTCATTTCAATGACATCATGTCTGCTCCGGCCAAACCTTGAGATCAGTGCACCTTGAGAGGCGCAAATCCACTTTTCAAGTGCACCTTGTGATAAGATTTAATTCTCCAGATGCTCCCGGAGGCAGCGCTGGAAATACTAGAGATTTCATGGCATTTGTGTTGATTTAATGAGAGAAGCAAGGAATCGTTGTAGCCGCCCAGACCCTGGCTGTCGCCGATGCTCTATTACTCATCGTGTCCTGTTGGCAAGATCTCAAGGGACAACTCTTAGACCGGGGTCCAGGTCAAGAACGTGGAGGGAAAACATCAGTGTGTTATTGCTGCCTCTTAGAGAATCACGATGCTAGGAAAATACTCTTTCATATTCCAGCACGTTGTTTTTTACTGCTGCTGCTAGAACAGCATGTTTATGTCATTTGAAAATGAAAGGAAGATGAATAAAGGCAAACAAGCTTATGCTAACTCAGTATGGTATGGTCTTGTACGACATGGTACGGTAGAGTAGGGCGGGGCAGGATATGGTTTGGTGTGGTACAGCACGGCACGGTAGGGCGGGGCGGGGCGGGGCGGGGCAGGGCAGGGCAAAGTATGGTATGGTACTGTATGGTATGACACGGTACGGTAGGGAAGGGCGGGGCAGTACATGGTATGCTACAGCACGGTATGGTACGGTAGGGCGGGGCAGGGCAGGATGGGGAAGGGCATGGCAAAGTATGGTATGGTACTGTATAGTATGACAAGCTACGGTAGGGCAGGGCAGGGCGGGGCAGGACATGGTATGATACGGTACGGTGTGGTACAGTAGGGAGGGGCAGGGCATGGTATGGTACAGCACGGTATGGTACGGTAGGGTGAGGTCGGCTGGCATTGCGGAGCAGGGTGGGGCAGGGCATGGCAGAATATGGTATGGTATGACATGGCATGGTACAGTAGGGCAGGGCGGGCGGGGCAGGGCATGGTGTGCTATGGTATGATGATAAGGTGAGGTACGGTATAAGTAAGGGCAGGGGATGATATCAGGGCTGGAGGGGAAAAAGTTGACCACAAACATGTATAGACATTTTTTTCTCCCCACAAATTATACATATTCAAACAGACATTTCCAGGGACACATATCCTATTGCAAAGCTGTCAATCATTCTCTAAAAAGATTCAATAGCGACAGGATATGGTTTTGTGTTGTGGAATGAACTGGAATTGCAAAAAGGTGTGACAAGGCAGAACAGACATTGCAGACGATCGTAATGAATCAAACCTTTAACTTTCCTTTCAGCCCATGTTTTCCGTCACGCCCGGCCTGGCCGCCAACGGCAACGGCGGCGCACCGGCGTTCAACCCTTACCTTGGCCCCGTGTCGCCCGGCCTGATGCCCGCCGAGATCCTGCCCAGCGCGCCGGTACTGCTCACCAGCAACGCCAGCGTCCCCGTCCCGGTTGCCACGGCGGCGCAGAAACTGATGAGGACAGACAGACTGGAGGTGAGACGCACAGACGCATGTATTATGGAGATTTTAAATCATCATTTAATCACGTCTATCCATTTCAAGGTAAACTCTCGTAAATACAGCGGCCACCCAACGTTATTTCACAGCCCGGCAAAGCGATTAGCCTTTGAAATGTGGGATGTGTCTGAATATTAAAGACACTTCTCTCAAACAGCGTATTTAATTATGTATCCAGTACACAGTTTGTGTACTCTACACTACAACCATTACCATAATATGGTCATTAGCCAGACTTAAGCAAAGAGGAAGTGACATTAATAAGAGGAGCACATTAGCCCAGTCCACGTTTTCCCAGAACCACCGTGAAACTCATAAAGAATCGTTCTTTTTTTCCATGAAACCAATCAGTCACATGATGAGCGCGCCGTTCGTCTAGCTGCGCGCAACTAATCATTAATTGGACTGTAGCTCGATCTCATCCATTATGCAGCCCCGCCCGGGAAACGACGGCGGCAGAATAACGAGCTGATCGTTAGTTTGCGGGCGGGCAAAGTTAGGGTGCTTGCATTTAACATGTAACAGTGGGCGGTCAGGTAATTGATGGCGGCGGGGGGGTGATGTGGAAGTCGCCGGGGTAGGCGACATGCTGAGAAGGAGGGATTGGATCAGTGACAGAACAAAATAGATGGTGGGAGCAGACGGGGCGGAGCTATGAGGGAAATCAATTGTTGCGGTCATCAAGCGACGCGATTGGATTTCTTTTTGGTCACGATTATACTCGACTTTTCTCGGTATCTCTACTTCAAGCACTTTTCACACAATCGTCCCCATTTGAGTCATCCAACGTTCCTGTGCCTTTTCCAGGAATGTCTTCCTTCAGGCTTCTGATTGGCTAAGAGGACCTTCTGGTTACATCATTGCTGTGAGGGGGGGGGGGGGGGGAAATATCCCAAACGTGCTGGCGTTGTAACCCCGTTTTGGTCATCGTTTGGAACGCAACTTCACCAGGAACTCGCTTTGCTAAAAATATCCGAGGAACCAGACATATTTGACTTGCTTCCGCGCCATTCCAAATAAACAGAGCTGGAATTCGGCAGGGTATCACAGAATGGACAAATACGTTCCACGTGATTTGAAATCTCCTATTTTAGAAGACAAGCGGCTTTTGTACAAATATTTCCCAGAACTCTGTGTTTTCCAGAACTCACATATGGGCTTTTTACCTGCCGGCTCAACCGGATGCAAATGGCGAGAACGTCGGTTGCCATGGGGATGCAAATATGATTAACGGGCCCTTCATTTGCTTCCCCACCTAAGCACTCAGGGCGGGTTACGGCTCACTCGAATGCATGATTAAGCACTGTTAAGGGAGACACGCCGGTCCACGCTGGCTGCAGGGAACATCAAATTGCTTCAATTTAGCCTCACTATTTTCTGACAACTCTTTTTTTTTTTTTTTTGAACCAACCATGTAGTCTCTTCTCTTGCGCTCTTGTCTCCTTGATCCCGATCTCTCTGTCCTTCACTCCAAATTCATCATCAACTCCCACGTTTGCTCACCCCTCCCTCCCTCACCCACCTTGCCAACATCTGCCTGACAACAAGGCGCCCTCTTTTTCTCAATAAGGCCGGTTGTGGCGCTGGGAAGGGGATGAATGTGTATTACGTGAGTATATTTAGAGAGAGACGCCGAGGCCTTAACCCAACTTCGAGCTCTGATTGGTGTTTGGAGATGATTAGCCTTCATGGCGACAGACAGTTTGTGCATAAATCGCTTTATGTGAGCAGACAGCGGGGCTGATAAACAGAGAAGGGAGGGGGGGGGAGAGGGTGTTATTATATTAAATCTGTTTTAGTGCGATTGAGACTCAGCAGACTGAGCTCAAGCAGAGATGATAAGTTACCGCGCGCCTCTTAAAAGTCTCAAAATGAAGAAAAAAGTCGTTTTATACGTGCGCTCACCTTGTGCGTATGTGTTGGTAAATAGTCAATGTCAGGCGCCCTTTTCGTTTAGCTCTCATATTTCCCACGAGCCTCACTGAGCAGCGAATGAGGCCCTCGCTCTCAACAGTTTGCTGCCCCCTATCGTCCCTCCAAGGAACTGCAACGAGGCCCATTTGAATAACGGTTCAACGCGGTTTGATTGATGAGCCTGTAAAGTCACGCTCCGTCCTGCCTATCAATCAAGAGTAAGGCCTTGGCCTGTCAATAAGATTGATTATCTCCCCGTGCCTGAAGTGATCATCGGCTTGTAAACAGGAGAAGCGGATTAATTAATTTGTCAAACGCTAAAAGAAATGAAGCTGTGGATTAGCGACGGCTTGTCTTTTTGCATTTTTTAAAAATAGGTTTTGCTTCATTAAATAAATTTGTCACCCAGGTGTGTCGGGAGTACCAAAGGGGCAACTGCACCCGTGGCGAAAACGACTGCCGCTTCGCGCACCCGTCCGACAGCACCATGATCGACACCAACGACAACACGGTGACGGTGTGCATGGACTACATCAAGGGTCGTTGCTCTCGGGAGAAGTGCAAGTACTTCCACCCGCCCGCTCACCTGCAGGCCAAAATCAAAGCGGCCCAACATCAAGTCAACCAGGCGGCGGCCGCTGCAGCCATGGTAGGCTAACATGGCGCAAGTCGGTGACGTGTTGCTACTCGCGTTGCATGTTGTGGTCTTGTAGTTTGAAAGCGCACTGCAATGATTTTGTTTTTTTTGTTTTCCCTCAATGCACCGCTGCCCGCCTCCCCGCTTGCTGGTTAATGTTTATGCGCTTGAACCCCATTGGCCCGTTGCCCATCACGTGCTCGCTGCCTGCTAATTAAGACTGTCAAATCACCGAAGCGACCTCTCCACGCGGCTTTCGACCTGGTACCTATGACCTTTCGTCTCTTGGCTTGCCGGCATGTTGCTGTTGTTTCCGAGATGTTTATTTTGGGTTGACGAACTGATGAATTTCCTCGTCCACGTGAAATGTGGCAAAAACTTACTAGCCAGTAGTGCCACATAGTATCTCGAAGAAAAAAGTAAAACTAATATTCATTAAATAGATAAATTAATTCCCTATGCATATATTTGAAGGTCAGTTGTAAAACTAATATTCATTAAATAGATAAATTAATTCCCTATGCATATATTTGAAGGTCAGTTCATCACCTTGTGAATCTATAATGCATGTGGCATGCAATGTTATTGTTTTAGCTTGGATGATTGTAGCATGATGCTAATTCAACGTAGCTTTTCCTGAATTGCCATTTAGCAATTGAATCAAGATTTTTTTTTTTTTTTTTTAAAGGTCCATAATAGTATTGCCAGCATTGACAACATCCTCTAACTGTGTTCTTTTCCCCCGTCTTCGCGTGCCCGACTGTTTGGTCGTCAACGGTCGCTGTGGTTCCCCCTCATCAGGGGCTCCCTCCCGTCCTGCCCCCTTTACCAAAGAGACCCGCACTTGAAAAAGCCAACGGTGCCAGCAACATGTTCAACGCCGGTATGTTCCAGTACCAACAGGCCCTGGCCAACATGCAGTTCCAGCAGCAGGCTGCCTTCATCCCGTCGGGTGAGTCGGAGAGCGTCGCACCGTGCACGATAAACCGGCCGCCGAATCGTACGGAAACGTCACTTTTCCACCAATCGATTCAAGTAAAATGCCGATTGCACTAATTCTGATCATTTTGCGCGACGATATGTTTTCATCCAGGTGGAAAGCGATCATGTCTGATTTTAACAAATGACGTTTCTTCATTTTTTTTTTTTGTTCCCTTCCTTGTCCACTCCACTTCCTGTTGCAATGCATGATGGGCAGGCTCGATATTGTGCATGACGCCTGCAACAAGTGTTGGTAGGTGCCAGCTTTCCTTACCGATTCTACTCTTGTACGGTTTGATGTAAAGACGAGATGGCGCACAATGTCTGACCTTTGAACTTTGACAACACATTTAGTCGTACGATGCTGTGCTGCAGGTGTGCCTGTCACCTAATGCTTGTTGCAGTTTTTCCGTCCCCTCCCCAAGCTCACTAACACCTCATTATACTGCCTGGCTATAAACATGAGGGATTTGAATTTATTCATTTGTCTTGTCTTGTCATTTGAATAAGCAAGATACGGAAACTTCTACCAGTCGGATGATGAATGCACATATACGTTTTTAAAAGTTGTATTTTAAATGTCAGTGTGTCAGTATTGTCTTAATTTAGTGAATTCGATTTTTTTTTATTGACATTGAAGATGCCTTAAATATGTATATAAGTATACATGAAAATATATATGTGGCCCACTCTGTAAACAACCATAATAACAGTTCAGATCGCTCATGTTTACGGCCCATCCCATATGCCGCCATAAAAATGACGCTGCTCATGAGCTGAGGTTCAAATGCTAGTGTGTGTGTGTGTATGTGTGTGTGTGATCTTTCCCTCCCCAAGTACCCATGATGCACGGCGCTACTCCGGCCACTGTGTCTGCAGCCACCACATCTGCCACAAGTGTTCCCTTTGCAACCGCCTCAGCCAATCAGGTTTGCTCCGCTCTTCTCCTGCGCCCTCTAGTGGTCGTCTCCCTCATGTGTGTGCCCCCTTGATGAATTATGAATGAAAGCATGAGGCTAAAACTCCATCTACTTGTCAGCTCATGTGATTGGGTTGAATCGGTGAGTATAACGTGGATCTCCGCTTCGTTTTTCTCCATGTGGTGTTAGATTCCGATAATATCTGCGGAGCATCTGACTAGTCATAAATACATGACCCAGATGTAGGAGGGGCCTCAATCACAAAAGTATGTATTCCCGACTCATCCGCCGATCGAAACGGCTTGTTAAAAGAAATAATTGGATTGTGGCTTTTTTTTTTTTTTTTTGAACAGGTGGATCTGGAGAGCCAAGACCAGCGATTCAACAGGCGAGCCGAACGGGCAGCCGCTGAATCCACAACTGAGAGTTTGCTCCAGTCACTTCACCTCCATTTCAAGAGCGCCTTGTTCCTCCTCTCTGCGAAGGGAGGGCGCCTTTACCTTTATTCACCGGGCACACTTTGAATGTGACGCGACTAAGACGATGCGCTGCGTCCAGTGAGGCGGAGGAGGAATCGCGGCGTCTTTTGTACGTTTGTTCATTGGTTGTCTTTCATGTGTTTACACAAAAGGTGCACCTTATATTTCGGTTGATGGAGACGAAGAAGAATCTGACTGCGTCATGAAGGTTTTTACGTTACGATAAATCAACCACAACGAGAAAAAAAAAAAAAAAGGCCATACTTGTGCTAATACGCCAATGGTACTACGGTCACGCAAAGCAATCGGCTTTCCCTTTAAGGCATCACCACTCGACCCGTCACTGCTGATACGAAATCCTCAAATCTTCCGCCATGAGGTCAACAAAGATGTATAATTTAGTTGCCATGACAACTGCTAACAGGCGTGTGATTTTTGTGTTTTTGGGGAGGTTATGACACTGTTAGATGTCGGACGTGTTTAAGAATAGTTGTCTGAATTTTCAGATTTTCAGCCAAAGTCTTTTTTTGGGGTGTTTTTGTGGAATGACTTAAGCGGGGTACACACAACCGAGCCTTTTTCTTCACTTGCAATGATTTTTTTGTTTTTGAATCCGAGACAAGAATAAATTATTGGAGTTGATTTTAGTTTCAGCAACAGGTAGATCTTTTTTTCAGAATATTTTTTTCTGTAGTTATGAATTGCAATGCAAAGTAAAACTGATTGGGCAAACTTAAAAATGATGATGTGTTAGAAAAACATTTTTTTTTTTTTTTTTAAATCATCAAACATGTTTAAGGACTTTTTTTTTTTCTATTGGCTAGTGTTATTAGATGTCTCCCTGACTGGTGTGGTCTGTCTTAAGCATGATTTTTTTTTTGTCTTTACCTGATCTAGGACAGACTTAAAATTCTGCACTATTTAGAAAGGCAAATATATATGTATATGTGATTTTTTTTTCCTGGCCGTGTGTGGCGTGTCACATTTCTGAAAGTCCTTTAAAAATCGGTCTATGTGTACCTCGCTTTAAGAATTCAGCGTCGCTCACTCGTACTTCGCCAGCTCGTTTGTATACATCTCATGTATGAATAGAATATTGAAAGTGACACAAAAAAAAAACAACAACAAAGGTTACGATTGTATCCCTCATCTAAAGCCTTAGAATGTACCACCGGGTCAGCACAATGCAACACCATTGGGAAGCCTCATCTGTGCAATGCCAACACTCGTTTCAATTTTTTTTTGTTTTTTAAGTTCTATTTATCTCGATTATAACGCGTGTTTGAGTGTCTCTTTGTGTGTTCCCTCATCTTTACCTGAAATTCTGTGTACGTATATGTCTTGATTTTCGTACGACTTGACGGTAATGTTAGTATTTTATATGTTATGCATAGTTGCATACCGACCATATGCAGATAGGTGTTCGTTCACTCCTTGAGTTCTCTCTGTGAGCAACGAGGTCTTCAACGAGTACCTAAGAGTGCGAGTACAACGGAGAGGTCGAGTTGTTGCTATGGCTACTGTCGCCGGCGACAACCGTTTAGTATTTTAATTATTGTAAGGTTTGTAACTACCCATTTAATTATATATATATATATATATATATATATAATTTCTTGGATGTTTTAGATATGTTATTTTCTACTGTATCCATTTCAAATTTAATAATATAATTGTTGGAATATTTCTACTCCTTGGAAATTGGGCCATGTTGGGAAAACAAGCTGCATATTTTTTTTTTTTTCCCTCTGTGGGATCCCATGACAGGAAGTCCACGCCCACTCAGCCAATTGTAAAACAAAATGGAGGGCAGGGGCAAACTCCCGAGGCGATAAAAGGTTGACTTTTTGCACTTCTGTACATAGTCAAGAAAAGAGAGAAAACATGTATATTGAGATCTTATTTTGAATAAAAAAAAATGTGTATGAGGACAGAGCGTTTTGTTAGGATAACCACACAGAAAAAGGCTGAACAAAAAAACAAACAAAAAAAAAAAACGCTTGCATCCAAAGGGCGCTGATTTGTCTTTCTCTAACCCCTCCCTTTTTCAGGAACGCTCTCCTTTTTTTTTTTTTTTTTAATTAGTCAGCAGCTTGTAGTTTGCCCGTTAACCGCCCGGAGGAGGGGGGAACTGGGGGGGGGTCCACTACCCCCCCGCACTGTCAGGCCTGTGAGGCCCAAACATAACACGTACTGTCTCTTTAATCAGGAGACAAATGCATGTTAAACATATTAAAAAAAAAAAAATCACAGTACTAAGACTAAAGAAAAACATGTTACAGATAAAAATGTATTTACAATATTCATACACTATCCATATGTAATGGAATAAGATATTTATAGAAAAAAGAATATATAGAATAGTGGTTTATTTGAAAAAAAAGAAAGAAAAAAAAAAAAGAATCCTGAAACTACATTATAGTCACCACTTGGAGAGACATGCAACACAAAGCTCTCAGTATGTTCTGTTGATGTAAGCTGTGCTCCTGAAAAGCGACAGCAACATTTTGGGGGTTTGGTCACCAGACCATCCCTAACCTGCGACCAGCGCGCATGCTTTGAAAAAAATTTGTGTTGTTTTTTTTTCTTTAGTTTTTGTTTTCTCTGCTCATAGTGCTAAGATGATGTATTCCGCCATGTTTGTTTCTGCTTGTTTATCTGCGGCGTGCCCCCCCCCCCCCTCCCCGTGTGTCAATCAAGAGATGAAATGCTAGTCTAAAGCCATAAAATGTTGAATGGAGTCGAGATGAAGCTCTACATTGTTTTCCCTGAAGGGGGGGGCTGCATTGCTATATCTGATTCTTGCTGTTATGGATTTAAAAAAAAAATGTAATAAAAAAAAAACACACACAAAGAAACTGCATACGTGACTTAAATGGTGTATTTGTACAAGGATGATGAGTGATGTTTGTTGTTATTCATCCTAACCTGTGAAGCTGATTGGTCCTCTTGTGTCAAAAAGCAGTTTTTGTCCCTTTAAGGATCGAGCAGGAGCCGAAAGACTGTGACGCAGCGCCCGGCCACAAGATGGAGCTGCCACTTTGTCAGGTTTGCTTTGCAGTGCCTGCGAGAACATAAGAGTGGATGTCATGAGATTCATTGTACTGTATTTAATTATAATAAATTATCAGAGAGGTATTAATGTACGTGTATTAATTTTTATTATTGTGGTTTGTGGTGGTGTCGAGCCACACAGGGAAAAAATTTAAAAATACTGCTTTTATTTGTAACCACATTTATTGATTATTAATAATATATAATTAATTCATTGTAGAATTGTGGATGACCACTTGACTGGGTTGACTACACTTCACGCCAGTCAAATTGTTAAACTGTTTTTTTTCTGATGCAGCATCCTGAGTCATCACTTGGCCAATTTTCGAGGCGCTGTGCGTCTGATTACGGTGAGTGTGTTTGCAGCAGATGGACGAGTGGAGCGAAAAAGCAGCTGCATTTCGATTCATATCTTTGTTTGCTTTCTTTTTACCGGGATCAGATATGCCGATTTTGACAAAAATAAAAGAGCACCACTACTAACCACAATATAAAATAAGGTTAATCACAGCAATCGCAAAAAAAGGCACCACAAATAATATAAAAAATGATTCTGGATGAAAGCCAAGTGGATATAGAAAGTCTACACACCCCTGTTCAAATGCCAGGTTTTTAGGATGTCTCTTTTGGCATGTTTTTTTTTTTAAACTTCTAGGGGGTGCTAGCAAGCCAGTTTTCAATGCTCCTCCCATACACGTTGGTTCTAAAGACTTTTTTTTTTGGCAAGGCTGCTCATACTAGACATACCTAACATTTCATCTTGCGTGAAAATGGCTTTGGCCTCAACGAGTATATATATGAGGAAAAAAAAAATTCCACCATTAGCCACAAAAACCAAACATACATTTTGACTAGGATAAACATACCTGCCAATTTTGGTGAGTTTTGATGATGGGAAAGCCTTAACACAATAATTTAGCCTAACAATAATAAATGACAAAATTAGCACCAATAAACTTTTGCCACTCTTATCCAGGAAGCAATCTTCACTAGTTAAACATTTGGATCCTTCAAGAAGAAGACGACGACAGCGGGGTTCTATCTTCCGGAATTGTCACAATATGGGTCAAATTTCAAGGGCAGCCGGGGCGCAGCTGTATCCCCGCGCATGAACGAGTGCCATTCACGCAGTGGCAGGAAGTCCGGAAATATACAACGCTAGCGAGCCACAGATGGTTAAGTTGTCTTTTGTGGGATTGTTGCGGTGCAGTTTGAGGATGTCAGCAACGGGCAAAGATCCCGTGAGGCCTCGGTGAAATACGAGAAGGCGGACAATGGCATTTTTTGAAATCGGAAATGAAAGAGTGAAAATTCCAGCGCACAAAGCACAAATGGATTCAAAGTCCTTGCTGGGTTATTCGACTTTATTGAGGTGGACTTTGCCACTGGCAGCGCTAGAAGGGGGGCCGCGGGGGCACTGAAATATGCAAGTGCCAGGTCAGATGATGGACCTTTGGGTATTTTCTGATTATTCCAGAAATATTTTTCAACTTTTCCACCCATAAGGCACATAAGGCCTTTTTCCTCAATTATATAATGAATGAAACATTTTAGTTTCACTTTTAGTGCCGTGACATAATGCTAATGTAGCTTATCCTTGGCCTTATTTGAGGCAAAAAAAAAAGTGGCCCAGTTGTATTTAATAGTTAAGCTAAGTTAGTCGTTACATAACACAAAAATCAATAGGTACTTTTAATCTTTGTCACCAAACAGGAACAAGCACTTGTGATTGTTTTTCTACGAGATAGCGATCGCACGGCGGGGAAATGATCCTTTCTCTTTCCCCTTTATTTGACACTTCTGAGAATCAAAATGTGCTGTCAGAGACTGAGTTGAATTTAATTTAAGAGTGGCAAGTGTCATTTGTTTGTTATTTCCTGCTGGGATGTCGCCCACGGGCGCGTTCCCACCGAAATGTACAAACAAATCCAAATATTAGCATGTCACTTAACAAGCTAGTTCCGGAGTACAAGGGCTTTACATTCTCACTCAACCAGATGTGACAGAGTTCAATAATCTGTTCTGCTCGGCTCTGTTTTAATGCCGCGGAGAATAAATGGTTCAGAGGAAGCACAGACTGATATTGAAGGCAGGATATGAATCGACTGGTTCACTTTGAAAAATGGCCGTAGCAACGGCGCCACGGAGTTTAAGTTATTACGCTCTGCCAGGTCATTTCTCACACGCTACTTATGCTAACACATTTTCTATTCCATCTTGGAGAAGAGACGTCGCTACCAGTATCACGCAAACATATTTTTTTATATGAAACCTTTGCAACACTGGATATAAAAATGTTGATTAGCAACAATTAGCGGTATCACAAACAAAAATCTCTCAAAGCCAGATTAGCAATAAATTATGAAAAAAAAAACTTTACGCTTAGCATCAACAGCACAATATTCCAATTTTTCCAAATATATCCATTTCCCCTGTGTGAAACGAGCGACATATTTAGCATTTGGAATTTCGCGTCTTGCTTCTTTGGTTTCAAATTAACAGCGCAGTAGGTGCATGTTAATTGCGAGGATTAAAATCAGCAATTTAATGAATGCTCAGTATGCTTCACTGCGTGTGGAGGGGCACCCATCAAAAAAAAAAGTTAACATGGTACGTGAGATGACTATGAAATAATAATAAGCAAGTACTTAGCAGCAGTGCATGGATTCATTTCCCTTCTGTAGCATTGTTCATGACCACTCGTTAGCTAATCATTAGCCGGCAAATCATTCGCTTTCATTATTTGACTAATTATGAGTTTCCAGAAGTTAAATTGGTGAGTCATCAACTATTAATCCCTTTCCTACTTGTTCTCTCTTGACTGCGCAGAAGACTTGGAGCATTATTTATTATTTATAAATTAATAATTACGATAATTATTACAAATTAAAGATAGAAGTAGGCTAAAATCACTTTACTACTGTATACATATTGGTAAATAAATAACTCGCTATTTAAACTCTTCATTAGGGCTTGAGCATCATGGAATTTTTTTTTTAGGTCGATGCCGATTCCGACATTTGGCGGAATAAAATTCCAATAACCAATTACAAAATAGGAGAAAAATAATTTTGCAATTATATTTGGTGGGGTGTCTTTTGTCATTATCAAAAAACCTGCAAAAAATATCAGTTATTATTGTTATTATTATTATATATGGACTCCAATGAATGAATGCAGTGTACGTAATTGCATTGGTGTGGTTTCGGAAGTCCTCAGGGTTTTTATCAGCGCACGTCGGGCGAGAAAAAGCTCCGCGCAGTTAATCACCGAGAGCTCTATTGTCATTTGTTCGACTGCCAAGTGCCGAAGCGCTTTTCTAAAAGGCCTTTTCTTGTGCCGTGAAACGCTCGCTTGGAAAAACGTCCAAGCATTCATGCACAACATGCACTTTATTGTTTGGGCCGCTATTCAGTTGGAAGTCTTCATCTGTGAGCGTCTGCGAGCTCCCATGGTGCAACGCTGCCTCCTCTGCTCTGCTCCAACAAGAGGAGATTGTCTGCTTCTCGCCGCTCCCCGCCAGATGCAACGCGCCGCTGCTTCCTCTTTTTCATCTCTTCTGTCAAGCTTTGCCTTTCTTCTCATCCTGCTCCTCTTTTAGTCATTCAACCTTTGCCTGCCTCTCTTTTCTCTCTGTGTGCGTCCCCTCTTTCAAGTCCTCCTCCCTCCTGAGCTTTTATATCCATCTCAATCCGGCCTGGCTCGCTGCAGCGTATTGATAAGCGGCGGGGTGGCGGAGAAGACTCGGCTATCTGCGAGCTCCTCTCGACGGAGCGCGTTGGATGTTTAATTTTCGCAAGCATCCACCCGGGACTGCCTTTGGTGGGCATTGATTGGTTTCGACGCTGACAATGACCGAGCGAACAATTTCAGTTTGTTGGAACTCATTGGATAGAAAATGAGTACAAGTGACAAGTGTGGCTTTCAGCTGTCTCATAAAAAAATGGTCCAGTTTTTACCTTTTGTAAGCGAGCAAAATAAACTTGCTGCAACTTGCCATTTCAACCGAGCTGTCACTCGTTCCTATTTCTTCATTTTACATTTTTTTCCTTCACGGGGTTGCGTCTCGCTGCCGCGTGCTCCTTAGCGTGTTCAGACACATCGTCGAATTGAATCATTTGATTCACTTGTGCTGTATAAATGGCTCATAAAATGCACGCGGAGATTCTTCACGTTTCCACTCGGGAGGTTTTCTCGTCTTACGGCGGCTTGTTCCCCTGATGGGAAAAGTTGGACAAATTCAGTTTTTGGTGCCTTTGTCCTTGCATGTTTTACATGCATTAGGCGGTAATCCACTTCCACCATTTTGATTCACTTTCACAGCCAGGACTTGCGATAATGGAGGTGCAGGCCATTTATCATGTAATAGTTAAATAATTTTCTATTTTAGTTTGGGTCATCCTGGAAAATTCAGCAGCAAATTCAAAGCACGGAAAATACCCTCAAAGACCACAATCTAATGAACAAGATAAAAAATAAAAAAAGGGGGGGGGGGGGAGTAATCAGCCTTTACAAAAATTCTAATGCCCAATTTTGATTGACACTGACAAAAAGGAACTACTTTTTGTAGCTGCTGGAGACAATAATTCACACGAATGCTGATAAGGATGAATGAGAGGGGGGGGGGGATGCTCAGTGAAAAATATGTGAGGCTAATTTACTATGAATAAGCTATTAAAGTTCAATTCTCAGCATAAATATTGGACTGAAAAGCAATGAAGCGGGAAATTACCGAGTACATCATATGGCATAATCTTAAAGTCTTTATGCTAATGCTAATGCTATATGCGGACAGCCTACTAAGTAGCTTCGTTTATTTAGCTACATGAGAAGATGCAAACAATTCGAAACAGCGGTCAATTTGATGGCATTCACTTCCAAACCACAATCATAAATGTATTGTTAAATTAATCCTTCCGTCGGAATATTATCGAAGTGACGCAGCGACTCTTTGTTTTCAAATGGAATCGCGTCTACGTGAAGCTCTGCTGGGAAAGGGTCAAGCGCTTCCTGTTTGTTGTTTGCGCTCATGAGTCAGCACTAAGTCAACCAAAAAGGCACCAAGAAAATCGCTAATGCGTGCCATTAGCCCGGCGACTCTCGCCGCCGCTTTGCACTCAGCGTCTCCTCTAAACGCATCCTCGGGGCCAACAAATGATGGAGTGGAATGCTCCATTAGGCTGGCAATCCTCTACATCTGCCTGGCCACACACTTGACGCATGAAAACATCCACTCGCCATCATTTCAAGGGACATCAGATCATTGGCTCAATTGACATTCTTTGGCCGCGTTGACCATTAATGATGAGTTTAGCAGCTTCATTTGAAAATAATGACAGAAATCACGTTCGCTTCATTAGCTCCATAATAGTAGCATAAGCATCACAGTGATATTAACCCACTTCATTAAATTGACTCCGTCACCACGCTCCATTAGAGCATTTGCTTAATTGCCACTCGAGTGACTTTTCGTCTAGCCATCGGCAGCGCGGCCTAAATACGCGCAAGGATCAATTACAGCGATGGGAGAGTGCTGAGATT
This sequence comes from Syngnathus scovelli, assembly GCF_024217435.2. Taxonomy (NCBI): domain Eukaryota; kingdom Metazoa; phylum Chordata; class Actinopteri; order Syngnathiformes; family Syngnathidae; genus Syngnathus; species Syngnathus scovelli. Next base: position 2,119,404 of record NC_090853.1, read on the forward strand.
TCGACTGTGGTTTTAACACGTTTCTGCGGTGTTTCTGACAATAATGTTAGTAAAAAAAAAAAAAGACTTATCAGGAGGAAGTGTTATCATTGTTACAAGTACTGCATTGATTGTGCTACATTGTGACCTGAGACCTTGGCAATCGTGATGTCCTTTTCAGTCAACAGTAAATTACAAAATGGCCGCCCCCTGAGATAGATAAAAAGAGGTTCCTTCCACAAATGAAACATTAATCACAACACTGTGTTGCAAATAGTTATTTAAATAAAATGTTGGGGTAGACTTCCTCTTTAAGACAAGATAACGTTTGCTATGACATTCACCATTAACATGTTACTATGAAAGGAAGATTTATAAATGACATCTCGACAAGCTAGCTAAAAGCTAGCCCGGTTTCATTTGTAGCATCCCTCGTTTTGTTTGCGTTTACAAAGCTGGGAAGAACGCCCAGCAGACTTATCATCAAGTGAGAACTTCCTGTTTAGCTGAACTTTTCTGGATAGTCTAAACTCTTACTTTAAATTCAGTCTCTTTTAACTCCCAATTTTATAGACAACACAGTAAATGTTGCTGAGCTTTAAAACTTTATCTAATTCATTATCTTACTAGTCCTACTCTTTCTACAACTACTTCAGCATTGAGAAGACGATATGGTTTGGGTCAGGGGGGGAAAAAAATATTTTTAAATTCAATATATTTCAATGAGTGGGAATTATGAATATTACTGTACACTCTTTATGACAAATTCCCATATACTTTTTAGGAAGATAACCTCTGCCTAATTTCTGATAAACACTAATTTACTGTGTTTAAATGGTGGTTGTAATGCTGGTACTCGGTTCGCCAAATACTTTTTGAAATAGTTGGTGTAAGACGTTTCGGAAGCACTGATTTAAAAGCTAGCCGACATTAGCTTATCACCTTTCATTCTTCACGTAAACTGATATTCTTCACTCTTCTCATCGGGAATTACAGAGTAAATGTCTCAAGCAAGTACACATGTCTCTCAACTCTCTGCGATAACGATCTGTTTAGTGCCGTGATAAACATGCAGTAAATTGCACAACAAAAATGTAGCCCGAAGTGGTTAGAGGAGCGGCTGGCCATTTACACTCGGAAATAAACAAGTGGGGGGAAAAGACGTCGGTGATTCATTACGACGCGATTAATTCACATGAATTGATTTTTTTTTTTTTTTTCTGGGTTATTACAGAAAGCTGAAATATTACCACAAGGATGAAATATGTATGAGGCCGCGGTCGATAGCGGCTCACACTGTAACGGCGCGATGATGCTCCTGTAATAACACACAGGCGTACGTAAGCCCCTCCAATGTGACAACTTCATCACTATGACATTTGCGCAGGGTGGACACGTTGACCTTTCTCATTGCTCCTCGCTAAAATCTCCCTGACATTCGCCCGTCCATCGATCTGACTGCAGCAAGAGTCTGCAGGCGCACATTAAATGCTCACATCTCAGGCGTTGAGTTGAAAGCGGCACATGAGGTTTAGAACGAGGTCAAGAGAGGTCTTGAAGTTTAGCCTCTTGATCCCAGTTGAGGTCTCAAGAGCAGCTGACCTTTGCGAGTGCTTAAGTTTGGACTAAAAAGTCATGCGGCTCTACAAAACAAGTTGAGAAAGTCGTTTTTGTGGATCTAATATTTATGATGAACTATTTTGTGCCACACCTATTTTTCTAGGAAACATTTTAAAACACTGCCTAGTGTAATTTAAAAAAATTAAATAAAATTACATTTCTGACGAAACATTTTTAATATTGAATCAGAAAAAAATTAGTCCTAAAACACTATACTTTTGTTTATTATAAATCTTTTTTTTTTTTAAATACCATATAACTTAACATCGTTTTTTTTTTGTTTTTAAATATAAAAAAAAATGTTGCTGCCCTCGCCCACCCAATCCCAGATAAATAAGAGAAAATGGATGGCTAAAATTAAATCACCAAACTTAATTAAGGTTACGTCACTTTAAAAAAAAAAAAAAAAAAAAGACAGTAACCTGGTTGAATGTCAGCTAATGCATTGCTCCACCATCATCTCCAGATGCTCTATTTGTCATCATCTATTTCCCTCGCTAACCATCGAACATGATATGAAATCACAACAACGAGGACATGACCCATTGCAAAAACGGCGTAAAAGCACAAAAAGACAAGAACAGGCGTGAACTGACCTAGCGCACGTGTGTGTGAATCTCACGCGCTGATCCTCAAGCCAGCTGAGCTCAGAGGGGCGTTCGGAATGTGGACTCTTGTGGGAAGAAAAACCTGCGAGAAGATAGGATGGGAAACGGCGGATCAATAAAACCCAGCCAGTCTGCTGTTGCTGGAGTAAACATACAAATCAGAATTTATGCAATGACTATAAATGGAAATTCCATCATAATGGAAACAGGGCAGAGGGTGGGGGGGAGAGGTCACGATACACCAGCGATGGATAACGCAAAACACAAATTGGAGTAAGGCAACGCAGTCATGTTGATTTCCCCGATGAAAGATAGGCCAGCGGTGTCGGGCCGTGGCTTTCGATCCCGCCTAATGAAAATGACACAAGAGGGAGAAGAGTGCGCTTGCCGATGCTGATTGGGGTGTCAATGGAGCCGGTGGAGCGGCGGCCGAAGAAATACGGGTCAGGACCAGGAGCAAAAGGAACGTGTGCTGATTTCCACTCATCACTCGGGTTCCTTGTTATGATTACATAATGACGCTATCAAAGTACTGAGTATATTGACGAACATGCTCGATGGATACATCAACGCAATTTGCATTTATATTTTCTTTGCTTATGCCCCGACCAGAAAAGTCTTTTGTTTATTGTCCAGTTCTTAAAGAGGAGAGATGCAAAGTCATTCGGACTCTTCCAAATAATGGCGCACGATTAAATGTAATGTTTGTTTAATTGAATCAATTTGACACTAATGAGCAAATCTAACCTAAATGTCTAAAACTGAAGCATCGTTTGGTTTCATTTAGGGCGACATCATTTAGATTGATAAGATGGCCTCGTACTCACAGATTCCACTTAGCGACATTAGCGTGCCCCGGGTTTTTTCCCATACGGGAAGCTTTAAGTGGCTTTCCTGTAAATGCGCCGAGACTTTAAATGTGCACGAAGACGCAGGAGAGGTCCGCTCACCTTGCCAAGTCAGTACATTTATATCAATCTTAGCAATGCATGAGCCAGACAGCAGCATGGTACAATTTTTTTTTTTTTTTTTTTTTTATAAATAATCCCCCTGACTTGGTCCAGTTTTCACGCGTGACTGGAATTTTATTTCTTTTGATATTTTTGTAGACAAGCGCAGTGAGAAAGGGGCGTTTGCGCCGTTGTGGGAGTGAAAACAGCCACAACTTAGACCTGCTTTTACCTGGTCTAAAAATCTAGCTTACTTTCTCAGCGCTACCAAATTCTTAAACATGGCAAATTAGATTTGCTTGGGACCAAAATAAACATAAGAGTGATTGTTTTACAATACTTAATCGGCCCATAAGTTATGTATTTAATTTACGGGAGGGGCAAAAACAAAAAAACGGTACTTACCCATTTTAAGAGAGCTGTCCGGTTCGGTTTGGTCCGAGTTTCTCGATGGCCATTACAGCAATAAGCTGCATTGGATTCTTGGCTCCCCTTCGGGATGTTTGGCGTCACAACATTATTCAATTAACCTTTTGGTCCCCATTCTCGCCTGCTGCCAAGCACCATTTGTCTTCTTGCGCATTGTGTTGTCTGGTCCTGCAGGAGACACAAAAGTGACAATCCTGATGAGCATGTTGCTTTTATTTATAGTCCGCCGCCCCAGTTGGAATCTCGTTACTCCTGCGGAGGATCATTTTGGACAGCGGAACAATTATTAAGACCCCGCCCGCCCCTCCCCTCTTAACGACGTGCATACCTGCACAAACCGATGAGAATAATCACAATAGACATTCCAAAAACACTGACAGCTGTCCGTTTGGGGAAATCCAAACATGTTCCCGCCAAAATTCCAGATGGCCATGACGCCTGCGCTGTACCTAATGTTGTGACCCAATGTACATTCTACACACTGCGGCTAATCACCTTTTTTTTCCGATGTCTGTTTTGTAAACACATTGTAGGCCACTAAGTATGATTTGCACGTATCTGATTATTACGAGGGATCATCCAATAATCTCTCGCTTATTTCACAGGCTCGAGTTCCGTAACCAGAGGAGGAGGTAGAGGAGGCGGTCTGGGAAACATGTGAGTGTTTTTTTTTTTTTTTTTTTTTTTTGTGGCTCTTGTGCACCTCCCCTCCCGCTCTCTCTCGTTCTCTCCCTCTCTCTCCCGCTCTCTGCAACTCATTCATGCCAATTCCTGCAGCTGTCTCCTTCTTTCTGTTGCTGTGTCCTTCCACCACCGCCGTCTTGCTGCTGGCCACCTTCCGCTTCCTCGCACAAGTAGCCAGCACGTAACGGTTTCCCGCACACACAGATACACACACAAACACACACACAGCCTGAGTGCAACAGTGCATGCAAGGTCGAAAGTACGCAACTTTTCTGAGCGCCTTAACGGACGAAGTGAAGACACCTGACTCAGCCTTGCTCTTTGTGATTTGGGAAGAGGAATGTGGGCTACAAGTGGAACCGAGTGGTGAGTACGTTACGTCCGGGTGTGTGTGATCCAGTGCATGTTTTTGTGCGTGTTCCGCAAAAGGTGAAGATGGTGTGTAACTACTTCTGCAAGTGAATGCAATCAATGCACGCGGATAAATGTTGCAATGCGTTCGTGTTGAATTCATGTATAGTCAGTTAAAAAATATGGTGAAAATTTCATGTGGTATATATATTTATTTTTTTATTTTTTGTGCAAAGTGATAATGGAGTTCATACGGCAAGCAAAAAGGTTTCAGGTCCGAATGATATGCCCTTAAACAATATCCAGAAATTGGATGCTGGAAAAGTGCCCACTGTGTCAGTCCGTGTGTGTGTGTGTGTGTGTGTGCGTGTGTGTGTTTGTTCCCTACCGATGATTACCTCAGTACCCACAGAATCATTACCTCAAACCAAACAGAGCTAAGCTGTGGCTACACCTTCCCCCGTGACGAGATGAACGTATCAATCGATGAATTCATTGATAAAATTACGATTGATTGTGTTTTAAAGAGATCATGAAAAATCACAGCACGCAGTTTTTGATTTAGCCTTCCTGACTGCAGTCCAAGGAGGTTTAGCTCCAGATAAGCAAGTTCAGAACCCAAAAAAAAAAACATTTGATCAAAAGAATTAATCGAGTAATTGATTTCCAAGGAAATACTGTCCAACAAGACAATCAGTCTGCTTCCTCAATGTTGTCTTTGATTTTCTCCAGTCAAAGGTCAAACCCCTGCCCGTGACGGACACCATGACCTCCGACCTGAACCTGAGCTCCCTGTTGAACGTGAGCGACCTACACAATCAGTCGCGAGGATGCTCGCTCACCAAGACGGGCTTCCAGTTCTACTACCTGCCCACCGTTTACATCATGGTCTTCATCACGGGCTTGGTGGGCAACAGCCTGGCCATCTGGATGTTCGTGTGCCACATGCGCCCGTGGAGCGGCATCTCCGTTTACATGTTCAACCTGGCGCTGGCCGACTTCTGCTACGTGCTCTCGCTGCCCTTCCTCATCTTCTACTACTTCAACAAAACCGACTGGATCTTCGGCGACGTGCTGTGCCGGCTGCAGCGCTTCATCTTCCACGTCAACCTCTACGGCAGCATCCTGTTCCTCACCTGCATCAGCGTGCACCGCTACACTGGAGTGGTGCACCCGCTCAAGTCCCTGGGCCGGCTCAAGAAGAAAAACGCCGTCATCACCAGCGCCCTGGTGTGGGCCGTGGTGGTCCTGGCCATCTCGCCCATCCTCTACTACTCGCGGACGGGCTCCAAACGCAACGCCACCACCTGCTACGACACCACCACCGAGGATGAGCTGCCCGGTTACTTCATCTACAGCATGACCTTGACCGTCTTCGGCTTCTGCGTCCCGTTCATCATCATTTTCGCCTGCTACGGCATGATCGTCAAAGCCCTGATCTGCAACGACATGAATAACGCGCCCCTGCGGCAGAAATCCATCCACCTGGTCATCATCGTCCTGGCCGTCTTCGCCGTCTCCTACCTGCCTTTCCACATCATGAAGAACCTGAACATGCGGGCCCGGTTGTACTTCCAGAGCCCGGCCATGTGTGACTTTAACAACCGCGTCTACGCCACCTATCAGGTGACCCGTGGTCTGGCCAGCCTCAATAGCTGCGTGGACCCCATCCTCTACTTCCTGGCCGGCGACACGTTCAGGAGGAAGCTGTCGCGGGCCACCAAGAAGCCCTCCAAGAAGGGCGACAACGCGCTGCAGTCCAAAAGCGAGGAGACGGCACTTAACAGTCTGACGGAGTACGTGGAGAACGGCGAGCGGCGGATGTGACCCGACAGTGTTGGATAACAGAACCGACCCGGAAGGGTCATCTTGACCCCTATGTGGATACGCTCTTGTGATATATCACACCGGCCACAATATTAGGTACACCAAAGTACAAGGATGCGCCATTTTGTTGTGATCCCTCATGCCCGGTCGACGTCCATTCATATATGTATTTATGCGTATCGTATTTATCTGCGTGACCTTGACTCGTCGTAGCACTTTCTGTAACAAGCTGCATAAAGAACAGAATAAGCGCTACGGAAAACGGATGGATGGAGATGTCCGAACAGCCGCGTCAATCAAAAGCATCACCCTCCTTGTAATCATCACGCCGTGCCTAATATTGTGGCCTTTGCATCAATCCCAAGGTCTTGTACTCTGGACAAAAAAAAAAAAAAAAGGTTTTGCTCTTGAATTTGCCGAGGCGTAAAAAGAGATTTAAAAGATCGGAACCTGCACTCAACAGTCACTGAGCGTGTTCTCCATCGAGGGCCGTTAAGCAGCTTAGGGGGAGGGGGGGGAGCGGCCGTAATAGACTTGTAAGGACACAACATTAGGTACACCTAATGATAGTACAGGAGCTTTGTCATACTGATTTATGCTACAAGACGTGTTTGGGATCTCGTTAGATTCTGTTCCTAATGAAGTGTCCGGTGAATACACTTACCGAGATGGAGATTGAAATGCACTACACTGAACGAGGGGGGGGTTCTCCTCCTCCCTACTGCGGACCGCTTTGTCAGCTTGCGGTGTGGCCACCATCTTGTTAACCTGCACAGACAAGAAGAAAAACAAGAAGATCAATGCCAACAGTATTTTGTGTATAGGACATTGGCATGAATGATCTCGTCGCTGTACAGGATGTCGTTTAATATGTGGTAGCAAATACTGTCGCTAAAAACTTGACTAACTGTTTATTGCAACGTGAATAATAAATGTTTTAAAAGAGAGACACTTGGTGACACCGCATGGGCCAATTGGAAGTTGTTGCTTTTCCATTAGAGCACCTCGGTGACTGCCCGTGTCAACTACTGGTTGATTAATAACGGTGAGAAAGGACAACTTTGGATAAAATGTAACTTTTAAAAAGTTAATACGAGAGAGGCACTCAATGTCCTCTATTGTTAGCGTGTCTGGTTTGCTAAACGTTAGCGCACGGCCGTGTTGTACTTCCACAGTCTCGACTTTCTGACATTTGTCTTCTTTACCCAATACAAAAAAGTAAATACAGAATACCCTCGTGGCTTGTTGGATGAGATCCACGCCGGGGTTTTTTTTTTTGCACTTTGCTGCAGTAGGAGGAAATGAAAGTGTAAGCCGTCCTCTTTTCTTACTCGGATCAAAGGTCATCAACGACCTTTCGCTTTCAAAATTTCTGAGAAGACGCAAAGGACTGAGGGGAAGAATAAAATAAAAGAGCAGCACGTCTTTTGTGTCGGCCAGGAAGGGGAACTAATTTCCCTGCTTGGAATGTGAATAAAAACAAGCTTTCGATTTTCTTTTTCGCTCGGGCGCCTGAAGGTGATGAAAGCCTTTGTCCTGGTTGTTTTGTTGCTTTTGGGTTTTTTTTTGTCAAACAGTTAAGCGTTTGACAATCGTCTTTAAATCTCGGTGATTGATGTCTTGGCTTGTGGGTGCCCTTTGAGTCAAGACAGGAAGGACCAAATTTGCAATCAAACTGTTGCACAAAAACTGATTTAAGTAACACGCTGGATTTGCTTGATATTTTTAAATGTGATTTTTTCTTTTTTGGTGGGGTTGACAAGTTGGTGATAGTTTTGTGATAAAACCGCAAGGTGGATCAGTGCGCCGTGGTCCTGTTATTGTTGTTACCGTGACAACAGGGTGGCAGCATTTGCCTCGACAGTTGCTTTTTGTGAGCGGGCCAAAACGGGGGAACGTACTGTGGGAACTAAACACAGACCCACAAAAAAAAAAATCCTAAATTTCCTGTGGTGGAAGCCACAACTCCCCGTTACACAATGAAATTTACGCCCTCCGCTACACAATACATTGAGTTCCCGTGCAAACGACAATGGCGGACTTTTATTTTTTTGGGGGGAAGCATTTACTGTGGAAGAGGTTTGCCAGCTTGGCATATCTCACACTTCACTGACAGCCAATGACTCAGACTGTGTGAGTCATTGGCTGCGTTGTGTTTTTCTTCACATGAATGGAAGGGAATGTCATTTGTCACTTTTAACAATTTGATGACATTTTTCATTGCCTTCTCTTGTTGTGTTGGATAATAATGATCCAACAAAGCTGTGATTAGGATACAATATAATGTGAATTGGTTTAAAATATGGTGTCTTAGATTGGGTAGCAAAATTCAAAATGGCGTCGGTGATAAATGATCTGTGATTGGCTGTAAGCAAGCAAATCAGTGAATGGGGATGGGAGTGACAAAAGTAAAGAGACAAAAAGAAAATATATAAAGTTGACTTTCACTATGGTCATCCCACCAAAATGTTACTGGCTCCGCCCCTTTTTGTCCAATTGGGCACGTTGCAGCGCATCATGCTTTGTTTCCCCCTTTTAAATGATTTTGTAATATTGTACAATTGTAAATAACATTAGGAGGAGGTCTTTTAAAAAATGAAAGAAAAGTCACGAGTACTTAGAGGTGGCGGGGGGCAAGCAGCTCATCCATCATGTTGTCATTCAATGTGAACCTCCAGATTGTAACAGTGTCCATAATAAGGGTGTCAGGATGATGAAGAGCATATGGCTGCAGCACCCGACGATGCTATCGCGAGCCGGCCAGATGCCCACTTGGGCCGTTACTTTCCACAGCGTCAGCCCAGCGAGTTCAATGTCTTGAACGTTGGGAAGGAGGGAGCTTTTGACTTTACACGTCCATCATGTTGACAGTACAATGGGGGGAGGGGGGGGTAGTCCCGCATGAATTTGTGAACGCTGCCCGGCAACTAGATATTTTTTTAATGTCGCCATTATGCAGGTGACCTGACTGCCGGACTGACTTCCCGGCGCCGCTATGTATCACCTTTAAAGGTCAGTCACACATTACAACGCTCTCGAGCAGACGCTCGCTCAATCTGGAAGGACCAAACAAAGTTTTAGATGAGGGATGAAATTGCATATTTCGGAGGTGGGGTTTCATTTGCTCTGAGCGCGACCTCAATCGATGCAACCTGTCATAACTGACACTTGCCGTGTTTCCCTTTTGCATTTATGCATAAAAAAAAAACTGGAAGATAAATTTCCAATCTGGTGAAATGATGAAAGGCTGACGGCAAACGGAGCGACATGACGGTCAAGTGAGAGCGAGATGTACTGACCCGCCGGCCTGCTTGATAAGTGAGTTGGGACTTGAGTCTTTGAGATCAGCTGAGGTGAAATGCAAAAAAAAAAAAAAAAAATGATGAGATAAGGGAACTCAAGACGCCGAAATCTAAGCTGAAAGTTAATATGCTGGGTGCTTAGACATAAAGATGCATTGAGATACCATACCATGAATTTGCTGAGCATGGATCTAAGCTAAGCTAGATCATGCAGTTCTGCGATCTAAATTTCAGCTAAACGCAATCATAACAATCAGTGTCAAAGTCTAAGAATAACACGAGTCCAAATTGCCGTACGCCGATTGTAGTTATCATGTGTAAGCACATGTCGGAATTTACGATCTCAGAAGACGCCGCCGCCGCCGCCTTTAGGTGATATTACCGCCTACGCTCTCTCTTGCAGTGACCTGTGAAGAAGAATGATCCGCCCAAAAGTATCTATCGGGCCATTCTTGTGTGTTTTCACAAGTGGATTCATAACACCTCATGTGCTGAGAAAGCTGACACTTGCTTAACGGTTGTTTTTCTTATCTCCTGCTCTTGCTGTTTGTTTTGGTGTGTTTAAAGCCGGGAAGGAAGACATTAGGGACGCGGTGAAAAAAAATAAGAGAACGCTCCCGCTTGTTTTAATGCATCATTGCTTCTATAAATATATAGCATATTAAAGTGGACATTTTAGGTATCCGTATTATTTTTTTACATGCGATAAGAGTTCCTAGCAGGTGAAATAAAAGGTTTCTGACATTCTTCGGACAAAAAAAATAAAAATGTGCTTGTATGTCCTCAACTTATCTAGCTCCTCACAGAAGTTAAAGAATATCTGACTTTTTTATTGACTGTCTAAAAGTGTTGCTGCAGCATTTGTGTTCAAATCAGTGGTGCTTAAAGGACCCTTGCTTGAGATCAGCTATTTCGGTTTGAATCAATTTTATACTTAGACGAACTTCTACTCGGAAAGTTGCCTGAACGTGCCCCAATCGACTTCCGTTTTCCGTCTTTGATTGTTACATTTTTATGCGTTTGTTTACACTGTAGCGTTTTGCCGCTCGTGAAAGCCGATCCAGTCGTCCTGGATTCCCCCCGCTAAACTTAGCTGTTGCTCCTTGACGGTGACCGAGCGCTTTTTTTTTTTTTCCTCAGCCTACCGGCCCGCTGTCTCATCTTACTCAGTGCGCATCAGGTCACTAATATGGAAGATATAGATCGGGGTGCGACGAAACCGTTGTTGACATCTTAGATGTGACTTTCAAGATCAAGTCAATGCCAATGTTTGAAGAACTACAACCACGGAGACGTGACATGTCACGATTAAGTAACAAGATGACGCAACACAACAGGTCGAGAGTCATGAGTGTGGTGTCCCTTAAAAATTCTTCTACTTCAAAGCAGTCAGTCGGTTTGCAATATTAAAAAAATATGACAATGTGATAAATTGCAATAAATGAATTTTTCTGCCTACGAGTCGGTAAAGCTTATAAATGGCTCACTGTGTTGACTTTGACAAAGTGGTATTGTCCTTGTTAATCAATTTGCTTTCATAGTTTATCTTCTTTCTGTCAGAGGACTCCAGGGATTCCTTTCATTTTAGATTGATAGTTGTACATTGTCTGGATCCCTAATAAGCATCCATTTGAATTCAAAGCAGCAATTTGGATGGATGCAGAGAGATAGACTCATCACATTGAACATTTTCAACAATGAAGGACTCGTAGCACCATTGACATTTCACCCTTTGACCCCGGTCACTGTGGTGGTCTGTATGGCTTATTAATCCGGGCCACATAAAGTATGAAAGCTGCCATTGTGGGGCCCAAATAAAGATGCCGTGTCTTCTTATCTAGCAAGTGTGTGTGTGTGCTTTCCTTGATGAATTCTCACACACATTCCAATCACCATCTGAGCGTACATGTAGGGTTGAACGGCAGTCTGCTGCCCCCTGTTGGACACAACGCCCGGTTGCATATTTCTCGAATGCTTAGTCAGTCAGTCAGCTTGTTAGCTAACTTTTACAATGTAAATACAAAATATATCAAAATATGTTTTGTTTAAAGTAACACATACTTCTGATTACAATTTATAACTGATTTATAACTACAAAGACATCACAAGATGATATTGTGAGGCGGAGGGGGGCTGTGAATTTATTTTAAATGTCACCGCGTGCCTCTACAGGAATGATAAATGGCCATCTGAATAATTCATAAATCAAAAACACACTAGCACTGCCTCGGAGGCTGAGAGCAAACACAAACTAAAATGGAGTAATTAATTCGGGATCGGGAAACAGCACATAATATCCTGGCCCCAACACACACACTACAATTGAAACGGCAATGCCTAAAACACATTCTTTGGAAGGTCTCTCTCCACCGGCGGGATGAGGGAGGCGACTAATCCCCTTAATTAATTAGCTCAATTGTTTCAGACATTTTAATTAGTCTGCCGTCACTCTCAGGGGCCGAGCGTGAGGATTCAAAGAAAGCGTCTGCTGTATCTTTTATGTATCTCCTTGTGTTCTTCTGAACACAAGGGGCCAGTGTACTTCATTTTTCAATGACAACATGCAGGAGAAATGAGGGAGAGCTGAAGTATTTAAAATATATATATATATTACAGAGATTTGTGTAGGGAATTTCAAGTCAGACTTTATGAGTGAGAGATGTGACCCGTTAAAGTTTAAAGTGACCATCACTCACTTTTTGAGCATTTAGCACAGCGGTGTTAGAGATCCAAGGACCGATTAGGCGGCGTGAAAGTAAGCGCCACCTCCGCCTGACCGCCACACGATTCGTGCCGGAGATCTCATTAGCCTCGGGACAATCCACATGTTTGACCCAAGTCAATGTTAATGATTATGCTTGTATGGAAATGAAGCCTCGGTGACTCACACTCGTGATTCAGGCTGATGTGTGTATTTATGACTGTGTGTGTTTCTGTATGTGATTTTCTGTGTGTGTGTGTGTGTGTGTGCGCTCGACTGTTGATTTGTGGACAAATTAAAACTCGATCGATCCAGCTAGCTCCTCCGGAGGTGATGAAGTCACGGCAGCTGGGCTTTGAATCATAACTGATTCGGAACACGTGAAGCTCTTTCCCAACATTATTTACCTAACCCGAGCATGCAATAACGTCACACAGTTGATTGGGGGGGGGGGAATAAAAATACTGATACTAATCTGACAGCGATCATTGCGCAATTTAGCGAGCGGAAGAAACGAAGACGACGGTCGTGTTGCTTCATATACGGCCAAAAGTTTTTTAGATGGCAACAACAAAGCCTGCTGTGTCACACGCTGCAGTCACGAGTCACTTGACTCTGAGGTGGCAATGGAATTTTTGTGCCAGTGTGTGAGAAATTTTCAGTCAAGCACTTGTTGGAGGAGAGACTTGGCCTATAAAATGTAATCACAGCACACCTTTGTCTTGTAAACTTAAATTAATTCTGGTATCAAATGATCTAAGAATATGGCATACATTTGAAAATGGCAGGAGTCGGAAATGTCCTCTTGATGTGGGGTGGCCAGAGAATGACCAGGCCATTGCCACGGCGTAGCTCCGGCCCTGTTTGTTGAACAAGAGGCTTATAGCAAATTGAAAGTTTGGGACCTAATAACAGAGGTTATATTCTGGGGAAAAAAAAGTAAGGGGATTTTTTTTTTTTGCCTCGATACTTGTCTGACAATTAAAAGTCGCAAGGATGACTCTTGTAGTAGTCACCGAGGGTTGTTTTGAACATCTCCCAACACTTGTTTTGAGTCTCAAAAGTTGGTAAAGTACATCACACGACAGCACGCAGAACAAAAGAATGCTGTGAGTCAAGAGGTAGTAAGCAAGGAGATGATGTCGAAACTCCAAGGTGGGGCAGCAGCAGTAGGTCTCGGATCTACTGCACCTTTAAAATACGCAAAGTGTTCACTTTGAGGGACGTCAGACGCACGCTTGCGTGGGCAGGAAGCTTGGTCCCGTGTCTAACGTTAGAGAAAATTAGCAAGCACAAAACCGGAAACTAATATAAACGTAATGATATGCTCAATGATAGCCCGCAGTCGCCCAACATAAATTGAGACGCATGGTTTTATTTTGAAAGCGCCTAACAGGAAGTAGATGGCGTGTTGAGTGCACTTTACTATATCAAAGTGAGGGGGGAAACCAGTGCGGTGTGCCTACAACAGTGAAGACGCGAAGGGCGCAAGTACAACAACAGGCCGGGTAGTGTTAGCACTGACTCGACATGTCACGACATTATTGAGTGTGGCTCGGGAACAACCGAACTTATCCCCCCGACCGTACACACACCCGGGAGCGGCGCTAGTTCGGCAGCCACGCCCCGTAAGCCAGCGACTGGAGAGCCCCCTCCCCTCCGAATACAACTGCTGGCGGCGAGGAAGCGAGGCTGCTCTCTCGGGGAACCATGAGGGAGTACAAAGTGGTGGTCCTCGGCTCCGGAGGAGTCGGCAAATCCGCGCTGACTGTCCAGTTTGTGACGGGGTCCTTCATCGAGAAGTACGACCCTACGATAGAGGATTTCTACCGGAAGGAGATCGAGGTGGACTCTTCGCCGTCCGTCCTGGAGATCCTGGACACGGCAGGCACCGAGCAGTTCGCCTCCATGCGAGACTTGTACATCAAAAACGGCCAGGGCTTCATCCTGGTCTACAGTCTGGTAAACCAGCAGAGCTTCCAGGACATCAAGCCCATGCGGGACCAGATCATTCGGGTGAAACGGTACGAGAGGGTGCCCATGATCCTGGTGGGCAACAAAGTGGACCTGGAGGGGGAACGGGAGGTGTCGTCCGGCGAAGGCAAGGCGCTGGCGGACGAATGGAACTGTCCCTTCATGGAGACCTCGGCCAAGAACAAGACTTCGGTGGACGAGCTTTTCGCCGAGATAGTCCGCCAGATGAACTATGCGTCCACGCCGAATGGCGACGACCAGTGTTGTTCATCCTGTGTCATCTTGTAAAGGAAACTTTGGAGTCTTGCTCGCTTTTTTTTGCAATGGTGAGTCGAGTCGTTCCTACTGCGTCTTTTAAAATTGTGACTTTGACTTCACACTCCCATAAGTTTGGCTGCGCTCATCACCCTTTGTTTGATCGAAAAACTTGGCAAATTCAAAAGAAAAGTCGGTGGAAGGGTGGGGCAGGGGGCCAGGGCAGAAACCACCAAATTTTTGGTGGGATCCGTTTGAAAGCCCGTTTTTAGCATAACATTCAAATAATGTAATAAATTAATTGGTGAACCTGTTAACATACTACTCAGTAAACATCAGGTTGTCTTACGAAGTCAACAGAGGCAAATGTCATTGTAAAACTTTACATAATGGAACGAGCTCGGAGCTGCTTACACAGAATTGTTGTTGTTTTTTCTTCCTGGTCACGTGGCCACTTGTTGCTAGGTAAAGTTCAAGAGGCTGAATCTTAGCTGCCCCACTGGCCAATGAAAAAATAGGCTAACGCCAATCAGATAAAAACTAAGAGTAAGAAAAGTTATTTTTGTGATACTATCAATATCAATACTTGTGAATATAACATGAAATTATAATTAATGAGGCTCCTCTGTTTACATTCCCACGGTGGCAACGTGACCCAATTTTGTAATAATTTGCAAAAGACTAACAGTATATCACTGAGTTTAACACAGTGGTTAAGTCGTAAGTACAGCAAATATTTGTATGAAAAACAGTGAATTAATTTATTTACATTGTAGCATAAGAATATGTCACGCGGCACACAAAGGCACGTTCAGTTACCACTTTCGGTGTGCCTTTTCATGTTCATGGCCTAAAATATGTATTGGAATTATGCCTTTAATATTGTGTAAGTGATTATGAGATTAGATTGGATTACGGAGCGTTGCAATTTAAACATTTGGAATGTCGCTAATGTAGGAACCAAAACCGAGGAACCCATTGAACCCGAGTGTAGACTTAATTTACCTATGAAGGCTTTCACACAAAGTTTGTCACGTAACATTTACAAGCTTGCTCAGTGGCACACTGGCGGCAAAACCTCCAACTAACCTCGTTACTTTTTGGTCCAGTTAGTCATGAACCTGTGACCTTATAGTCCCGAAACCAACTCCTTCCAGACTGAGTCAGCTCTTTTGTTTGTTTTGTTCTTTTTCACACTGATAAGATTGAGGAAGCTTCTGACTCAATTACAGAACTGAAGAGACGAGTTGTTCTTAGAATTTGATTAGCTTTCAAAGAAGTCGGAGCTTGGGTCCTCTGCCATGAGACCGCGTAGGCTCTTTTCACTTTCTCAGAGCTTCTCCCAGAGTTTCTTTATTGGCCCGCATCCTGGGACTCGTTTGTGGTCCTGGCTTGATTGGTGACCGTTGTTTTTGTTTTTTTGTGGCAGTGTGTTGCAGCAAGTGTGTCTTGTTGGCGTCTCAGCCTGGCCTCGGAGGAAAAATGAAGAGGAATGCTGCAGGGGGAACAAGACGAGGAGGAGGAGGGGAGGGGTCCATCCACTCTTCAGGAATTCTGCTGGGTCAGAGAATCTTTGCGGCGTGGTCCACAGTTGAGGTCTGATCCAACCAGTTCCAGACCATCAGGGAACTCAAAATCTTTCCCTCAAGCACGACGCAATGAACATTCGAAAAGACTTTGAAAATATATTTTGTTAATAACCACACTCAAACCTGGACGGGGTACAAAGTGAGTGTTTTTGTTCCAAAGTCTAACAAGTTGGTGGTGGAATAACGCAACAACTCTCTTCTTGTCGGGGGTTACAAGGAGATCTTAACGGACTTGGCGTGAGGACCACCGCCTCGTGTCCAGTGCCTTTTGAATTCTTTTTGGGATCCCACCTCCCCAACACACTTCAACTGTTCCTGTTTAGTGCCAACACACCTCGGCGTGGCATTCGAGGTGTTCTGTACAAGGACTGGTGCTCTTCTGTACGTTTGGGTCTTTTTGTTTTGGTTTTCTCCTTTGAGTTGACGGTGTTTAGAGCCGCGTCCAGTCTTGAAACGCACAGGTACTGGAACCATTACGACAACGGCACCCGACCCACTTGCAGACCTCTTCAATCAATCTTTGTTTTTGTTGGACAAGTGATGATAATAATGTACATGGTGTTGACAAATCTAATCCTGATTGTAAAGTGAATTTTGGACCAGCCTTTTAACTGTGGCCGGTCTGTTTTTAAAAAAAAAGAACTTTTAATACAGATGGCATTTTTTAAAAAAACAAAACAGGTTGTGTTCTTTCTTTTGTTCCCTTTTCTGTTCTGCTTTTATCATGACCAATTCTTCTTTTTTGGGGGGGGGGGTAAGCTTTTGTCTTAACCATTAAAATTTGGCAAGATCATTAATGACAATCTTCTAAAACCAAAATTTTCACAAAAAAACAAAACAGCATGGTATGTCACAATACTTCCTCAACATAAAAATGACGAGCTTGATTGCGCAACACAACAGGAAGTAAAGCTACCAACAGAATAATCTTACTTGCGCTCAAACTTTCCGCCACATAAAAGCCGACATTTCCGATTGATTTCCACCTTACTCTCGGTTTGTAAGGCCGTTTGCAATCGTAGTCCTCACATCCATACCGTTGGCCCGCTAGGTATCAAATTACACATACGTGCTGTATTTATGTGCGTGTCAAAATGTCAGTCATGTGAAGCGGCGGGTGGTGGTCTACCCGCCAAACTCCTGAGTCAGCGTTTTAGGTTTTGGTCGACGTGCTCTTCGAGCTGATCGCGGAATCGGGTGAGAACGGCGTTGCAGTAAAAGATAAAAACGACATACACAGTAACACCTCAGCAGTTGTTGAATTTCAAACTGTTTCTTGATAAGAGCATTTATTGCTACTTTTAAGCCAGATGGTGTGAACGTTAACGTTAATCTCTTCCATCTTTTGACCGTTTCAAGCCACGACTGCGGCGTAAACATCTGATAGCTGAAGAATTTGCCCTTTGGCGGAACACGGTGGCACGGCAGGTTTTTCTTTCTGCTTGAAGGTTTCACTTCCTAATTTCAACCTCATATTTCCTAGACTTAGGTATCGCAAGGAGTGGCATTTTTTTTATGTGGTCACATGATGTGGTTGCCATGGTTACGGGGTTTTTGGCTGAGGTATGACCTCGAGGGCGGCGGCCATTTTGATCACACACACTACCGGCTTTGCATTAAAACTGCTTATTGATTTTCTAAAAGATAAATCAGGCTTTTCTGCTGGTGTTGAGTGGCTCGTTGAAACATTTTCTTTTTTTTTTTTTTTTTTTTTTAAACACCAGACTTAATCACTATATAGACTCCTCACTGAATTACAGGCTGCATCTGCTCCCCGAGCGTCAGAGTGCTATTTCGGAGGCTCTGTTGTGTACAAGCTTGCGGTTTTCTTTTCTCCACTGGCTGTAGCTCTTTGGCATTCCTCCTAACTGTATTAGCCTCCCTTCATCGAGTTACCCAACGCCGATAATTAAGCCCAAAAGAAAAAAAGAAAAAACGCCTGTGCAGCATCTGCGTTAAATCTAAAGTGACAACATGAGTTGATTTAGCCTGGCCATCGTGGTCAGCGATGTTAGGGCAAGTGCAATGCGAGCAGTGCTTTCTCGCTACGGACAACGAATAAAACGGGGTACACTTTTAAGATTAAAAATCTAACCATAAATGGCAAGTATCTTATAATAGTACGTTATTGTTGAGAGGCTGACAATAGTAGATACTACTTACTACTACCGTTTAAAAAAAGATTTTGAGGCCTGATTTTTTTTTTCAACTCACATTTTGACTTTTTCAATATATTTTCCCAGAAAAGTGGGGTTAATCCTTCAGATGCTCACAGAGTCGAAGTCTCAGAAGATTTGCTAAGGTCTCAGGAGATTTGTGTAAGTCCCGTGTGATTTGCTGAGGTCTTAAGTGAGGTCAGGCAGAATTTTGAATTTTTTTTGCTTGACGACAACAATTTTGATCCGTCTCACAATTGTTTAACTTCCGGACTAAGTAAATCTTTTCACCAGAAGGGTTCTTGCCGTCCTTTAAAATATCCCCAACCGTCGTTTGCGTGCTTCGCCATAGCAAAGTGTGGAAAGAACCACTTCCTGTTTGTCTTTTTCCCCTATTCAGAATTTCTGCTGCGCTACTTCCCGCAAAGAAGCCGAGACTTGTTCGACCTGACAAGGGTCGGTCTGTTTGAGCTGACGGTCGCTCCGTTTCCCCCGCGAGTCGGGGAGCGGCGTTTCTCCCTGTGGAGCTCGAATGGGAATGCCCCCTGAATTCCTCCCATTCCCAACATTCCGCACGCTGTCATGTCTGGACACGTTTTTAGCCAGGAGTGCTATGGATGTGACTAGCTAATTTTGCACATTTGTGAGTTCAGTTATTGGGAGATACTACGCAAAGAATTGCAAAGACTTAAGCAACAAAGTACTTCATCATCCCCGACGTGTCGCAAGATGGATCCAGACAGGAACACCGAAAAAAGAAAGTAGGCCAAAGGATCCGGTTGGACTGGTCCGGTTACTTGTAACATCCCCGTGTGGATTTGTAGCTTTTGTTTGGTGACACGGCCATCACGTTTTCGACAATGACCGATTAGGCAGAATGCAGTGACGATATAATTGGCGGGAAAACGGAGTTTCACTCTATTAGTTCGCTCACTCGGGTCTGAAATCAGTTTTTAGGCAGTGTCCATTCCTTGGGTACGGACTAGCCGTTGTTGATACTGTCATGATTAGAACTATCTGGAAAAGCCACCAGAAAACGGCAAACCGGAAAATAGCCAACCGACATGATACGCTACAAAGACGTATCGATTCCGTTCACGTCACCATGACGATTTTGGAGCATGATTAGATCTTATCGAGAATACCTTCCTTCGTCCTGCTAGCTACATGACAGAATCCAAACAGGTTTCAAAGATGTTTGGGGTAAAAAGGAGTGCGCTCGATTGCCTTTGGAACCACGCCGTGACCAACCACGTCTTTCTGAAAGACCGGTCGGGTTAGTCCCAGTTTGTTTGCTGTGTTCCCACCTGTCCAAATGAACCACAGGATAAAAAAAAAATGACTGAAGACCGTTTGGTGTCAAAGCATCCTAAGAGTGCTTAGGGTCTTAAGGTCTTTACTCAACTCTGTGTTGCTTTCAGAGCGACTGACAGAGTTGCTGCGGTTTGGGTGTGGTTTCACTCGCTGCCATGGGACTTATGGTTTGGAACACTTCCTTGTCGTTTTATTTAGTAGCGACGCACGTGCAATCCGAGGCCTGCCTCCAGACGGCCGTACGTAACCATTTTAAGTGCACACATGCATTTAGAGAAAGGAAGGATGAGTCTCTGCTTTTCGGGTAATTGCGCATGATTCTAGGCCGAAACCGCATAAGGGCTTATGTCGCGTGATAGCTCTCATCTGGAATATAATGATAGACGCACTACCCGGACCTCTGGCTCCACCATGATGGTTAGGACCAGACGACAGAAGAATAGCATCCTCGTGTCTAGGATGGTTTGGTCTTGAGTAATCAATCTATTTGTTTGTTTCTTTGGTTAACCAGTTTATTTTAAATACGCTATTTATACATGGGGTCGGGCGGGGTACTCCACTTCTTGCTGACCTAATGTTACACCATCTAGTGTTTGACGGCGGAATTACACCCAAAAAGTTATTAACCGTGAAAATAGCGTGAAGGCAAACTTGGAGGGGAGTTTACTGTACTAAAAACATTTATCCTGACTTACTGGGTCACTCATTGTAGTTTTGAAACTCTTCTTTGTCTCTGCATGACAGTACTATACTGCCCATGGTGGCCAATTTACGCACACCAAAGGAGCTTCAATGAATTAATGAGGATGGACATACTGTTTAATTATATATGATTTAATTTTAGTTACACATTTTTATTATATAAATTTATATTATTATAGTTATATTTTTTATATATATTAATACATTTTGTTTTCCTTGTTGAACAATAATTTTTTGGGGGTTTTTCCTGAAGGGAGGTTAGAATGAATTGACCTTTCCATTGATTTTATCGGAAAAAGATTTGCAATGCAAACGTTTGTAGCATAATCATGGATCGTATTTGACCCCGACTCTTCCTGCTTTCCCCACCCCCCATCGTCATGAAGTACAAGAGGAATCGGAGGAGCCTCCTCCGGGGCCTGAGTCATGTGAGCGCTTCCCACCACCTCATCCGTACCGTGCTGTCACCACAGCAACCCCGTCCCGCGTTCTGACTAACGTGCCGCGACATCCCTGACCTTCCTACCCGGCCCCCCCCCGGACGGGTTGTGCTTCTCTTTCCATCATCTTCCATCGCCTGCTTTCCTCCCTGCATTCCTTGGCCTGTCATATTGCTGCTGAGGTGTTTGCTTATCTCCACATGCTGTTCTTCCTTCGCTCACCCCCGCCCTGCCAAGTCAGGAGTTGTGATTCATGATCAAACTTTGTTCCTCGGGTACATTTTATACAACGTGCCTTTCGTAACCTGAGCGGCAGGCAAATGAGGTGGGAGTGAAAAAACAAAAAAAGCTCTAGCTATAGAAACAATACGTTTCCCTCTTTCTCAATTTACACGAGAAGAATGTTTTTTTGGAGATTCTGTGTAAATTATTTGACTTCCCCCCGCAATCTAACATCAGCCGTTGGAGCTTTTACAACGGCAGCATTAGCATAACATTGACGTTTAAGCTATTAGCCAGGCCGCTTCATTGTTGTTTTACTGTTAAAGCAACAGTAGGGAAGAATGCTTTTTTTTTTTTTTTTTTTTGATGTTTTTATTGCTCCACGACTTTTATTACTCCCAGGCACAACTCGGAACAAAAACATGTAGCACGAGAGGTGTCCTGGCTGCTCAAACACTGACTGTGAGAGAACGTTGCCATGGCAATGACAGAGATGCTACAATAGGCTAGTATCACGGCCAAAAGATTTTTTTTATTTTTTTTAACTTGTAGCTTTTTAAAAGCTTCCACTGCACCCATGATTAAAATTTTGCTTACTCTATCAAGAAAAAGTGCAAGTTCTTCCATACTTTCCTCATACTTGGATTTATTTGTTGGCATAGTCGTCTTTTATGACCTCATCTTTAAAAATGCCCCGTTGTTGACGTTTATGGGAATTTTGCAGCGGCAAATCCCGCAGGAAATTGTTCATATCCTGCAATGGAAGAGGAAGTCTCGTGTGACACTGAGAATCTGCGGCCTCGTGACCCACATTAGCGCCGCTGGGCCACACAGCAAATTTTGGGTGCACCCTCATTTTTGTTTTCGTAAAGCAGCTGCTGGTCCCAAGTGTTTCGCTTACTCCGAAGAAGAATGTTTACAATTAGGGTGCAGCGAAAGTGTGTGTATCCAACACACGTATAAAATTATATTAAGAAAACGCGAGAGAGAGTTTTGCAATAACAGTGGCCACGTTGTGTGGTGAATGACTTAATTGTGAGGACGTGCGAAAGAAGCACTCCGAGATAATTGTCACATGTGACATGACACTGAATAGCGTCGATGGTATCAAGTGACGAGCGCGCTGCTGACAGGAAGGATGGGTGGATCCACAATTCCGGTGCCCTGACTGGGACTTTTAACACTCACATTTTTCTTCATTGATAGTTAGCTATTGGAATCTCTTTCTTGGATTTCAGTCAATGTGTACTCTTAAGAATAAAAAACTGTTTCTTAAAACGAGTATTTTCTAAAAATATTCGTAATCATATTTTTAAGGATATTTTAAAAATATTTTTAATGTTAAATAAGACTAATACTATTTTACTAACTATGCAGATAAAAAAAATAAAAAAATATGTTGAAACGTTTTTGAAAATATTGAAATTGTTCAACTATTCTTTATATTTCATTAATATTCATTTTTTTTTTATCAATTTAAGATGCAAATTATACATTTAACATTTTCAACTATAATGAAAATTACCCAAAAGATTAAATGTATGTTATGTTTATTAAAAATAATACATTTGTATGATTATAAAGAAAATTTCATTTAGCAATATTTAATTTAATCCTAAATTTTGGCGCAACTTTGGCTTCATTGTTTCTCAAGATGATGTCATCATTCCCCTATTCAAATAATAGTCCATCATAATATTTTTTTATCCCGTTCATATATACGTTTTCAATCTGCGTTGGCCCCAGGCAGGCTCGCCGTTTCATCTGCTTTGCCCCCATTTAGCTACAGCGCGTGTAGCGCTCCTCATCTCTCATCTCAGCAGACGAGCGTGTTAGCCTTTTCGGTTGGTGCTCCGTATTCATTTGACAGAAGGACAAATGTTGACTAAATCAAATTTCGAAGCCGCCAAATGTCTCCCGTGAGATTTGTTTCCCTTTTGCGAGTGTGATTAGAACCCAGCTGATTGATATTTAATGTGTGAAATGTCAACTGTAATGACTTGTGCGCCAATTAGGGCAAGGAGGGGAGGGGGGCGGGGGGGGTGAAAAGCAATATCTGAGCATATCAATGAGGCAGGGAGACAGAAACTAAAGATGGAGGAGAGCAACCGATTTGAACGTTACGAAAGCACGTGGAGTGCAAGAAAACAAAAATTGCTATTCTTAAAACCATTTTTTTACTTTGACGTTTACATTAATGGTTCAAATTGTTGAACCGAGCGATTCCAATGGCTGATGGTCTTGAATGAAATATTATATATTATAATATTCCTACCAGTGGCAGTGCAGATCCATCTTCGTCGCAAAATGTGACGCAATTTGTGGAAAATTATGACTAAAAAGTACAAACTGAAAAAAAATCTGGCATTTCTGTAGTGTTCAACCAACTTTACTTGAGTCAAAATTGTCTAATAATACTAATTTGATAAGTTGGGTGTTGAATGCCTCTTGGCCATATGGACCTTGAGGGGCTTAGTGGACCCCCACCAACCCCCCGGGCCTGCTGTTCAAGGGGCATCTTTTCTCCAAGTACCTGGTTTTTTTTGTTCCTGTATGACATTTTCATGAAAATATTCAAAGTTTGACTATTTTGCTATCTATGGTTCTTCTCTTCATACGTGTTGTTGATACGCTTTGTTTTTGCAGTTGTGCGTCTGTGTGTGTGTTGTTTTGAGGAAGTCTACACTTTAGACCATATGGTGGCTGCTGGGCAAAGATAAATCCCCACAGGACACTCACACTCGCGTCACATAAGGAGCCCACCTACGTTATCGAGTTGCCACCTTCGCGTCTGCGGTTGCGTAACAGCAATATGCAACCTCTGTGTTAACTTGTCAGCCAGTCTTCCTCCTCCTACTCGGTTGATCTGGCGTCTGCCTACCAGCCTGTACTTGTCTACGTGTACTATATACACACACACACACACACACATATACAGTACATATACACACACACACAAGTGTAGCAATAATCCAGCCTTTCACAACAGTACATTCAGTCCAGACAACAAAATGATGCCCGAGTCGAGGCAACAGAAGAGGCACAGTCAGTTACAAAAAAAAATAAAAAATTCGCTGACACAAGCCAACTAATTGCTTCACTTTACACGTCTGACCTGCCAAGACTTGCATCAGATTGAAAAAAAAAAAAAAAGGAAGGTCAGGGGAATCAAAAAGAGTCACACTTCCTCTTTCTAGCTCTCTGTGCGAACGATGACTTACGGCCATTTTGTAAAAAAAATATGGTGAAAGAGTGTGGACGTGGGGGGGCCAATCTCCTTCCCCCCCGCCACTTGTGTCTGACAAGGGCACAGCTGCCCGAGAGAAAGAAAAGAAGAAAATTCGCCGAAGCTGCTTTGGTTGCAATTGCTGCAGTTAAGGTAACAAAAACAGCACAAGAAGAAAAAAAGGACAGGCGGCGAAACTTCAGACTCGGCCTGCTCGACCCGTCGCTATGACGACGCCACCCTTTAATTGGCGCTATCCGCACTTCTGTCCCTCTGTGGGTATTTTAGCACACCGGCATCATTAGGTAAACAATGCGGGTAAATATGCTCTTGGGTTTTCTTATCACGACATCTCCTTCCTGGAATATCGGAATCAAAATTCATACGGAAGTGAATCGACATTAATCGTGATCCATTCTTTTTCGGCAGATTTTCAGACTAATTCGAGCTGAACGAAAATGCACTCAGGGTGCCACATGTGTTCTCAATCGACATGATACGATTTTACGGTGGCAGTTTACCGCCTTGTCAAGGTGCACGGCTCCTCCGCCGTGTCCGTCATGCTTCCCGCGGAATATTTGCCTATTTCTGGAAACGAGTGTAGGCGGCTGAGAGCGAAGTGTTCTCATGCCAGGAGGACATGATGGGAGATGTTCTTGTGAGGAAGCGTTTGCTGGCCACGACATTAGGAACACCTCCGGAAAGATAACACTAATATCAGAGGTATTAATAATAAGATTATTGTGAGGACTGGCAACATATTAGAGCTCAGACAAAAAGCAATAATTATTCATTCTGTTACATAATGACCCAATTTAAAGTTAGAATGAATAATAATGCAGAAGGTACATTTAAAAACTATTTTGGTGCACGGCTCGCAGCAGGTGGCTCAATCTGACACGGTAAGCGGCAGCCTTGCGCGACGGTAAGCGAGCTATTACCGAAAACCGTTACAAAAGGTGTTTTGGTGGAACAACAGCTCGACTCAGCTGTGCATTCCTGTGGAGTGAATTCACTCGCCGCAACCTCCAGGGAGCAGACAAGCCAACACACATCAGCATACACTACATCGGAGACTGCTGATAAGATAACGTTGGGCTAAACGGCTAGCGGGACGTTGTAGCATTGTAAAATGTTGACAGGTAACAGTTTGGCTCCAAATCGACAATCAAAGAACAACAAATATTCCCTCTCACCAACAAATGTTCAAAATAGCTAACAGGTGGAAACTTCCTAAATGAAGCTTCAAATTTGCTTCATGAACCAGTTGTATTTTTGACTCCTCCAGAAAGCACTTTACACTAGTCATTGTACTTTCAGTGCAATGTTGAACAGAGCGCCATCTAGAGGAGTCAAAAAGTACAACAACTGGTTTATGAAGCAAATTTGAAGCTTAATTTTCCCTTTCGCTAGTGGGAACCCAGAGTAGCACCATAGAACACTGCAACTAAGTTAAGAACCATGCGGCTTGGGTTTTTTTTACCAAAGAAGCAACAAACATTGGGAGGGGAAGAGCAGCCATATTGTAAGTAGTCCAGTGACGTGAGACTGTGACAGTACACGCTAGCACCATTGTGTTGGGCTCAATGCAGACCCACAAACACACTGACCCTGTATTGTCTTTTATGATTAAAGCGCCGTGCGAGCGATTTTCACATTTTGGCAGCTGGTCAAGTGTGAAAAGCCATTTCACCTGTGATAAAAGTGCCTAGGCGATCGGGGGTGCATTTTTTATAGGTCCCTGGATTTCAAGAGGCAGAACTAATCGAACCGCGCCTATTTTTTTCCTTGCTTTAAAAAAACGATGACCGCAACCAGCGTTGCTCCCCGAGCATCAGCGGGCCAAACGAACCCTATGCTTTTGTTGCATACACATTTCGTATTATTATTTTTTTTAAATGCAGCCAAGGGTTGCATTAGTCTGCGTGGGGGTCACAGCTTGTCTGTCTGAGCCAGGAGCCTCTCTTCAAATGTGCTATACACAGACAAAGAAAGCGAGAGCAAAAAAAAAAAAAAAGATGTAGCCGAGAGAGGACGGATGACTCAGTGTGTAGGAGCGAGAGAAATCCGTGTACAGCTCTCTGACAAGCGTGATTGTTATCTCAGCTCCAAGTGCAAAGTCGTTTACCCGTTTCTCTCCGTGTATCAATACACTACTCATTAGTTCGACCAAACTATCAAGTCTTCAGTATGGATAAAAAATATGTGCCATCCAAGACCAAGTTTCTACCGAGCCACGGTTGTCAGACGTTCTATTTAACAGCAGGCACAAAATATGAGCTCACCTATTTCACGGATGAGCTCATACTGCGGCTGTCTTTTGTTCGCATCCTCTCTCGTGTCCGCCGCCACCGTCAAAATATGAATGTATATCAACACAAAGTAAACCAGCGTGATCTTGGAAGATCCATATTGACAGCGTCGAACAAAACGGAGTAGTTTCAAGGACAAAGTCGGAGTCGCTTTTCACTCCGGCGTTTTCGTTTTGAAATAATGAAAGAAAATATTTATCGTGGTAAACAAATGTGGGGAATGAATTAAAATCATAACTGTTCCAGGTTTCCCATGGCAACAGAGTTGAAAATGGGGCATTATTCACTCGACAGAAAAATGTGTACATTTGCCATCCTGATGATGTCATCGTTTTCTCAAAAACCAAGGGGCGCTAAATGATTTATAGCGGATGTTTTAGTGACTTGGTGGTGTGTGTGTGTGTGTGTCTACACAGTCTCACAAACTACCACTTGTACTGTTTACCATTCTTTGTTGTGTGAAAAGATACAGGATGACAGAATAAAGACAAAAAACAGAGAGGGGAGGGGTGGGGGGGGTTTGTCATGTGTCATCCGAAGACAAAACCGTCATTCAACAACAGTGTGGGCCGCTCGGGCGGGAGGACTGCATCCGCGAGCTGAGCGGTGTGGGAGGAAAGAGTGAGAGGCGACACAGAGGAATGAGCTATTTCGAGCGCACCATGACACCCTGACAGGACAGCGAGACGTATGACATGCTTGCATTTTCACCTCGCGTTTGAGCACAACTCAGGGGGGAGCACCGACATGTCTGAAAAGTACTCGTCTATCAATCTTTGATTAAATGTCACCACGATCCAAAATATATAGCGGGCATTATTTAATTTATTAAATTTTTCTAAGGCTCGTCCAACACGACTGAACCGTCACACCGTTTTCATGATTGGTCAACAGTCTGATTTCAAAAGCGAAGTGCGGAGAGTCTCTGTTGCCAAAACATGCAGCAATCACAATCTTTCAAAATCTTTATTTCTTCTATTTGTAGTACGGGGGCAATCTGCTTATTCCTCGACATTAACGCCATCTTGTTTGTCGTTTTTAAAAAGAAATACAGGACAACATGGCGCCTCAAACCGTTAGCCAATGATAACACCAGGGGGCAGAATTTACAGCCACCACACAGGGAGGCCAGGTTGGATATTCATTTTGCTAAAATTATTCCTACACAAAGATAATATCGCTCTGTTTTGATTGACAGGTCAAATCCCGAACAAGGAACGTGAACAGATTCTAATAAGAGCGCCAGAATTGAAACGAAATGAGTCCTATTTGATTTTATTCCCCTGATGCTGCAGTCGGCTGGTTCTAAATGCGTGTGTGGGATAACCAAACAAATGTATCTTCTGGTTTACGCCCGGCGAGACTAAATTGCTGTTTGTCCACCTCCTTTTCAAACACACAAGCACACACACGCAAACACAGTCTGTAAACAATGCAACAGCATTCCTGCCGCCTGTTTTTTTTTTTTCGGGACATTTGTTTTATAAATCATCTTCACAGATGTTATCTTTGCGGCAAACAAGCATCCGCATCTTTCACTTTGTCACGACACGGCCTCATTGAACACTTAATGAGATGCAGGAAAAGATGTGGGTGAATGTTGTGGACACTAACACGAAAATAATCAAATCAAAACTTTGCATTGTGTTTGTAGAGGGAGAACGTTTTAGTTGCCCTTTTGGTGCCCTCATCAAAATCACATGAAAATCATCATGGAACTGAAGAAGAATAAAAAACTCTCACGCAGAGATGATTAATTATGCAATTCTGCAGAAGACAACAAAGGGGGGGGGGGGGGGGTAGACTGACATTTTCAGTTTTCAACTCAATGTTTTTCTAAAATGCAAAGGTTTTACTAAATAACTCATACTTGTCTCCAGTGTTTTTGTATTGCGTACAAATTGGTTGTCATAAAACTTGCAAAATAAGACAGTTTGCAAATAAGAGCAAAAATAGGAACATGGATAAAATGAGGCCTTTAAATACTTTTTTTAACAAAACACTCAGGAAATGACTAAAAAAAAGTGTACTTTACCTTTTACTTGTTGTGACGTCGCCCTCTAGTGGCATATTGACGAAGCTCCTCACACCATCCTCACACGTCTATTTGAATCCATCTTAAGGCGTTTTGACATCCATCTCAACTCTTGGTGAGATCTGGTTCATTTCTCCACATACGATGACATCATCATCCTACACGAAGGCACACACTGGGTCAATCACAGGTCATCTCATCAGCACCAGCCAAATGCCCCGTAACCATGACGACGAGCCCGAGTGCCAACAATGTGTGCGATGGACGCCCCCATTGTTGTTTCCTTCCACACTTGTGTACATGGAGAGGACGAGCGGGTTCATCAGCTGACACATTTGCAGACATTAGCTGTTGTCGAGCAACATATGGCTCTTGCATAAGTAATGAGACGGAGGCGGGCCGTCGTCGGTTCTTTGTCGACAGGGGGCCGGGAGACGCGTGGGTGGCAACAGACGAGAGGGGATGCGAGGACTCCCGACGAGTGGCAATGAGTCACAACATTATGGAGGAAAGGTCAGCTTTAATAAATGCCACAAGATGAAGAAAGCAAAGATGGATTGAGATCATGATGGACAATCCATGGAAGTTTTCCTCAGCTCATCTTTTAGGGTTATTTGGACCCATTTATTATTATTAAATGGTTTAAGCCCTACTCCCAATTGAATGTGCTTGTTATGCAAATAAACAAGAATTACATTATAGCATGTTAATGAGAATAACACACAAGAGCTTCTCAACTTTCAAAGGTGCCATTAGGTCGGATAGCTCGGCCCACATAACTTGAGGTTAAACTCGAACCCTGCTAAGCAGCTTAGAGACAAAAATAAATCCGCAGCAAAGATTGATTCTTGTGTACATACAAAGCAACATTTGAAGTATTTGGAATGTGAGAACTGGTTTGGAATCTGATGGAGCAGAAAGTGAAACGTCCCATATGTTTTTAGTTTACTTTTGGGATAAACATCTGTGCACCTGCAGTGGTCAGCTGGAGTGACTCAAGATAAAAAAAAAAATCTGACAGCATATTTTAACCATTAATAGTTTTAAATGTACAGTGATAATATTTAACACTTACAGAAATTCAAGTCCCAGGAACCACAGTTGAGTGACTCAACACTTGGCCACTTGTTTGCTTCAAACTGTTTCATCCTGTTGAGGTTGAAAGTAAAATTAAACATGAATGAAAGGAAATTATATGTTGTGGATTTAAACAAACAAGATACCTTTGTCCGAAAGGTTTGCTAGCTTACTGGCACACAACGTAAAACTCATATTAGCCAGCTGCAGCTGTCAGTCTAATTAAAAAAGAGAGAGGGAGAAAAAAGCTGCAGCTGTGTTCTTCCGCTATGTGTTTATATTATACTGCCCCTTGGTGGCCAAGGCAGGAACAACAGTAGCCAGTATAACGCTACAAAGTAACACTTTTTCCACGTTTTATGTACTTTTCCTATTCCTCAAGATAATAAATTCAATAAATAAATAAAAATTGTGAAACAAAAATCCTCAACAGACATTATATTTGCTATTGTCTAGATAGTGCTGGATGGAATTTCCTTTGATTGAAACGTCTGTCATTGTTGTTTTATTTTTTAAATGAAATTTGGCATTTTTATATATATATATATTTTAGAAAACTACTTTGTGTAGAGTTCCAACTGCATTTAAAATACACATACTGAGGTGCAGCTTTTTTGTCAGTTCACGTTGCCATTCTTCTTTTAGCCACGAGGTGGGGCACGGCAGCTACAATTCAAAGTAACATCACGTTATTGTACACAGAGCTGGTTAAATTAAATAAATGTAGTTAAACTCGTGTATTAAATTGATTGCAATAATTATTAATTAATTAAAATATTTTAAAATATATTGTATTATTCCTGACATGTAATTAAAAAGTTGAAACGTGCAAAAGTCGTATTTTTAAGTTTAAAAGCACTGAATGTAAACGCACTAGATTGTACTGTTATAGACTTGTGAGAGGGTCGATACTGCCCGCTTGGGGGTCCCCACATGAGAACCGGACGAGCGGTGTCTCCTTTCTACTTCTATCCCCGCCCCCTGGCCCAGTGAGACTTTACCCCCAGTTTCATCCAGTCCAACCCGCTCTGCCTCAGAAGCGCTCTTTGCCGCGCGCGTACTGGACTGCATGCACTCCTCTGTGCTCAATCCACGCTGTTTCGCCTCCAAATCCGCTTTCACGCACTATTTGTGTGTGTGGATTCCAATACGATGTGGAATTAAGTCTTTGGAATTTAGGAGAGGGGGATTGGGAGAACATGATCGACCTGCGGTAGGTCAACTGACTGCACGTTTCTGTTTCAGGTGAATATGAAACTTTGAAATAATTCACTGCATTGCATGAAGTTGGATTTTTCCGTTTTTCAGGGTTTACTTTTGAGACTGACATTGTTCTTATTTATTTTGGTACAAATTTGACAAATTGGGCTGAGCTACAGTGAGAATATGTGTACCCCAGAGACTCCATGTACCTGTTTCAAGAGGGTTCCACCCTATGTATGCTTTCCGCCCTATGTAATAAAACTTTGGTGCAAAGTCACATGATGTTGCCAAATTTAAAACCTCTTCTCGAGGTCATTGGTTTTAGTTACAACTTTAATCTGTTAATGAGTAAACTATAGGAATCTGGGCATGGCCGATTGAACTGCTATCCGTCTTTGTTTGCCCTAAGGGTTGAGCTCGGCTCTCGGCAGGGTGGCGGTATTTGCACGGCGGCCTTCCGGCTGTGACGCAGATAAGAGGACACCCTTAATTGGACCATGGATATCGGCAATGACGTGGATCTGTCTAACAACAACATCATGCCTCTGTGGAAGCGTCGTACGGACAACCACAGAAGCCCGCCGGACTCGAGGAAGCCGCGGCCGCGTAGCTACCACACCAACGGAGTCACGACGGCGGACTTCCCAGATGAGGACAAGTGCGGTTTCACTTTGAGCCAGCCGGCTGAGAAACTGGTGGTCACGTCTCAGGTTGTAGGCAAGAACACGGCGGTGTTGAAGCATGTTTTACACAAACCTTCCAAAAAGTCCAGAGTGGTACGGAGTATAAGTATCGGACATTTCTCCAATGGACGCTTCTCTTTGTCTAAGTTCAAGTCTGATGGCAGTAGATCGGCTTCGTTGGACAACAAAGTGAGTAATGAAGAGTACAACAGAGTCAATCATAGCAATGGACGGACAGTCTGGCCCGACAAGTGTGTCCGCTCTCCTCAAGCACTCATTTCCAGTGTGTTCAGCCTGAACTTGCCTAAGGAGAAGACCCCGTCATATCACGACCTAGCCTCAACTGAAACGGTTCAACACACCCCCAACAACAACCATCTTGAACTGTCTTTTTCATCTCCGTCAAGCCCGTATCCTACAGCGAGACGGACTCCTTCTCACAGCTCTACCTCCAGTATCCCCTCCCTGTCATCCCTCAACTCCTCGGACCCCCCGACACCGCGCTCCTCCTCGCCTACCGACAGCCGGCAGCCCCTCCTCGGACAGTCGTCTCCCTCGCCTGCCGTCTCCCAAGATGCCAGGCGTGCTTCTTCATCTTCCCCCTCCCCTTCCCCTTCCCTTTCCCCGTGTATCTCACCCGCTCCCTCTATCGTACTCAGCACCCACAGTCCCGCCGCCATGAAGATGGGCACCCAGCAGCTCATCCCTAAGGGCTTAGCCTCGGGTAGTCGTCAAAACAAGACCCCCGCATCCGGGCCACAAGGCCAAGGGTTGGCAGGGCTTCTGGGGTTGGACGTTCCTAAGCGGACTTTAAAAACACTCAGCATGGTGGAGAGCGGGGCCTATTTCTCCACGGGAGTCGGGCACGGCGAAGGGACAGATGGAGAAAACGAAAGCCCAGGGACACTCAAAAGAGGGTTAAGAAGTACCTCCTACCGGAGGGCTGTTGTCACCGGAGTCGATCTAGAGGCCCAGGCACTTTCCCAAACGGCCATGAAGGGATTAGATAGCGATAATAAAACTCCTCCAGCCAACTCGGGCCTTCCTTGTATTATAAAGCCCACCAGCCCGGGGGCAACCAAGCCTGACAGCCCTACAACTCCTACTGGCACAAAGAAGACCAAGGTAAGTCGAGCAAGTCTTATAAAGATAACAGTATCATCAAGATAAGCAGATCAAGCACAGGATCTTGTGTGTACCTCAAAGTGGACATTAAGTGGAAAATAAAGTTCGTGTGCTTACACCAGAAATTCAGAACAAAGCCTTACAAGGACATCTATTATTTGATGCTTGGAAGACATGATGTAATGGCAGTCACAAACACAAGGGCTTTGTCATTAGATAGAGGTCAGCAGACAGTTTCTGTGTATGGACAATCCCACGTGTCGTATCCTCTTTTCAGATTCCCGACAAGAAAAACAGTCTGACCCCTCAACGCACCTTTGACAGCGAAGGTGAGTCGACCTCCAGTTCATTTTCAATCCCTTTTCTCAGTCACTAATCCTTTCTTCTTGATGTCTTTCAGAAGAGGAACTGTACCAGAACTATCAGGAAAAGGCCTTGCATAACGATTCGGATGAAGATGCCGATTCCGTGGAGGCACCGGTTGATAACGGAATCGTGTTGCAATACAGACCGATCCGGACGTCCTGGAGCCAGCTTACTGTGGTTAGACATTACAAACACATCTCGGCAGACATTACAAACTGCTCCTTCTGTTGTAAACAAACCCCAAAAGTTTGATTCCATTTCCCCCCCACTCCGTTCACGTCTTGTCTCTTTAGCCGAATATACAGTAGTTGGAATGTTCGCATTCTCAAGAATGCCGTCATTTCCAGTTGGGTGAGTGTCGCTGACAGAGTCCAAGAGAGAGGCAGTCAGTCAGCCAGAGCTCTTTTTGGGAGCACTGCGGAGTCTCATTGCCAATGCGTTGGCTAGCTAATCTTATTTTGTCAGACTGAAGTTATGCATAAAATGTTGCCTTGAGAGGGACGTGCGGTCACCCGAGTTGCGTAATGCAGTTAGAAATCGGAATGGAGGGAATGTACTCTAGGAAGAGATGAGTGAGTTTGTTTATTCCTGGGCATCCTCGCTGGCTTTTTTTTTTTTTTTTATCACTTGGTGGGACGTGACAAAACATGTCAAAGGAAACATCCTGTACTGATGTGAAATGACGTGGCATCAACAAATCCGTTACACCCGTCTGCAAAATCATTAGGCTCCAAAATTATTTTAAGAGCTTCAACCCTTGTAGCTGTCCTGAAAACAATTTGGAACTTTAGTAAGTCAATTTGTCTTCGCGGGCCACATAAAATGATTTGACAGGCCGTATTTGGCCCCCGGACCTTGAGTTTGACACCCATGCTCTAACTAATCCGAGAACCAGAATTACCAGTTGTCTCCGTTGTATCTCCACCTTGCAGTACATTTGGAGATATTTCAGATAAACTGCACAGCTTGACTTCTCAGGAGATTCCCAAATTCATCTGAGTCAATAGCTACTGATTAAACTATGGCTGAATAGTACCAGACGTAATTAATCCATAATCCATTCCTACAAATTCCAGCGAGAATGTGCCGCCATTTTGTAGCAACCCTATATTACAATCTTTAATTGAAAACATCCATAATTTGTATATCATTAAACGAGAACATTTTGAACAAGGCCGATTGGATTACGTGGCACAGCCTCGAGGGATTTACCGGTTTGATTTAGGTTTGTTTGTTCCCAGTTGGGCATTAGGCCAGAAACTTAAAATGAAGCAGTATCACTTCCTGGTGTCTCTCCAGCACGAGGTGCAGTCTTGGAACGTGGCCATTAAGGGAATTTTCTTGCATATTAATTTGAAGTTGAAGGTGCCTCAGGGCTTTGCTGGTGTAATAATCTGAAACTCAAGTCAGATTTTTAATTCAGGCTAAGAAGTTGGCAGAATCAGTTCATAACAGTTCACACCTAGTCCATTCCGAAAGATTTGATTTCGATCAAACCCATTTCAGATTCCTTCTCCGTGCTTACGGCCAAATGGTCCTCAATGAGCACAAACGGCGGGCCGTTTGTTATTTTTACGTCGGCGTGTCATCCGTCGCCATGGGCATGCAATGAAGATCTCGACAACAAGTTTGTTGCCCGTTTCCCGCCGAGTGCGGTATGTTAAGTACTGGACTCATTATGCGCTGAGACAACAGAAGCAATCACAGCACACTCTGGAGAATCCCTGCGAGGCAAATTGAAAATGGTACAAAAAGTGTTTTACTGACTCAAATGTTTTCTCCTAACCAAGGTCAAGAAAAGCGGTGTGTCTGATCGGATGAATCAGGAAGAATGCAAAAGACAAGAAGCTATCTTCGAGGTGATTTCCTCGGAGCACTCGTACCTCCATAGTTTGGAGATCCTCATCCGCATGTTCAAGAACTCGCCGGAACTCAGCGAGGCCATGACCAAGACGGAACACCACCACCTCTTCTCCAATATCACCGACGTCTACGAAGCCAGCAAAAAGTAAGAAATACAAACATTGTTTGCTAAAATTAGATTCTAGTAACTTTTTTGGGCGACTCCTGTGTGTCTCGTAAAAACTTTGCGGTATTTTGCTTTCGGCCAATGAGCCGGATAATTTCGCATTTAATAGCACCTCGACACACTCACTTCCATGCGAGGTGTGTCTATAAACACCACGACATTTGCTTTCTCGCCACATTTTGCAGCCTGGCTTATTTTCAGCTCGAGCGTAGTCGCTACCGACCCCCGACACGGACCAGATTCGGAGACGAGATTAAGACTAAAAGGCGAGTTGGGTTAAAAGCTGTATTTTTTATTCTTGCTTGGGTTGCCAGTTCTTCTATAAACCCTGATTTAGATGGAGACGTTTAACGACGTTCTTAGTCTGGTAACAACAGACTTTTAAGAATCCTGTAAAAGAGCCCAGTTGGAAACGCTGGTCCCCCCCCCCCCCCCCACGAGCTAGCTGAAAGTTTTAACATTGATGCAAAAGTATACGAAGCAGCACGTCCATTCAGATTCCTGGCACCAGAATGTTGTTTAAATATTGTTACACACATTCCTGATAATGATACTACACGCATAAAAATGTTGTGCCATTTTTTTGTCCCTTATGACATTCATACAAAAAAAATGTGTGGGTTGCATTCCAATTGTACTACCTTAGAAATTAGTCATACAACCGGATGTAATTAACTATTTGACGTATATTACGCCGATTTCCTCGCCGCATATCCACACGCAAATTCTTTCCCTCTGTTGGGACTTGCCGTGACCTTCTCGGACACGTCATTCCACACACACCTCATACCCTTCGCACCTACACATTGGGTAGCTAGTAAACATCAGTACCCGCCTCAGGTTAAGAGAAAGCTCATTTATTAGCATTCCTTATATTATCACGAAGCCTGTCATTTTAGCATACTTCCATAAATAGTGGAATTGTACATGGAGTCGTATATTACAGATCCCTCGCTAATTCACGTTACGTTTATCGCGGCTTCACTACATCGCGGATTTTTTTCCCCTAGTTAAAAAAACTTTTAAAAGTCAAAATAAAACTTCTAAATTGAGAAAACATGTGTCTAATTTAGGACAATTTAGTATTGCTCCAAATGTTTGTTTATATTCCTTTAGAGGTCTGTTTTCGCGTGTTAGCATGATCGTGAATTAGCATCTTTCCGCTAACTCGTTAGCCTGCCCAGTACTTCTTGTTGGTGACCGTACTTCGCGGATTTCACTTATCGCGGGTGGTTTTCGGAACCAATTATCCGCGATAAACGAGGGATTACTGTAAATCATGTCAAGTGAAGTTGGAGTTGAAACACAATCAAGTCACTTTCTACCAGAATGACAACGGAAGGAACTTACGCACATTAAGTAGAATCTTCCAAAATACACTTCAGGGACTTTCTTTGTATAGAAGACCGCCCTGCTGTTTTGGTTAGCAACAAAGTTCTTACATACCCTAAATCCATTATTTGTAAAATAGTCTTAGTCGTGTCACCTTCCACATTCCCAACATGAAGCCACAGGGGTCGGGTCAGTGAGTTTTGAGGCCACATCCTTGACCTGAGCTTAGAAGAGATGTTTAGGATAACTTGCTTTGATCCTGTGTGGGCATGTCCTCATAAGGAAGGGGGGGGGGGGCTTGAAAACCATTGTCTCCTATAGTTAGACATACCGTATCAAGGGTGGTTAAATGTCGAATGGCACGCTCGAGTGGAGCAGGGCATCTTCTTTGGTCAAGGTCGCCGTTCGTTGCCTTCCTGTTTGACATCTTCGCATGACTGGCTAAGGCTTTTTTTTTTTTGGATGCTGTTAGAGACCATCTGGTGCTCCCCAGGAAGAGGAAAAGTTTCATGTTGGACCGTGTCTCTATTTTAAGAGGTGTGGAGTTCCTCTTCTGTGATCTTACAAGGGAGAGGTGTTGGGGATGTTTCCTGCCTTGTGGACTCCTGGCTGTGTTATGTCCTGCAACAAAATCTTCTGCTAGCACCAAGCGGAGATGAATCAGCTTTGCATTCTCTGCTATTGTCGTTGATTGATTGGGTGGGCGGCGTAGCTCGGGTGGTTAGCGACATTTTGTTACACACAAGCACTGCCTCAGGAACTACCCCCAAAGGCCGAATATTTGCAAGATGACTTCACAACCCCCCACCCCCCCCGGTTTTGTCTCAATGTGGTTTCTTCACAAGAAGATTCCGGGGAACCTTTACAAGACTAATGTTCCTGTCTTTAGGTTCTTCAAACAGTTGGAAGAGAAACACCAGCAGAACGTTGTGATCGACAGCATCAGCGACATCGTTTGCAAGCACGCCGTATCCAACTTTGATCCTTACGTGACGTACTGCTCCAACGAGGTCTACCAGCAGAGAACCC
Organism: Syngnathus scovelli; assembly: GCF_024217435.2. Classification (NCBI taxonomy): domain Eukaryota; kingdom Metazoa; phylum Chordata; class Actinopteri; order Syngnathiformes; family Syngnathidae; genus Syngnathus; species Syngnathus scovelli. The sequence continues at coordinate 2,156,924 of NC_090853.1, forward strand.
TTCAGAGGCTCTTGTGAGTGACCGCAGGCAAACACACGTATTATCTTATCTCCTCTGGATTCCATCCAGAATGTACTACTCTCAAACTTTAACCTTGACAGTTTACTCAAGCTACTTTTTCTTACTCCTCCTCATGGTCCAGATCCAAGAATCCAGTTTTTAAGGAGGTACTGAGCAAGATTGAGGCCCACCCTGACTGCAGGAACCTCCCTATGATCTCCTTCCTCATCCTGCCCATGCAGAGGGTCACGCGCTTACCCTTGCTCATGGACGTGAGTGCGATTTAGAATTACGAGACTTTGATTCTTATGTTATTGCACAGTGTCCATTATTGTTAATTTCTCGCGTTCCATTTTCTTTTGCTACAAAATGTGGTGAGCGACTCCCAAGAGTCAACACAGAGACCTCTAGATCCTGAGAAAGTTTCCTTTCGGTTGACTTTTTTTCCCACAGCTGCTCTGGAGTTTCGACACTCTATCAAGCATTGATAAGGCGCCTTTTATAGCCACAATCAACTGATCCTGTTTTATTATTTTTTGCGTGCCCTGTCTCCTGCAGACTATTTGTCAGAAGACTCCGAAAGATTCCGCGCAGTATGAAGAATGTAAGAAGTCGTTACATGCCGTCAGCAAGGTCAGTGAGTAAACAATGTTTGTTATAATATGGAAAACCAGAAAAGTGGGGACCTTTTTTTCTAAAAAAAAAATGTAATTAATTAATTAATAAATCATTCTTATTTTGAGTACCAAATCTTACATTTTTTTATATACCTTCCTCCTTATATATTTTTTTGTAGCTTAACCGAATATTTTTTTAATATGCAGGTGGTAAGAAAATGCAACGAAGGTGCCCGCACCATGGAGAGAACCGAGATGATGTACACCATTAACTCCCAGTTGGACTTTAAAATTAAGGTAGATGTTTATAAAATATGACATATTTAAGAAGTTTGACTAATTTAAGGTTTTGTTTGACCTCGTAGCCTTTCCCACTGGTTTCATCATCTCGGTGGATGGTGAAGCGAGGCGAGCTGAGAGCCTTCGTGGAGGACAACAGTATATTCCTCAAGAGGACGTCGCGGCAACAGGTCTACTTCTTCCTCTTCAACGATGTTCTCATCGTCACTCGTAAGAAGAGGTAAGAATATAAGCCGCCATCGACTGTCTGTCGTTGAGTCAACATAATTAGAAAGGCGATTCCAGCTCAAGGCTAAATACTTCCTGGAAATGATGTGTTTTTGATTAGCATGTCGCGTGGGTGTTTTATGCATCCCAAAACTTCAAATCACTCTCACTTGCTTTCTGGAATCGATCGTCCCCTGACTGGCTCGCTTAAAATTCCTAAGAATCCATGAGAAGGGCGGGGATGAAAAGAAACATTCCATATGATGTTTTTCTGGGAATGGAACCTGGAAGAGGGAGACTGGGTTGGTGTGCGCAGTCCAGAATTTGGACCAGCTTTTGGGAAATGGGAGTACGAATGAAAGTAGCTGTTATAATATTGTTTTGTGCTACAGAGTCACGCAACTTGGCTATGTGCAGGCCGTCAAAACAAAAACACTGCTGAACTATTGGCAGGTTAGAAACAGCCATGACCTCATTTTGGAGAAAAACATGTTTGTTTGCTAGTTGTTAGCATGTCCGCAAATTTAGCTGTTCCTCAGTGGTTGAATGACGGTTCAGGTTGATTACTTGTGAACAGATTCCTGGATCCAAAGTGGGAATATTAAGTGGGAAACAAGACCTGTGTCAGATTTGGCTGTCACGCAGCAGGAAAGCGGGAACACTTACATAACGTCCAAGAATCCATAGCAGCTGGATTCCCTCTCATCTTCACTCCCTAACCTTTTCCTTTATGCTAACCTGGCATATTTTAAACAGTCAATGTTAGCTAATCGCTAATTGTGAATAGCTATTGAAAAAATTGAAAAAATGAAGTAACAGCTAAAGGAATGATGAGGCTAATGCATTGCTAGCAAAACTGCAAGTCCAACAAGGACTTTTTATCAAACTTCACACCCAGAGATGCAGCGGCTTTGTCATTTGAGGAAAAGTTAAAGAAGTTAAGAATAAATTGTACTGATTAATGATTTTTTTTTTTTTTATTTGACCTTTACACCACAATTTCACATATCATCATCATCATCGATTTAAAGTCTGCCGCTGGGTTGGACTGGATTCTCAATATGCCTTTCTTCCACCGGGGACGGTCTAGTGGTTGAGAGTCCTATACTGAGAGAGATTTTTGGAGCTAAACGTTTTACGGCCGGATGCCCTTCCTGACACCAACCCAAAGGGAAATTGATTTTCTGTAGGGGTTGACTCCCTTAGCCCATTCCTCTCCCGAGGAACCCACTGGGCAGTGGTACTATTTAACCCATAGTTGGGGGCTGGTTCGTGGGCACCAGGGCGTGTCCACACACCGGTGGGCCTGCGTGCCGCACGTCTAGGGGCCAAACCTCCTCCAAGTCCCTTGTAGTTTAGCCTGGGTCCGTGTTGTACCCAGTTACCATGTGTCGCCGCGTGGAGGCACTACATAGGGCTTGCTGTTAGAGAGGCTATGTACTGGCAGGGAGAGACTTACGCACTCGGCTCTCCCGTTTGCATACTGCTAGCCAGCGGTGAGGGTTGACAGTGACAAGTGACATGCACTGGTCACTCCACCAACACACTAGACGCATCACAACAGCCCGACTTGGTCTACACTTATGAAGTCAGACACACAGCTTAATATAAACATAAAAAGAATGATTGTATTCTAATTACCAGAACCAACTATGTAAAATAAATAATTTAGCACAAGCACAAGCACCAGCACAGCCACAAGCACAGGCACAAGCACAGGCACAGCCACAAGCACAGCCACAAGCACGGCAGAGCATGGCACAGGCACGGCACAACACGTCAAGGCTTGGCACGGCACCGGCAGGCACAAGCACAAGCTGGCAAGGCAAGGCAAGGCAAGGCAAGGCAAGGCAAGGCAAGGCAAGGCAAGGCAAGGCAAGGCAAGGCAAGGCAAGGCAAGGCAAGGCAAGGCAAGGCAAGGCAAGGCAAGGCAAGGCAAGTCAAGGCAAGTACAAGTCAAATCAAGTCAAGGCAAGGCAAGGCAAGGCAAGGCAAGGCAAGGCAAGGCAAGGCAAGGCAAGGCAAGGCAAGGCAAGGCAAGGCAAGGCAAGGCAAGGCAAGGCAAAGCAAGGCAAGGCAAGGCAAAGCAAGGCAAAGCAAGGCAAAGCAAGGCAAAGCAAATAAATGCATGGCAAGGCATGGCAAGGCAAGGCAAATCAAGGCATAGCGAGGCGAGGCGAGGCAAGGCCAAGGCAAGGCCAAGGCAAGTACAAGGCAAGGCAAGTACAAGGCAAGTACAAGGCAAGGCAAGGCAAGGCAAGGCAAGGCAAGTACAAGGCAAGGCAAGGCAAGGCAAGGCAAGGCAAGGCAAGGCAAGGCAAGGCAAGGCAAGGCAAGGCAAGGCAAGGCAAGGCAAGGCCGAGTCCGAGTCGCAAGGCAAGTCCGAGTCGCAAGGCAAGGCGAGGCAAGGCGAGGCGAGGCGAGGCAAGGCAAGTACAAGGCAAATCAAGGCAAAGCAAGGAATGGCAAGGCAAGGCAAGGCAAGGCAAGGCAAGGCAAGGCAAGGCAAGGCAAGGCAAGGCAAGGCAAGGCAAGGCAAGGCAAGGCAAGGCAAGGAAAGGCAAGGAAAGGCAAGGAAAGGCCAAGCAAGTACAAGGCAAGTACAAGGCAAGTACAAGTACAAGGCAAGTACAAGTACAAGGCAAGGCAAGTACAAGGCAAGTACAAGGCAAGTACAAGGCAAGGCAAGGCAAGTACAAGGCAAGTACAAGGCAAGTACAAGGCAAGTACAAGGCGAGGCGAGGCGAGGCGAGGCGAGGCGAGGCGAGGCGAGGCGAGGCGAGGCGAGGCGAGGCGAGGCGAGGCGAGGCGAGGCGGGGCGAGGCGGGGCGAGGCGAGGCGAGGCGAGGCAGGACAAGTACGAGGCGAGGCGAGGCGAGGCGAGGCGAGGCGAGGCAAGGCAAGTACAAGTACAAGTACAAGGCAAGTACAAGGCAAGGCAAGTACAAGGCAAGGCAAGGCAAGTACAAGGCAAGGCAAGGCAAGTACAAGGCAAGGCAAGGCAAGGCAAGGCAAGGCAAGGCAAGGCAAGGCAAGGCAAGGCAAGGCAAGGCAAGGCAAGGCAAGTACAAGGCAAGGCAAGTACAAGGCGAGACGAGGCAAGTACAAGGCAAGTACAAGGCAAGGCAAGTACAAGGCGAGACGAGGCAAGTACAAGGCAAGTACCAGGCAAGTACAAGGCAAGTACAAGGAAAGGCAAGTACATGGCGAGACGAGGCAAGTACAAGGCAAGGCAAGGCAAGTACAAGGCAAGGCAAGGCAAGGCAAGGCAACGCAACGCAAGGCAAGGCAAGTACAAGGCAAGGCAAGTACATGGCGAGACGAGGCAAGTACAAGGCAAGGCAAGTACAAGGCAAGGCAAGTACATGGCGAGACGAGGCAAGTACAAGGCAAGGCAAGTACAAGGCAAGGCAAGGCAAGGCAACACAACGCAAGGCAAGGCAAGTACAAGGTAAGGCAAGGCAACGCAACGCAAGTACAAGGTAAGTACAAGGCAAGTACAAGTCAATTCAAGTCAAGTCAAGTCCAAGCACAAGTCCAAATCCAAGTCCAAATCCAAGTCCAAGCACAAGAACAACCACAAGCACAACCACAAGCCAGACACAAGCACAAGCACAACCACAAGCACAGGCACAAGCACAGGCACAAGCACAGGCACAAGCACAGGCACAAGCACAGGCACAAGCACAGGCACAAGCACAAGCACAAGCACAAGCACAGGCACAGGTACAAGCACAGGCACAAGCACAGGCACAAGCACAGACAGGATCGAGCACGGGCAAAGCGCTGGCACCAGGACAAGCACAAGCATGCGCAAGCTCAAGCAATGGCACAAGTACAGGCGTGGCGGAACACAAGCAGGCACAAGCACAGGCACAGGCCCAGGTTCGGCACAGTATTGTACGGCTCGACACAGGCACGGGCACAAGCACAAGCCAAGCACAAGCTTAAGCACAGGCACAGGCACGGCCCGGGAGAGCACGGCACTGGCACGGGCGGAAGCACAGGCACGGGCACGTCACGGCACATTAAGGCTCGGCACGGCACAGGCGCGGGCAGGCACAAGCACAAGCTGGCACGGCACGGCACGGTACGGCACGGCATGACACAGCAAGGCATGGCGCAGCAAGGCAAGGCAAGGCAAGGCAAAAGCCAGGCATGGCACCGCAAGGACGGCGAGGCAAGTACAAGGCGGAAAGCATGGCCAGACGACAGAGCAAGGCAAGGCAAAGTTACTCAGGGCTAGGCAAGGCAAGGCAAGGCTGGGCAAGGCAAGTACAAGGCAAGGCAAGTACAAGGCAAGGCAAGGCAAGTACAAGGCAAGTACAAGGCAAGTACAAGGCAAGGCAAGTACAAGGCAAGGCAAGTACAAGTACAAGGCAAGGCAAGTACAAGGCAAGGCAAGTACAAGGCAAGTACAAGGCAAGGCAAGGCAAGGCAAGGCAAAGCAAGGCAAATCAAGGAATGGCAAGGCAAGTACAAGGCAAGTACAAAGCAAGGCAAGTACAAGGCAAGGCAAGGCAAGGCAAATCAAGGAATGGCAAGGCAAGGCAAGGCAAAGCAAGGCAAGGCAAGGCAAGTACAAGGCAAGGCAAGGCAAGGACAAGGCAAAGCAAGGCAAAGCAAGGCAAAGCAAGGCAAAGCAAAGCAAGGCAAGGCAAGGCAAGGCAAGGCAAGGCAAGGCAAGGCAAGGCAAGGCAAGGCAAGGCAAGGCAAGGCAAGGCACGGCAAAGCAAGGCAAGTACAAGGCAGGTACAAGGCAAGTACAAGGCAGGTACAAGGCAAGTACAAGGCAAATCAAGGCAAGGCAAGGCAAGGCAAGGCAAGGCAAGGCAAGGCAAGGCAAGGCAAGGCAAGGCAAGGCAAGGCAAGGCAAGGCAAGGCAAGGCAAGGCAAGGCAAGGAAAGGCCAAGGCAAGGCAAGGCAAGGCAAGGCAAGGCAAGGCAAGGCAAGGCAAGGCAAGGCAAGGCAAGGCAAGTACAAGGCAAGTACAAGGCAAGTACAAGTACAAGGCAAGTACAAGTACAAGGCAAGGCAAGGCAAGTACAAGGCAAGTACAAGGCAAGGCAAGGCAAGTACAAGGCAAGTACAAGGCAAGTACAAGGCGAGGCGAGGCGAGGCGAGGCAGGGCGAGGCGAGGCGAGGCAAGGCAAGTACAAGGCAAGTACAAGGCAAGTACAAGGCAAGTACAAGGCAAGGCAAGTACAAGGCAAGGCAAGTACAAGGCAAGGCAAGTACAAGGCAAGGCAAGTACAAGGCAAGGCAAGGCAAGGCAAGGCAAGGCAAGGCAAGGCAAGGCAAGGCAAGGCAAGGCAAGGCAAGGCAAGGCAAGTACAAGGCAAGGCAAGGCAAGTACAAGGCGAGACGAGGCAAGTACAAGGCAAGTACAAGGCGAGACGAGGCAAGTACAAGGCAAGGCAAGTACAAGGCAAGGCAAGGCAAGGCAAGGCAAGGCAAGGCAAGGCAAGGCAAGGCAAGGCAAGGCAAGGCAAGGCAAGGCAAGGCAAGGCAAGTACAAGGTAAGGCAAGGCAACGCAACGCAAGGCAAGGCAAGTACAAGGCAAGGCAAGTACATGGCGAGACGAGGCAAGTACAAGGCAAGGCAAGTACAAGGCAAGGCAAGGCAAGGCAAGGCAAGGCAACGCAACGCAAATACAGGGCAAGGCAAGGCAAGTACAAGGTAAGGCAAGGCAAGGCAACGCAACGCAAGGCAAGGCAAGGCAAGTACAAGGCAAGGCAAGTACATGGCGAGACGAGGCAAGTACAAGGCAAGGCAAGTACAAGGCAAGGCAAGGCAAGTACAAGGCAAGGCAAGGCAAGGCAAGGCAAGGCAAGGCAAGGCAAGGCAAGGCAAGGCAAGGCAAGGCAAGGCAAGGCAACGCAACGCAACGCAACGCAAGGCAAGGCAAGGCAAGTACAAGGTAAGGCAAGGCAACGCAACGCAAGGCAAGGCAAGTACAAGGCAAGGCAAGTACATGGCGAAACGAGGCAAGTACAAGGCAAGGCAAGTACAAGGCAAGGCAAGTAAAGGCAAGTACAAGGCAAGTACAAGGCAAGGCAAGGCAAGTACAAGGCAAGTACAAGGCAAGGCAAGGCAAGGCAAGGCAAGGCAAGGCAACGCAACGCAACGCAAGGCAAGGCAAGGCAAGGCAAGGCAAGTACAAGGTAAGGCAAGGCAACGCAACGCAACGCAAGGCAAGGCAAGTACAAGGAAAGGCAAGTACATGGCGAGACGAGGCAAGTACAAGGCAAGGCAAGTACAAGGCAAGGCAAGGCAAGGCAAGGCAACGCAACGCAACGCAACGCAACGCAAATACAAGGTAAGGCAAGGCAACGCAACGCAAGGCAAGGCAAGTACAAGGTAAGTACAAGGCAAGTACAAGTCAATTCAAGTCAAGTCCAAGCACAAGTCCAAATCCAAGTCCAAGCACAAGTCCAAATCCAAGTCCAAGCACAAGAACAACCAAAAGCACAACCACAAGCACAACCACAAGCCAGACACAAGCACAAGCACAACCACAAGCACAAGCACAAGCACAAGCACAGGCACAAGCACAGGCACAAGCACAGGCACAAGCACAGGCACAAGCACAGGCACAGGCACAAGCACAAGCACAGGCACAGGCACAGGCACAGGCACAGGCACAAGCACAGGCACAAGCACAGGCACAAGCACAGGCACAGGCACAAGCACAAGCACAAGCACAAGCACAAGCACAAGCACAAGCACAAGCACAAGCACAAGCACAGGCACAGGTACAAGCACAGGCACAAGCACAGGCACAAGCACAGACAGGATCGAGCACGGGCAAAGCGCTGGCACCAGGACAAGCACAAGCATGCGCAGGCTCAAGCAATGGCACAAGTACAGGCGTGGCGGAACACAAGCAGGCACAAGCACAGGCACAGGCCCAGGTTCGGCACAGTATTGTACGGCTCGACGCAGGCACGGGCACAAGCACAAGCCAAGCACAAGCTGGAGCACAGGCACAGGCACGGCCCGGGAGAGCACGGCACTGGCACGGGCGGAAGCACAGGCACGGGCACGTCACGGCACGTTAAGGCTCGGCACGGCACAGGCGCGGGCAGCCACAAGCACAAGCTGGCACGGCACGGCACGGTACGGCACGGCATGACACAGCAAGGCATGGCGCAGCAAGGCAAGGCACGGCAAGGCAAAAGCCAGGCATGGCACCGCAAGGACGGCGAGGCAAGTACAAGGCGGAAAGCATGGCCAGACGACAGAGCAAGGCAAGGCAAAGTTACTCAGGGCTAGGCAAGGCAAGGCAAGGCTGGGCAAGGCAAGTACAAGGCAAGGCAAGTACAAGGCAAGGCAAGGCAAGTACAAGGCAAGTACAAGGCAAGGCAAGTACAAGGCAAGGCAAGTACAAGTACAAGGCAAGTACAAGGCAAGGCAAGTACAAGTACAAGGCAAGTACAAGGCAAGGCAAGTACAAGGCAAGGCAAGTACAAGGCAAGGCAAGTACAAGGCAAGGCAAGTACAAGGCAAGTACAAGGCAAGGCAAGTACAAGGCAAGGCCAAGTACAAGTACAAGTACAAGTACAAGTCAAGTCAAGTCAAGTCAAGTCAAGTCAAGGCAAGTCAAGTCAAGTCAAGTCAAGTCAAGGCAAGGCAAGGCAAGGCAAGTACAAGTCAAGTCAAGTCAAGGCAAGGCAAGGCAAGTACAAGGCAAGGCAAGGCAATGCATGGCAAAGCAAGGTAAGTGCATCAAAAGAACATTCCAGTCCAGAACGGATGTGTTATCCGTCTTAGTTATACTGCTTCCATTGCAGCCTGGTCATCCTAGAAGAGGGATCCTCCCATTTGTGGTCTCTTAAGGTTTCTCATTTCCCCTAGCTGGAGTTTTGAGTTTTTCCTTGCCCTCTTGGGAATTTAAGATCAGGGGATGTTTGAGAATATTTCCCATTGTTAGTCACCTAAATGTTGAACAGAGGCTGTGATTTGCCGAAGTTGAATTCCTTGTTTGGCAGCCACAGAAACCCTTGAATCTTGAACATTGTTACATAATGTCAAAGTCAAAGTCAAAGTCAGCTAATGGAAACTGCTAACACCGTTAGCAAAGCGTGGAGTAGCACACTAGTTCTCATTTGTGTCTGCATGTTTGAATTTGGTTGAGGATTGCCCCAGCGAGCTAACACATCATGGAATCCGCCACTGAGGGGCTAACACCGTTAGCAATGTGTGGAGTAGCACACTAGTTCTCATTTGTGTATGCATGTTGGAATTTGTTTGAGGATTGCCCAAGCGAGCTAACACATCATGGAATCCGCCACTGAGGTTAGCAAAGTGTGGAGTAACACGTCGACAGACTATCTAAATAAGTCACAGTTGTTTTTCAACTGTTCTTCTTTTTCTTTTCTTTTTTTTTTTCATGAGTGTAATGTAGCGTTGGCCATGGCCTGAACGCCGACGGCAGCTGCGCCTCCGTGCGTCAACTGCGTCGCCGCGCGGCGTATCCCCCAATGAATAGAATAAAGCCTTTACCGCGTTTCAGCTTTTCAGCCGCATTTGCATGTCCGTTCTCGTCCGTATCGCTGACACCGTCTCAGCGAGAGACGGCAGGGGGGCGGAGAATCGATTAAATCCCCGACATTATAATAATCCAAGGTAAACGCTGAGATTTCAACCAGCCTGTCATTTTGACGGACTGCGTAGTAGAGGGGGGGTGTAACGCGCACCGCGCAAATGCATACTATATGGGCAGGGGAGCGCGGGAAGATCAGTGGCCGAAATGCATTAACGTCACTATTTGGCGCCAAAAAGCCCCCCGTCCGCTGCAACTGGACTCATGAGGATGGCGGCCTCGGGTGGGTGGGGGGAATTGTCGTGAGGCCGAAATGCATTAACGTTACATGTCTGGGGCATTATTCACTCGACAGAAAAATGTGTACATTTGCCATCCTGATGATGTCATCGTTTTCTCAAAAGCCAAGGGGCGCTAAATGATTTATTGCGGATGTTTTAGTGACTTGGTGGTGTGTGTGTGTGTCTACACAGTCTCACAAACTACCACTTGTACTGTTTACCATTCTTTGTTGTGTGAAAAGATACAGGATGACAGAATAAAGACAAAAAACAGAGAGGGGAGGGGTGGGGGGGTTTGTCATGTGTCATCCGAAGACAAAACCGTCATTCAACAACAGTGTGGGCCGCTCGGGCGGGAGGACTGCATCCGCGAGCTGAGCGGTGTGGGAGGAAAGAGTGAGAGGCGACACAGAGGAATGAGCTATTTCGAGCGCACCATGACACCCTGACAGGACAGCGAGACGTATGACATGCTTGCATTTTCACCTCGCGTTTGAACACAACTCAGGGGGGAGCACCGACATGTCTGAAAAGTACTCGTCTATCAATCTTTGATTAAATGTCACCACGATCCAAAATATATAGCGGGCATTATTTAATTTATTAAATTTTTCTAAGGCTCGTCCAACACGACTGAACCGTCACACCGTTTTCATGATTGGTCAACAGTCTGATTTCAAAAGCGAAGTGCGGAGAGTCTCTGTTGCCAAAACATGCAGCAATCACAATCTTTCAAAATCTTTATTTCTTCTATTTGTAGTACGGGGGCAATCTGCTTATTCCTCGACATTAACGCCATCTTGTTTGTCGTTTTTAAAAAGAAATACAGGACAACATGGCGCCTCAAACCGTTAGCCAATGATAACACCAGGGGGCAGAATTTACAGCCACCACACAGGGAGGCCAGGTTGGATATTCATTTTGCTAAAATTATTCCTACACAAAGATAATATCGCTCTGTTTTGATTGACAGGTCAAATCCCGAACAAGGAACGTGAACAGATTCTAATAAGAGCGCCAGAATTGAAACGAAATGAGTCCTATTTGATTTTATTCCCCTGATGCTGCAGTCGGCTGGTTCTAAATGCGTGTGTGGGATAACCAAACAAATGTATCTTCTGGTTTACGCCCGGCGAGACTAAATTGCTGTTTGTCCACCTCCTTTTCAAACACACAAGCACACACACGCAAACACAGTCTGTAAACAATGCAACAGCATTCCTGCCGCCTGTTTTTTTTTTTTCGGGACATTTGTTTTATAAATCATCTTCACAGATGTTATCTTTGCGGCAAACGAGCATCCGCATCTTTCACTTTGTCACGACACGGCCTCATTGAACACTTAATGAGATGCAGGAAAAGATGTGGGTGAATGTTGTGGACACTAACACGACAATAATCAAATCAAAACTTTGCATTGTGTTTGTAGAGGGAGAATGTTTTAGTTGCCCTTTTGGTGCCCTCATCAGAATTTTCCCCTTCCCCTTCCCTTTCCCTTTCCCCGTGTATCTCACCTGCTCCCTCTATCGTACTCAGCACCCACAGTCCCGCCGCCCTGAAGATGGGCACCCAGCAGCTCATCCCTAAGGGCTTAGCCTCGGGTAGTCGTCAAAACAAGACCCCCGCATCTGGGCCACAAGGCCAAGGGTTGGCAGGGCTTCTGGGGTTGGACGTTCCCAAGCGGACTTTAAAAACACTCAGCATGGTGGAGAGTGGGGCCTATTTCTCCACGGGAGTCGGGCACGGCGAAGGGACGGATGGAGAAAACGAAAGCCCGGGGACACTCAAGAGAGGGTTAAGAAGTACCTCCTACCGGAGGGCTGTTGTCACCGGAGTCGATCTGGAGGCCCAGGCACTTTCCCAAGCGGCCATGAAGGGATTAGATAGCGATAATAAAACCCCTCCAGCCAACTCGGGCCTTCCTTGTATTATAAAGCCCACCAGCCCGGGGGCACCCAAGCCTGACAGCCCTACAACTCCTACTGGCACAAAAAAGAGCAAGGTAAGCCGAGCAAGTCTTATAAAGATAACAGTATCATCAAGATAAGCAGATCAAGCACAGGATCTTGTGTGTTCCTCAAAGTGGACATTAAGTGGAAAATAAAGTTCGTGTGCTTACACCAGAAATTCAGAACAAAGCCTTACAAGGACATCTATTATTTGATGCTTGGAAGACATGATGTAATGGCAGTCACAAACACAAGGGCTTTGTCATTAGATAGAGGTCAGCAGACAGTTTCTGTGTATGGACAATCCCACGTGTCGTATCCTATTTTCAGATTCCCGACAAGAAAAACAGTCTGACCCCTCAACGCACCTTTGACAGCGAAGGTGAGAGTCGACCTCCAGTTCATTTTCAATCCCTTTTCTCAGTCACTAATCCTTTCTTCTTGATGTCTTTCAGAAGAGGAACTGTACCAGAACTATCAGGAAAAGGCCTTGCATAACGATTCGGATGAAGATGCCGATTCCGTGGACGCACCGGTTGATAACGGAATCGTGTTGCAATACAGACCGATCCGGACGTCCTGGAGCCAGCTTACTGTGGTTAGACATTACAAACACATCTCGGCAGACATTACAAACTGCTCCTTCTGTTGTAAACAAACCCCAAAAGCTCGATTCCATTTCCCCTACTCCGTTCACGTCTTGTCTCTTTAGCCGAATATACAGTAGTTGGAATGTTCGCATTCTCAAGAATGCCGTCATTTCCAGTTGGGTGAGTGTCGCTGACAGAGTCCAAGAGAGAGGCAGTCAGTCAGCCAGACCTCTTTTTGGGAGCACTGCGGAGTCTCATTGCCAATGCGTTGGCTAGCTAATCTTATTTTGTCAGACTGAAGTTATGCATAAAATGTTGCCTTGAGAGGGACGTGCGGTCACCCGAGTTGCGTAATGCAGTTAGAAATCGGAATGGAGGGAATGTACTCTAGGAAGAGATGAGTGAGTTTGTTTATTCCTGGGCATCCTCGCTGGCTTTTTTTTTTTTTTTATCACTTGTTGGGACGTGACAAAACATGTCAAAGGAAACATCCTGTACTGATGTGAAATGACGTGGCATCAACAAATCCGTTACACCCGTCTGCAAAATCATTAGGCTCCAAAATTATTTTAAGAGCTTCAACCCTTGTAGCTGTCCTGAAGACAATTTGGAATTTTAGTAAGTCAATTTGTCTTCGCGGGCCACATAAAATGATTTGACAGGACGTATTTAGCCCCCGGACCTTGAGTTTGACACCCATGCTCTAACTAATCCGAGAACCAGAATTACCAGTTGTCTCCGTTGTATCTCCACCTTGCAGTACATTTGGAGATATTTTAGATAAACTGCACAGCTTGACTTCTCAGGAGATTGCCAAATTCATCTGAGCCAATAGCTACTGATTAAACTATGGCTGAATAGTACCAGACGTAATTAATCCATAATCCATTCCTACAAATTCCAGCGAGAATGTGCCGCCATTTTGTAGCAACCCTATATTACAATCTTTAATTGAAAACATCCATAATTTGTATATCATTAAACGAGAACATTTTGAACAAGGCCGATTGGATTACGTGGCACAGCCTCGAGGGATTTACCGGTTTGATTTAGGTTTGTTTGTTCCCAGTTGGGCGTTAGGCCAGAAACTTAAAATGAAGCAGTATCACTTCCTGGTGTCTCTCCAGCACGAGGCGCAGTCTTGGAACGTGGCCATTAAGGGAATTTTCTTGCATATTAATTTGAAGTCCAAGGTGCCTCAGGGCTTTGCTGGTGTAATAATCTGAAACTCAAGTCAGATTTTTAATTCAGGCTAAGAAGTTGGCAGAATCAGTTCATAACAGTTCACACCTAGTCCATTCCGAAAGATTTGATTTCGATCAAACCCATTTCAGATTCCTTCTCCGTGCTTACGGCCAAATGGTCCTCAATGAGCACAAACGGCGGCCCGTTTGTTATTTTTACGTCGGCGTGTCATCCGTCGCCATGGGCATGCAATGAAGATCTCGACAACAAGTTTGTTGCCCGTTTCCCGCCGAGTGCGGTATGTTAAGTACTGGACTCATTATGCGCTGAGACAACAGAAGCAATCACAGCACACTCTGGAGAATCCCTGCGAGGCAAATTGAAAATGGCACAAAAAGTGTTTTACTGACTCAAATGTTTTCTCCTAACCAAGGTCAAGAAAAGCGGTGTGTCTGATCGGATGAATCAGGAAGAATGCAAAAGACAAGAAGCTATTTTCGAGGTGATTTCCTCGGAGCACTCGTACCTCCATAGTTTGGAGATCCTCATCCGCATGTTCAAGAACTCGCCGGAACTCAGCGAGGCCATGACGAAGACGGAACACCACCACCTCTTCTCCAATATCACCGACGTCTACGAAGCGAGCAAAAGGTAAGAGATATAAACATTGTTTTGCTAGTTCGCTAAAATTAGATTCTAGTAACAAAAGGTTTTTTTTGGGCAACTCCTGTGTGTCTCGTAAAAACTTTGCGGTATTTTGCTTTCGGCCAATGAGCCGGATAATTTCGCATTTAATAGCACCTCGACACACTCACTTCCATGCGAGGTGTGTCTATAAACACCACGACATTTGCTTTCTCGCCACATTTTGCAGCCTGGCTTATTTTCAGCTCGAGCGTAGTCGCTACCGACCCCCGACACGGACCAGATTCGGAGACGAGATTAAGACTAAAAGGCGAGTTGGGTTAAAAGCTGTATTTTTTATTCTTGCTTGGGTTGCCAGTTCTTCTATAAACCCTGATTTAGATGGAGACGTTTAACGACGTTCTTAGTCTGGTAACAACAGACTTTTAAGAATCCTGTAAAAGAGCCCAGTTGGAAACGCTGGTCCCCCCCCCCCCCCCCCACGAGCTAGCTGAAAGTTTTAACATTGATGCAAAAGTATACGAAGCAGCACGTCCATTCAGATTCCTGGCACCAGAATGTTGTTTAAATATTGTTACACACATTCCTGATAATGATACTACACACATAAAAATGTTGTGCCATTTTTTTGTCCCTTATGACATTCATACAAAAAAAATGTGTGGGTTGCATTCCAATTGTACTACCTTAGAAATTAGTCATACAACCGGATGTAATTAACTATTTGACGTATATTACGCCGATTTCCTCGCCGCATATCCACACGCAAATTCTTTCCCTCTGTTGGGACTTGCCGTGACCTTCTCGGCCACGTCATTCCACACACACCTCATACCGTTCACACCTACACATTGGGTAGCTAGTATACATCAGTAACCGCCTCAGGTTAAGAGAAAACTCATTTACTAGCATTCCTTATATTATCACGAAGCCTGTCATTTTAGCATACTTCCATAAATAGTGGAATTGTACATGGAGTCGTATATTACAGTGATCCCTCGCTACTTCGCGTTACGTTTATCGCGGCTTCACTACACCGCGGATTTTTTTCCCCTAATTAAAAAAACTTTTAAAAGTCAAAATAAAACTTCTAAATTGAGAAAACATGTGTCTAACCTTTAGGACAATGTAGTATTGTTCCAAATGTTTGTTTACATTCCTTTAGAGGTCTGTTTTAGCGTGTTAGCACGATCGTGAATTAGCATCTTTCCGCTAACTCTTTAGCCTGCCCAGTACTTCTTGTTGGTGACCGTACTTCGCGGATTTCACTTATCGCGGGTGGTTTTCGGAACCAATTATCCGCGATAAACGAGGGATTACTGTAAATCATGTCAAGTGAAGTTGGAGTTGAAACACAATCAAGTCACTTTCTACCAGAATGACAACGGAAGGAACTTACGCACATTAAGTAGAATCTTCCAAAATACACTTCAGGGACTTTCTTTGTATAGAAGACCGCCCTGCTGTTTTGGTTAACAACAAAGTTCTTACATACCCTAAATCCATTATTTGTAAAATAGTCTTAGTCGTGTCACCTTCCACATTCCCAACACGAAGCCACAGGGGTCGGGTCAGTGAGTTTTGAGGCCACATCCTTGACCTGAGCTTAGAAGAGATGTTTAGGATAACTCGCTTTGATCCTGTGTGGGCATGTCCTCATAAGGAAGGGGGGGGGGGGGGGGGGGGGCTTGAAAAGCATTGTCTCCTATAGATAGACATACCGTATCAAGGGTGGTTAAATGTCGAATGGCACGCTCGAGTGGAGCAGGGCATCTTCTTTGGTCAAGGTCGCCGTTCGTTGCCTTCCTGTTTGACATCTTCGCATGACTGGCTAAGGCTTTTTTTTTTTGGATGCTGTTAGAGACCATCTGGTGCTCCCCAGGAAGAGGAAAAGTTTCATGTTGAACCGTGTCTCTATTTTAAGAGGTGTGGAGTTCCTCTTCTGTGATCTTACAAGGGAGAGGTGTTGGGGATGTTTCCTGCCTTGTGGACTCCTGCCTGTGTTATGTCCTGCAACAAAATCTTCTGCTAGCACCAAGCGGAGATGAATCAGCTTTGCATTCTCTGCTTTTGTCGTTGATTGATTGGGTGGGCGGCGTAGCTCGGGTGGTTAGCGACATTTTGGTACACACAAGCACTGCCTCAGGAACTACCCCCAAAGGCCGAATATTTGCAAGATGACTTCACCCCACCCACCCCCCGGTTTGGTCTCAATGTGGTTTCTTCAGAAGATTTCAGGGAACCTTTACAAGACTAATGTTCCTGTCTTTAGGTTCTTCAAACAGTTGGAAGAGAAACACCAGCAGAACGTTGTGATCGACAGCATCAGCGACATCGTTTGCAAGCACGCCGAATCCAACTTTGATCCTTACGTGACGTACTGCTCCAACGAGGTCTACCAGCAGAGAACCCTTCAGAGGCTCTTGTGAGTGACCGCAGGCAAACACACGTATTATCTTATCTCCTCTGGATTCCATCCAGAATGTACTACTCTCAAACTTTAACCTTGACAGTTTACTCAAGCTACTTTTTCTTACTCCTCCTCATGGTCCAGATCCAAGAATCCAGTTTTTAAGGAGGTACTGAGCAAGATTGAGGCCCACCCTGACTGCAGGAACCTCCCTATGATCTCCTTCCTCATCCTGCCCATGCAGAGGGTCACGCGCTTACCCTTGCTCATGGACGTGAGTGCGATTTAGAATTACGAGACTTTGATTCTTATGTTATTGCACAGTGTCCATTATTGGTAATTTCTCGCGTTCCACTTTTTTTTTGCTACAAAATGTGGTGAGCGTCTCCCAAGAGTCAACACAGAGACCTCTAGATCCTGAGAAAGTTTCCTTTCGGTTGACTTTTTTTCCCACAGCTGCTCTGGAGTTTCGACACTCTATCAAGCATTGATAAGGCGCCTTTTATAGCCACAATCAACTGATCCTGTTTTTTTATTTTTTGCGTGCCCTGTCTCCTGCAGACTATTTGTCAGAAGACTCCGAAAGATTCCGCGCAGTATGAAGAATGTAAGAAGTCGTTACATGCTGTCAGCAAGGTCAGTGAGTAAATAATGTTTGTTATAATATGGAAAACCAGAAAAGTGGGGACCTTTTTTTCTTAAAAAAAAATGTAATTAAATAATTAATAAATCATTCTTATTTTGAGTACCAAATCTTACATTTTACATTTTTTTTTTGTAGCTTAAACAAATATTTTTTTAATATGCAGGTGGTAAGAAAATGCAACGAAGGTGCCCGCACCATGGAGAGAACTGAGATGATGTACACCATTAACTCCCAGTTGGACTTTAAAATTAAGGTAGATGTTTATAAAATATGACATATTTAAGAAGTTTGACTAATTTAAGGTTTTGTTTGACCTCGTAGCCTTTCCCACTGGTTTCATCATCTCGGTGGATGGTGAAGCGAGGCGAGCTGAGAGCCTTCGTGGAGGACAACAGTATATTCCTCAAGAGGACGTCGCGGCAACAGGTCTACTTCTTCCTCTTCAACGATGTTCTCATCGTCACTCGTAAGAAGAGGTAAGAATATAAGCCGCCATCGACTGTCTGTCGTTGAGTCAACATAATTAGAAAGGCGATTCCAGCTCAAGGCTAAATACTTCCTGGAAATGATGTGTTTTTGATTAGCATGTCGCGTGGGTGTTTTATGCATCCCAAAACTTCAAATCACTCTCACTTGCTTTCTGGAATCGATCGTCCCCTGACTGGCTCGCTTAAAATTCCTAAGAATCCATGAGAAGGGCGGGGATGAAAAGAAACATTCCATATGATGTTTTTCTGGGAATGGAACCTGGAAGAGGGAGACTGGGTTGGTGTGCGCAGTCCAGAATTTGGACCAGCTTTTGGGAAATGGGAGTACGAATGGAAGTAGCTGTTATAATATTGTTTTGTGCTACAGAGTCACGCAACTTGGCTATGTGCAGGCCGTCAAAACAAAAACACTGCTGAACTATTGGCAGGTTAGAAACAGCCATGACCTCATTTTGGAGAAAAACATGTTTGTTTGCTAGTTGTTAGCATGTCCGCAAATTTAGCTGTTCCTCAGTGGTTGAATGACGGTTCAGGTTGATTACTTGTGAACAGATTCCTGGATCCAAAGTGGGAATATTAAGTGGGAAACAAGACCTGTGTCAGATTTGGCTGTCACGCAGCAGGAAAGCGGGAACACTTACATAACGTCCAAGAATCCATAGCAGCTGGATTCCCTCTCATCTTCACTCCCTAACTTTTTCCTTTATGCTAACCTGGCATATTTTAAACAGTCAATGTTAGCTAATCGCTAATTGTGAATAGCTATTGAAAAAATTGAAAAAATGAAGTAACAGCTAAAGGAATGATGAGGCTAATGCATTGCTAGCAAAACTGCAAGTCCAACAAGGACTTTTTATCAAACTTCACACCCAGAGATGCAGCGGCTTTGTCATTTGAGGAAAAGTTAAAGAAGTTAAGAATAAATTGTACTGATTAATGATTTTTTTTTTTTTTTATTTGACCTTTACACCACAATTTCACATATCATCATCATCATCGATTTAAAGTCTGCCGCTGGGTTGGACTGGATTCTCAATATGCCTTTCTTCCACCGGGGACGGTCTAGTGGTTGAGAGTCCTATACTGAGAGAGATTTTTGGAGCTAAACGTTTTACGGCCGGATGCCCTTCCTGACACCAACCCAAAGGGAAATTGATTTTCTGTAGGGGTTGACTCCCTTAGCCCATTCCTCTCCCGAGGAACCCACTGGGCAGTGGTACTATTTAACCCATAGTTGGGGGCTGGTTCGTGGGCACCAGGGCGTGTCCACACACCGGTGGGCCTGCGTGCCGCACGTCTAGGGGCCAAACCTCCTCCGAGTCCCTTGTAGTTTAGCCTGGGTCCGTGTTGTACCCAGTTACCATGTGTCGCCGCGTGGAGGCACTACATAGGGCTTGCTGTTAGAGAGGCTATGTACTGGCAGGGAGAGACTTACGCACTCGGCTCTCCCGTTTGCATACTGCTAGCCAGCGGTGAGGGTTGACAGTGACAAGTGACATGCACTGGTCACTCCACCAACACACTAGACGCATCACAACAGCCCGACTTGGTCTACACTTATGAAGTCAGACACACAGCTTAATATAAACATAAAAAGAATAATTGTATTCTAATTACCAGTACCAACTATGTAAAATAAATAATTTAGCACAAGCACCAGCACAGCCACAAGCACAGGCACAAGCACAGGCACAGCCACAAGCACAGCCACAAGCACAGCCACAAGCACAGGCACAGGCACGGCAGAGCATGGCACAGGCACGGCACAACACGTCAAGGCTTGGCACGGCACCGGCAGGCACAAGCACAAGCTGGCAAGGCAAGGCAAGGCAAGGCAAGGCAAGGCAAGGCAAGGCAAGGCAAGGCAAGGCAAGGCAAGGCAAGGCAAGGCAAGGCAAGGCAAGGCAAGGCAAGGCAAGGCAAGGCAAGGCAAGGCAAGGCAAGGCAAGGCAAGGCAAGGCAAGGCAAGGCAAGGCAAGGCAAGGCAAGGCCAAGTACAAGGCCAAGTACAAGGCCAAGTACAAGGCCAAGTACAAGTACAAGTACAAGTACAAGTACAAGTACAAGTACAAGTACAAGTACAAGTACAAGTACAAGGCAAGGCAAGGCAAGGCAAGGCAAGGCAAGGCAAGGCAAGGCAAGGCAAGGCAAGGCAAGGCAAGGCAAGGCAAAGCAAGGCAAGGCATGGCAAGGCAAGGGAAATCAAGGCAAGTCAAGGCAAATCAAGGCAAAGCAAGGCATAGCAAGGCGAGGCAGGGGCAAGGCACGGCAAGCACAAGGCAAGTACAAGTACAAGTTCGAGGCGAGGCGAGGCGAGGCGAGGCAAGGCAAGTACAAGGTAAGGCAAGGCAACGCAACGCAAGGCAAGGCAACGCAACGCAAGGCAAGTACAAGGTAAGTACAAGGCAAGTACAAGTCAATTCAAGTCAAGTCAAGTCCAAGCACAAGTCCAAATCCAAGTCCAAGCACAAGAACAATCACAAGTACAACCACAAGCACAACCACAAGCCAGACACAAGCACAAGCACAAGCACAAGCACAAGCACAAGCACAGGCACAAGCACAAGCACAAGCACAAGCACAGCCACAAGCACAGGCACAAGCACAGGCACAAGCACAGGCACAGGCACAAGCACAGGCACAGGCACAGGCACAAGCACAGGCACAAGCACAGGCACAAGCACAGGCACAAGCACAAGCACAGGCACAGGTACAAGCACAGGCACAAGCACAGGCACAAGCACAGACAGGATCGAGCACGGGCAAAGCGCTGGCACCAGCACAAGCACAAGCATGCGCAGGCTCAAGCAATGGCACAAGTACAGGCGTGGCGGAACACAAGCAGGCACAAGCACAGGCACAGGCCCAGGTTCGGCACAGTATTGTACGGCTCGACACAGGCACGGGCACAAGCACAAGCCAAGCACAAGCTTAAGCACAGGCACAGGCACGGCCCGGGAGCACGGCACTGGCACGGGCGGAAGCACAGGCACGGGCACGTCACGGCACGTTAAGGCTCGGCACGGCACAGGCGCGGGCAGGCACAAGCACAAGCTGGCACGGCACGGCACGGTACGGCACGGCATGACACAGCAAGGCATGGCGCAGCAAGGCAAGGCAAGGCAAGGCAAAAGCCAGGCATGGCACCGCAAGGACGGCGAGGCAAGTACAAGGCGGAAAGCATGGCCAGACGACAGAGCAAGGCAAGGCAAAGTTACTCAGGGCTAGGCAAGGCAAGGCAAGGCTGGGCAAGGCAAGTACAAGGCAAGGCAAGTACAAGGCAAGGCAAGGCAAGTACAAGGCAAGTACAAGGCAAGTACAAGGCAAGTACAAGGCAAGTACAAGGCAAGGCAAGTACAAGGCAAGGCAAATACAAGTACAAGGCAAGGCAAGGCAAGGCAAGGACAAGGCAAAGCAAGGCAAGGCAAGGCAAAGCAAGGCAAAGCAAGGCAAAGTACAAGGCGAGGCGAGGCGAGGCGAGGCGAGGCAAGGCAAGGGAAATCAAGGCAAATCAAGGCAAATCAAGGCAAAGCAAGGCAAAGCAAGGCATAGCAAGGCGAGGCGAGGCGAGGCAAGTACAAGGCAAGGAAAGGCAAGGCCAAGGACAAGGACAAGGACAAGGACAAGGACAAGGACAAGGACAAGGCAAGGCAAAGCAAGGCAAAGCAAGGCAAGGCCAATCAAGGCAAATCAAGGCAAGTACAAGGCAAGTACAAGGCAAGTACAAGGCAAATCAAGGCAAAGGAAAGAATGGGCAAGGCAAGTACAAGGCAAGTACAAGGCAAATCAAGGCAAATCAAAGAATGGCATGGCATGGCATGGCATGGCATGGCATGGCAAGGCAAGGCAAGGCAAGGCAAGGCAAGGCAAGGCAAGGCAAGGCAAGGCAAGGCAAGGCAAGGCAAGGCCAAGTACAAGGCAAGGCAAGTACAAGGCAAGGCAAGGCAAGTACAAGGCAAGGCAAGGCAAGGCAAGGCAAAGCAAGGCAAAGCAAGGCAAAGCAAGGCAAGGCAAAGCAAAGCAAGGCAAGGCAAGGCAAGGCAAGTACAAGGCAAGGCAAGGCAAGGCAAGGCAAGGCAAGGCAAGGCAAGGCAAGGCAAGGCAAAGCAAGGCAAAGCAAGGCAAAGCAAGGCAAAGCAAAGCAAAGCAAAGCAAAGCAAAGCAAAGCAAAGCAAAGCAAGGCAAGGCAAGGCAAGGCAAGGCAAGGCAAGGCAAGGCAAGGCAAGTACAAGGCAAGTACAAGGCAAGGCAAGTACATGGCGAGACGAGGCAAGTACAAGGCAAGGCAAGTACAAGGCAAGGCAAGGCAAGGCAAGGCAAGGCAAGGCAAGGCAAGGCAAGGCAAGGCAAGGCAAGGCAAGGCAAGGCAAGGCAAGTACAAGGCAAGGCAAGTACAAGGCAAGGCAAGGCAAGGCAAGTACAAGGCGAGGCGAGGCGAGGCGAGGCGAGGCAAGGCAAGGGAAATCAAGGCAAATCAAGGCAAATCAAGGCAAAGCAAGGCATAGCAAGGCGAGGCGAGGCAAGTACAAGGCAAGGCAAGGCCAAGGCCAAGGCCAAGGCCAACGCCAAGGACAAGGACAAGGACAAGGACAAGGACAAGGACAAAGCAAAGCAAAGCAAAGCAAAGCAAAGCAAGGCAAGGCAAGGCAAGGCAAGGCAAGGCAAGGCAAGGCAAGGCAAGGCAAGGCAAGGCAAGGCAAGGCAAGGCAAGGCAAGTACAAGGCAAGGCAAGGCAAGTACAAGGCAAGGCAAGGCAAGGCAAGGCAAGGCAAGGCAAGGCAAGGCAAGGCAAGGCAAGGCAAGGCAAGGCAAGTACAAGGTAAGGCAACGCAACGCAAGGCAAGGCAAGTACAAGGTAAGTACAAGGCACAGGCACAGGCACAAGCACAGGCACAAGCACAGGCACAAGCACAGGCACAGGCACAGGCACAAGCACAGGCACAAGCACAGGCACAAGCACAAGCACAAGCACAAGCACAGGCACAGGTACAAGCACAGGCACAAGCACAGGCACAAGCACAGACAGGATCGAGCACGGGCAAAGCGCTGGCACCAGGACAAGCACAAGCATGCGCAGGCTCAAGCAATGGCACAAGTACAGGCGTGGCGGAACACAAGCAGGCACAAGCACAGGCACAGGCCCAGGTTCGGCACAGTATTGTACGGCTCGACGCAGGCACGGGCACAAGCACAAGCCAAGCACAAGCTGGAGCACAGGCACAGGCACGGCCCGGGAGAGCACGGCACTGGCACGGGCGGAAGCACAGGCACGGGCACGTCACGGCACGTTAAGGCTCGGCACGGCACAGGCGCGGGCAGCCACAAGCACAAGCTGGCACGGCACGGCACGGTACGGCACGGCATGACACAGCAAGGCATGGCGCAGCAAGGCAAGGCAAGGCAAGGCAAAAGCCAGGCATGGCACCGCAAGGACGGCGAGGCAAGTACAAGGCGGAAAGCATGGCCAGACGACAGAGCAAGGCAAGGCAAAGTTACTCAGGGCTAGGCAAGGCAAGGCAAGGCTGGGCAAGGCAAGTACAAGGCAAGGCAAGTACAAGGCAAGGCAAGGCAAGTACAAGGCAAGTACAAGGCAAGGCAAGGCAAGTACAAGGCAAGGCAAGTACAAGTACAAGGCAAGGCAAGTACAAGGCAAGGCAAGTACAAGGCAAGTACAAGGCAAGGCAAGGCAAGGCAAGGCAAGGCAAAGCAAGGCAAATCAAGGAATGGCAAGGCAAGTACAAAGCAAGGCAAGTACAAGGCAAGGCAAGGCAAGGCAAGGCAAGGCAAATCAAGGAATGGCAAGGCAAGGCAAGGCAAGGCAAGTACAAGGCAAGGCAAGGCAAAGCAAGGCAAAGCAAGGCAAAGCAAGGCAAAGCAAGGCAAAGCAAGGCAAAGCAAGGCAAAGCAAGGCAAAGCAAAGCAAGCAAGGCAAGGCAAGGCAAGGCAAGGCAAGGCAAGGCACGGCAAAGCAAGGCAAGTACAAGGCAGGTACAAGGCAAGTACAAGGCAAATCAAGGCAAGGCAAGGCAAGGCAAGGCAAGGCAAGGCAAGGCAAGGCAAATCAAGGCAAGGCAAGGCAAGGCAAGGAAAGGCCAAGGCAAGGCAAGGCAAGGCAAGGCAAGGCAAGGCAAGGCAAGGCAAGGCAAGGCAAGGCAAGGCAAGGCAAGGCAAGGCAAGGCAAGTACAAGGCAAGTACAAGGCAAGTACAAGTACAAGGCAAGTACAAGTACAAGGCAAGGCAAGGCAAGTACAAGGCAAGTATAAGGCAAGGCAAGGCAAGTACAAGGCAAGTACAAGGCAAGTACAAGGCAAGTACAAGGCAAGTACAAGGCAAGTACAAGGCGAGGCGAGGCGAGGCGAGGCGAGGCGAGGCGAGGCGAGGCGAGGCGAGGCAGGACAAGTACGAGGCGAGGCGAGGCGAGGCAAGGCAAGTACAAGGCAAGTACAAGGCAAGGCAAGTACAAGGCAAGGCAAGTACAAGGCAAGGCAAGTACAAGGCAAGGCAAGGCAAGGCAAGGCAAGGCAAGGCAAGGCAAGGCAAGGCAAGTACAAGGCAAGTACAAGGCGAGACGAGGCAAGTACAAGGCAAGTACAAGGCGAGACGAGGCAAGTACAAGGCAAGGCAAGTACAAGGCAAGTACAAGGCAAGTACAAGGAAAGGCAAGTACATGGCGAGACGAGGCAAGTACAAGGCAAGGCAAGGCAAGTACAAGGCAAGGCAAGGCAAGGCAAGGCAAGGCAAGGCAAGGCAAGGCAAGGCAAGGCAAGGCAACGCAACGCAACGCAACGCAACGCAACGCAACGCAAGGCAAGGCAAGGCAAGGCAAGGCAAGGCAAGGCAAGGCAAGGCAAGTACAAGGTAAGGCAAGGCAACGCAACGCAAGGCAAGGCAAGTACAAGGCAAGGCAAGTACATGGCGAGACGAGGCAAGTACAAGGCAAGGCAAGTACAAGGCAAGGCAAGGCAAGGCAAGGCAACGCAACGCAACGCAAATACAGGGCAAGGCAAGGCAAGGCAAGTACAAGGTAAGGCAAGGCAAGGCAACGCAACGCAAGGCAAGGCAAGGCAAGTACAAGGCAAGGCAAGTACATGGCGAGACGAGGCAAGTACAAGGCAAGGCAAGTACAAGGCAAGGCAAGGCAAGTACAAGGCAAGGCAAGGCAAGGCAAGGCAAGGCAAGGCAAGGCAAGGCAAGGCAAGGCAAGGCAAGGCAAGGCAAGGCAAGGCAAGGCAAGGCAACGCAACGCAACGCAACGCAAGGCAAGGCAAGGCAAGGCAAGTACAAGGTAAGGCAAGGCAACGCAACGCAAGGCAAGGCAAGTACAAGGCAAGGCAAGTACATGGCGAAACGAGGCAAGTACAAGGCAAGGCAAGTACAAGGCAAGGCAAGTAAAGGCAAGTACAAGGCAAGTACAAGGCAAGTACAAGGCAAGGCAAGTACAAGGCAAGTACAAGGCAAGGCAAGGCAAGGCAAGGCAAGGCAAGGCAAGGCAAGGCAAGGCAAGGCAAGGCAAGGCAAGGCAACGCAACGCAACGCAACGCAAGGCAAGGCAAGGCAAGTACAAGGTAAGGCAAGGCAACGCAACGCAAGGCAAGGCAAGGCAAGTACAAGGCAAGGCAAGGCAATGCATGGCAAAGCAAGGTAAGTGCATCAAAAGAACATTCCAGTCCAGAACGGATGTGTTATCCGTCTTAGTTATACTGCTTCCATTGCAGCCTGGTCATCCTAGAAGAGGGATCCTCCCATTTGTGGTCTCTTAAGGTTTCTCATTTCCCCTAGCTGGAGTTTTGAGTTTTTCCTTGCCCTCTTGGGAATTTAAGATCCGGGGATGTTTGAGAATATTTCCCATTGTTAGTCACCTAAATGTTGAACAGAGGCTGTGATTTACCGAAGTTGAATTCCTTGTTTGGCAGCCACAGACATGGCAAATAAAACCCCTTGAATCTTGAGCATTGTTACATAATGTCAAAGTCAAAGTCAGCTAATGGAAACTGCTAACACCGTTAGCAAAGCGTGGAGTAGCACACTAGTTCTCATTTGTGTCTGCATGTTTGAATTTGGTTGAGGATTGCCCCAGCGAGCTAACACATCATGGAATCCGCCACTGAGGTTAGCAAAGTGTGGAGTAACACGTCGACAGACTATCTAAATAAGTCACAGTTGTTGTTCAACTGTTCTTCTTTTTCTTTTTTTTCTTTTTTTTCATGAGTGTAATGTAGCGTTGGCCATGGCCTGAACGCCGACGGCAGCTGCGCCTCCGTGCGTCAACTGCGTCGCCGCGCGGCGTATCCCCCAATGAATAGAATAAAGCCTTTACCGCGTTTCAGCTTTTCAGCTGCATTTGCATCTCCGTTCTCGTCCGTATCGCTGACACCGTCTCAGCGAGAGACGGCAGGGGGGCGGAGAATCGATTAAATCCCCGACATTATAATAATCCAAGGTAAACGCTGAGATTTCAGCCAGCCTGTCATTTTGACGGACTGCGTAGTAGAGGGGGGGTGTAACGCGCACCGCGCAAATGCATACTATATGGGCAGGGGAGCGCGGGAAGATCAGTGGCCGAAATGCATTAACGTCACTATTTGGCGCCAAAAAGCCCCCCGTCCGCTGCAACTGGACTCATGAGGATGGCGGCCTCGGGTGGGTGGGGGGAATTCTCGTGAGGCCGAAATGCATTAACGTTACATGTCCGGGCGGCCGTTATTATTTGGCGCCAAAAGGCCCCCCCCCCCCCCGTCCGCTCCAACTGGACTCATGAGGATGGCGGCCTCGGGTGGGTGGGGGGAATTGTCGTGAGGCCGAAATGCATTAACGTTACATGTCCGGGCGGCCGTTATTATTTGGCGCCAAAAAGCCCCCCCCCCGTCCGCTCCAACTGGACTCATGAGGATGGCGGCCTCGGGTGGGTGGGGGGAATTGTCGTGAGGCCGAAATGCATTAACGTTACATGTCCGGGCGGCCATTATTATTTGGCGCCAAAAAGCCCCCCGTCCGCTCCAACTGGACTCATGAGATGGCGGCCTCGGGTGGGTGGGGGGAATTGTCGTGAGGCCGAAATGCATTAACGTTACATGTCCGGGCGGCCATTATTATTTGGCGCCAAAAAGCCTCGTCCGCTGCCACTAGACTCGTGAGGAGCGGCTTTGTCATTTGAGGAAAAGTTAAAGAAGTTAAGAATAAATTGTACTGATTAATTTTTTTTTTTTTATTTGACCTGTACACCACAATTTCACATAGCTTAATATAAACATAAAAAGAATAATTGTATTCTTCTAATTACCAATACCAAATATTTAAAATAAATAATTTAGTGCATTTTACAATGGAAGAAAATTGAGCAGGTTTAAGTTATCGTAGGTGTGGGGTCACTTAAATAGTTTAAATTCGCATTTTATACACCCACTCATATGAGAAAACTCACCACACAACCATGCAGGTTCTGCTCGCGTTCCAATTGCCTTTCGCCACCCCCGCCACGCGAAAGGCATTCCAGACATTTTACCTGTAGGGCTATCAGTCATTAAAACTGCCAAGGGAGAAATACAGAAGTTGTGTGTAAGAATATTTCATTTATTACACAACAGGTAGAAAATCCTCATTTGATTTCAACCATGATGAAAATACTATCAAAGACAATTTTTCCACCAGGCCTCTGTTAGCTGTGAATATTCTAGTATGCTAATGAGAAGCTAATGCTAATTGGGTTCCTCTCCCTTCTGCAAGCATCATTGTTCTCCCCCAATTGTTAATTTGCAAACAATCTGTCTTCAACAGGTGGTCAAGCTTTTCGAGACCGTAACCGGAATCCCTGACCGGACGCGACCTCGCTAGTCCAACAGTTCATATTCTTAACCGAGGGTGCAAAAACAGAAGCATTTCGACACTCCCGTTTGTTTTGGAGCGTGCTCCCTTAATGGACACGTTGGCTCACGTGACGGCGTTTCCTCGCCAGTTGGGCCGCCGTTCCAGTCTCGAGTTGATAAAACCCACATGGGCTCGCCTTCAGCTCCTGTTTCTTTGGGCGCGCTACGTAAACACGCTTCACATGTAAGGGCGCGCAATTAGCTCCAGATGTTTCCTACCGAGCGTGTGCGCTCGCCGACAAAAAGCGAACACTCAGGTACTCGTGGGAAATCCAAGCCACAGAAACAGGTTAAGTTTTTATTTTAACTGCTGTAAAGTGTGACATATTATGTGGCTACTGATTGATGAGCCTCTCGAGGTGACCATTATTAACTTGACGGTCTTTAGCCTCGAAGGGGTTTGGGATGAGGAAACCTGATCTTTATTTAATGTTTGGGTGAGAGGGGGTTGAATAAAATAACCAGCTGGAATTTCCGCCCTTTTCGCGTGCCGCTATTCTGGGCACCAACACAGAAAAAGTGGACATGGCAATTTTATGCCTTTGGCGCTAGTATCAGAGTCATAATTGTTGTTTTTGTAAATCGCTAAATCATACTAGATAAGCAAAAACAATTGGTTAATAAACAGTTAAATCAAAATCAAGTAATCGACAAAATTATCGATTCTAAAAACATCCGGGAGTGACAATTCTACCGTCTTCTTCTCATTCCCAGCGAGGAGAGCTAAACAAAAATAATTGGTTAATAAACAGATAATGCAAATAAAACATCCGATTAATCGACGAACTCATCGACACAATCATCGATTCTAAAAACATCCGGAAGTGACAATTCCACTGTCCTCTTCTCGTTCCCAGCGAGGAGAGCTACTCTGTAATCGACTACGCCCTGAGGGACGAGATCTGGGTTGGCTCGTGCCAGCCCGAGGAGGTCAACCTATCGCCGGTTCGCGGCACCACCGGCATGTTGAGCTCACGGCAAGGCGGCGCCAACCACCTCTTCCGACTGCGTTTCAAGAGCAACCACTCCGGCGAAAAGGTGCCCATGATCTTAGGGACGGACCTACTGTGAGTACTCCATCTTTTCAGTTCTTGCTCGGTCGTCATGTCAGCTTTTTCACTGCCGTCTCGTTCGGCCCTTGTCGGGTTCGCAGGGGTATTTTGTTACACTTCCATTGTCGCCGCCATAACATTCACCTTTTACTACCTCCTGCTAATGGGACTTGGGAAATAAACTTTATTAGTCCGTCATTTTGTCTTGGCTCTTGCTGTGAGGCGGTTAATAGTTTTATTGACGGCCTGCCAAGTCGGTGGTTTAAATACGTTAAAAGGCACGTGGCTGCTTGAATCATTTCGGTACATCTGAGAAGTACTTTTACGTGGTTTATAGTTTTTATCTTTGTTAGGAGAGGCTTTTCCCGAACCGCCAGTTCCGTCTCCCTTTTGTACAATAAATAGAGTGAAGAGGGTTTGTTTAGACAGATTATGTAACGCACACATAAACAAAGGGGATCTGTCATATATTTGGCTTGCTACGTGGTTTATTTGTTACAGCCCACGCTGGAGAATGAACAGTTGCACTTAGTTGTGCCGGCGCTGCAGACTATTTCTCACGAGAATTTTGCAATATTCCCAACGAAATAGGATTAGTTTAAAAAAAAATTTCCAAACCTATAATAACAACCGATTGTCCCCATGGAGTTTAATTTTATTTGATCGTAAAAACCTTTATTAACTCTACTGGAAAAATTACAAGTATTTTTTTATTATTATTTTATTAATTTAAATATATTTATTTTTACATTTAATTTATTTAATTTAATAACCGTCATACAAATGTATAACGATGCTAATATGGTCATTTAACTTTGATGAGTGAGAGACAATTTGCGCCTGTTTTTTTTTTGTTTTTTTTTCAGCTGAGTCTGCTAATGTTTGCTTTTGGTTATTTAACAAAAAAGACCAAAGACGTGCTTGTAATTACGTGGGGCCCGCTGAAGAGGGGACATTGTGATGAGCAAGACAAGTGTTGTCCATGTCTCCACGAGGGCTTACTGCCCCCTCTGTGCACTGTGCGGTGTGATGAAAAAAAAAAAAAAAAACCTTCATCCTTTGATAACTTGGGAGTTCGGGGGGCCTTGGTTGGGATGTCACAATGTGTGTGTGCACTGTAGTAGTCTGGCAAGTGTCCATTCTTACAGTGGTTGCATAGCAGCGTTCCATTGTTAAACGGACTATTTCCCACGAGTGCCCACCCCCCCATTCACACACGACGGTTCACTCCCTCAACCCGTCTTGATCATCTCGTGTTTGCGCTATCTTTTGTTTTAGGTCAGAAAATAGCTCTCACTTCCGATGTCTATTCTTTTCGAATTAGTGACTCAAGCCCACGTGAGACATGGAAGCGGTCATCGTTGAGTCAGTCGAATTAAATTGGAACGAACTATGGAGGTCCTTAGACCTCAGTAAGTTATAAATATTTAATTTATTAATTTAACTTATACATCAGGAAATCAAACTCTGGTGTTTGAGATACTGATACCCCAAAATTGACCGTTGTCAGCAGGATTCGAACCTACGCGGGGAGACCCCAATGGATTTCAAGTCCATCGCCTTAACCGCTCGGCCATGACAACTTCGATATGGTCAGATATACGAATGCGAAAATGAAATGCTAAATAAATTGCTGCCAACAAAAACTATGACGGAAAACTGTTGGGACTGCGAGGCAAGAGTGACACAATCATTAAACGTGAGCCCGTTTTAGTGGAGGGGGGATTAAACTTGCCATTGTTGACCAGCCCCTGTGTGCTCTTTTGTTTTGGTGCCGTGCACACGTTGGCGTGACCCCCATTCAGTGAATAACTCGTCGTCTCCGGGCTGGAACAGGAATTGTCACACAAAAAGCCATGCAGCAAACCAACACAGTTGTTAGTCAGACGTGAAATTCCGACACACAACAGTTGTCGTATTTGCTAGCATGATGCTATATTTTGGTTTTTGACTAATTTTGGCGTTCTACTCTGGTTCAAATATGCGTTTCCCTTCAAGTCATGTTTCCGTCAAGCGTCGGAAAACGTGCTTTGACCCTTGCTTTGGGTTGGGGAACAGTTCTGAAGGTTAGGGAAACAAAAAAAACAAAAAGGAAGGAAGGATAGAAGAAGGCTGTCGTCGCTCTTTATCTAGCCGGGAAAGAAGCAGTAAGGAGATCTACTGAGAATGGATTTATGACGCTTCGCATTCTCTCGTCCTTTTGTTGTTCACCTAACCGGCCTAACACCTGTCTGCACCTAAACACACACACACACACTCACGTCGGGTATGTACATTCCACAGATAACCATGAAAGCGCCTGTCAGAAACATATGCGCTCCATCCATACCGTACAATTCGACATCCGCCGTCCCCAAAAAATGTGTTCAGCTGCGTCCCCGGTGGCAAATGTGGACATGTGTCACCATCGCTATATTAAAAAACAGTTGTCTTCGCTCACTACATCAAGTTACGAAGCGTTTGTTGAGTCTTGTTGGGTGACCTGGTTGTTAGGTAAGGTTGCACTTGGAGTTGGTTAATAAATCACAAAGCGGCCATTTTGTGATAAGAATTTGAGTGTTGGGTGACGGCGGTTAAGTGAAAGCATGTGACGACTTGAGTCGCACAAGTAGGTCACCTTAGAGATGTTAACTCACAAATTGTGGGTATGACCATGCCATTTAGATGTTTGGAATTTTTTGGGAGTCCCCGAAGCCAGTATTATTAGGCAGATTGGAATTTTACACGTGTATGACTAAGCAATGTAAAAATGACGTTTTATGACGGTGAAAGGTTCACCCTGGAACGAATTAGATCAACTTCCTTTGTTTCCGATGGGAAAATGGGTTTGGGATAAGAAAAAAATTAATCGTGTTCTGATTCTGCTTGTTTTTTTTAATTGAATAAATGTTTCATATTCAAATCATACTCATTTTAACATGGGCAGAAATGAATTGGTGAATACTCTGCCAAGTAAATTACCTTGTGATCGGTTAACTTAAGCCCGCTGATCAAGCTCGAAAATCCCAATCGTGCATCGTCTCATATTTATGGGATACCAGTAATGATTTGCAACACCACGTGTCCTCGATCCCAACTGAAAAACAATAATCCAGGCTGACTCACAGGAAAACCTGCGCTTAACGTCCATCAGCATGTTCCTTCATGTTTTATGAGTCATACTCAAATCCCTTCACTCTTGAGATCCTCACCCTCAGCTAAGTGGGATGTGGGAACAGGTGAAATCCAGAGATAAAGTTTCGTGGAAGCTGATCTGCGTGGCTCCACCCACTGTGCATGTTTTCTTCTCAGGGATCAGACAGTCACGAAAGAGAAATCGCTTAAGTCCCTCAGTGGCCTCCTGAGACTTTTGCTTTTGTGCTGCTTCTGTTCAACCTGACAACACACCTCTGTTGTCTCCAAAACCTGCTGAGCCACTCAAATCCACTCAATGAGGCCCATTCTGTTGAAGCTCTCAAAGCTCCCCATGCACATTCAATTTATTAGCTACACTAGCACCATTTAATACTGGAATAAAATAAGCTATTATAAATTGCTAATTGACCCAAAGTGTTTATTTTTTTTAGGAACGAACGCGCTAGGTGGATCAGCGCCCTGGGCCACAATGTCAACAAAGACAAGAATCAAGATAGGACAAGTAAGACAATATCGCCCCCGTGTGGTCGTTGAATAAAACACCCGGGGCGTCCAAAAGGAGTGCTTAGGAATCGTGTCGTTATAGACGCCATGCAGGTGGAGGTGACCAGAACCTACACGGCCAAGCAGCCGGATGAGTTGTCGTTGCAGGTGGCCGACGTGGTGCTTGTCTCACAGCTGGTTGAAGATGGTAAGAAAACCAAATCCCAAAATCTAATCACGCAGATTCCCCACGAGATGTTTGTCTTTACGTCAGGCTGGTACGAAGGCGAGCGTCTACGTGACGGCGAGCGCGGCTGGTTCCTGGCAGAGTGCGCCGAGCCCATCACGTGTCAGGCCACCATCGAGCGTAACATGCAGAGGATGGACCGCCTGCAGGGCCTGGAAACCAACGTGTGACGTTCAGGGGGACCGTAAAAGGGACGTTTGACTGAGCCAGTCCTCACGTTAGTCCTCGGTGACCATGAATAACAGGGATGACATAAGATGGCCGACATCTTATGAATAACTCATAGGTCCTTGAGAAGGTGGCATCAACCTGGTGCTGTCAAGGTGTCCTTAAAAAACAGACAGAACTTATCAGGACAAAAGTACTGAGACCCAAGACCATTGCACCAACAGGAGACTTGAATGATGAAGAAAGAACTCTGTGAAATAACCCAAAAACCAAGGACAACTCCTGCCTGTTCAGGTTTAGAATGGTCAAGATGGCAGCAAAGCACTACTTTTGCGTAAAAAAAAAAAAAATCTCCTCTCTTCAACAGCATCAAAAACTCACAAGATGGCAGCAAAACACTACTTTTGTCTTAAAAGAATTTGGCACTGAGATTCCACAAGATGGCAGCAAATGACTACTTTTGTCTAAAAAAGCTCATCAACTTCATACATCCTTGGCACCAAAACATTTTAAACTAATAACAGGGTTCCCACAAAAACATTGTGAAGGCTGAAGAGAAGTGTGTTCCATTACTTTTGTCCGTATAGGCCATTTGGTGGGGAGGCAATGTTTTTGCGCATCAGGTGGAAAATGCCATTTATTAAAAGCTGAAGTTTTTTTTTTTTTTTTTAAATCGAGAGACAAGACACACACACACTTGGTGACGCACGAGTTTGCTCTCTTGCAGCTTAAGGTGCCAACAAGACCATCTGCCACAGCTGTGGGGGTGTGGCCATGGAAAAAGTCCTTTTGCATCCACACACACCCAAGATTTCATCTTGTAACCATGAATTGCAGTAATTTGTAAATCAACTGTGTCCCAGTTGTAAATATGTAAAAAAAAAACAATTTTTTGAAAATGTTTTTCAAATACAATCGAAACTTTGTCCTTCATCAAAATTCCCTAAACACTCTGCCATGCTATTAAATGAGAAACTGTGCCTAAACGTTTGACTTCTACTGTAAATGCTGTAAAAGAAATTTTTGATACGGCTCCTTGTCCGGGGTGTTTTCGATTGTACAGCTGTACCTAATGAAGTGTCCGCTGATTGTATGTATGGCACATCAAGTCATAAATAATAAAAGCTTAATTGTTGATCTATTGGAAATGATTTATTATTTCTCATATGTTATTTTGATGATGTAAGTTGATGATGTAAGTTTTTAACCCGACCGCAATGATAAATGATTAATATGGCAATGCATTTTGTACTTAAATTCAAGTTTGGCAAACACTGAAGTAGAGTTTTATTTCAGATAGTCGTAACATTTAGACACTAAATAACCGACCGGTTCTACGTTTGAGGTGACTATTGATGGGCTTTGAAAACGCAGATGCATGTGAGCATTGGAATCAAATGCAAAAAAAAAAAAAAAACTGCTTTCACTTTCTGTAGTCCGACTTGTAAGAAAGCACCAAAAAATGTGTGGTTTTCTAATAAATACGACAACTAACCTGCGATTCTTTCATTCCGAGCTAATTGTCGTCATCGTCGTCGTCGAAGTACTTGTGTTGTCCTCTAGGGGCCAAAGGCTTGTCATGGCCTCTGGCTCCGCCCCCAGCGCTCTCTGCTGATGTGGACGACTCCTGCGTGGTAATGAGATCGACGATGGCCGTGATGACGGCGCAGTCTTTGGATTGGTGGTTCTTCCAGTCCACAGGGGCCGGCCTGCGGATTTTTTCTTCCAGCAGAGAATTAAGCGCTTGTTTTAGGTTCTGGAGAGAGAACAGATGAGCTGTTGATTATTAAATAAAAATGAACAAAAACATTTCAATGAACCAATTAGGGGAAAAAAGACCATGGTTGTGCTATATATATAAAAATGCTTGTTGGGCTGCTTTTTATTACCTTGACAAGATGAGCAATGCGTGCCGGCGACCTGAAGACGATCCACTGGTCCACGGCGATGGTCTCCTGGTCCTCGTCCTTCTGGATGCTGATGTCGCCGCCGAAGAAAAGCAGAGAGAAGGGCGACACTTCGGTGCAGTCGTACAGGAAGATCTGAGGAGACAGAAAATGAGACACGAGGCGGTTTCGGACTTGGGATTTGTGATTAGGTGGTGAGGTTGAGGTTTATTCCAGAAAATGGTCAGAGCTTGTAAAATTGGTGGTGCAATGTATCACAAATCGTCCAGGGAGTTGCAGACTTGGCGCGGGTAATAAATACATTCGAAAAAAGGCCTGCTTAAAAGGCAGTCTGCGTTCAAGAGGCACATTTCATCCTGGAAGCTCCTTGACAAATACAATAAAATCATCAAAAAAAAAAAAAAAAAAGGAACGAGAAAGCGGAGACGACCGCATCAGCCTGTCAGGGACAAACGCGTCACTGCACCGTGACGTCAATGCCACGCTTCTCTTGTCTCTGCACGTGTGTGTGTGTGTGTGTGTGTGGGTGTGGGTGTATGTGTGTGTGTGTGTGTGTGTGTGTGTGTGTGTGTGTGTGTGCAGTCTTTGAAGCATAAGAGCGTTTGAAAGGCAGCCTTTTAATCAAATATTCATTCGGGCTAAAACTGCCAACCTTTAACCACTCGCCAAGCTGAGACCGCGTCCAAAGCAGACGCGACACACACACACACACGTCTAAACACACAGTAAGGCGAATGAAAGTCTTTCTTACGCTGCTGGTTCTCATTTTGAGGTGATAGATGAGCCACTTGTAATTGAAGTTGGTCTCTTCGGAGTTGACGGACTTGGGGTGAATGTTCACCTGCCCGTCGTGCTGTGTGTACACTTTGACCCTGCACGAGATAACGAAAACAAATAGATTTTTTATTATTATTTTTTCGTTTTGTATTTTTTGGGTTTATTTATTTTGTATATATAGAGAGATGATGCAATGATTAAGCAGCACCAGCAGATGGCCCTGCTCATGATTGGCGGAAATTTCTATCCTTAGGTGTCATGCTACTAGTAAACAAAAGTAGACGGACCGCTATTTTAATTGTGTTTTCATTAGGATGCTACTGCACCAGTTGTCTGTCTGTTGTTGTTGTTTCAGCTTTTAACTCCTGCCAAGACGGGCACAGAGGGAAGCGCGATGAGCGTTTCAGACGGCCACGTTCCAAACGGCGCGAGCCTGACAAAACCATCGCGTTGACAGCGGGGAACAATCTGCTCTCGGTCTGACCGTCTGGTTTGCTCGTGAAATAAACTTGCGTGAAGCATAAGTGAGTGTGTCAGAACTTTGAAAACATTTGTGTGAGGATCTATATGAATGATCTTGCTCACCCGGGCCTCTTTTTACTATGCCTTGGTCGGATCATGGCTACTTTAGGATACAAGCCGGCTACAATCACCGCCTTGATCAGCTTCTCGTTATCTGAGGGAAGGCAGAATGTCACTTTGGTATAAAAAAATATTTTTATCCATTGAAGAGCTCCTCCTATCTATCTACCCGAGTTGACGTTAGAGTTGGGGTCTTTAGGGTCCTTGCTGCTGACGAAGCCCGCGTGCCAGAGATGTTCGGCAAACTGGCCCTTCATGTTGTGCAGCATCTAAACGAGACAAGGAGTCAAGACGCGGGGTCACGTGTTGGCAAAAGCTAACCAGGTCCAAAAGTCTACAAATAAAACGCTCCTCTTTATTTCCAACCTGGAGCGTGTTGACAGACAGGAAGTTGTCCCAGCAGAAGCTTTGCTCGCGCCGCCACCGTTTCGCATCTTGCCAGCCCTGACCAATCGACAAATAATGACCGATTAGTGTAGGACATTACAAAAAACGAATCATGTGATCAGCTCTACTACCTGGAAGGCATAGACCACAGTAAGGTGGTCGCTTTTGGAGTTCCTGGACAGCTCTTTCCTCCTCTTGTCTGCCAGCGCCTCTTTGCCCTGTGAGGTCATCATGTCACACCACGGCTGCTTTTACGTACGAGGTGCGGCGACCCTACCAGAGGGATGAAGAAAGGGTCTTTGAAGCTGAGGCAGGCGGCGATGGTGAGTACGGGGTCAAGGCAGCCTAACAGCGCTCCGAACAGGATGAGCTTTCCGATGTGAGGTTCCACGGGTAGGCGGGCCAAGTGGAAACCCAGCGGCGTCAGATTCTCCGAATGGTCCAAAGCGTTCTGACGCACACCAAAAAGATATTTGACTCATTTTTCCAATTAATTTTTTTTTTTTTATCTTACCAGGACTTGGAGGTTCTTTATGGCTAGATTGACGGCCTGTTCACTGGGCGGGTCCAGAGCTTTCTGCAGGAAGTGAGCGATGCCCCCGAGCTGCAATATCTAGATAAGAGAATACAAAAGCCAAAACACACTAATACACCTGACTGTTATATTTTTCCTGCTCGGTTAGCAAACGGACGCATTAAATACTTTCACCTGCGAAAATGTATTTAAATGCCTCAAAGCTGAACCTCAGGGGCAACGTTAAAAACACACTCAATAAAACCGCCGATGCAAACAATCGACGGGAGTGACCTTTCCCTTCGTGTTCCATTAGCATGCGCTGAGGCGGAGAGTGAGTGGATTGGGAGGCTTTCCGGAGCGGATGAACGACATAAATGGCAATCCGTTGCTAAAAGAGGCGATGCCCTCGCCTCCTCCAGAGGGCGCCGTGTGAACGCAAAGTCCTTTGTGCTGAGTACAGTTATTCAGGTAAAATAGAAAATCTCTGCAGGAAAAAAAAAAACATTAACAGGTCCTCCAAAAAAAATGTGAGGACCTTTCAGCCAATCAGAGACCTAAAAAGTTATTTATGAGTATAAGTCATCGGATGAGCCAAACTATAAAAAAAAATGTTGGGAAAACAGATTGAATTTTAAATGGCCTTGATGTATCACGATGCTGACAAATGTGCCTTTCCAACAACTCATGCGAGAAGATTTGTGCTTTGAGAAGCCCGCCTGTGATTGGACGGCGCGTTACTAGCAAACGGACCTTGATCTGCAGGCACAGCTCCTCCAGCGGAGTCCTCATGATTTCTGGTAATTGGTAGGAATCTAAAAGGCTGGCTCGGAGACCGTTGTACAGATGATAGCACTTGCCGGGGCACACTCTAAGAAGAAGAAAAAAAAAAAGCTTAATTAAGAATCATTTTCATTAAAATGCTTTCAGCAAGCATCTCATGCTAATTGGGCCTGGCTCCATTCTGAGAAGCTTTCTCTTTTTCTCCTTTCGGACCACAAACGTGGATGATAAAAGGAAAATTGGCCTGTAATCACAGCGGCCTAAACAGCCATAAAATGGAGCGCCGTGAGTAAACAAAAGCCAAATCCATACGCCGCACCTGCCAGCGCGACCTTTCCTCTGCTTGGCGTTGGCCAGGCTCACCCACTCGGCCGTCATGGTGCTGATGTTGTTGTTGGTGTCGAAGTTGGTTTCCTTGATCTTGCCTCCGTCGATCACAAAAACCACATCGTCGATGGTGATGCTGAAAGCAGTCGGGGGGGGGGGGGGAATGGAATGAAATCAGACGGAAAAGCACTTCAAAGCAAGCGCTTCGAAAATGCTCAGTTTGGACTCGGAATCGTGTTTGAGTAGAAAATAAAATCGAGCTCTAGGGAGGAACTTGGCACCTATTTTTAGTGATGGAGAGCGCGGTCAACTTCTTTCATTTGTGCGTGAGCGCAAGAATAAATCTTCAATTAGTCAGCCCCGTTTCAAGCCCTCGCAGTTCTTAATCTTTATTCGCCGCTTTGCAGCCAAGTGAAATTGGGAAAAGCCTGAAGCAAAAAAAAAAAAAAAACGTTTGTCCGGGCCGGTCGCTTACCTCGTTTCGGCTATATTGGTAGCAATCACAATCTTCCGCACCCCAGGTGGAGGACGCTGGAACACCTTGGGAGGGAGCAAGGGAGATGAGGTTGAGATTGGATTTCGGCACAAACGGAGGCGTGAAAATAAAAGCGGACGTGGAAAGAGAGATGGCGGCGGCAAACACTGACCAGGGTCTGATTAACGGTCGGCATGAGCGAGTGCAGCGGGATGATGACAAAACGATCTGCAACCACAGACCGGGTTTTAATGATGTCATAAAGTCATGTGACAACTATGAAAAGATGCATTTACCTGATTTGAACATCTGCTGCGCCATCAGCAAATCATTGAGGCTGCTGATGTTGTCCCAGCCAGGCAGGAAGACCAAGATGGCTCCTTCCTGTCCAACGTAAGCAAACTAAGATGAGGACAAAAGAATTCTCCTATCCTCCAAACGTATTTACTCGCAGCTTCTTATCTAGCCCAATTTGTTATCACCCAAGCTGACATTTGCCGCGTGTTGGGAGACAACTTCAGCGTCTGTATTTTTATTTATGATTGATGGATTTTCATCATTTCACAGCCGCGGCTTTTAGACGAGGACAAAGAAATACGGTGGGGATGATATTAAATTGGCTGAAAATAACCCTGCAATTCATCTTCTCAATAGGAGAGGAAATAAATTTTAAAAAAAGCATTTTCGCCCGCCAGCCAACTGTGTTTAAATTACAACCAATTATTAGTATTGGTCTACAGAGTCTTTTATAAACTCTTAGAGGAAAATAGAACAGTCATGTTGACTTACTATCTTACTATGTCCATTCATGGCTGCACGTTATTGGTCTAATTATGGTTCACCGCAGGCATTAAATAACCACTCGGCCGCTTCTTCTATTCATGAATTTGTCACGGCCGATCAGTCGCTTTTATCCGTCTGACATACGTCGATTGGCTCGGGCTGAGCGTGGCCGTGACTGACGGACGCAGCTAAACACGAGTCAGTCTTTCCACGACGACAGTAATAAGCGTGGCGCTGGAAATTGACCAAAAGAATAGGGAATCAACATTCGGTGAGGGGGAGCATCTGTTCAATGGCTCATTAGCGCCGACCCGCTGCCCAGTTGTCGTGTCATTTTCTCTCATCTTATGTCTGGGCGCGCTTGGATGGATCCTAACCCTGCTGTTCCTGCCATCTGCTCGATAATGACACACGGTTTTGGATAATATTGTGCAAAAATGTACCTCGAACTTACCTCGTCGCTGAGCACAATATGGCGGATAAGCGCCACGATGAGGTCCAAGTCGATCTTGTCGTCGCCGTCCAGCGTCTCGAGAGCGGCGATTGTGCTCTCGGAGTATCTGGGAGGAAAAAACAAGTGACATTATGTTACACAATATTACCTCATCCCTAATTCTCCAACCCACTTGTCCTGGAGCGTGCGAGCATAACAAGGCCAGCTCTCTTTGTATTCGTCCTCCTTCTCCTTCTTCTCGGGTCTGGAGTGGCGCCCCTGCCAGAAGCCTCTTTTCCAAGCGGGTCGGCGGTCGTTGTTCTTAGGCTGATATCTGGTGGAGAAAAAAATAAAAATAAAAACAGGTTCAACAATCAGGGTCTAACAGTGAGATGTAAATGTCATATTCTACCTCATCATCTCCACAATGTCCTCAAGGAGGAGCTCCTCCACTGGGAACGTAAAGCCCGGGATGTGGATCATGGGGCAGTTGTCTAAAAGGACAGAGCGCCATTATTTACGACATCCGAAAAGATAAGAGCTGGAAGATGATGCTTGTCGTGGAGGACGCAAATACCAAAGTACTTGGAGAATTTCTCTGCGTTGAGCGTGGCACTCATCAGGATGACCTTGAGGTCGTGTCGCACGTCGAGTAGGTCCTTGACGATGGTGAGCAACACGTCGGATTGCAGGCTTCGCTCGTGGACCTCATCCAGGACCAAGTGACTGATACTTGATAAATTCCTGTCAGGAGATGTTTTGGGCATTTTATATAAAGATGCTAATCTGTGATGAAGTTCTTGGGTTCCCTGAAAATATTTTTGCATCGTACTTTTAGGATAAATGTATTGTAGCGACCTCGGCACAATACTTGCAGCGTTTGGTCTGACTGCCTGTAGCCCTAAAATGACTCACGCAGGTCGAGTCGTGCCAACTTTGGGATGAGCGCAAACGAGATAACAAAAGCCGACACTCTCGCTTTCGACCGAGGATGTGAGGAGGAGTGGGCGGGGATGACTCAACTGTGTGTGCTTTCTCTGCCTAAAAGGATGATGGTGGGGGGGGTGGGGTCATGGTAATGTTCCTGCCAACTGACAGCAAGCGTAAATCAATGAAGTGGACTGACACAGGGAAGGAAAAGTCAAAAATGAAACGCTGGAAGGCGGGACACTCACGTGTCTGAGCGAAGCCACTGAAGAACAATGCCCGTGGTGCAGTACAGGATTGAACCTTTTCCCCGAGGTAACTTGCTGGAGAAAGACAAAATGGACTGAATTTTTCCAAATGAGTCCTAAATAAATTTTTGGGCATTTTGTACTTACCACTGCAAGCGAATTTGGTAACCGCATGAATTTCCATTGCCGACCTGTTCCGCCCTCTCAGCGGCCACACGCTCGGCGACCTGCGTGAGACGAAAGTTAGCCAGAGTCGAGCTAAGCGACGACGTGAACGACTTTGGCGTACCGAGATGGCGCTGATGCGGCGAGGCTGCGTGCAAACCACACGGCACACGGAGCCCATGCCGCGCCTGATGTAGTCGTCCAGGATGAACTGGGTCACCTGGGTGGTTTTCCCGCAGCCCGTTTCGCCGCTCACTACCAGAACTTGGTTGGAATTAATCAGCTGGACCAGCTCCTAATAGGGCAACAATGTCGATATTGTTAATTGGTAGCATGACCAAATGAAACTCATATTTCAAAATTCAGAATGAACCTCTTTCTTCCCGTAGGATGGCAACTTTTTTCTGAACGTCTGTGGAAAAGGACAAAAACAAATTCTTAAGCGATGAATGGCGATGAGAGAAACACCAAGCTGTCACTCAAACTCACCAGCATCTCCTTATACTTCGGGTGTGATTTCTTACACTCCAGATCTCTTTTCAACGACTCATCCAGCGCAACATTTCTGGATGTTTCATGGAGTAGGAACTCGAGATCTTTGTCATTCCTCCTCACTTTCTCCTTGTCTTCATCCACCTTCACTTGCTGCCGCTCCATCGCATGATCCTTATCGTCGTCATCATCATTGACGGCGTCGTCATCATTATCATCCCAAGCGTCAGGAATCTCATCTTTAACTGCCTGAGAGATTGAACTATGGAGGGGAAAAATAAAAACAAAATCAGCTATCTTACACAGTCACTAAAATATTCATCATAATTATTGTGTTGCCATTCTTTTTGTCTCTTATCTATGTCCTTCTTTTACATGGTTAGATTGAAACACTGCAACAATAAAATATCGTTGGATGTCAAAATGTTAGTCATGAGCAGCGGGATAGTGCCTGAGGATAATGAAGATAATAATAATAATAATGCAGACCGTTTCTGGTCTTCCTCTTCAAATTTGATCTTCTGTTTTTCCTCTTCACTCATGTCCCCATCGAAGTAGCTGCACGAAGCACATTGGTCACACACAGTTATCGTATTTTGAATATTAATACCAATTAGGCAAATTTGCTTAGCCTTGTGCTTTACGATTGTTTTAATCGTGGAGACGGCAAAAGCAGTGATTTTCCCCATGAATGAAAAAGTAAAACCTCTTACCAGTGACTACTTTTACTGGAAGGTACACGCCAGTTGCCCGACGCAGAACCTCTCGCATCATTATTTGGTCTCTCCAAACCTGGCTGGTCATTCTGGACGGAGTCGAGCAGCTTGATAATGTGCTGCTCTCTGGTTTCATCCATCTGGACCACTGCTCGCTTCACTCATGCAGACAAAATGGAGGATTAAAACAAGAAATGTTTGTGAAACTTGTCACAAGTTCTAGACGTTATTCGAGCAGTGTGGTTCTTATAAACCCCCCAAAAAAGCATACCGATCTCCGGTCAGCCTGTTTCTTCCTCACGGCTCCGTGTCTTGCATACCACAAGCCAATTTCTCGGCCTTTCAAATGCGAAGGATGACGAGAAAAGGAGTCCTGGTCGGGGTCGCCACTATTTCCACCTCCCCGGTTGGCTCTTTCTCTGCTGCCATCACGGTTGCCTCTACTGCTCCCCCTACTACTGCCTCCTCTTCTGCCTCGCCCTCCGTACTTAGAATTCATGCCGCCGCAAAAAACACGAGCGGCGTCGGCATAAAATAATAGAACTTGTTAACGCGCGTTAGCCAGCAGCATTAGCATTAGCTTGGCGCTCCGCGGTTCAACTAATGGAGGCGCGGGGATTAAATTAAAAACAAAAACCCTTTGCTAATGACGTTTACAAAATATATCGTTAATTTTTCAGGTATGTTGTTGGGAAACAATGCAATTAACGAGCCGCAATTAGCCATTCATAGACATGTTTCTATCCAGTGTGTCGCACATTATGACGTCACCATTTGTTTGTCGCTTGTAAATGACGTGGCGCGCACTGATTGGTTGACGTGGAAATGGGTGGGAATACGATGATTAGATCAATTAAATCAAATCAATTTTTAATTGCCAAGTTAGAGCATGCCAAACAAGGGATAGATAGATAGATAGATAGATAGATAGATAGATAGATAGATAGATAGATAGATAGATAGATAGATAGATAGATAGATAGATAGATAGATAGATAGATAGATAGATAGATAGATAGATAGATAGATAGATAGATAGATAGATAGATAGATAGATAGATAGATAGATAGATAGATAGAAAGAACTCAGTGGTGGTATCAGTCAATGAGTAAAAGTTATTTTATCCACCTGGGAAACCTAATAAGCAAGAAGGCGTCTTTTTAGTTACTTGTGAATAATGCACCTGGTGATAAATTGCAGGTTCCGGAATCTATTACAATAGAAGATGTCATTTGAGGACATCCATTGTATTGCTTTGTGCTGTGGAAAAAAAAAAAAACCTAATTTGTGTTTGCCAAGAGCTAGTAAATGTGGTGCGGTGTTATTTGGAGCTCCTGCTTCTCCCACCCGACTGCTTAAGCACAAGAAAATGTGAAGAGCTGAAGCTGAACGAGCAAGCTGGGCATCAAGTGGGAGAAACTAATATGAAAGAGCTTTATAAACTGTGAGGGATGCGGTAGTGGATTTTTCCCCCCCTATTGCTTAATACTGATGATTCCTGGTGTGCACTTTTTGTTTTGTTTGCCTTGGGGAGACCGGTGATACATACAAATGATCTGTGTGTTCACAGAATCGTAAAAACCCTCCGGCCATTTTTTCTCCCCACATAAATATTTAGCAATGTATCGCGCAAGGATGTGTGTCATTTTCTTCTTTCCTGACTCTTTCTGATTACATTTCTCTTTAGCCCACAGAAAACATCCCAGTGCTCTCCCTGGTTGTCATGGTAACAAATGCCCATTGGCCCCAGACAATTTCAACTATGTGCTAACCATAACACTACCAATAAATGATTCTTAAGTGCGGCATCGTTTTTTTTTTTTTTTTGTCTTTTGTGTGCTATGAATGTCGGCCACTTTTTATTAAGACACAACTGATTATATGTCCCAATTAAACAATAAAAAAAAAGAATAAGTGCCATTAAGCTTAAGCATAATGATTACCGCAACAAATGAAAGTTTAAATAGATGTTTTATTTATTTTTCCTCCAATAAGGAATCCCAGTTGTGTGTCGAACCAGATGGCTGGCGTGAATCAATAAACATGCAGACACCCAAGCGCCCGATGCCCAAAGCCTAAATTCCCACAAGCTAAGAAAGCAAAACACTTACTGATCAATTTAACACAAATATTAATCAAAAGTAAGGCATGAACGGATCGAGTAACAACATATCAATTCCGCTACGCTGCTCCACTCTGAACCTTTGCCACCATTAAGAGCCAAAATGGCAGAATTCCACTTTTGCATTTATTATGAAATTGTCATACATCACGACATCGCTGGAAAATGGAAATTCTCAGCAGTCTCGTCCGTAGGCAGTTTCTCATAATGAATCTTTAATGACAACGTTCTTCGGGGGGGGAAGGAACATGTTTCCGTTGATGAGGTGAGATCGCCAAAGGATGATGGCGAAGCCTGCAAATGACTCAAAGATGAGCGGCAACATCAAAAACATATCAACATATATTTTCGAATACCTATTCTGGTTTTACACATTTGCTATCT
Source organism: Syngnathus scovelli (assembly GCF_024217435.2). Classification (NCBI taxonomy): domain Eukaryota; kingdom Metazoa; phylum Chordata; class Actinopteri; order Syngnathiformes; family Syngnathidae; genus Syngnathus; species Syngnathus scovelli. The sequence goes on from NC_090853.1 coordinate 2,201,760, forward strand.
GGGGAAAATGAAGGCATATTTGGTTCTGATAGAATGGTCGGCAACAATATAAGAATTCAATTTGGTGTTAAAATGCACAAATTGACTTTTGGAATCTCAGTTGGGGATTTATGCATGCAGGGATTGGATAGAAAGTGAGCCCCGATTTTTTCCTGTGATGAGGAAAAAAAAAAAAAAAAAAACTGGCATACAACTGCAGTCTTTTCATTTGCTAGCAAAAAACACTGACCGCGGAGAAACACGTCATGATTAAAACAAATACGGCGCACTAGCGAGCAACGGCGAAACACACGATAAACACTTGTGGCGGCCCCATCAAAACCCATTACCATCATCAGGTCTGCATCCATGTGGTCAAGGCGACTTTTTTTGTAATGAAACACTGAAAACAGGGATGAGTCAGACTCACGGGTCAGCTGACCCCTCCCCTCATTGGTGATATCAAACATGTGACCATAACGTCACCTCTAAAACACGTCGGAATCTATTAATCTCTGCTTGAGTCAAGTGAAAGGCCATTTTTTTTTCTTTACCTTCACCAGAACAAGTAGAATTTCAGTCCTCGGTGTCTGCCGCTTGTTTTCTGTAGGCTTCGTTGAGCAGTTGTATTTCCTCTTGATATCCCGAGCTCCCTTGCGTCTGTTTGCGACTGTTCTGCCGATGGGCCTCCACCGTGTCGGGTATGGTGATGTTGATGGCCTCAGCTTCCGGGTTGCCGGTGGTGGGGATGAGCAAGGAGTAGGAAGCCGTCTCGCCCAGGTCGCAGGAAACAAAACGATTTTCCCTACGTGAGTAGCGCAGCGACGGCGAGCGGGCGTGAGTGGACGACTGGCTGATGTTTGACACGATGGAGACGCTGTCCATGGCCTCCTCATTATCACAGATCTCCAAGACCTCCAGGTGGATTTTGACATTGGTGTCCCCTACCCCGGTTCCCATTCCCAATCCGATGTCCAGTCCCATACTGACGCCGTTGAAGTTTACATCGTCTGTGTGGTCACCTGACGCTTTGTCATCTGCACTGGGCTCGTGGCCAACCGATTTGGAGCGATACACCTCCACCTGGAGATTAGCATAGTTGAAAAAGCCACATAAACATCAAACGTTGCTTGATACACATTTGTCTGCTCAGCAGTTGAACAAATTCATGAACTGTGAGGCAAAGATGCTAACCACTAGCGGCTAGTGACTAGCCACAAGTGGCTAGTGGCTAGCCAAGTGGCCATTAGTGGCAAGTAAAGTCACTAGTGGCTAGAGGTGGTCCCTAGTGGCTAGCAACTAGTGACTTCACAAGTGACTTCACTAGTGACTAGCCAGTAGTGACTACCACTAGCCACTAGTGACTTCACGAGTCACTCGTGACTACCACGAGCCACTAGTGACTTCCCTAGTGACTAGCCAGTAGTGAGTGCCACTAGCCACCAGTGACTTCACTAGTGACTAGCCTCTAGTGACTAGCCACTAGTGACTACCACTAGCCACTAGTGACTTCACTAGTGACTAGCCACTAGTGACTAGCCACAAGTTTGTGACTATTGCTAGCCACAAGTGACTAGTCACTAGTGGCTACTCACTAGCGGCTAGTCACTATTGGCTAGTCACTAGCCACTAAAGGCTAGCCACTAGCCGCTAGCTTTTAAATAGCATTAAATACACTCAAACGTATATTCTCAAAACGTAAACTAAATATGACTTGAATAAATAAACAATGTATCCATCCAGAATCCAAAATAAAACATCATCATACCCTTTTGGAGTTTTTGGGGGAGATTTTCAATCCATCGCTGCTAACCTCATAGGTGGACAGAGATAGGGTCTTCCCAGTGGGGGCTTGCAGGGACACGGTTCCCTGGAAAGCGCACAGCGGGATGGACAGACTGGCTGGTGACCTCTACATTAAAAGAAGAGTCCACAAAACAGAATATATATATTTTTTTAGATTGGTATGTTTCAAACTTGCTACTAGAGCTACGCTTATATTGCCACACCAATAATTAACTACAGCCCAGGCCGTGCCGACTCGAGGGCAGATTTATCATTAAATAATTGAGCTGATGTTTGCAAGAAAAGGAGGAGACCGTGTCGGATGTCATTAGAGGCCTCAAGATTATTTACATTAGCAGCCTCCGCTGTAATGATCGTCTGGCGATGGTGCACATTAGAGACAAAGAAAGATGTCAATGCTTGGCTCCATTATATTATTGGTGTGAATGAGTGTGTGGAAGGGAGGGGGGGGGGGGTGAAAAAAGGGAGGAAGCGCGACTCGAATGCTGAAGAAGATCACATTGTCAAGTAAATCAAATAATGCTTAGAAGCCATCAGCGGGATGAGCACTCAGATGGAAGTGAACGCCTCGCGGAGGCATAAATCTATTTAGGCGGGATCCGCCAGAAATCAAATGATTACGTTTGAGCCTTGGATGAAGGTTATCCTGTGTTTCCAATAAATAAATGTAAGACAGCCGAGTGTATCAAGTTAGCAGGCCGCTATGAGATGCTAAATTTGAGCATTTTCTCTTACGTGCGATCAAAGTCAGCTAAGACCCAATTAGCGAATCTCTGATTATCTTGATTAGTGTGTTGATGGCCATTTTGGGGTTTCCCCTGGAAATTTTGGTATCATCTATTTTCATGCTGGCAGAATATTTAAAGGCTTTTAGTTTTGCTCCACGGGAACGCACAATAAAGCCACCCCGGGGGGTAAAACATCCTCGGCGATGAAGTCAGCGAGAGGCCAAAGATGTCTTTAAGCTTTGATTTTACGTCTCTCCGTGGAAGCTGGAAGGCCAGAGGGGATTGACAGTACGCCGCAGAGACAATGGCTAATGACATCTCGGCCGCTAATGAGCAACAAAACACAACCAGGCGCACCGTGAATCACAAACTTTGTTGCTGATGGATGTTTAGCTTTGTGGCTCTCTCGCAGCTTGCACGCCAAGATAAATAAACGTCTTTTCATGCACCGTGAGGAGTGGGAGGCTCATTTTTCAGCTTCACTATATTTCTTCATACAGCTGACACGGGCGTTTATTTTCTCATCTGCCTGTGAGTCCTTTATATTTAATAGAACTGTATTTCAAGTCGATTTGAATTATTTCTTCGCACAGAACCATACTGTTGTGATGTATTGTGTACCAAGCAAACCACAATTACAAAAAAAAAAATTGTTAGCATCGATTGGATGAACCCAATTATTATAGACATGAGCACACATCCAGCAGCCCTCCGCGAAGAAGCCAATAAATTGATCCGAGCCCAACTGTGAGCTCAATTCTGTCGGTCAGCATGAAATGAATATTTGCTTTTTGACTGACAGGCTGACATTTTACGCTTAAAGCATGGTTGACAGCATCTCGCACGATTGCCCAACTAATCGTTCGCCATTTTAGGTTCAGTCTGGTGGTAAGATGAGACAGTTTGAGGTTTAACTAGAAAAAAAAAAAAAAAAAAACACAGACGACCTTGCTAGGCAGCTGTGCTGTTATCTTGCAAAAAAAATTCTAATGAACACGGATAGAGACGAAATAGTAGTTTTATCGAAACTGGGAAATGTCTTTTCATAAAAAGACGTAGTGATGTCACAGGTTGGGAGGGGGGAGCGATTCCCGCCAACCGGAAACTGCAAAACGACAGCTACAAATTGCTTCACGGAGTTGCTTTGTACCTGTCTTTGCGTTCGCTCCGATTTACTCCTGCACCACTCCCAATCGGTCAACTCGATTTTCCGGCACTCTTCATGCGACAGCCTCCTCTCCGAGCCCTCGAACACAGACGAGGTGTCTGTGAGACTGCGCTCCTTCTCCCGCTGATTAAGACGAAGCGAGGGAACGTCACGGAGGCCTTCCTCACCTCCGTGATTCTCGCGGGGCAGCGGAGGGCAATCAGCCAGTGCTTCTCCGCCGCTGCCAAAGTCTTCTAATAAAAGGTCCGGATGAAAGGAGCTGTCCACGGGCAGTGTGGCGCTGAAAGGAAAATTTGGGCCCAAGCTGCAGAGCCCAGCAGTTTCCAACGCATCGAGACGGTTGTTTGTAAAATCGCTGTTGAAGAGGCTGTGGTAGGCTCGCTTCTCGGCCGGCGTGTCGCTGAGAGACATGTTAGCGTGAGATAGCTTGAACACGCCGCAGCCTTTCTGGAGGGAGAGGTTGAATTCGAATCTTCTTTTCATTGCTGTGAATGGATTCAACAAAAAAATGATTGGAAAATCGGTTTCGATTCGACAGGCTGAAGCGTTACGTTAGAGAATCGTCAAATCGTATTGCACTCCATGTATATCGAATCGTTGTTGGAGATGATTTGTTTTGTTTTTTTAATTTAGCTAGCTTTGGAAAACTTTGCCTTTTGTTGCATGTTAATAAACAAAACAAAGGCTAGCGTTGTACCATGTCGAACGGAATCGTTACGGAATCGAATCACATTGTTACATTTTAAAATCGATACGTCCTTGAATCATATTTACTTCCAGTGAAAACTACAGCTTCTCAGATGTTATGTCTACTCCGCGGGCCTTGTCGTAATAGAAATTCATCTCAAGTTGCCTCCATGTTTGTTTCAGTCGTTGGTCAGAGATTCGATTCCTGACTACCTGAAGGGTCGGGCTCGGGCTCACGGTTGCAGTTAATGAAGCAGCCGCACGGCATGTGGATCCAGCGCTTGGACAGCACGAAGAGCGGCGTGACGGCAGGCGCCAGCAACGTCAGGAAGAAGCCGAGCGTCTCGAGGGATGAGCTGCGTGCGTTAGCGGCGTGGCGCACCAGCATCAGAGTCTGTGAATGAAAGAGAGGAGGAAACGGGTACGAATGAAACCGAGTCGACGTTGGAGGTCATGTGACCTGTGTTCCAGACCATCTTTGCTGTTTTATTGCACCCTAAACAGATTTTATATAACTCCAAAAAGTTCATTTTTGCATTCTTTAGCTTCTCAGTATGCATTGCAAATTCCACTCATCCATTTTTTGAGTGAATTTTTATATTTTATGTGATTAAATTTGGTTACACAGATATGCTTTATGCAAGGGAACACAAAGAGTGGTGCAGCACACGTAGACATAAAATGTAGCGACCATATTCTAAATCTTATGCAAAAAAATGACTAATATAGAATCAAAACTCGTATCTCAAGGCATATGCATATGCATTCAACATATTGAAGTAAATGTTTAGACGTGGTGTGTGTGTGTTGTTACTCATCATCATCGGCATCCACAGAGTAACCCTGACAACCGCCAGGATCATGGAGAAGCGTTTTTGCGCAAACACCGCAGGGGAGTCCCCCACAGCCGCCGACTTTTGCCGGCAGATGACCCCGGAGCACCCTGCGCCCGCCTCCTTCCCCTCCTTGACCTCGCACGTCGTCCCGCATGAACTCGGGCTCAGTTCGTTATAGGCGCCGAAACTTTTATCCAGGCTGTCCCGAGAGAGCGAACGGACGTCGCCCAAATACGCCGCGTACTGCACGCGCCTTTGCGGCTCTCCGGAGCACAGCAGCTGGTAGGTGAGCGGCAGAAAGAAGAAGAGCAAGCCGCAAAAGCACAATGAATATAAAAGACACAGCAGCAGTGTGTAGAAGCTTTCACTCTCCGGAAAGCAGCCGAGGGGAGCCTGCGCGAAGCTGCCCCATCCGCACAAAGGTAGCACGCTGACGGCGAGGCTGACCGCCCACACGCCGGCAATGGCCCACATCACCCGGAGGGGCCGCCGGATGGAACGAAGCACCCCGAACCTCTTGGTCACGTAAAAAGTGTACCCGGCGATCAGACAGGCCTTCATGTTGCTCGAAACCCCTTGGAAGACGTACAGGAGCCCGGCGAGGTTGCATAAACTGGCCGAGCGTCCGTCCCGTTCCCATTGCAGGAGGATGAAGAGGGAGAGTGGCACCACGCTGAGCAGGTCGTCCACGGACATGGACGCCACGATGAGACACAGGGACGTCTTCCTTCTCATCTGCAGCAGGGACAGGAGCGAGTACACGCCGCCGACGAAGGTGGCGGCAGCGATGGTTACGCACAAGGCGAAGAATAGCAGGCGGATGCGCCCTTCTACCGTCACCTCGGAGGCGTCCGTCCGATCGGTGGTGGCCGCCGTGAGGTGGCTTTGGTCGGGCGGCGAGGAGTTGAGTTGCGGCGTGGACATTTTCCGATCAAGTTGTCTCCCTACTAAGCTAAAGTTTGCAGGAAAATGAGAGAATATACATCATTCTTTTTTTGTGCGTGTTGGAGGTGGCAAGCTAAGTTCGCCGCTCCAAGCGCGCCACCGCGGGGGGCACGCAGCATCGCGTCCAGCTGCCGATGTGCACACGCTGTCGACATCCACCCCCTTTTCTCTCTCAGTCACAGTCGGGGATGGGCTCGACATAATAATCACTAAACTACTTATACGTGCGCAGCACACCATTCATTTAACACACGTGCTACACTTGTGCGCAAAAAGAAATTCATTCTATTTTGTGAGCAATCACTTTGTGATTAGAAAAATCCAATTAAGATGGGATAATCAATTATATACTTTAGGTATTAAATCCAGGCAGCAAGTTGGAGTAATAGTTACTTTACATGCCTCACAGTCAGAGGCGTAGCTAGAAAATTTTCAGCGGGGTGGCCATGGTGACCCAAGTTCCTTGTGAGGTGGTCGAAGGGGCCTGCGTGATCAAACTTTGACTTGCATGCTCAACCCATAATAAAAAAAAAATGGCAGATTTGCATCCATAGTCCTGAAATGGCTTCTTCGAACCCAAACGGCCAACAATATGATTTAAAAATCAAATTTAATAACTTGGCAATGAACTAGCACTACTGAACAGATGTTTACACTCGGATGAGGTAGTGTGTGCCAATCCCACCCGGCCGTGTCCTTGTTTTGTCCCTTTGCGATATGTTCAAGGATTTTCAGCTACGAAGGACCACCATGTTTGTTCACAAGGTTCATGGTCGTCCTCCTATGATTTTTACGGCTCTCATTCTGTACATTTTATAGGTCACACTTTATTACTCTTCTCCGACTCAATGATATGATGTCATCGTACAGTGCAGAAAGCATCCTGACCGGGGACATAAACATGAGTGTAAACATCTCTGACTTGTGGTCGGCTAATTGAGTTTGGGCTAAGTGACTTTGAGGCCACCTAATGACTCTGCTCTCTCTCTGTGGAGCCACAGGGACGCAGCGGGGAACATTAGAGGACAAAATGCAACTCTCGTGGGTGTGCACACACAAACACATGCAAACGCACATACCAGCTGAGTTTAGTATTGCACTGCAAGGTGACCTAGTTTGTGTTTTCACACACGGGTGTGCAATGAGAGGGGGTAAAAGCGTGTAAAAAAATGCATTTTCTAATTAAGAGGCTGTTTATTGCTACGCTCAGTTGAAGGTTAGAGTCAAACTAAACATAAAACAAAAAAAATAATACAAATAATCTCCATGAATATGGGAGAATCCATAGGCACATATTGGCTAACATTTAGCATCTATGGGATGTGGTGGGGCTGTTAAAGTTTAAGCAACAAATGTCTGAACACAAATGATGCTGCAACACATAAAGACAGACAATTCTCATTAGCACATATTCTTCATCTCCTGCACGGAGTGACAAATTTTACTGCCATATTAAGAACCAAGAGGGTATTATGTTGTCTTATACTGCCCCCATGTGGCCAAATTGTATACACCAGAATAAGCAACACAATTGGTGTTGTGATGAAGTGCTAATTAGCTCATTAAAAACACATCACAACAATTTTGCTTGTGTATCTGGGAGGCAAGAATTATTATTGCTTTAATTATGAAATGAATCCTTACATAAAGTTCAGTCAATTAATCGTAATTGTCAATCTGCAGGTTGAATCATTCAGATGTCCTTAAACACCACCTAAAATTATTCCATGTAAGCCAAACTTTTCCTTAACTTTCACATCACAGGGGCTTTTTTAATAGCTCAATAAATCAGGTCGAAGGCTCAAACCTGACATCTTCATTACTTGCCAGTATCTACTTTCATTGCAGTGTCTTCTTCAATAAACACTGACTGTAGTCAAATCCAATAAAAAACTTAAAATTAATGAACAAAGACGTTTGATCTCACAACGACCGACATCCTATTCCGACACGTCATAAATTTTACAACAAAAGCATCGACTTAAAAGTGAAATACAAACATACAAGACTTCAGCATGGGCTAGAAGTGACGTCTGCTTTGCAGTCCAGAGGTTTTGGATTCGAATCCCCTCTTGTGTGATGACAGACGGAGCTAAGATGTTTTCCTTTAGGGGGGCGTATCTCAAGGATATCTCAGGGGTCTGTCAAAATAATTGTTCCCCCCCGAAAATGTCCAGAAAACACTGATAAAAATTCATGATATGTTCGCTACAGGCGACGGGTGGATATATTGAAAAAAATTGCCTGGGAAAATATGGAGCCAGTGCCCCGCGGCCCCCCCTCTAGCTCCGCCGGTGTGTGATGAATTCATGAATTATATACTGAATATTCAGTCTGCGAACATAGTACTCCATGTAAGTCCATTTTGCATAGGATCCAGGCTGCTGGGTGTTTGCTTAGTGGCCTCTGGTGACGCATTTTAGCACAACACATTTTACAACAAAGCAGCCATTACCCTTAGCAGCATCCATTATTCATTGAAAATTCTTTAACACACACACATCAAAGTCAGTGATTATATTTTAAAAATAAATGAGAAAAGACAATCCGTGATTTAAATTCATTTTAGGTGCTTTTCATGACAAATTACGCTCACATTCACTGTGTCAGCCTTTATGGTGCTATTTATTACGGCAACAAGAGCTTATCAATTTATCAGCTTGTATAAAAAAATATTGAAAATTAATCCAAACATTTATTTATTTATTTATTTATTTATTTATTTATGTATTTATTTATTTATTTATTTATTTATTTATTTATTTATTTATTTATTTATTTATTTGAAAATGGACCCGCAAGTAAAAAAAAAAACAACACTTTTCTGGTTGACCACCAGACGGCGATGTTACACTGCGGGATTATTGCAAACGACCCAGCATCAACACAATTTCGGTGTGCAATGTCTTAATTGAACATAATCCGAGTTTCTACTTCCAAAGACTCACTGCCAGAAGCTGTTAGGTAAGAAAAGACGAGATGAACCCCCCCAGCTGAGTCCCAGCAGCACTTCAGCGTGAGGAACACTTAACAAGATGTGAAGAAATGTGGCAAATTAGATCAGGTTTTTCAAGGAGGGGGGTGGGGGTGGTGTTCACCTCCATCTATGAACTATGAACTACGCTCCAGCATGCGTCACACTAATCATTGTGATGAATTCCTTCGGCTCGCTTGGCATAATGGAATGAATTACGCCGAGGAAGAAAGGAAGCGGCCAAGCAGAAGGCTCGTCAAAGTATAACCATCAAGACTAGTGGAATATATTTATGCAGAAAAACATCCAGCATCTGTCTATTGTTTATTCCTCCTTGAAAATGTCGAGTGTTGTAAGCTTAATATATTTTTCCTCCTAACAAAAAAGCCCCAGTAGGAATCACCTAAATTCAGAGATGCTATTGCTAACCAAAACAGGAGCACATAAATAGTCTCCAAGGTTTGGTGCCCAATAGTAAGTTCATGAACTGATATTTGATGACGCTTAACATGACCCATATCTTTTGTGAGCATGTATTTTTCAAGACACGTCTACAAATCATTTTTCTTTTCAAAACGGTATCCAAATTCAATAAAAAGCAAAAAATAAACCCAAGGTGACTAATCCAAAGATAGCAAACATATGACCCCTTATTGAGATCCCTATCCACATCAAAGTTGCTTGCAGCAATGGCTGCTTTTTCTCAAGTTGCCATGGCGACCGTTGCATTTGGCTTCCTGCTAGCCTGTGACGGGATGCGCTAAAGTGGAGGTGATGAAAGGAGAGTAGAACACAGGTCATGTGATAAACAGATTGGGTTGTGCGTCTCTTGTGTATGTGTTTTTCCTGCTTGATGTTTGTTTGTGTGTGTCCACTTTAATGAGCAGGCTGGAGGTTTTCATTAAGGCCCCATTAGCACGCCTCCTGGGCTCATTTAAATGCTTCTCTGATGAATTAAGCATAGCGAGACCGATAGAAATTGGCCTTTTTAATACTTGGCACCATTTGGCCGAGTAAATCGTCACATTTGTTAGACGAAGACAGGCGACATTAAGTTATGTGACATATGCGTGTGATGCTTTTTTATTTTTCGCCGACATATTTATCCAAAATACTTGTCAGACGGATCGCTTTCTTGGCAGCTATCTGCACACCGGCTCGGTTCCTGTCCTCGGAAACACACACGTTTTGCACGGACGCGCACAAACACACAAAATGTGACGTGAGCCATCTCCTCATCAAACCTCATCTCGTGTGTTTTGAATCGGCCCCATCCAGTTGAAATGAGCAGCTTGGCTGCCTTTAAAAAAGAAAAGTCTTGCCTCCTTTTGAACTCCACTATAAATAGCAAGCGTGCTTCGCCACCGGGGGGGTTATAAAGCAAAGAGTAAATGTCGCTGGGCTTCCATTACTCAACATCACACGCTACTATTCTGTATAATGTGGCAAAAATTCGTATTTTCCAGTTTTGGTAAGAAATAGTAAGTTTGTCACAAAAAAAAAACAAAAGTTACAAAAACAGGCTCTAAAATAAATAAAAATGCTGAGTCATGCTACGCCATAGCATTAAATATGCTACTATGACCTGACAAGAATTGGAATAGAAATAAATAAAGAAATTTAATGGCTAAAGCGACATGTAAACATGCGGCTCGACCGGTAAAATGCCGTTTTTAAAGTCTATCGGGAGTTTCGGAAAGTCTCTTATCAACAAGGAGTGTGTCGGAATTCTTGGGTGTTGTTGACACTGTTTGAAGGAAGGATCATGTGACAAAAAAAGCTTTCGTGACCTTGGCAAGCAGCGAGAGAAACGCTCATAATACCAGCGTGATGTTAGCCTCGGCATTTGGCACAATAGCAAGTCATTAGTTGCACTTTGACTGAACCGGAATGGTCATATTTCCGTTAGCTTCCACGACTTCATCATGCTGAGCTAGCCGTGATGCCGTTGACCTGCCTGCCATCCAGCTGTCAGCACCTTCGGAGCAGCTGCTGCGGGCATCGCCGTTGCATGTTGGCGAGGAAATGAGATGCTGATCTAGCAAGTGGCCTGCTGTCTTCAGAATGTAAGCTAGCCCCTCCCGCTAACTCTAATTTGGTTGGCCCCATATTCCCCCCAAAATTGAGTTCAACAGTGTTTCTCTCCTAAAGTCACCAAAGGGGTGGCTACAGCTAACACGTTAGCGTGAACTCTTAGCTAGCTTAGCTAACCTTAGCTAACCTTTAGCTAACCCTAAACCTAACCTTAACCCGAAACCTAACCCTCTTGGTCACTGGTTGCCCTCCATAAAGAACTCAAAGGACTTGGACCTTTTTCCCTTCGACGTGTGCCATCAATCAAGGGCCCGAACATCAGTGATTCCTTCGTCGGCAACCAGCCAAGAAGACACAAGTGCTTGACAAAACCGGATTTGTGTCTCGGTGAGAAGCTATACGTTTGACACATTGGTACCTGATGATTTATCTCCTGTCACACGGCCTGGCAAAGCCAAATTTTTGCAAGGTGGCAAGTTTTTGGTTTCTACCACAGGAGCAAGAAGTTCCAACACATTTTATGACTATTCAAGAAGTATTTGAAAAGTCACAGCAGTTTCATGATCTCGGGAACCCGAAGAATGAACCAAGTCCAATCTTTCGTACCCCGACACAATTTTTATTATCACGACTTTACATTCCGAGCCGACTATCGGTCGTCTCCAGATTGCTCCGCTACTTTCGAGTGTGGCTAAGGGATTAAACGGAGTCTTTCTTGAAAAGCACATCTATAAAATGACTCAAGTGTCTTGTATCAGTCGGGGAATTACAGAAGAAGTTGGCACTCGGAAGTATTTCTCTCGCTCGTCTTCTTCTTCCTTTCTATCTTTTTCTATTTCTTGCAGCCTTACGACCGGCATGAGGCTCAATCTAAGAGTTCTGAGTGACAGAAGCGAGCTCATTAAAGTGTGTGCATGTGTGTGCGCCGACATCAGAACCGAGCAGCCCGGGCTGGTGCTGATAGCGGAAGCTCTCCCTTGACGCTTTTCCCAGCGAGAAGCGACTGATAAAACAAACCACTGGAGTGAACCTGATCCAAGCAAACAACCTGACACTTCACCTCCAATACGCTCGCGTCGTACAGTTCCCCTGTTGTGGAAAGCGACGATAAGAAGAAGGCGACAAATAGTCAAGAATGGGATTTTGCGAAGTAGAAACGGGAGATTGGGCGGTTAAGAAAGGTTTTTTGAAGCTCTTTATTTGTGGTTGTTTGAATGTCGGGGAGGTCACTTCCTGTTTTACGGATGACGGGCCCGGACTATTTTGGACTATGAGTTGAAGCTTTGATTATGAAACATGCAAAAGGTCTAAAGGTTAAAAAAAATTGCTTCATATTTATTTATTTATTCGTTTATTTATGTATGTATTTATTTATGTATTATTTATTTATTTATTTATTTATTTATTTATTCGTTTATTTATTTATTTATTTATTTATTTATTTATTTATTTATTTATTTATCTATAAATGTATTTATTTATTTATTAATGAGGGAATGTACCATTTGATCTCCAATGTGAGTCAGGACCAAAAAATAAATAAATGAAAAAATAGAAAAAAAAAACATGTTCATGTCTCTTTGTTGCTTAGGAAGCTACTTTTTGTTCATTTTTTTGTTTCCGATGAACTTCTATCGTGATTCAAACTGAAAATGTAAATTTATGAAAATAAATCCTGTTCATCCGGCCGTTTGTTAGTTAGGTATAAGTCCTCCTTTATGACAGGTGATGAAAAGAGCAAACTATTAAAAGCTCAGGGGGAATGATTTTATTGTGAGCCAAAAGGCAAAAATCAAATAATTTCATCAACGATAATCCCACAAAACATTCCTGTTTTTATGTTAGCGAGTGAATGATTGCTAGCTGCTAGCCAACACTAGCATGCAAACACAAAATCTAAAAATCAATACCAAAAAAAAAAAAGATTAATGAACTATCATAAATTTCATGCTACAAAAAAAAAAAAAAGAAATATTTATTTTTTCATTTTTTTTGGCCACCCAGGGCAAAACACAATTACAAGGCGATAAACCGAGAGAGAACAGGCCTCCAATGGCCAACTGTGACAGAGGGCGAGGGATTTAATTTATGACCAGCCGCTGCGAAATGATGAAGAGTTTGATTACAGCCTTTGCGCAGCTGGCCCCTTTGGATGTATTTCACGTGTTGACGATACTTTGAAAGCTGTCACTTGTGCTTCGCCGACTTTATCATAGCACGTGGATGGGAAATCATGCTCGCGCGTGTTTTCGTGACGGAAAACAAATATAGACAACGGTGACGAGGTGACACGAGAAGAAGCTTGCGTAAGTTTGAGTCATTTTTTTTGTTGACAATGCTGTCGGGAATATTAACCAATTTTACCTCAATTACAACATATCAATGTGTCTCAAAAAGTGACCTAACTTATTAACGTTCTTTTTTTTTTGGAAGGGAGGTCGGGAACAATTGCTCTGTTGTCCCCTAGTTGACCTTGATTAAAAGAACTGGAAGCCAAAGACCACTTGGGACTAAACTCGTAAACAGAGCAAATGGAATGCAGTTGACATCTTGATATACTTAAAAAATCGTATAGTTAGCAGCGTAAAGTGAATTTAGTCCTCATAAAACATGAAAATACTGCACAGGCAAAGTTTGAAGTAACATTAGACTGTACGTAAAAAGAAGTTTATTAAAACTGAAATATAATAAATCCACAGGTTGTCTCAAAAAGAACCATACACCGTTTAGCAATAACCTTAGCGGGCTAACGCTAACCCCCACTATTGAATTCCTCAATTCTGAATGTAATTTCTACAACTGATTCATTGCATTGATCCTATTTTGCTGAGAGGCCAAATGTTTTCCAATGTCGCAAGATGGTCCATTACACACTTTTATTATTTACACCAGATAGCCTCATGCGAGCGGGATCACACAAACAAAAGGACAAAAGAGAAAGCTAAAGCGGCGTTTATCCATTAGCGCATTCGAGTAAACATTGAGGCATGTCAAATGCTTGATTTACTGAAAAAATAACAGTGGGAAAATCCAAGATAATCTTGTGACAAAGGTTTTATTGACTGGCCCGCCACAGAATTATCCGAATTACAAGATCGTTTCTCCGTTATTCTGTAGACAGCCTCTTGGAAAACAACAACCCTCAGTTTGGTTATGCTCTTTAAAAAACATGTTAAATCATAATTCAAAACTCTAGAACGATGAAATATGAGCAAGAAAATGCTATTGTATAAGGCCAAACGTTTTTTGCCATGCCCTGTTGCTAGGCAGAATTTCACGAGCTTACTCATAGCCTCTCATGAACGTACATTTTGAAGTACGAGAACGCAATCGTGGCTTGTTAGGTAGAAGACACTTGTTGGTTATTTAAAACAAGCAGAGAACAATATGGCCACCTAAGTGATAACGCTGCTCATCATCATTGGCATTCAAGTAACCCTGGCAACCACAGGGGAAGTTTTGCATAAACAATTTTATTCACACCCATGGACAATTTCAAACAGGGGTCACTCACCTTTATTTTAGAGCTACTTGAATGCTGATTAATGCAAAGGACTATACAATTAAGATGGATTTTCTTTAAGTCCACTTAGTTAATACGTTTGCTCCGCCGTGCTTGTCAGCCTTTGCGCACTTCACCGGCTCCGTGGGGGGGGCTTCAAAGTGGAGCACCCACCTCACACCTGACTAGACTTGCACCGCATGCGCAATAGCGCAATGGATCACTTCGGAGATGCTGCCTTTTTTTTTCTTGCCTGGTTGCATGTCATGCTGGTGCAGGTAGTGGAGAGTCTGTCCGTGCGTGTGCATGTGCGCGGGTGTGTGTGCGCGCAGTAAGGAAGGAGAGAGAGGCGGGATTTTGCGCCTTTCCAGACTGCGACGAGCGGACCTGCACTTTGCGCCTCCTCCTCCCGAGTGGATTTGATGGATGTTTAACGAACGGATGGGATGCCAGTTTATAGCATCGTCGCAAAATTCCCTGACACGTCCGGTAAGTTGCGCCGATTTGGGTTTCTGTCTATTACGTGTGCATTTGGGGGAGGGGGGGGGGGGGGGGGGGTATCGGCGTGCACGTTTTGTGACACCAGTTTGCACCAGTTGATTCATGTAAAAAAAAAAAAAATGCCCCACAGGAGTTCGCGACGTGCAACAGGAGTGTCACCATGTGTGCTTGAGCGGAGTCCACTTTTGCGCGTGCTATGATTTGATGGCACGAGCGAGTCTCCCCGCGCGCAAACTTTTCATCTTTGTTATTTCAAGCGAGGTGGAAATGTCAGATTTAGTATGCTGCTCTATTTTTCAACTGAGAGATTGTGGCACAGGTTGCGGGGGCATATTGAAAGTTTTATAGGACCACAGAGCCACTGTTGTAGTGGGACTCGGTTGGAAGAATTGGAGGGTGGGTAAAGTGTGGCGCGTGGGCGACACGGTGCCCTCAAATTGGTTAATTAAAACGTGACTCGATAAGTAGTTCGTCGAGTATTTGCGAATAACGTGAATGATGCAGTTTATTTTATTGTTTTAAATAAGTAGATTGTGAATTTTAATCAAAGATTTCTAAGTACGTACAGTGATTGAAATTCGGGCAGCATGGTGGAAATGAAAATGTAAAATATAGTTCGATGTTTCAAATGAGATTCTGTCAGGTGCGAGGGCATAATAAAAGTTTAATAGAGCGGCCGAGCTGTTATTCTCACCGAAATTACAAGGCAAAAGGGGCAGTGGGAATTCTCAAAGTGGCGTGCATACTCTTTGGGGTTTGATGGGGGTGCCCAAGATTAAAAGTGCAATGGCAACATTTATGTAGTTTTTGTCCCCCGAAGGTCTTTTTGTCGTAAAATTAACATTCCACTGCACTCAAGGGGTGAACGAGATTAAA
The DNA here is from genome assembly GCF_024217435.2 of Syngnathus scovelli. NCBI lineage: Eukaryota > Metazoa > Chordata > Actinopteri > Syngnathiformes > Syngnathidae > Syngnathus > Syngnathus scovelli. Next base: position 2,217,796 of record NC_090853.1, read on the forward strand.
AGTGTTTGTGGGTGTGAAAATATATTAAAAGTTTTATAGGGCCACTGAGCTGCTATTCAGTTTGAAATTAGTGGAATGAGCCAGTAGGTATCCCTCAACACATGGATTAGCAGCATGCTGACTTTTGGGATGCGTCAGCCCCCTAGTGGTGGTTTCAAACATTTCTTTTAAAGTTTCAAATTTAATTAAAAAAAAATCACATTATTGTTTAATCAATATAAATTGACATCCGACACTTTTTTTTAATAGAAAATACAATTTTAATTGTTCTCAATGTTTTTGAACATTTTTTGGCTCACAGGTTTGCGTCAATGACACATTAAAATGCTATTCTGGTGGAAAAATAAATCTTTAATTTCAATAGTAATTAGTGTGGCAGTGTTGCGATTAAATGTGTTCGAAAACAAATATGTTTTCTCGAGAGTTTGACATTTTAGAACAAAATTCGTATTACTGGTTATTGGAGTGCACGGGTTCAAAGTGTCAGGGACTGTGAAGATTTATTAAAGGTTTCGTAGGGTTGCAGTCTGCTGAGCTGCGAATTAAAATGGTGCATTCGGCATCCCTCTGAGCGCGGATTCCCAAATTGTGATATGCACGCTGTTGGGGGTGGGTGCATGATACGATTTAGTCTGCTATGTTAACGCCACATTTACATATTTTTCATCTATATGATTTCAACTTTTGTGGAAATGTCAAATTGACTAGGAAGTTTTATTTCTAAGACTTTTTCAATGTTTAATGAGCCTTGCACGGATTGGTCAGCGAAACTATTTGGTTTAGTCGGAGGAGTGAATGTGTCCAAAATCTCTTCCAGGGACTCAAACCTGCGGTCATCCTTTTTGGTCACAAACCGCATTCTTGGCCACCTATCCAGAACCTCGCCTGTTTGTGGCGTCCCTCCAGTAACCCGACTCTTTCTTGGGGTTTACCGTATAAAATCGACACCGCTAATAGGACAAACATCGAGTGCCCAAACTTCCCCAGATGTTCTCATTAGCGTTCGTCGGTGGATACGATCCATTTTAGCTACTGGCCACATGTCCCCCACACAGAATGTGTTATTTTAAGTTAAACTAGGCCACATTCCAGTGCTTATTAGAACACCTCAATTAACCGTATGACATGTTCATGGCTCACATGCTTGTAAAACTCTCCGACTGTGTTGTGTGTGTGCGTTTGTTGGGGTGTTTTTTTTTTTTTTTTTCAGGTGTCCCGGTGAATGATGGCTTTAATTTTGAAGGGGTTGCCAAGGTCCCAAGAGACACGGGGAGTGATTATGTTTTGGATATTTTAGGAAAGACGGCTGTAGGAAAGGGAGACGGGGGAGCGTGGAAACTTTGAGGTCTTCTCAAATAAAAGCATCAACGCGATAAAACATGTTGCCGTAAAGCTTGCTGTTCTCTTCTCTGTGGACTCACTTGTTATGCTTTCCTCTTCATTGATTGGTTGCTTTCACCCTTCGTGCATCGTTAACATGATTAACTCGACTTGATCGTGGCTCAGTCCGAGACCGGCTTGACCGTTTTTACACTCGTTTTCTCCCCCACTGTTGGACAGCCTGTTAAATTACGTTTGTTACCCTGTTATGGTTTAAAAGGGACTAGGTTGAACTTTAAATTACATGTGAGTACTATTAGTAGCAAAGGTTTGCTTCCAGGCTATGCACAGCAGTCAGGTAGGAAATTCACTTGTGTACGCCACACACTTCCAGAGAAGTAATCTTTCTCTTTCTTTTCCTTGTCACCTTAAAAGCACCACACATCACATTTCGGGCTCACGGGCCTGCGGAGAGAAGCAGGTTGATGGGGCTTGGGAAATTCAGCAGCCACCTCCGCAGGGTTCCTCCAAAAAGTCTTTTGATCAGTCTCTTGAATGACTCATGACATGGCCGTCCATCCATCCATCCATCCATCCATCCATCCATCCATCCATCCATCCATCCATCCATCCATCCATCCATCCATCCATCCATCCATCCATCCATCCATCCAACCAACCATTAGCATTTACACAACTTCACTCAATTAAATAGAAAACATGGTTTCCATCCATCCATCCATCCATCCATCCATCCATCCATCCATCCATCCATCCATCCATCCATCCATCCATCCATCCATCCATCCATCCATCCATCCATCCATCCATCCATCCATCCATCCATCCATCCATCCATCCACTTCGTCACAAAACACGCTGGCTAACTTCTATTTATACTTTTATTGTGACTGCTAAAAGGCTAAATGCTAACGTATCCATCCACTTCGTCACAAAACACGCTGGCTAACTTCTATTTATACTTTTATTGTGAATGCTAAAATGCTAAATGCTAACGTATCCATCCACTTCGTCACAAAATACGCTGGCTAACTTCTATTTATACTTTTATTGTGAATGCTAAAATGCTAAATGCTAACGTATGTTCAGGTTTGACCATTCGCTTGGAACAAATTCATTCCATCATTTAGCATGGAAGGCTTGATTAGATGGTGTTCCACTTTGGAGGTTCCAATGTATATACACATTTGCCAGCACGGTGACGGCGAATGAACGACAGGCTCTGATTGGCCCACGAGAGCCATACCGTACATGCCTCAGCTCAGTGTGAGGTAGTCGCCTTTAAACATGATTTAGCGTCTGTCAGTGTCCCACTTGGTTTGCACACCTCCTCCATTCTTGTCTTTCTTTCCGCACATTCCCTCGCCTGGTCTTGTGTTTGTATAAACTTCATTGCATCTGCATTTCATTTCTTGGCACGCAATGAATCAGGATGGAGAAGTGGAATAATGCACGCCGAGGCTGACACACACACACAGTTTGATTGCAGCGGCGGGACGCCTGGCTGTCACCGGTACGCGTTTTGCCTCCAGACGAGTAAAATAAAGTCAAAAGCATCTGACCTCCGCATCTTCCGCCTCCTCGGCGAGGCAGATTGCACAGGATGTTTGAATTCATTTCCTTGTTTGTCTCTCTTTTATTCAAAACGAGTGCTGGCGAAAAAAGAAAGACGGGCTTTGACTGAAAAGCTTCCACTCGGGTGCGTGAGGAGTGAAGAGATGCATGCTCAAGTGGCAAATAAACTTCGATGGTTTGATGGCAGGAGTGGGCGACGGAAGATCTGAGTGACGATCAAGTGATTCGAAAAAAACAATTGGTCCATCCATCTGTTTTTTTGAACAGTGCTTGACCTCATTAGGGTCGTAGATGACCCCCGAATCCCATCCCAGGTGACTTTTATTGGAAACCTGAACCGAGATTCAGCGCGAGGCAGACGTGCTAACCGCTAAATCGATCTGTAGCGTCGTCGAACGAAATACGATTCGAGTGTTTGTGTGTGTCTTTGTGTTCGTTCAAAGAAAAGCCAAGAGGCTTTGTCCTCTGGTTGTGTGGCACTCTCATCTCAGCCGACACATGGAAAGACCCACCGTGTTTACGGGATCCTCACGACACCGGCTTATAAAAATATGTGTGAGAGAGAAAGAGAAAAACACCGTGGCTTTGAGGCCCGTGTGTGTGTGTGTGTGTGTAAGCAGCGATTGCGCGAGTGCGTGCTGGGGGGATTACAGATTAATTGCCTTCAGAGATACTTTCTTGCTTGTTACATGAACTTTGCAAAGTTCTCACTTTGGCCCCAGAGAGGAAAACAAAGCTGTTTAGTGAGCAGCAGGAGGAAAGCGTCTGCAGTATCTATCTGTTGTTTTCCCACCGCTTTCTTTCTTCTTTATGCCATCAGTGGCCATGAAGTTGAACTGTGACAAATTTTCAAGATTTTTTTTTTTATTATTCTCAAGGCTTGTGAAGAAAGAGACACACTGACAAGTAGGGCATACCCAAATGAAGCGTTTGTCAAAATTTATAGATGTAGCTAGCTTGCGATATAGGTTGCGAGCTAGCTAGCTAGGGCCAGAATGAATCTATTAATGCATAATCTAACAGAATGTTTTATTTAAATAGCACGTGCCGCAAAGTACAGCAAGTAATTTGGATTCTGTTTACTACACTGATTGAAAAATATGTTTTTTAAGCAATACAATACAGTATATTGATGACATAAGCAGAAGCTAGCTACTAGCTATTTTGGAACCAAACTAGCTTGTCAATTAAAATGAGATATTGTCAAATTAGCAAATATTTAGGGTTCTGTTAAATGTGTTTATGACTACCTCAGAAATATGTTTTTTTAAGGAATACACTACAGTATATTGATGACATAAGAAGAAGCTAGCTACTAGCTTTTTTGGAACCAAACTAGCTTGTCAATTAAAATGAGATATTGTCAAATTAGCAATTATTTAGGATTCTGTTAAATGTGTTTATGACTACCTCAGAAATATGTTTTTTTAAGCAATACAATACAGTATATTGATGACATAAGCAGAAGCTAGCTACTAGCTTTTTTGGAACCAAACTAGCTTGTCAATTAAAATGAGATATTGTGAAATTAGCAATTATTTAGGATTCTGTTAAATACATTTATGACTACCTCAGTCACAGTTTTGGTCTGTTTATTTGGCAGTCTGTCTGTTTGTTCAAGTCAGTTCATGGTATGTGTAATGTGCTCTTCAGGTGATTCCATACAACTGGCAGCAGAAGGTGAAGTACTGACCATGACCGACAACAACACGCCCAAGTCTGCCAAAAAACCTCGCTGGACCTCCCTGGAGGTCGCTCTCATCGCAGTGGTTTCGTTGCTCTTCATCATCGTCGTGGCTCTCGTCATTCTCTTTGCCACTCAGCAGACTGGTGAGTTCCCGGAGTGAGCCAAAATCCATCATCTTCAAACACAAGGTGTCCTGCTGAGTGTGCACATTGACAGTGTGAAATCACACATAGTCAATTTCTCCCCTGACATCATCACAGTAAATATTCACCAAGATTTTTCTTCTGTGTTCGCTGTAGTCGAAATCTGCACGACAGCTGACTGCACTCGATCGGGTAAGCGGTTTGTCTTCTTTCTCGACGTCATACGTGATGAGATAAACGCGGTGCAGATGTTTTCTGAAGTCAACAACTTGGATCTTGACAGAAACATGACGTGAGCTGCTGCTGCGGATCACTGTCCGACTTGTGCAACGGTTGACCGATGCTCTCTAAAAACCAATGAAGATTTTCACCACGTGTGTGTGTTTTATGTGTGTATTTGTCTCCGACGGACAAAAAAAAGAGTCGTTTGTTTTCAAGGCGACTTGTGTATATGTTCGTAATTCACCGTACCGGCAGAGCGCGAAACATCGGAGAAGGCCGGTGGTCCATATCTTCTGGTCAAACCCGAAAGACAAATATCAGGCGGCGGGTTCGATGATGTTTGATTTTTATTTTTCGGGTATAAACAAAAGAAAAAAAAAAGAGGCAAAAGCTTGACTGGTTCTGAAAGAGAAAACAAATCAAGCGTATTTACCCTGTCAGATGGTGTTTAGCTAACGCTAGCTCTTCACATACAACCTGAGCACATTTTGGGACGTTTTGGTTCCATCTGCTTTAGAAAAGACGAATGGAGCGCCGTCGATTCATCCGAGTTATGAAATTCTTCACGTAAAAGACTGATTGAAAGATTTTCAATCAATCTTGCAGCGGCTCGGCTGATCGAGAACATGGACGCCGCCGTGGACCCTTGCGACAACTTCTACCAATACGCCTGCGGGGGATGGCTGAAAAAAAACATTATCCCCGAGACCAGCTCGAGATACAGCACCTTTGGCATCCTGCAAGATGAATTGGCGGTCGTTCTCAAAGGTCAGCGTCTGTTCACGCACACCCACACACACACACACATAAAGGCCACAAAACAAATCATGGCGTCCTTTCTCCTTAATGGCGATCAGTGAAAAACAGTGTTTTGCTTATCCATGATCCATTCATGGATTTTCTATCGTGCTTGTCCTCATTAGAGCTTAGCCGGAGCCAAATTTAATACAAAGTAGTGATTCTATTCTTAAATTAATGTTGTGTATACTTAATATGGATTGATTGCGCAACTGGACGTTATAGTGAAAATGATCTGTAATTATCTGACTTAAATGATCTGCTTTTATCCTGTATGGCTCAAGTGACACAATTTCTATTCTCAAGCGGCATAATAGGATGTGCGTCATGGCAGCGTAAATGGAAAAGAAAAAAAAAACATGGAATCGGATATATTTTCAGCCCCCCCCTTTCAAACGTGGAAAAAAAAATCGTATAGAAACTTGCTGGTGATTTTGAAACTTTAGCTTCCAAGTCTAAAATGGAATATCAATTAGGATGAGGAGTCGACTCATTTTGTCAATTAAAGTGTATGTTAATTCAGGAAGCGAAACTGGGTAGCCGTGAGAAATGCCGGGAGAGTTGATCTGATCCGCTGAGGGAGCTCCGCCGCGTGTCTTCAGCGTGGCTACGGATACAAACGAGCTTGTGTTACATTCTTTCTCACCTTATGACGCGCAATACTTGTAAGTGAGAGGGTCCTTCCGCAGGCATGGAGGTCACCGCTGTCAATTTGCAGTCGGTGTGGAGCCAACTGCCTGAAGGACGACCCCCGACCCCGCTCAACTGAAGCTTCCAGTCGGATTAATTTCTGCCTGTGTTGAAATTCGGATCAAAATGCACACAATCAACAGAAACACGTTTTTAGCATCCTCAAGTCGCTGAAATATTGTTAACTCCTTTTTATCAACAGGGTATCGAAATACAGTTAATAATTCCAACGTGGCCATTTTCTTTACACTTAATAACAGTTAGTTCGGCTTTCGATTAGATTGCAGTTTTTCTGCGAGAGGACAAGTAGCAATTAGCAGCTCGGGTATATGATGACGGGATGAATTCCAGAGGGGTCTAAAATTTCAAGACACACATAATTAAACGCGTTCCGACGCGGTTAACGTTTTAGCATTAGCATTCCGAAGCTGAAATTAGCGTCGTTACCGCGGCTGGCATCAATTTGAGTTGCAGACTTGCTTGGTTAAAACTTAAATAAAAACAACAACACCTTCAGGCTTCCGCTAAGCAAAAAAAAAAGAACAGCTAATGTTTATTAGCGATGAATCAAATTGTTAACTCAGTGGTAGGCGACGAACGGCTACGGAAGGCCTCGTAACTATCACTTGTGAAATCATTCCGTTTACGCTCTGCTTAAGGCGGAAGGAAAAGGCAAAGCGTGTCTCGTCGCACTTTATCTTTGCAATCTGGACAGCCCGAAGGGGGACACATTATCGAAAACACTAACGTGCGCGGTATTTTAGTGATTGGACATCTATACGTATAAACATCCGTACTAAAAATCTCTCTCCGGTAGTATTTGAGTGTTGTGTAGCGTTAATGTCTTCCACGGACGAAACTGAATGAATCGTTCAGCGCATCTTCTAAAGTCAAATTGGATTTTCCGGCGAAAATACGATATTGGAAGTTGCCCAAAAGCTGTTAAAGTGACAATACGTGGACTCGAATAATAAAACTTGCTGGACAGTAGCAAGTGTTTTTGAGTTACGGAACAAATTAAACTCGCATCTCAAATCAGGGCTGCGTAATGAAACCCCCGAAAAAAAATTAATTCCGCAGCTCAACATAATATTGATATGCAGACAATTTTAATGCTTCCGTCCTTTTTTCCTCACAGGGCGCTTTTAGCGATAAAAGTGCATATTGTAAAGCGTCATTAGTGAAGCGCTCAAATGAAATTCCGGCTTCTGCTTCCCGTGACTAATTTGCCGCGGGACGAGATGTAACGGCTCCAAAGGCCGGTCTGTTCACTTTAGTAAATACGTACAAATGGCCAGCATTAAGCGTTTTGTTTTCATAACAAACAAATATAATCTGTTGCTCTTTCCCCGCTTGGCTGGCTTGACATGCAAAATCACACAGGGAGGGGGGGAGGGTGGGCAAAATAAACATTGCTCAACGTCTCATTCGAGTAATCTTGCTTGAGCATTTACGCACGTGGCTTGTCTTCGCTTGGTGTATTTTTTCATATTTGCTGTCAGCCTGAAAAGAAATAAAACCAGGGGGAAGGGATATTAAAAAAAAGAAAAAAAAAGCTCTGTCGAAATCCCGTATTGTATTTCGAGCATACAAGGGGGCTCATCAGCCACATCACAAGCATCGTTCCGTCACGCCGTCGGCCTCGACAGACGTGATCTATACACACACATGTTGGGGTTTATTTTTGCGTGTGGAAGTTGGCAACCAAAGCTGTTTTCAAGTCCAATTCCAGCATGTCCGTCAACAAATAGAAGATTCCCTTATGAACGCTTCACAAATGCTCGAAAAATTCATTTGTTGAGAAGTTTATGGAGATTTATGAGCGTGACCCCACCTTGCTCCTTTGCTAGCAATCAATGGGCGGGGCTCGTTATAAAACACTAGTTGTTTATCAATGATTTATGAATGAATTAGAATGTCGTGGTTAATAATTCCGTCACATAAGCTTTCTTGTAAAATAGATAATCATGGTATACATTGATGACCCTTATTATGATGATACGTCTTTATTAGCTATTATTTATGACAGAATAAAGGAATATTATTCATTATCAATAATATTTTATCGAGAATCAATAAACACAATTAAGCAAATTTAATTGTAGTATTGATAGTCATAATGTATTCCAAAGTATTTACTGCTTGGAAGAACACAAAGTGGTAAATGTAACGGTGTGATGAAGGGGCGGAGTCTAATTTATCAGCTGGAAAATGGAATCATTTTCATCTCGTTAGAGTAACGATACTGTGGAAAATTCACTTTTTTTTATTGCTTGCATGGGGACTCAGCTCTGGAATAAATAGCAGAAAAAGTAACCCCATGAAAATATCTATAATTGAATATAATACGTCCAAAAAGTAAATGTGTCTTCCCAAAACATCATTTTAAACCAATCTTAAAATCATAAGAAAAGTATATAATGATTATATTATGGGAAAAATATTACTCTCCATATCGTCCACTTCACTGTAAAAAAAAAAAAAAACGTGATAAGGAACCTCGGAACTCTTCTAAAAATATGTGATATTTCTCTTTTAGTGAGGGCTGTCAAAGCGTACGTCATCGTTTATGTTTCGATGTCAAACTCAAGCGCCCTCGGCGATATCCGGCGTGCCACGTCGTTGTATGAGCCTGGAAATAATTCCATGTTGATGCCGGCAAATATTGCTTTAGTGGCATATTTTTTACAGGCTCATATATAACCTTCGCTCGCGGCCTTTCACTCGACACTCTACTGGCTACAATACAGAACATTTTATAACCAGGCGAACGCTCCAAAATCAATGTTTTCCTCTTTGCTGTGAATACAAAACAACGACAAGCCAGTTGGAATAAATCCACATTTCTCGGTCTCGGATGTGCCGTCACTTTGACGCTGAGCGGCCATTTTACGTTTGACAAGACACGTAACAGCGACATAAGTTTACCGATGATGATCGCTGAGGGTTCGACGGTAATTGCCCGCGACATCAACTATTTATGCTGTGAAGGAGCTGATGCACTTTAATGAGCTGTCGTGCTGACAAATATTTTAAGGAAATGGAAGACGTATTGTGCATGTTTGAATTTAAAACAGTTCCTAGTTAGGATTGTGACTTTCTTGCTTTTGACAAAATACCCCGAGGTTCAAGAATTATATACAGGGATATAAATATTATTTTTTCCCTCCCATTGAAATGAATACAAATACCGCAGCTCTTCTCAGCTCATCAATACAGCACTAAGCTAATTAGCGTTAGCATGACTGTCCAATACACGGAACTCAATGCTGCTTACCTTTTGTTATTGATATGATGCAAGTGTGTTTATCGAAAACGGCTCTGGATTTCCCTCCAGCCAAGCTAATCATATAACGAACCGTGAAATTTGGTTTAATATGCATTACTAGCAAAGGTCGGCGGGAACTCAGGGGGGTGTGATTTAAGATCATCAAGGTTAATCCGACTCGTGAGCTATTTAAACGCTTTGCTTCAAGCAGACAGGATGCCTTAAACAAACGTAAAATCCATTCTCCGATAAAAGCGCGCCCTTAAATGTAAGACGTACGCGTGGCGGGTTTGAGTTATAGCCTGGTTGTAGTTAAACACTCGCGCCGAAGCAGTCGCTAATCCGATCGCGCACGCCACGTGTGCCCTTTAGCTGCTAGCGCCCCGCCAAAGGCTCTCTCTTCATTAACATTTAACCGGCACATAAATAGTGCAAATGGAATGAGTCCACCGGAGGCTTGCAAACGTCAAGCAAAAAAAAAAAAAAGCAAATAATTAACCTTTTGATTGGATATTGAATTCAATTTAGAGTGTTTTCACTGGCAGCTAAGGCAAATGAGGGCAGAGTGGATAAATGAAACACTTTTAGAGACCATGTTTGGATGTAGCTTCGACCCATTTTCTCGAGTGGTTTCCCGCAAACCGGAGATGTCGACGGTTCCGCATTGAAGCGGCCTCAATGTGACACAAATTATTTTCTGTTCTATCCCGGCATATGGTTGTGTCATTGATGGGATGTTGGTTTTTGTGTAAGAGCCTTCTGCTCGCTTCAAGATTTTTTTTTTTTTTTTTCGTAAAACATGAGATATTACTGAGGACGACTCAAATCAAATCTGTAGGTTCATTGAGTATAAATAAAGACATTTTAAAACAATGGTAGTTTTCTTTTGTTTGCTTTAAGAGCGCTTGCCAAATAAAAATTATATGGTTTTTTTTATGTTTTGTAGGTGTTCTTGAAAAAAATGTGGAGGGTGAAGCGGAAGCTCTCAGCAAGGCAAAGACCCTCTACAAGTCCTGCACCAATGACAGTGAGTGAAATAAATAAAATTAAATTAAAATAGAAATAAAATTTAAATAAATAAATAAATAAATAAATACATAAATAAATAAATAAATAAATAAATTGTCCATGGAAAATGACCCCTGGATGATGAAATGTTTTTTCCAAAGCTCTAACGGAGCAAAAAGGAGGTAGTCCTTTGTTCATGACCCTGCCTGATGTCTTTGAGTGGCCCATGGCTGTGGACAACTGGCACGCCGACTACGGTGAAGTACTCCTCTTAGTTTTGTTTTTGTACCATCCACACATTCTCATTGAGTCTCTTCCGGCAGGTAAAAAATGGCGGGTGGAGGATGTCATAGCTAAATTGAATGTGAAATATCAAAATGTTCTCCTGGTGTCCATGTACGTCGACGTTGATGAACGGGACTCCAAATCACACATCATTCATGTACGTGTGAAATAACTCAAGCAAATATTCAAATATCATCCACTAAAAATGTTTTCTCTTTGGCAGTTTGAGCAGCAGCACAGTCTGGGCGTCTGGTCCAAAGGTGACCATGCTTGTAATGGATCCAACGAAGAAGTGGGTGGAATGTTTTTGTTTGGTTTTATCGTGTTGTCCACCGATACGTAACAAAATCAGCTCTGAAGCGTATAACTAACTGCCAGCAGTATTCGGGCTCATCTCAATTCAGAGAAGCAATCGATCGGATTCACAGCTTGCGGCCGGCCGTGTGTTTGTTCTGTGTGAAATTCACGCAGCGCGGCGATCGCCGACTGGTCCGTGACGGTTGAACTTCAATAATTGACAGCCCTCGCTCACTCTCGCTTGTCTCGTTTGATCGTGATCGCTCGACAGGCGTGCCGGCTGTACGAGCTCTTTGCGATTGACCTGGTGAAGCTGATCCGGACGGACCGAGGTCTGTCCGTCAACGAGACGCTGATCAGAGAGGAAGTGGCGCGGGTAATGGAGCTGGAGCGGGGCATTGCCGAGGTAAGCATATTCTTGGCACTAAGATGTAGAACGTCATCTTAGACTGGAGCAGGAGCGTGGTAAAATTTACAATCAACAGCACGTTTCTCAAAGTAGCTTTGGTTCTTTCCCATCGGGTTAGCAGGTACATTGGAATTTTATCGGTGAGGGCTGGAACGGATTAATCACATTTCCATTCATTCCAATGGGGGAAAGTGTTTTGAGTGGCAAGAAGGCTCAAATTAATCACAACTTTCACCTGGCTACCAACACACGGCCGACATCCACAAAGCCATCTCGACCGCTGTGCAGACTCTGACATTTACAGAACTCAAAGGCGCCAGAGATGTTTGTTGTTCCTGGAACGGCACTCCGGCTAAGCTCACGGTTCAGAGAGACCGGGGGGTGGATAAATGGAGAAATGAGTTGACTTTTAACCTCTTTTCTTTTCTTCTCCAAGGCTAACGATTCCCCGAGTGTCTCTAACGATCGAGAGTTGCGTTATAACCGGATGGAACTTGGAGATCTCAACACCAATTTCACCCTCGAAGTGGATTCAAGGGTAAACCGTCGGGAACTCTGCTCTCCTAAACCTTCTCGTCCTCGTTGTAATATATTCTGTTTTTGTCCCGAAGCCATTCAACTGGAGTTATTTCACCGCCCAGATAATGAATACAGTCAACATCAGCGTCACAGACACAGAGGAGGTGATAAACTTGAGCCCCAACTATTTCAAAAAGCTCAACCCACTCCTGGCCAAATATTCAAAGAGGTACGCGACTCGTAATAAACACGGCTCATGCATATTTGCGGCTCTCCGCGTTTTCGCGAGGGTTAGCGATCGATCCGATCGATCCGTCACGTTTTCTGAAGGCCTTCCCTCGTCTCCTCGCAGGGACGTGCAGAACTACTTGATGTGGCGTTTCGCTTCAGGGATGGTGGATCACCTGAGCAAAGCGTACAGGGATACGGCCAAAGCCTTCAAAAAAGTACGGCCGGGGATGTTGATAGAAAAATTTGTCACGAACGATTTCGGGGAAATCAAACGGACGTGTTGTGTTTCTTCGTAGGCGATGCACGGCGCGACGGCGGAGGAACCGGTGTGGCGTCAGTGCGCTGTTTTTGTCAGCAGTGCTATGTACAATGCCGTCGGGCGCCTCTACGTACAGGAGGCCTTCTCGGATAACAGCAAAAAGATGGTCAGTCCATTTTTGGTTTCTTTCAGACCTTTTCACATTTGAGTAAATTCCCTTCAACATCTCTACGGGTATAAATTAATGTTCTAAGATAGGCTTGGGTTGTTTCAAACCAGATTCAGGGTTTCGAGCACGGGTTAGGTTGTCAGGCCAGAATTCTAACCCTGGTTTAAGATTTCAAATTGGAGTTTCAAGCATTCCAAATTGGGATTTAAAGACAGTTTTGGGGTTTCAAATTAGAGTTTGAGGCCAGTTTTAGGTTATCAACAGTCTTAAAATTTGTTTCAACTCTCGATAAAAATACAACCCATAAAAAAATAGCATATAGAGAAGAATTATAGGGAAAGCGTACAGTACAATAAAAAGTTCAAGAATTGTTGACGTAGTAAAGCAGCAGCACTCACGGTATTGTGAGTTTTACCTCACAGCGAGTCACTCGGGAAATAAATCTTTGTCGGCCATTGTGTTTTGAGGCTGCAATCTATTTACCAGCATATGGTCGTACAACTCGAGAAGACACACAAACACTGCGTTCCTCATGCGAGAGTGGGATGTGACATCGAGATTTACGACGGGTGTCATTTTTGAGAAATGTGCAAGAACGCACCCAACCCAAAAAGTGAGATGATTTACAACGCCGGGTTCTGATGGCTGTTTGATGCCCTGGATGACTATTTTAAGATCTATTTTAACCTGCTGACCCAATTATATAATAATGAGGGAAATAATCTTAATTCTTACTAAACGGTGTGTTGTAGCTTTGCGTTTCCATGTGACAAATCCATTGACTCGTTTGTCTTCCGGCCCAAGATGGAGGAGATGATTAAAGATATCCGAGATGTCTTTATCAGTAACCTCAAGGAACTGACCTGGATGGATGCAGTCACCAAAAAAGCAGCAGAGGAAAAGGTACAGGAAACAGCTCCTTTATCCATTTGGACGTTGGAATGAGTGAAGGATCATTTGGAAAATCGGTTCCTCTTCTCAGGTTCGCGCTATCCGGGAACAAATCGGCTACTCTGACAACATCATGGACGATAACTACCTCAACGACGAGTACAAAGACGTGAGTGTCCGCCAAATTTTTCAGACTGATGTAAGATGATACACGATGGCTTTATCGTGGCTGAAGATCTCTTTTTTTGAAATGGTTTCGTAACTGCCTTGTGTGTTGGCGTTAGCTCAACTACAGCGTAGACGAGTTCTTTGAAAACATCGTGCACACCACGGCCTACAACAAGAAGAAAATTCTGCAGAAACTCAGAGTGCAAGTCAACAAAGATGAGTAAGACTGAACAAATGATGTATGTTTGAAATGGAAAGTAAGCACAAAGAAAGAAAACCTTTGCCGCTACAAAAAACATGACGAGACCGAACCACAACGCAACATAGACTGATAGAAACCGCAAAACTGAATACAAACAAATTTACGAGACAACCAGGCACACCTGGATAAGACACAGGTGTGTCTGGACGGCGCTGATTGAGAACAGGTAAAGACCAAAATCGAACTCATGGCCAATCCATGAAAAGTAGACGTAGGAAAACATGATGTTAAAATGAAATAGAACAAAACCAACCAAAAATTGACCAAAAAAAATAAATACATTTTTTTATTCTAATAAATCTTGTGCTCATCTTCAGGTGGGTGTCAGGAGCAGCTGTCATTAACGCCTTCTACTCGTGGAGAAAAAACATCATAAGTATTCCACATACGCTTTCACAATGTGGATATCAAAAGTCTGCACACCCGCTTTGGATTTTTTTGCTGACATAAAAAATGTGACCATGAGAAATGAAAAATACGAGACCAAAATAAATCATCTCAAATCTTTTTCCACCAATCTGACATGTGTTCAACTCAAGTGGAAAAAAAAAAATCAGATAGTGGTTGCACAAGTGTGCACACCCTCTCACAAGTGGAATCCAAAATTAACACGATTTACCGTGTCTCCGATTAACCCCAAATAAATTGTAACTGGTCTAGTCGGCTTCTCCTGGTCTTAATCAGTGCAGACTTTTTCGATCCACTGAACCACAATTCATCTTGTCCGTGTTGTTACTCGAAGCAGGTCTGCAAATCTTTCCGTCTCATCTCTTCCGTTAGTATTCCCCGCCGGTATCCTGCAGCCGCCGTTCTTCAGTAAAGGCCAGGCCAAATCTCTCAACTACGGAGGAATCGGCATGGTCATCGGCCACGAGGTCATGCACGGTTTTGACAACATCGGTAGGTTGCTAACTTAGTCCCTGTTTCGTCATAGCAACCGGGCACCCGGCTATGTGACCTTGCGGGTCTCGAGGTCAGACGGCAGGAAGCTTGCGTGTATGTGTGACCTCGTGAACGATTGGGACGCAGCAAAGCTAATATTTAAACATGGTTAAAAGGAAAATCAATGGCAGGTAAACCGAGGGGCTCTTTGGTTTGCGCCTGAGTTGCCATGGCGATGAGGGATGTAAGGCTAACTACCACTGTAGGCCAACGTATATTTATTTTGGGAAAAAATGGAAGTGCAGAGATCTTCGAGGGTGTCACCCCAGAGACTTGTTTATCGTGTTCCTAATCGGAAAAAAGCTCATCTATCAGGACTCCCGTAAACCAAAACCCCCCTTTTAGTATTCCAATAAATAATAAAATATAAAAATGACAAGAGAGCATTCCGCATTTGGAAGCGCATTACTGAAATCTTTGGATTTCAGTCAACGCCTGACGTTTTTTTTTCATTTATTTATCAAAGTGATGTATTTGCTGTTTTTCAAGGCCGTAAATACGATAAAGACGGCGACCTGAAGGACTGGTGGACGGAGGACTCGGCTCAAAGGTTCTTGGAGCTGTCAGCGTGCATCGTGGAGCAGTACGCCAACTTCTCTTGGGACCTGGCCAACGGACTCAACGTACGGTATCCCGAAAAGTCGTACCTTCTCCCGTTTTTTTCCCACATCTGTCACTTCCGCTCATCTCCTCCCTGCCTCACGGACGCTTTCATATTTTTCCTCTGTTGACAGATTGCAAACTCCCCCGCGGTACTTATTTATTTCCCCCCAGGCACCGTTTCCTTTTCAAACCGCTTCTTCCATTCTGAAGAAAGAGATTTGTTTAGTGTGTGCTGGATTGCTGTTTACGCTGCCATCTCTTTGTTGTCCATCCTTCTAGCTAAAAGGTAACAACACCCTGGGGGAGAACATCGCTGATAACGGAGGAGTACGACAGGCCTATCAGGTAATGAGCCCGGAAACAACGTTTGGGACACAACTGTCTTCTCTTGCCAATATTAACTGGAGAAGTCTGACTGACAAGTAGAGCTTGTCAATTATTCTGTTGTTCGGCGCCCAAAATTAGATTTAGATTTCCATATCGTGTTTCTGTGTTTGCAGGCCTATCAGAACTACGTGAAGAAACACGGTGAGGAACCACGGCTGCCAGGGCTCGACCTTAATCACGATCAACTCTTCTTCCTCAACTTTGCTCAGGTAGTAGACAATTATTTGACAGATGAATGATTAGATCAATAATAAGACGTATTCTTTGAGAATGGTATTCATCGTGTGGAGTTGATTAGCTGGCGGTCTGAAGGATAACAACAAAATATCAAATCGATTCTAATCGGCGTTAGGTGTGGTGTGGAACGCGGCGACCGGAAGACGCTTTGAGTTCCATCCAAGTCGATCAGCACAGTCCGGGAAAATTCAGGTAGGGGCTTTAAGGTTATTGAAATCGACCAAAACTAGCTAACTAGCTAAAATTGCTAAGGAAGTAAAACGATTTTTTTTTTTTTAATACAACAGAAACTACATGTTCTGTTTTTGATATGATTTGCTTGTCAGGGTGCTGGGGTCTCTCCAGAACTTCCCCGAGTTCGCCAAGGTGTACGGCTGCAACCAAAGCAGCTACATGGTATCGGACAAGGTGTGCCGCGTGTGGTGATCCGCGACGGGCCCGTGTGGACTTCCGCGTACCGTCGGTCCTCGGACTTCACGTAGGAAGTGGAATCTCCTCCATCTGGCCGGGGCGGGGCCGCCGTACCGTACGCGCACTTCCTCGGAGAACAGATCGTTGACTGTAACGCTCCCCGAACAGATGGAACACCGTCACCTCTGTTTCATCAAATGATCCTAACTGGATACAGCCAACAATCGGTCTTTGTTTTATTGTTTTTCTTTTTTTTTTTTCGTGTTCTGTACTGCACAGGGGTTAATGTACTCCAACCCACTGGCTTATAAATACACCAAACGCCCACAGAAGAGGGCTGAAACCACTGTGCTGTTATGTAGGACTGTCTTCAGCCTTCATCTCGTCTCTCCATACGTCCCGTTGAGCTAAATGATTACAGATCAGGCAATTATTTTTTTGCAACAAACATGTTAATTGTGATTTTTACTCTCACTGAATTGTTTACTGCAGCTCTGATGTTTATTCCGTCAAGTACGTTCACTTCGGTCTTTTTTTTTTAGATCCTCTTCGAGATGACAATCAACACGCTCGGTTCCATTTGTGGCTTTGTCACGGCTGCCTGTTTGTTCGTCACGCCAATCGCAATGCCTTACATGACCTGTGGTGCCGCTCTTAGGGACGGATCAGCGGATACGTTTAAAAGTTATGTATTAAACTAGAGGGAGGGTTAGAGCTGTGGTTTAGAGATAGGACATTTGTGGTCAGGGTTCGGGATTGTGGTTTGGCAGTTCGGCTCGGTGGTTGGAGTGAGTCACTTGATTTTTAGGAATTCGCTGCAAGGGGTTACGTTAGGGTTAGCGGTTAGGGTTATTACGTTTTTTGACATTCGGTGTAATTGTGTATGCAGAAGAGAGTAAGGAAATTTGAGCAATGGGTTGGCCAAGTCCGGTTTTAAGGAACCTCTGTCCTGGCTGTTTTCCAGGTCGGAGCACACCCGATTCAAATAATCACCTGATCAGCAAGCTGGGTAGAACTTAATAATGATCCGGATCGTTTGAATCAGGTGTGTGAAGAAGGGAAACTTGCCTACCCATATCTCTTTCATCATATGGAACACGGTACTAAATTTTAAGAGCATTTGCTATTTTTCAAGTTGAAAAAAGCTCCTCGTTTTTTTTGGGGGGGGTTGTTGTTGCCTCGGTCACAATATTAGGTACACTCCCGTATGAGCTGATGGTTAAAACAGCAGTATAATCTTTAAAAAAACTCGTGTCTGACTTTGTAGGGGTGGCAAATATTTAAAGGTAACGAAAAAAGTGGGGGAGCTTTATTTTGTACTTTGGGGGGGGCAAAAATTAGAATCCTGTATTTGTTGGATTTTCAGTCTCTGTAAGTTGGCATCGCTTGTAAGGTGCATGCCGTTATTTGTGGAAGGTTATACTCTTTAAGGACTTTTGTTATTCACATGTAACTGCAGGCTGCAATAAAAAAGTCCTTTGCCTTTTGTATAGAAATCATTCTCGGCATCTCGCTGTTTTCCTATTATCCGTTCGCAATCGTTTGTGTCAATCATTCGCTCGGGCTTTCTTTGGCTCGGCCGCGCCTTAGCCGTAGAAAGACAAATATACCTCACTTGCCTGTATTTTGATATTTTATCGTAAGATAATCATCTTGAAAAGCATTTTCTTCCCCTTTCAAAATAAAACATTTGGATGACTGCGGACGGGGGGGCTATTCCTACTGTGGGTGTGCAAACATGTGAACTTGGCCTCCTTTCAAAAGAAAATAACTCAAAAGGCATGAAAATGATAAATGTTCCACTGATGCATTTTAGAGTGATAGCCAGCAGATGTTTCCTTTTGGTCACTGCCTAAAGAAAAATTCATCCATCCATCTGGAATGTAGAGCTTCTTGCGACTGGATGTTGAAAATGACATGAGAGTCAAAAACGAGCTGCCTCGTCCATCAACGCAAAACCTGCTAATAAAACGATATCTGTGACATCATCGCTGGCTCCGCCCAGGGCCGTAGCTAGTTTTTTTGTGTTGCGGGGCAAACACACCCAAATTGTTACATTGACGGGACTCATCTCATCTGTTCATTAGTCGCCATCACGAATGGTGACCTCTTCTCCTGAGTGTGTAGAAGACAACCACTGTGAACGGTTCGCACTACCCACGCAATCCTGCTGTCATGACACACACAAACACACAACATGACAGCACCTCAGCATGTCCCTGTAAAAGAACCCACTTCTTACACATGCGGCCCATGTATGTGTTTGTGAGTCGTCCAGAAGGCAATCATGGCTTCGTTGTGTGCATTCAGCGCACATGTACGTACGCCGACCTACACACGGAAGCTAATAATACACGCAAGGTTGTAATTCTCCTGAGTGCTACATGTGAGATGAAACCACACTGACGTACTCTCGACACAAAGTGGAGTGCTCTCACTGTCAAAGGCTGCTGACAAACACAAGTTCTGCCTTTGTGTCTCTTTGCAGCCACACTATCTATCTATCTATCTATCTATCTATCTATCTATCTATCTATCTATCTATCTATCTATCTATCTATCTATCTATCTATCTATCTATCTATCTATCTATCTATCTATCTATCTATCTATCTATCTATCTATCTATCTATCTATCTATCTATCTATCTATCTATCTATCTATCTATCCATCCATCCATCCATCCATCCATCTATCTATCTATCTATCTATCTATCCATCTATCCATCTATCCATCCATCTATCCATCTATCCATCCATCCATCCATCCATCCATCCATCCATCCATCCATCCATCCATCCATCCATCCAACCATCCAACCATCCAACCATCCATCCATCCATCCATCCATCCCCTGGTGGGGGAATCTGAATAGACACTTGCAGTATCAACCTTCTGCCAATAGATGGGGCTAGCATCAGGAAGGCCATCCATCCATCCATCCATCCATCCATCCATCCATCCATCCATCCATCCATCCATCCATCCATCCATCCATCCATCCATCCATCCATCCATCCATCAAACCATTTGCATTTACTCAACTTCACTCAATTAAATAGAAAACACGGTTCAACTAATTTCCAGAAAGTTACAACAGCTGAATTATTTTAAAGTCCATTTCCTGTTTTGATCCCGTCATACATGTTAGCAAATCCGATGCGTCATATTTGAGAATATTTGTGGATGGGGTAACAAGCAAACATCTGTCATTAATCTACGAGCGAGTGACCCGGTAAAGCATGCAAGTCTAATTATCGTCTTGAATCGAATCCCTGGCAGGAAGTTGTGAACATGGGGCAGCTTATCGTCGAATGTTCTGCCTACTTTTTATTTTGATGATGTTATTACTGGGCAAGGCTCCTTTGGGCTTCAGCGCGGGTTCAAAAGTGCTCTGCAGATTGGTCGGGACAAATAAAAGTCATAAATTGATGACAAATGGTTTTATTTGTTTCAAGCTTGAGAACAAATCACACTCTGTGTCTGTCTTGGCGTCGCTCTCGACTAGCAGAATCCAGAGTTGATATTGGAATCCTACGTCGGACTGAAATCAAGCCGCGATACTCAAAATTCCTCGCAGACGCCTAAAAAATGTCTTCATTGTCTTTTCTCAATGGATTCGGTCCCAGCTGGACCTCTGAGTTTTTTCCCAGGGGGATCTTCTTTAGCTGAGGAATGGCCTTGCTATCTCCTGTGGCTTCAAGTTTAATTGGGTTAATTTCGTAGAGCTTAAGAAAGATTCTTTGTGGCGTCTCTTAAAGATCATTCTGTTGTAAAATAAACGTCAACTACTGGTGAGGTCATTAAAAATCCAAACTGACAAGAGTGTGAAAGATTCAACTGTACATCATCAACTAATTTGTTAGTTTATATTTAAGGGCTATAAGTGTTTTTTTATAGAAATATTTCAGTCTATACATCAAAGAGGACCTAAACAGGAGCCTTGGGGTACTCCGTATTACAGGGCAGTGTAATATAGTCATGTGGACACAAACAAAGAAGAGTTTCACAAAAACTGGAAGTGACTCAAGAAGCAGTAGTAGTTCTGTTTTTGTTTTTTTAATTAAGTTAGTTGGTTTTAGTAATTTTGCTCGTTTCTTTTAATCATATATCTGTAGCTTCGTATTTCTGACCCTATCAAAAATTAGTCAAGGGATGAGTCATAGGCTGACTGAAACGAGAAACAATTTTTGAAAGACTGCTCTTAAAGGAAGAATGAGCTCAAAATTACCCAAGACTTATCGCAGTATTTTTTTGTGGTATTTTTTTTTTTTTTTTTTACTGAGAATCTATCCGCCCAAGTTTCCATGAAGTAATAAAGTTTGTCTTGGAACAGAAAAGCCAGAACAAGCTTATGTTGTGCCAATGAACGCAACAAAGATGAGCAAAAGGACATAATTATCTTCCATTTTCTGTTATTACTTCTCAGCTTGTGGCTCTTCGTAACCAGAAGATTTTCTCCGAAGAATCTTTCGCTGTGGAGAATATTTTAGTTTCATTCGATAATATAGAAATGTACTTTCTAGGAAAAAAAAACAGAAACACTGCTCTTAGTGTATTTTAATGCCGGTCATGATGGTTTCTTGGAGAGCGAAATTTTTGAAGCGGGAATAATTTGAACGTAAGCTCAAAAATGAGCTTGAAATCCACCCATCCATTTCTTGCTTTGGGTGAGGGCTGAGAATTTTTTTACTTTCTCAGAGTCCATCACACTACCCCACCAATCAAGTGACTCAATTTCCTTCTTTAGCCGTTTTGTCAATGGAAACGCATGAAACGATTCCGACATCTTATCAAATGAAAGCTTATTAATATTCCTGTTAAACTAAAGCTGAAGGGGATCAAGGGACCGAGAACAAGAGATGAAGAAAGACGAGCGGGAGAAGGAGGAAAGCGAGAAAGAGCGGCGTAATTAGGCCAACACTTGTCTCTTGCCAGCAAGACAGCTTTCGCCTCCTTCTTGTCTCCCTAATGCCTCTCATCCTAATTGGACTTGATAATCAATACTTCCTGCTAATTGTACTTAAGCAACACAAGCATGTCCTTGCACTGATATTTCTGTACCCGATCACGTGCATTATAGTGTAGATGGAGAAATGCTGAAGGGGGAAAAATAATTAAAATAATAATAATAATAACTTTAAATTTATTATTTATTATTATTATATAATTGACTTTTTTGACTTTGAATAACAACAATAATAATAATTAATAATATAATATTAATATATTAATAATAATAATAATGATGAATGGACAAAAATAGAGTGGAAATAATAAAATAAAAATAATAATAACAATAATAATAATTGATCATGAAATAAATGTAAAAATCCAGGTTTTTTGTTTAGTCAGTGTTATCTTTTCCTTGTTTTCCTCCATGCTGTGCTTTGTGCTGTTTTGTCCAAGCCTGATTTTTCTACAGTTTATTTTGTTATTTTGAAAATCTGTCTGTTGCCGCAACTCACAGAAAACCTGAGTCATCTTTTATTTGTACTTTGTCAAGAATTCTTCCTTTGGAACACTTGTGTTTAGCAACTTCCGTCATTAAAGAATCACAATGTATGGAGGGTGAATTGAGAAAATGGCTGAATTCTTGATAAAAGTGCCAATGGAGTCACCAGATTTATTTTAGTGAGCCTCTGCCTCTTAATGAGCTTCCAATTGTCAGGAATGAGTTGAGCCAGGGCGACCAAATGCAGCTTGAACCAGGATTTATTGCAGGGAAAAGGAGTTGGAAGGGAGGCAGGTGGGGAACGAACGACACAGACGGGAGGAAGACTCACGGCCAGCAAAACAGACAGACCGACATGAAGTCCCCTTGGACAAGATTAAAATTCTGACCGTGAGCCTTCAGACAGACCGAGGGAAAACCAGATGACACGAACAGGAACACTGCGCACGAACAGGAATGGACACAACAGTAGACACCGACAGGGAGAAACACACGGGCAGGGCTTAAATACACAGGGTAACAAGAGGAAGCAGGTGACAGACATTACGGTAACGAAAGGGGTGTGGCTGAGCGAAGTGGCACGGGCGTGACACCAATAAGTCTAATGTGGCTCCAACAAGTCAAATGGCACCACAAATAACTGAAAATAATTTAAAATTATTCCAATCAAATGAAAATAAACTGCCACTATGAAACATTTGCATAAAATTAGGTTCACCTTTTTTTTTTTTTTTACTATATTGTATATGGCTGAACTTCGCTGAAGGCAGTGCACCACTAGCTTCTGCTGCCACCTAGCGGTCAAATAAAAAGAAAATATGTTTTTTAATAAAAAAAGAAAAAGAATTCCCCTGTTATGTCCAGAATATCACAAAAGCTTAAAAGGCAGAATGTAATACAATTTTATTATCTATCACAAAATACAGTGCTTAAATGTATTAGACCAGTATGTAGAAGATCTTTATTTTTTTTTAGAAACTATGAACTCAAACTAGTTTTTGATTAAGCAAACTGTTTCTTAAAACTTGTCCATTCTGGACATAAGATGCTTCCTGGTGTTTTTTTCTGGTTTAAAGAGAATCAAGTAACATTTTGGTGCAAAGATGCAGCCCAGCAGGCCATAGCTGGAGGCCAGGATGGCAAACACCTCCGTGACTGTGGAGTACTTCCCCGGGGAGCTGATGTAGGCGGGCACGAAGGCCACCCACACGGCGCAGAAGATGAGCATGCTAAAAGTGATAAAGCGAGCCTCGTTGAAATTGTCCGGAAGCTTCCGGGCCAGGAAGGCCAGAACGAGGCAGAGGCAGGCTAGCAGGCCGATGTAGCCCAGGACCAAACTGAAGGCCACGGGCGAGCCAACGTCGCAAAGCAGAAGGACAACGGCGCTCTTGGGGGGAATCAGCTGGTGAGGGGTCGGGGGAGCCACGATGAGCCATACTGTGCAGATTAGCACCTAGAGGAATAAAAAATTAACAAAAATTAGACCCTGCAAGATAGGTTATCAAAATTAACTAAATAACTGATTTGGTGAATAAAATATGGGGGATAAATTTTGTTTTTTGAAGTTTAATCTGAATGAAAGCTATTATTTTATTTTATTATGTTATTATTTATTTAATTAATTATTTAATCATTTTATCATTTTATTATTTTATTTATTTATTTTATGATTTTATTATTTTATTATTTTAAATCAAAACATAGTCCTCACCTGAACCAGAGTGCAAAGACTAATAATGGCTTTTTGCTGAGCGGGCCCAAACCACTTCATGACTCGACTTCCAGGCTGTGAGGCCTTGAACGCCATCAGCACCACGATGGTCTTTCCCAAAATACAAGAGATGCACAACACAAAGGTGATACCGAAAGCCGTGCGGCGCAGCATGCACGACCACTCTGAGGGCCGACCGATGAAAGTGAGCGAGCACAGGAAGCACAAAGTCAAAGAGAAGAGCAGAAGGAAGCTCAACTCCGAGTTGTTGGCCCTAACCACCGGGGTGCTCCTGTGGTAGGAGAAGACGAAGACCACCACGCAGGTGCAGAAGGAACCCATGAGGGATATGGCCATCAGCGTGATGCCCATGGTGTCGCTGAACGAGAGGAACTCCACCTCTTTAGGGATGCAGGCGGTCCTCTCGTCGTTGGACCAGAACTCGGGCAGGCAGCGTGTGCACTCTACGGCGTCTAAAATACAGAATAAGGTTAACAGCGGAGCTTCTTGTCACGTAGGAGGAACGAGGATCCGCACCGGTCTGATTGCTAATCTCCCCTGCTGTACACACCACGCAATCATGGCAGCAGATAGGGAAGTTAGGTCGGATGGCCTGGCGGGTGCCGGGCGGACAAATGTTACTGCATACTGATAGCGGGACCTGTGCAACGAGGGCAACTTTACAGTCACACAAAACAAACACAGTTACGAGACGTTTCATTAGGTACAGATGCTAGGTAATCCAAGAGCTGTATCCAAAATCCAAAACAAATAGTTGTTAAAAGTTATGTGTCTACTTGGGTCTTGTTGCCGTTCCACACGATGTCCTCGCTTTGGATTCGAAGTTTCTGTTGTCCGTCTTTGACCGTCTCGTCGAACTTGCCGACGGTGACAAACTCGATCCCACCACTTGGTCTCAGCTGCCAGTTGACCAAATCGTACATGGCGGCCGGATCGCCGTTCTCGTCAAAGGTGATCTCATCGCCAAAGGAATTGAAGTACTTCACTTGTTTTAAATAGTGAAGCAGCTAAAGAGAAACAATATTGTTAGATAATTCAAAACAAATGTACTGTCTATTTATTTTATTTAATTTAATTTTATTTTATTTTATTTTATTTTATTTTATTTTATTTTATTTTATTTTATTTTATTTTATTTTATTTTTATTCCAATAGAAGAGGGTGGAGTGGCGTGTGATGTTGCTGATGCACCAAATGGAAACATTTTAGCACACTTTGAGTTTATCCTGAAATAAAAATAAATGACCGAGTCGTGTATTTCGTAATCGTACCTGCCACGGTTGGACGCTTTGTGCATTGGCACACGTCTGAAGAGCAAAAGGACCTTTGCCATCCTCGCAGCCCCCCACACTCCTCAATGCATACCCGATCGCATACACCGCTTTATAGACGTTGTAGGAGATCCGCAGCTGGGACACATCCGAGTAGATATTTGTCACCGTCTTCAGATCTTCCGCCCCGGTGCACGGTGGTTTAACCCTTCCCTCGCTCAGACTACATTGAAAAACTTCTTCCCAAAATGGTATCAGAAACGGGTCGGTGACAGAGTCGGGGTTGGATGGATGCAGACGGAGCAGGAAGTCCCGAAGTCCTGGGATGTGGACTCGACGGATGGCGAACCCCATGGAGCCCTGCAGGATGCTAAAGTACTTCTTGGGAGTGGAGAGTACAGCCGCCGTGCTCCAAGCCTCACTTGCTAGCCACTGGATCCCGTCCAGACCTTCTCTGTAATGATGGAATTGCAGAATCTCACACTCGGGAGTGATTGAAAAAGAAAGATGTGTCCCCACCTGAGGGCTTCATCAAAAAGCGCCGCTGCGTCCTGTTCCACGGCGAACACCAAGATCACGCGGGCCCCGGAAGAGCGGATATTGGAAATGATGGATGAGATCACCTCAGGTGCTCGGTTCTTGGGGATGATGTCATGGAGGGCCACACATGCGCCTAGTTTGCGAACCTGGGATGTAGAGTGTTTCCAAAATACAACTTTATTCTTTTGACCAATTTTCCGTTGCTGCGGACTTACCTCTTGAGCAAAAATGTTTGCACCTTCTCGACCGTACGCATCATCACCCGCGATCACACCTACCCAAGTCCACCCGAAATGTTTGACCAGCTGGATCAATGCATCCACCTAAAACAAATAAAATTGAATATTCATGTCCAAACTTAAGTTGAAAAATTCCCACCATGACGACGGAAGACCTGGAAGATGTCACTGGGCATGGTCCTGAGAAAAGCAGGAAACTCCTTTTTGTTGCTCAGGCAAGCACAGCTGGAAAAATAACTGACCTGTATAGAAATCCACTTTTATTCGAAATAAGTCCAAAATTTCAATTTACAACCAAAATGGTTTGTCCCGCTCACCTGCGACACGTGGAAGACCCCCAAGAAACGGGCCACGACCAGAGACTGGGTGGAGCCCCCGTCTCCGATCACGGCAGGTACGCCCCCCTTGCAGATGCTTTGCTTTGCTTTTCCTTCGGTCACGGAGGCGTTTTGGATTCCCAGAAGCTCCATGGCGGCCTTGAGAGCCTGGTGGGGGTTGCTACACGAGTCGTAGAGTTTATAACCCAGAGTGATGTTTGGAAGCAGTTTTCCCTCCCTGTTGATCTCCTCGATTGCAAAAATCATGGTCTGCATCCAGCGGAATGTTCGGAAGTTAAATCTGCGAGCAAAACCGTCCAACAATTAAATCCGCTGACTCATCATCTGCTCCGAACGATTACCTGGTGCATTCCGTGGGTGGAGGCTTGGAGGTGAACGTCAGGCTGGGCTCCACCACCGTATCGTGTAGGGAGAAGAGCCCACCCAGGATGATGTCCCCCTTTTTCTCCAGATATGGCAAGATCATGGAACCTGGGATGACGTCGCAATGTTGCGACTGATCTTGGTAGGATTGATGAGGGAACAAGATCGACACCCACATGACGCTCCAGACCACCACTTCAGTTCTCCGCCACCAGCACCTGAGCTTTCTCCAAACCTGAAACATATTTTCTAAAACAATTTGAGGAAAAACTTTCAAGACTACAAGTTATTTTGTTTTGAGCATCAGTGAGAACCTCACACAGTGCTTCATTGTCACAACGTAAGCACTTTTCAAAGCACCACGCATTTATAGCCTTCAATGTCTATGCCCCCTGTCACATAGCATCACCGGCAAATTGAACTGATTTCCCCCGAGTCAGCAAATCAATGGAAAAGGAAACTCGGCTTCCACGTAAATAACGAGCATAACGAGGAGGCGCGTTAGACCAAATTGAGACGAGACATTAGCCGTGTCATCTCGCCGTGTCACGCCTGAGTAGGCCTAAGTCAACCTTCAGTGATAAGGAGAGACGGATGGATACACACACTTAGACGCATAGACACACACAATATGTACATATATGAATGCATAAATGTGTATAAGTAAATATATGTATGTATATGTGCGTACCTGTGTATACGTTTGTATACGTGTATGTGTATATGTATGTACGTATATATATATGTATATGTGTATACGTATGTATATATTTATTATATATTATATTACCGTATTTTCCGCACTATAAGGCGCACCGGATTATAAGGCGCACCTTCAATGAATGGCCCATTTTAACATTTTGTCCATATATAAGGCGCACTGGATTATAAGGCGCACCTTCAATGAATGGCCCATTTTGAAATTTTGTCCATATATGAGATATATACATTTGGCCCGCAGGCCGGACTTTGGAGACGCCTGCTGTAGTGGCTCAATATTGGTCCATATATAAGGCGAACCTGATTATAAGGCGCATTGTCGGGTTTTGAGAAAATTGGAGGTTTTTAGGTGCACCTTGTAGTGTGGAAAATATATATTATATTATATTTATTTGCATACATATACATAAATCACTTCAAAGTTTGCATGTCTAACTTGGACAAATCAACAGAGTGAAGGTATCAGGTGTGGGATTGCCTTGGGATTGGTGATGTTTTTCATTTTAATCAGACCTTCAGCAGTAATAATAAGGTGGCATGCAGGGCAGATCATAACACACACTTGGGATGCACTTAAACGTGTTATTGTGTCGACCGGGTGGGCACGCACCGCTTCAGCGGACTTGATTCCCGGCGGGCCGCCAGGCAAGCAAAGACAAGCAAGAGTTTCCAGAAAGAACCATGCCATGTGGCCTGAGGCTGCTGGGGAGACACACATGCTCATCAGGTGCGACGTGGGAGATAAATTGACTTCACGTTTAATTGAAGGAGCACTGGACAAGGTCAAAACAAGCTAATTGGATGACTTTGACTTTCCCATAACACCTCAAATTTGCACATTAAATAAAATCATCTTAATATGCTTGGAGAAGTCTGGCATATACTTTATTAAGGTTAATTCCTGTATATGTTCTGTATTATTGCAGCTGTAGTTCGACAAACTGCCAGAAGGGGGCACAATAGTTCATCGTATGGTGTTTGTGAGGGGACCACACACACTTGCACAAGTACTAGTTCTTCAATTAAAGCCACATGGCCTTTTCTCGCATTTTCGAGAGCAAACCGTGACAGAAGTCAAGAGCCACAAAATTCCCGAGGAACTTTTCCGCTTGTTTGTGTGAGTGTTTATGCACCTCAGGTGTAAGTCAAGGTCAAGCCCGAGGCATCAGACTTTGTACACATCCCACCTGGCTGACCCTCGGGAGAGCTCTGAGATCTTTGCTCCACTGCAAACACACAAACATCCTCGTTTTTAATGAAATGTGACCCTCATCAGATGGTTGTTAAACATCCCCCTTCTGTGGAAAATAAAAATAAGGGCAATTTAGAGATGACACGGGCCAATGAGCTGCCTAATCAGGCGTGCGTGCAAGTTTGTTTTGATCACCTGTCAAAAGTGGAATTTAAATCCTCTTTTCCAGATTTGGTTTTATTTCCAATGAATGAGATAGTGATAAAAATTCAAGGATAAGTGGATGTAAGTGTTGGAATTTCCTCGGTTCACCCTAAAGTCTGGGAGTCTGGGGACCCTAAAGATCTCTGGCCTGCCATCTGAAGGTGAACCCAGCTTAGATTTTTTTGGAACTAGCTTCTCAAAGAATTAAGCTTCACGCAAGATATCATATAGAAAAAAATGCAGACATCGTAGCCGCTTGATGCAGATGTTGAAAGTAAGAAAAAAAGTATTCATGTCTTTGGATTGTTTCCATCCTCTTACCCCACCTCACGGGTCAGCTCATTTATAAAAACCCTAGCTTGGATTCACCTGAATGGTCACTCTGTGGTTTAGCTTCAGAAACCATGACACACACCAACAGGTGGGCAGAGCAAGGCTTGGCACTTCTCCACCTCTTCCTAATCGGGTCGTTCTCTTGGGCTGGGCAGCCAATCTGCAGGCACAGAGGAGATCCCGAGAACCCCCAGCTCTTTAAAGACGGAGACATCATGTTAGGGGGAATCTTTTCCCTCCACAGCAGCTGGAAAGACCGACAGGATAGCTTTGTGCAGAAACCGCAGTCGCTTCAGTGCACCAGGTAAATAAACGACCTCTTTCAGGTTCAACGGCGTTCCTTCAAATGCAAACCATTTGTGCCCAGTTTGAATTTCAGGGGCTTCCAGTTTACCCAGGCTATGCTCTTTGCCATCGAGGAGATCAATAACAGCACCGATCTCCTGCCTGGAGTTTCTCTCGGGTATAAAATCTACGATTCTTGTGGTTCCGTTGCTCGAGGGGTGAGGGTGGCCCTCGCTTTGGCCAATGGGGATGGAGATGGTCCTTTGGAGGAGCTTTGCCCCAGACCAGCCCGGGTGCAGGCCATTGTGGGAGAGACGTCTTCCTCTCCTTGCATGGCCATAGCCACCACCGTCGGACCCTTCTGGATCCCTTTGGTGGGTCGAGTTAGACCATGGTGTGCTGTAGTCACCTAAAATAAATCTCGTCTTTGTCTTATCCTGCAGATCAGCCACTTTGCCACTTGTGCTTGCCTCAGCGATAAAACCAAGTACCCATCTTTCCTGAGAACAATCCCGAGTGATTACTACCAGAGTCGAGCTCTTGCTCACCTGGTCAAATACTTTGGGTGGACCTGGGTAGGAGCCATCAGAAGCAACGACGATTACGGCAATAACGGAATGGCCACATTCACCGAGATCGCCAAAGGGCTCGGTGTTTGTCTCGAGTACTCGGTATCTTTCTTTAGGACGGATCCACCTGGCAAAATACAAAAAATAATCAATGTGATTAAGGCTTCGACATCCAAGGTGATCGTTACGTTCCTCTCCCACATGGATCTGGATGTCTTGATACACCAACTGTCTCATCACAACCTGAGCGGCTACCAGTGGGTTGGCACAGAGAGTTGGATTTTTGATTCCCAGACGGCAGCTTCGGATCGGACGCGTATCCTTAACGGAGCCCTCGGGTTGGCCATTCCGAAAGCCCACGTCGACGGTATGAGGGAGTTCATCTTGGATGTGAAACGTCTGAATTCATTCGGTGATGACACGTTCAGGCAATTCTGGGAGACGATATTCAACTGTCAGCTTGAGTCGAGAAAAGTCGGGAATCGGGGAGACTGCAACGGGCTTGAAGACCTCAAAGATGTGCAGAACAGCTTCACTGATATGTCACTCATGCCCATCTTTAGCAATGTCTATAAAGCTGTGTATGCCGTGGCCCATGCAGTCCATAAAGTTCTTGGGTGTAACACCACATGCAATACCCGGATGCAGCTCGAGCCGTTTGCGGTAAGTCCAAACAAAAGTTTTGTTGTTTTTACAAAACAGCTAATTAGCACTCTTGTGTATCTCACCTAAGATTTTACACCAGATGAAGAAGATTCATTTCACAACTAAAGAAGGCCACGAGGTCTTCTTCAATGAAAACGGAGATCCGGCAGCTAAGTATGAAATTATAAATTGGCAACCAACAGAAAATGGGACGGTTGAATTCGTCACCGTCGGTCTCTACGACGCGTCGGCGGACAAACAGCTGAATCTGCAGAATCGGTCTCTGGTTTGGGCGGGGAACTCTAAGCAGGTGAGCTCCAAAGTTGCCAACGTTGATTGCGAAACGTGCTTACGACTTCCCTTTCATCATGCAGGTTCCGGTATCTGTTTGCAGTAAGGAATGTCGTCCAGGGACACGAAAGGTTCTTCAGAAAGGAAAGCCCGTCTGCTGCTATGACTGTGTGAGGTGTGCTGAGGGTGAATTCAGCAACGTCACAGGTAGGATTCATCAAATCCTGTTGAGAAGTTTTTGGACTTTACTAAATGTTCTGATATTTTCAGATTCGGTCACGTGCGAACGATGCAACCCTGAATTCTGGTCAAATGAGAGGAGAGACGCCTGCACGAGGAAGGAAGCAGAGTTTCTATCGTATAACGAGGTCATGGGAGCTCTCCTCACCGTGGCGTCGTTATTGGGCTTGTTCTCCACCGCCGCCGTGGCTCGCGTTTTCTTCAAATACCGGCAAACTCCGATCGTCAGGGCCAACAACTCGGAGCTGAGCTTCCTGCTGCTTCTCTCATTAGCGTTGTGCTTCTTGTGCTCTCTGACCTTCATCGGCCGGCCCAGCTGGTGGTCCTGCATGTTACGCCATACGGTGTTTGGTATCACTTTTGTGCTCTGCATCTCCTGCGTCCTGGGGAAAACCGTCGTGGTGTTGATGGCGTTCAGGTCCGCACTTCCTGACGGGCATGTCATGAAGTGGTTCGGGCCTCTTCAGCAAAGACTCGGTGTCGTGGCGTTCACTCTCGTCCAGGTGGTCATATGTATCGTCTGGCTCATAATCGCCCCGCCGTTTCCTTTGAAGAACTTCAAGGAGTTTAAAAATAAAATTATCTTGGAGTGTGCTGTGGGTTCAGTCGTGGGTTTCTGGGCTGTGCTGGGCTACATCGGAATCCTGGCAATGTTATGTTTCGTTCTGGCCTTTCTTGCCCGCAAGCTGCCCGGTAACTTTAACGAAGCCAAACTGATCACCTTCAGCATGTTGATCTTTTCTGCCGTATGGATCACTTTCATCCCAGCTTATGTCAGCTCCCCTGGGAAGTTTAGCGTTGCCGTGGAGATATTTGCAATATTGGCCTCTAGTTTTGGATTGCTCGTTTGTATATTTATACCTAAATGTTATATTATACTAATGCAACCTGAGAAGAATACAAAGAAGAGAATTAAAGGGACTGTAAAATCGTTCCGGAAACCAATCGGGACACCGTTTGGATTCGTATGAGTCATAATAGAAATATTGATTACTTATAGAGCCAATTGTTACATCTAAATAAAATAAAATCCAGACTTGCACTATGAACACATTTGGATTTGTTTGGTTTCTTGCGGTCTCCTGAGGTACGAGATGACAAACCATGACAACTTCTCCCTCCTGGGTGTATAAAACCACGTTGAGTGCCGGCCGGCTGGTCCGCACAGTGACACGATGTCATTGTTGAGCCTTCTGATGTTGGTGCTGCTAACCGAGAAGAGGGTGGAGTGTGTATGCCGCATGCAAGGACCGGCGCTCCCGCCTGAGCTGGCGCAGGACGGCGATGTTGTCATCGGAGGCATTTTCTCATTCCGCACAGGGCAGGATTATGTGGTTGATACATATCAAGTAATTCCAGAAGTGCGGTTATGTAAAAAGTATGTCCTGTTTGATACTGTTCAAGTCTCTTGCTTGTATTTATAAGTGTATTTTTTCCCATCCCAGTATCAATTTCAGGGAATTTAAATTTGCTCAGGCAATGATTTTCGCCATCAATGAGATCAACAAAAACCCAGGCATGCTACCTGGCATCAAGTTGGGTTACAAGATCTACGACGACTGCGGGACGATGGATATTCTGAGAGCCGCGTTGGCGTTGCTGAGTGGCCTTGATGGAGAAGTCGATGATGAAAACTGCACCAAAACCGAGACGGTGCAAGCCATCCTGGGACATTCAGGATCCACACCAACCATCGCATTTGCACCAGTTGTTGGGCGATTCCATGTTCCGGTGGTAAGAACTGTTTCCGTGACATCAAAGTTAAATACGTTATCACAGCATCATTTGTCCTTGTGATTACAGATCAGCCATTTTGCTACTTGTGCCTGTCTCAGCAACAGGAAAGAGTACCCGACCTTTTTCAGAACCATTCCCAGTGACTACTACCAAAGCCAAGCACTAGCAAAGCTGGTCAAGTACTTAGGCTGGACCTGGATCGGAGTCATAGCCGTGGAGAATGAGTACGGCCTCAACGGCATCGCTGCTTTCACCCAAGCCGCCCAAGAATACGGTGTGTGCATTGAGTACTCGGACGCCTTCTCCTCCTCTGGTCCACCTGCCGATCTACAGAGGATAACATCCAAAATCCAAAGTGCTTCTTCTAAAGTGATTTTGGCTTTTATGTCTCACCGAGAAATTAAGTTGCTGGCTAAGGAGCTGTACGAGCGGAATGTTACAGGTGTGCAGTGGGTGGGCAGCGAAGCTTGGATTACGGATCCCTCCCTGGCTGACAGCGAGGGGCACAGCGTCCTGGTGGGCTCGCTGGGCTTCACCGTCACCAGGGCTCGGATCCCCGGGCTGGAGGAACACCTTTGCAACCTCCGCCCCTCGTGGTTCCCTAACAGCCGCTTTGTGCACGACTTCTGGGAGGGCGTCTTCGACTGCTCCCTGAACGCAACCGAGGCGGGACGACAGAAGCCCTGCAGCGGCCTGGAGAGCTTGCGAGACCTCCAATTCACAGACTTGTCCGAGTTGAGGTTTACCAACAATGTCTACAAGTCCGTTTATTCAGTGGCCCACGCTCTTGATGCCCTACTCAAGTGTGAAGAAGGGCAAGGGCCCTTTCCCGATGGGAGTTGTGCCGATCCCGCACAAATTCAGCCATGGCAGGTGAGGAGTTGATTCTTAAAAAGTACGTTCAAACCACTTCAAATGTCCTTTAATATCCTTTACCAGGTTCTGGAGTATCTCAGCATGGTGAACTTTACTACCCCAGGAGGGGAGAGGGTATATTTTGACAGTAACGGCGACTCGCCAGCCAGATACGAACTGGTCAATTTGCAGATGACAAACAAAGGCACCATGGAAGCGGTGACGGTTGGCATTTATGACGCTTCCAAGACGGGCGGCCATCAGTTCGTCATGAGTGACGTTCCAGTGGTGTGGGGAAACGGAGACTCCGAGGTGAAGCGAGGTTTGCGAGGCTTTACTTGTGTATTCTGGAGGAAGTACGGGAATTGTGTGTTTGGGTGACAGGTGCCCGTGTCAGTGTGCAGTCAGAGCTGTCTTCCAGGAAGCCACAAGGTTCTCCAGAAAGGACGTCCAGTGTGTTGCTATGACTGCATCATGTGTCCCGCAGGAGAAATCAGTAACTCAACGGGTAATTCAACCAGATGTGGCATAATGAACAAAAAACGTATTCATGTAAACAAAAACTCTTCTGCTTCCAGATTCTATCCACTGCATGAAATGCTCGCCAGAGTTCTGGTCCAATGAGCACAGAGATGCCTGCATCCCAAAAGGAATCGAGTTCTTGACCTATGGAGAAATCCTGGGAAGTCTTCTAACCTTGTTTTCCTTGCTGGGAGTGTTTCTGACCACGTTGACGACGATCGTCTTTTACTGCCACAAAGAAACGCCGCTGGTTCGCGCAAACAACTCCGAGTTGAGCTTCCTGCTTCTCTTCTCCTTAACGTTGTGCTTCCTGTGCTCGCTCACCTTCATCGGTCGGCCCACCCGGTGGTCCTGCATGCTGCGGCACACGGCCTTCGGTATTACTTTTGTCCTTTGCATCTCCTGCGTTCTGGGGAAGACCATCCTGGTCTTGATGGCTTTTAAAGCTTCCCTCCCTGGAAGTAAGCTCTTGAAGTGGTTCGGACCCACGCAGCAGAGACTTTGCGTGGTGATGTTCACCCTCATCCAAGTGGTCATCTGCATACTTTGGCTAACCATTAAACCTCCTTTCCCGTTTAGGAATATGATACTCTATCCGGATAGAATCATCCTGGAGTGTCAACTGGGCTCCGTTTTGGGTTTCTGGGCTGTTTTAGGATACATTGGCGTCCTGGCCATTTTATGCTTCGTCATTGCTTTCTTAGCTCGAAAGCTTCCTGATAATTTCAACGAAGCTAAGCTGATCACTTTCAGTATGTTGACATTTTGTGCAGTTTGGATCGCCTTCGTACCGGCTTATATCAGCTCTCCGGGAAAATTCACTGTGGCTGTGGAGATATTTGCTATCCAGGCCTCAAGTTATGGATTACTGTTTTGCATTTTTGTACCTAAATGCTTCATCATATTGTTCAGGCCTGAGAAGAACACAAAGAGACACATCATGGGGAAGTCAAATAAATAAATAAATAATAAAATGTGAGTTTTTGTGTATGTATGCATTTCATTCATTCTGCCATTACAAATAAATTAAATCAATTTACTCTGCGTGTCTTTTAATCCTTTGGTAGTAAAGGTAAAAATTGTGGCTTGTTGAATTAAAGTATTAGGAATTTTAAAATGAAATGCATATTTGTTTGAGAGCAAAAATGCATTTCATTCATTCTGACATTCAAAATATTTTATTAAAGGTAATTTTTTTCTTGTTAAATTAAAGTCATTATAAATTTAAATAAATATTTTAAAATGATCATAAGAAAGATCATGAAGATTTTTTTGATGTAAAAAAATAAATGCACATCCACCTCCAAATCCCTTGACAACCTGTCTCAAGTTCAAATGAACAATGATGCAACAGGACACGTTGTACTACAATTAAAAAAAAAAAAAAAACAAAGACGAAAGGAGACCAGTGGGAGATGAACACATCCTCATCTTGGAACCTTTTTACCCGAAGGTACCGGCCCACAGGGAGAGGACAAAAGGCATCAGGCAAGAAATGAAACAATGTTGCTTCATCCTTCCACAACAACTTGAACAACAGGTGGCATGTTGCCTCGAGCAGAAAATAAGAATCCACGTTCATTAACTCTCTCATCACAACATGCTTGTCTGCTTTATGCCAATTAAGAGCTTGCTTGGATCTCTCATTTATTCCCTTGACTGGTTTTCTCCGGTTTTGACCTAAAGGCCTGCTTGCTATTGATCCACTTTTTCCAGTCTCTGTGTAGTTCTATTCAAGTAATCAAAGTTCAGAAATATTGCATTTTTTTTTCCCAGTCAAAATGAATAATGCTTCCATTATTGTGGAAGCAGTTTGGGGCAAAATCGGTTTCTGTTCCATCACGTTCATTTTCACTGACGGAGTTTGTAGTGGTGTTGTCCCGCTTCTTTTGTTCAATCTCAAAACAAAATTAAGATGACGTGACATAAATAAAAGCTGAATTATATTATATTATGTTATGTTATATTTGTTTATGTTATATTATGTTATGTTATGTTATATTTGTTTATATTATATTATGCTATGCTATGCTATGCTATGCTATGCTATATTCTATTCTATTTTATTAGTATATTATATTTTTAATTCAATGCGTGTGTCAAGTTGTGTGTGTCAATCATGAAAAATATGTTTCAACGTCAAATCACAAACTATTTGTGTTCCCCTTTGAAATAACAGAAGGGTGAGGGAGTAGAAAGCTTGCTCCAACACGCCAATGTTCTTCCCGGGCAGGAACTGTAGGATGCTCAAGCCATGATCTGACCACCAAATAATCAATCGTAAAAAGCGTGCACTGGGTCAATTCCTGTCACATGATTTCCTCAAGTTTTGAGCTTGGAGAACGGCCATCAAGGTTGCCTCCTACTCCTGGATGGCAGTCGGGATGCTATAAAAAGTCAGGCCCCCCTCGGAAGAAGGCGGACTGTGCCAAAGGCGAATCTCTGCGATGACATCAGTGGCGTTGGTCTTTCTGGCACTGCTCACTTGGAAGGTGTCACTGGGCAGCTCTCGTCATGTCTACCGTGAAGGCTCCAATATGTCACCTCATGTTCTCCATAAAACTAAGCTAGCCTGTGACAGGTAAGTAACATTCTCTCTGTTTTTTCTCAAGGATCTGGACACCATCAATGGAATCATCTACAACCCGACATGTAGCAGCTTGAATAACGATGGCCTAATTTTTACTTTTGTTTTGAAAGTAGTGCAATAATTGTCCTTTTGCACTAAACAGAGACTCCATACCTGTTTAGA
The DNA here is from genome assembly GCF_024217435.2 of Syngnathus scovelli. Taxonomy (NCBI): domain Eukaryota; kingdom Metazoa; phylum Chordata; class Actinopteri; order Syngnathiformes; family Syngnathidae; genus Syngnathus; species Syngnathus scovelli. The sequence goes on from NC_090853.1 coordinate 2,254,883, forward strand.
TCTCTTACGAAGACTTCTGTCCCGCTCAGGATCTTCTTCAGAAGAAATGCTACATTGAAGGACACACACCTTGCTGGACTTCTGATGCACGATGATCAAGAAGAAATAACTACATTCCGACTATTGTGTCTTCAGCCGATTAAATATGTGTTGATGCATGTGAGTACGAGAGTCACATACGCAAGTTGCTTCTGTTTATCTTCATTCCGATTTTGAAATCTGTGCAGATAAACGCCAAATATTCCAGCAGACATCTGATTGGCAGCAGGTTTATCATCTCGGACCTCCAAAATGTGGACGATGACCCCGATCACATCATCGAGGAAAGATCATTCCGGGATAGTCGTACGTGTGTACTCCAGCTCAAGTTTGGGGCCGGAGGAATCCTCAGGGTTGACATCCGGGTCTGCTGTGAGCAGGTTTTGCCTCTAAAATTTCTTCCAGAAAAAAATCATTTGATACAATTTATGATTTTATTGCTCTGAGGACAAAAAGAGTCTCTGTTGTGTCCATCTTCCAAAAGTAGACTTTTTCTTCTACCGTACCGTTATTGCAGATCCCGTCAGGAACCTTTCCAACTCTCTCCCCAAAGGGTTCCTTTCTCACAAGATCAGGTAACAACAGACGGGAAGAGAAAGGCAAAATGTTTCTGGAGATCCCGTCCAACACGCTAATTTCTTCTCCACAGACACAATCAAATTCAGCCCAGGCAGGTCCGATACCAGCAGATGGGTCGGGAGGGTGTTTCTGGCCGCCGTTTTACTGGCGTGGCTTCACATCACCAGAATGAAAACATCACCGATCAGAACCGGCAACACCACCGTTGTGACGTTTCTTTCTTTCACACTGTGCTGGATTCCATCGCCTGTTAGCATCCGTCCGTCCTCCCAGAAGTTCTGGATAAGCTTAGTTGCCTGCTTCAAGTCTTCCTTGGGTAAAAATTCCCTTCTGCTCATCTCCTGTCGGGCTGCTTATTATGCCGTGGAGACATTACAACTCTGGTCTATGTTGGACCACTCGGACTTGGTGTCTCATTTATACTGTTTGTTTACGTCACTGTCCATGTTGGTTCTCGGGTTCTGGACACAGCTGACTCCCATAAGCGTCGTCTTACATGTGGAGCTGGTCGCCCGTATGCACGGCTCGAGAGTGCCAATGAAGTACGTGCTGGTTGTGAAGATGAATCAAATAATGTGACAATGTTGGAAAGAAGCAAGTTTGCAAACCATTCATTGGTGTCTGTTTATCAAATGTTTATATCAGGGACATTTGTGTCTAAAATGTGTTGAGGAAAAAATAGGCAACCTCAAGGTGGAGCTTTTTCATAGCGTGGTTAAAAATGTTTATCTCATTAAAAACTATAAACTTATGTTTTCCTGTGTATTGATAATTAATTAGGCTTGAAAGAAATGACTTTGCATAAATCTGTGACTTACATTATCGTACATCGTTCTTTTATTATGGTAATTCTGAATGTCCAATTAAATTTTTTAAAGCAACTCAGTTGATATTTACAAACACATTTTTGTACCCATCTTAATTAAATGTTTTCCACTTCACCAGACTATTGTAGTCAGAAAAATATGATCACATACACATTACACTATAAATTGTGATTACCGTATTTTTTTTTCTTCATCTCAGCATCAAAAAAAGGCCACCTGACAAAAGTTATGAAGTTTGTTGTGACTCAGACAGTAAAAAGAAAAAGGTATAGGTAATGAACAAAAATGTATATAACCCAGAGACTATAGGACAACTTAGTACGTTCAACAAAAAAAATCAATAAATAATACTGTAAAAGTATTTCATAACATTGTGCTGGAATATTCAATTTCTTTTGTCTAATTAATTGAAAATAATGAACTATAATAAACTTGGTTTTTTTTTGTTTTTTTGGGTGGGACAGCATATCTGCCAGCCACCAAAACAAAATACTAACCACTGAAAAGCAAGTAGTATTCATTTGGGAATTGTCAGAAAGCGCACATTGGCTGCTGTGTTGGTTATAAAGGTCAGCTCGCGGGGTCAGCGTTGCATCAGCGAAGAGGAGGGCGGCCGACGATGGGTTGGTTCACTTTCATCTTCGTCGTCTTGCTGGCAACCTCAAAGGCAGACGACCAAACATGCAAACTGATTGGGCAGACAGGTTTCTTGGAGTTCTCAAAGGAAGGGGATCTTCTGATAGGGGGCATTTTTTCCCTGGCAAGGACTCGAATATTAGACACCCATGACTACGAGGCGGTCCCTCATTCGTACTGCGTTAAGTAAGTAAAGGTAACCAGCTTCATCCAACGTCCACACGCCTAACGCTTAAACTGGTTTACAGGTGGAATGATAGAGAGCTGAAGTTTGTCCGCACTGTGATGTTCACGGTGGAGGAGATCAACAGGAACTCGCAGCTCCTGCCGGGAGTCAGTCTGGGCTATCGAATCTACAGCGGCTGCGGGAGCGAGAACTTGATCCGAGCGGCCATAGAAGCCATCAGCCAGGATGAGTCCGATTGCAGGGGGCGAATCCAAGCTCTCCTCGGTCACTCGTCATCCGGAGTGAGCGAGGATATCAACCTCCTTCTGAGCCCGTTGTCCATTCCGCAGGTGAGGTGCTTCTCGGATGAGGTCCGGAAAATGGACGGGTAATAGAATGAATGTGTTTCTTTGATTTCACCTGAAGGTCAGCCATCTTTCAACGTGTGCTTGTTTATCGGATAAGACCCTGTACCCCACCTTCTTCAGAACGGTGCCGAGCGACCGCTTTCAGGTGCTGGGCCTGGTGCAGCTCATGAAGTACTTCGATTGGCGCTGGGTGGGGATCATTTATAGTGCATCCTTGTATGCTGAGGAAGGCACGACTGAATTTATGGTTGAAGCAAAGAAGGAAAATATTTGTGTTGAATATCGGCTCGTTTACAAAAAGACCTCCAGCGAAACACATGAGGCCATTGTGAAGATGCTGAGGGAATCGTCATCAAAAGTGGTTCTGCTGTTCATGTCCTTATCCTACACCAAGTCCTTCTTATCTAAAATGGCCGCTTACAATATCAGCGGAAAGCACTGGGTCGGCAGCGAGGCTTGGATCACGCAACAGGACCTGGCTTCGGTAGAGAGCAGGAACATTCTCCAAGGGGCGATGGGCTTTGCGCTTCCAGGGGCTTCCATTCCTGGGCTGGACGACTTCCTGCTCGACCTGAAGCCCCAGAGCGACATCATAAAAGCTTTCTGGGAGAAGTTCTTTGACTGCAGCTTTTCTCCCTCCAACACGTCAACCCTGTGCACCGGTGGGGAGGACCTGAAGACGGTCTCTAGTGACTACACGGACGTGAGCCACTTCAGGGCCACGAGTAACGTGTACAAAGCCGTGTACTCGGTCGCGTATGCACTTGACGCTTTGTTGCAATGTGAAAATGGAGCCAATCCCACCACAGGAAGTTCCTGCGTGAACAAGAGCGAGGTCCAACCTAAGATGGTAAGGAGAAAACACACAGGATCCGTCTCGGAATGTAAAAATGTGTTACCTGGTATTTTTTATTTTTTGAAATGTATTTGTAGGTGTTGGAGCACCTTAAGTACGTGAATTTCACGACTCAGTACGGGGCCAAGGTATTCTTTGACAATAACGGCGACTCCATGGTCCAGTACGACTTAGTCAACTGGCACATAAGCGACAACGACACGGTTGAGATCGTGAACATCGGCCGGTATGACACGTCTTTTCCTGAGGGTCGGAAGTTTAAACTGAAGGAAGACGCCAAAATAGTCTGGGGAGGAAACAGCCCCGAGGTAAAGTGATGAGCTTTAAGGTCTTTTTGAAATGTTTTCCCATTGCTGCTTTGTTTTGCTCTTCCAGGTTCCCCGGTCCGTGTGCAGGGAACCGTGTCCTCCTGGGACCCGCAAGGCCATGAACAAGAACAAGCCCATATGCTGCTTTGACTGCTTCGAATGCCCTGAGGGGACAATAAGTAATCAGACAGGTATGGGAATCAAAGTCGAACTTGTTTTGGGCATCATTCAATGACACGTGTGTTTCCAGATTCTCCCGACTGTTTGACATGTCCAGCGGAATTCTGGCCCAATGCTGAGAAAGACCGTTGCCTTCCAAAACCCACCGAGTATCTTTCTTACGAAGAGATCATGGGTGCGCTTTTAACCGGGTTAAGCTGCGTTGGTGTTTTTTTAGCTTTTCTGACGTTCCTCATATTTCTGAAGCATAAAGACACTCCCATCATCAAGGCCAACAACTCGGAGTTGAGCTTCCTGCTACTCATCTCCTTGAAACTCTGCTTCCTCTGCTCTCTGACCTTCATCGGTCGGCCCACCGAGTGGTCCTGCATGTTGCGCCACACGGCCTTCGGTATCACTTTTGTACTCTGTATTTCTTGCGTTCTGGGCAAAACCGTGGTGGTGCTGATGGTTTTCCGAGCTACGTTGCCAGGTAAGAATGTGAAAATGTTTGGGCCGTTACAGCAGAGGCTTGTCGTTCTGGCTCTCACCCTGGTTCAGGTTCTGTTCTGTATCATTTGGCTTTGTACAAATCCACCATTCCCTGCTATGAATCTGAAATACTACAAGGAGAAGATCATCCTTGAATGTGCGCTGGGTTCCGCAATCGGGTTTTGGGGCGTGTTGGGTTACATCGGATTTCTGGCCCTCTTGTGTTTTCTACTTGCTTTTCTGGCCCGGAAGCTGCCGGACAGTTTTAATGAAGCCAAGCTGATCACGTTCAGCATGCTGATATTCTGCGCAGTGTGGATCGTCTTCATCCCCGCCTATGTCAGTTCCCCTGGCAAGTTCACAGTTGCCGTGGAGATTTTTGCCATCCTGGCCTCAAGTTTTGGATTGCTGGCTTGCATATTTGTTCCAAAATGCTACATTATTATCTTCAGGCCAGAGAAAAACTCCAAAAAACATCTCATGGGAAGAATACCACCAAAAACCCTTTAAGAACATCCCTTCATTTAAATCAGGCGAACTGCTAATTTGTATCGTGTACTCTTTCTGTTCATTGAATAAATTGACCTGATGACAATCGGCTGGTGTTTACATGAAAAATATCAAATCCATCTCAAGTTTAGGAGTAGTTAAGCACTCTTTCACATTCAACCTGGACCATCTTTGCCCAAACTGTTCACAAGCACAAACCCCCCCAACAAATGACAAACAGGAAGTGACCTCATCTTTATTCCACTCTCTTCTCTATATTCTGTGAGCACACTGATACGACTCCAACACGCCAAGGCTGGGTCCTCTGGGCATTACTTCCGTTGTTTATTTGGCTCATTTGCATTTATAAGAGCCGAGTCGTCGTCTCGCCTCAATAATGCAGCGCAAACATGCTGGGGAGAACCGTCCTCGTGTCTTCTCTCCTGTCTCTGTTGGACTTTGAAACAGCAAGCGGCTGCGAGATGTCCGGCAGGTTCGACATGCCGAGTCTTTTACGGAGAGGAGACGTTATGATTGGGGGCATTTTTCCAGTTTTTAATAAAGAGATAGGCAGGACCGTAAATTTCCAGTATCACCCTCCTGGAGTGGAGTGCGCGGGGTGAGTTTGATAACATCGGAATAGTCAGGTCGACTATCCGTCCATTCATGGCTTTGTTTTATTTTTAGGTTTGACCTTCGAGCTTTTCGATGGACTCAAGTGATGGCGTTTGCAATTGAAGAGATCAACAACGATACGACACTCTTGCCTAACATTTCACTCGGGTACAGGATCCTCAACTCGTGTGCATCTCCCACCAACACTTTACGAGCTGCTCTAACACTCGCTGGTGGAAAACAGGAGACGGAACCCAGCTCGTCTTGTTTCCCGGCTATATCTGCACTCATAGCGGAGTCCGGATCGTCGCAGTCTCTCGCTGTAGCCGGGACACTTGGACCGTTCCAAGTCCCCATTGTGAGGAAAGCCTTACTTCGGAATTATACCTCGATTGAATTGAACATGTTTGATGTTTGTTTTTGTCTCGTAGGTGAGTTATTTCTCAACGTGTGCCTGTTTAAGCGACAACTCAAAGTATCCGACATTTTTTCGAACCATTCCCAGCGACTACTTCCAGGCAAAAGCTTTGGCCGCCCTGGTCAAACGCTTTGGCTGGCGTTGGATCGGGGCCATTCAGTCGGACAATGACTACGGGCGTCACGGGGTCCTCGCCTTTCAACACGAGGTTGAAAAGTTCGGGGTTTGTGTGGCATTCGTCGGAACAATACTCCGGACGTACTCTACGGAAAAGCTCCAGGTCGTTGTGGAAATGATCAAAGGATCAAGCGTTAAAGTTATTCTTGCGTTTGTACCTGAGGGTGACTTTTACCCTCTGATGAAAATGATGGTGCAACAGAACCTCACAGGGATCCAGTGGATCGCCAGCGAGGCCTGGATAACCGCAGCGCGACCGTCCAACCCGGAAATTTACCGAGCATTCGGCGGGGCGCTCGGTTTTGTCATGCCTAAGATGGCCATTCCAAAGTTGAAGTCCTTCCTCACTGGTATCAGTCCTTACGCTGATGCCAACGCAGCGTTTGTGAGGAAATTCTGGGAGATAATGGTGGGCTGCAAAGCTGTTCTCCCAGGGGAGCAAGCTGACACTTCACAACGAATCTGCACCGGCAATGAGACGTTAACAGAATCCCAGGATGATTTCTTCAACGTCACTGAGCTGAGAGTTTCTTACAATGTGTACAAGGCCGTCTATGCTATTGCACATGCCCTGCACCAGCTGCTTTTCTGTAAATCTGCCAGTGGAGAATCAGCAAGACTGTGTATGAACGTGTCGGACATTCAGCCAAAACAGGTGAGACTGAAATTTGTGACCCGGCACGAAGTTACTCTGATGCCCCTTCTTCCATATTCAAAAATTAGAAATGGATATTTATTTGAAGATTCAAAGTTGAGTTTAGATAGAAATGGGCACGGTCTATTTCCTGGTAATCTATCCATGGTGTCCTGGATTGGCTCCAGCGTTTCATACACGATATCCAATGCAAAAATTTAAAACTGTTTTGCTATTTTTCTTAGGTGATGTATCACCTCCAAAGGGTTAAATTTAAGAACCAATTCAGTGATGACGTCTTCTTCGACCAAAATGGTGACCCACCGGCTTCTTATGACCTCATCAACTGGCAGCTGAGAGACGGGAAGGTGAAACACGTGACGCTGGGTCGCTTTGCCTTGGCTGATAACGGCGACTATGAGCTCAGCATCCAGGAGGAGCAGATCGTGTGGCGAACGGGCAAAATGGTGAGCTCAGTTTTGATTCACTTAGACTCTGTTTTTTGCACCCTTTGTACTTTTTTCAATTCCTCAGGTGCCGGTATCGGTTTGCTCTGACGAATGTCGGGTGGGTACCAGAAAAGCTCAAATAAAGGGAAAACCCATTTGCTGTTTTGACTGCATCTCGTGCGCTGATGGTACCATAGCCAACACGACAGGTGTGTGCATCAAACAAAAAGCACAATTCCCGATTCGGGGAATAAAACTTTGCCATCCAACAGGTGCAGCAGATTGCACGCCCTGCCCAAAAGAGTTCTGGTCCAATGAGAGGCGGGATGAGTGCGTTCCGAAAATCATAGAGTTCCTGACTTATCACGAGCCGATGGGCGTTGCGCTGACCGTCGTGTCGCTGCTGGGGGCCTCGTTGTCGCTGGCCACCATGCTGGTCTTCATCTACTTCAGACACACGCCGGTGATCAAGGCCAGCAACTCCGAGCTGAGCATCTTCTTGCTGTTTTCTCTCTTTCTGTGCTTCCTGTGCCCCCTCACGTTCATCGGCAGACCGACAACGTGGGTGTGCATGCTGCGCCATACGGCTTTCGGACTGACCTTCGCCTTCTGCATCTCCTGCGTCTTGGGCAAGACCATCGTGGTCGTGACGGCTTTCAAGGCCTCGTTCCCCGGAAGTAAAGTCGCCGGGAAGTTTGGGCCGAGGCAGCAACGGGTTATTGTTTGCTCTTGTACTCTGGTCCAAATATTAATATGTGTACTTTGGTTAAAATTAAATCCACCGTTTCCGGATACGGTTTTCCGACACAGCGATAAGATCATCTTAGAATGTAACACTGGTTCTGAAGCTGCCTTCTATGCCGTGCTGGGTTACATCGGTTTTCTTTCCCTTCTGTGTTTAGTTCTGGCATTCCTTGCGAGAAAGCTGCCGGATAATTTCAACGAGGCTAAATTGATCTCATTTAGCATGTTGATATTTTGCGCAGTGTGGATCACCTTCATCCCGGCGTACGTCAGCTCTCCCGGAAAGTTTACCGTGGCTGTGGAGATATTTGCTATTTTGGCTTCCGCTTTTGGTTTGCTTGTTAGCATTTTTGCACCGAAATGTTACATCATCCTAATAAAACCAGAAAAGAATACCAAAAAGCATATCATGGGGAAAATGTTGCATACCGGTCCTTGAGGTTATTGACTTTTTGTATAATTGCAGTTTATTTCATTCCATGTACTCAAAATGACTGCATGAATATATTGTGGTTTGCTAAAAATATGTATGACCATTAATAATTTATTGGTTTTCCACTCAAGTTTACCTAAGCTATTTTTAAAACAAAATTTTCTTTGATCCTAAAAACTCCGCTAAAAGTTAACTTCAGAATAAACAGTATGACAATTATGAAAATATACAGGACAATAAAATTGGTTATATATTTATTGCTGTTTTTGCATGCACAGACATAAAAACATTGTATTCCATACATTTCCAGAAAAAGGTTGTTTTAATATTAATCTATTAGGAAAAGAATGCAGTGTGTCAGATATTGTTTACTTATATGGTTATATGTATATTTCCTTATAACTTGCATTACGACAAATCTAAAAAAAAAATCCTATATTTCATATGTAGTGCATTGAAATAAATGATAACCTGACAATAAGTTGCTACCTGGCCATCAAATGTTTCTTGGTGTTTCTCTCCGGCCTCACAAGAATGATAAAACACTTTGGAGCAAAAATACAAAAAAGCAAGCCATAGCTGGAGGCCAGAATGGCAAAGATCTCCACGGCGACCGTGTACTTCCCGGGCGAGCTGATGTAGGCGGGCACGAAGGCGACCCACACTGCGCAGAAGATGAGCATGCTGAAGGTGATCAGCTTGGCTTCGTTGAAGTTGTCGGGCAGATTCCTAGCTAGGAAGGCTAGCAGGAGGCATGTGCAGGCCAGCAAGCCGATGTAGCCCAGCACCAGAGAGAAGCCCACCACTGAGACCATGTCACACTTGAGGGTCACCTTTAACCCCGGGGTATCATAGTCCGGTTTCGGTTGGGGCGGGCTCAGGGACAGCCAAATTATACAGATAATGATCTGATTGGACGGAAAGAGCATCAGGGTAGTACTTTTTCCAAGCTACTAAATTTAACCTCTTATTTCATAACATACTAACCTGTATGCAGGTGAATACGCAGACACTCCCTCTCTGTTGGCTCGGACCGAACCATTTCATCAAGGCTTCGGCGCCAGGCCGAGCCGAGCGGAAGGCCGCTAAGACCACGATGGTCTTGACTTGCAGGCAAGACACGGAGAGCACAAAACTAATGCCGAAGGCGGCCTGCTGGAAGCGACAAGTCCAAACGGACGGACGGCCGATGAACAGCAGCGAGCATAGGAAGCAGAGTTTGAGAGACAAGAGGAGAAGGAAGCTCAGTTCTGAATTGTTGGCTCGGACCTGAAAGGGGAAAGAGGAGACATCTTGTCATGTAGGCATCGCTACATTTTATCTGTAAGACGTCTCACCACGGGAGTTTGTCTGTAGTAGACGAATACCACAAAAACAGCGGTGGTCACCACGGTACCAGAAACGGCTACCGCAGTGAGCGTAATCCCTAAAGTCTCGTTGAAGGCCAGGAAGTCCAGCTGGCGGAGGACGCAGACTGTATGGTCCTCGTTGGACCAGAACTCAAGTGGACAGCGGTCACAATTGGGCGAATCTGAAATATATCAAGACAAGGGATCAGGAAATGAGACAGTATGTCAGTGACAAGTCTTGATATGTTCTCTCACTGGTCATGTTGCTTATTTGTCCTTCACCACACGGGATGCAGTCAAAGCAACACACGGGTTCTCCTTTCCTGGTGGCCACCCGGCTACCGGGAGGACAACTCTCACTGCACGTTGACGCGGGCGCCTAGAAAGTCAAATCATATCCTTACGTAGTGTGTGGGACAAAATGATCAGAAATCTTATAAGCACCTGACTGGATCCCGAGTGCCACTGCACGGCCGTGTCGTTCATGTGGATCTCGTAGCCGTCCACTCGACCGATCAGAACAAGTTTCAGGGAACCGTCGGGGCTCTTCTGCCAGTTGACCAGGTCGTACTTGGCGGGGATGTCGGCACCTTGGAAATAAAGTTGCTCCCCCTGCGGGGTGGTGAAGTTGACTTCATTTAGGTGCTGCAGCAGCTGAAAGGGGGACAGTGACATAAATGTTGTTGTAGATTAGTCAAGAAAATCAAAGTGTGTTTACCTCAGCAGGTTTAACATTTGTGGGGGAGGAGCAGGTGGAGTTGCCGTCCCCGGAGAAGCTGTCAGGACAGTCGAGGCTGTCGTGAAGGGCGTGAGCAGCGGCGTAAACAGCCAGGTAGACGTTGTAGGCCTGCCGCAGTTGCGAGGTGTCCATGAACAGATTGTCTACTCCCTCCAGGGACTCGTCCCCTCGGCACAGGGGCGGGGAGGCCGTGCGGTCAGGCGCACTTGTGCCGTCGGATAGCCGAGGGGTGCAAGCGAACTGCGTCTCCCAAAAGTCCCTCAAGATGTAATCACCCGGGCGACGCGACGGGGTCAAGCTTCGGAGGTAATCTTCGAATCCGACGATGGGCGAGCTCCGGATGGCCGTGCCCAGGACTCCGCTCGCCACTTTTGCCGTGACGGGGTGTTGGAGAAGATCGCCGCTGGTGCTCCAGGCCTCGCTGGCAAGGAACTGCCTGTCTGTCACCTGGCGTCAGCAACAATAAGGATCACGTAGAATCGGAAAGATTGAACGACGGTTTACATCTCACGTTTAGTTGGGCCAGTTGCAGGAACAGCTCCCTGACGTCCGTGTACCACGTGAAAATCAGGATCACTCTGGCGCTTGATGCTTTAATGGCAAGGGCAGCTCTCCTTGCATCATTCACAATGTTTTCTCTATTTAGAGTCTCCACAAAGGACAGACATACCCCGGATCCCTCGCTCTCCTCCTGGAACACCTAATATGATGATAAGTGTTATGAACTGCTCGGATGAACGGCAGCTGTGCACCAAAACAAACTACATTTAATTAGTAACTAAAAGTAAGCATTATTCCTGATACAATTTCACCTTGACAGCCACCAGACCATAGTCATTGTTTGCAACAACGGCGCCGATCCAGGTCCACTTGAAGTATATGGCCAGCCTGGCAATGGCCCGTGCTTGGTAGATGTCGCTAGGGATGGTCCGGAAGAAGTTGGGATACTGGCGCCTGTCGCTCAAACAAGGACAGCTCGACTGATAGCTCATCTAAGAAGCAAAAACGTATATATAGGATTCAATGTTATTTCCCTATTTTATTTTAATATTTTTCCTTCTGAGATGATGCGGCAAAATATCTAAAAAAATGTTCAATTGACTGACTACGTCAATCAAAATAAAATGTTTGTATGACCTTCTAAAAAGTAATTTAATAAACTTACTAAAGGCACAGAGAGTGGCCCCAGCACATTGGAGAGTATCATGGCCGTTTTGGATGAAGCACCACCGATGATCAACGGAACACCTCACAGAACATTTTGGACCGTATTAAAATGTAAAACACGATGGTGTGCAATTGATATCACGAGTTGGTACCTTTCCCGTAGCTTTCTCCAGAACCGTCCTGCGGGGTTTCAGCTGGGTCGCAGGTGCTGCCGCCTCCGCTCACCAGCGAGAGGGCTGCTTGCGTGGCCCACGGGTGCAGGGCACAGCTGTCGTGGATGTGGTAGCCCAAGGTCACACCCGGCAACAGGCGAGGACTCCGGTTGATCTCCTCCACGGCAAACACCATGGAGTAAATGTACTGTAAGGGGAGTTGCTCTAAGCTGGGGTGGAGAGGGACAAGACGACAAAACACTGACTCGTAAAGATATCATCTGATTCTTGAATTGGATTGCAATTCAAGATGATATAATGAACAATCAACTGGAACTGAGACGCCAAAATGAATATGGGATAATTAATAAATGTCAAGGTTATACCCGGTACATTCTTTGTAGTCTGGTTCACTAATAAAATCGTAGTCTATGTCAGGAGGTTGGTGGTGGAAATGAAAGAGTCCGCCAATGACGACATCTCCATCCTGGAAAAGCCCCGGGCTAGCGGGCGCTCCCCACCGGGAACAAGTCAGCGAGTGAGCCGCCTGCGAACCCATCATGAGGCCCGGCTGCCTGCTCACAAGCCCGACCAGAATCACCAGCGGGGCTGAGGAAGGCCACCGGCGAGTGGAGAACCAGGACAGCCAAGACATGGATAACTGTGGATCAGAAAGAAACCGTGAATTATTAGTTGATAATTGCAGTAAACGGACATTTAGACGACCTACAGCCGAGAAGTACTTCGCCTCAGTGACCGCCCCGGCAGTTCTCTCTCACTGCGCCTCTATTTCTAAGTGTCATGAACTGCCCCCGGCGAGATGACGCCCTAACAAACGCCCTTCTCCCAAACATGAAGCAAAAACATTAAGATAGACAGCTGTGTTTTTCACAAGAGCAACAAAGTCACAGAGACAACCCACTCAGGGGTTCCACATGTTGAAGGACGGCGGAAGGAAGGAGGTCTTGATTGTCATTGTTGGCGTTCATTCAATCATTCAAGTTCGATGTGAAAATATACAGTATGAATATTATCAATAGAGTTAGTATTAGGGTTAAGTTTAGGGGTTCCAGTCCAGAACTCGCCTGTATTGCAGTCATTGTTGAGGGAATGGCTGAAAAAGAAAAGCTATTCTACTTCGCCTAGGTCCCGGTGCATCCTCGGCCTAGTCACCTAAGCTGGACTAGGGGATGTGAGTATTATGGGTAAGAATTTCGAGACTGTTCCAGTTTGCCATTTTAAAGTCCAATATTAACGTATGTGGTGCAATGTGCTGTTGCATGAGCGAGGCTACCCCTCATAGAAGACTGAGCCTCGATTAAGGTCCTTCCGCTCTGGACCACCACACCCTGCGTGCTTTGTTCCTAGAGTCGGAACTCAGGGGGGCCGCATACTTACCCCCTGAGTTGCATTGACCCTTCGTTAACACCGCTAGGTATCCAGGTCAAGCCGCTCAGGGCAGAAGAGCTGGGGATCAATCCATGCCGATCAGAGTGAGAACCAGCCGCGGTGAACCGCTGCCTTTCTCCTCCCATCAGGGTCCGAGAGAACTGGAGCCAGCCCTGACTAAGCAGTGCCTCTCCAGTGCTCTCTCCCGGTTGTACCTACAAAAGTAAGCTTCTTGAGAAATCTTCTTTGTCCCATGACAACGCACGACCTAAGGAGATGCTGGATTCATTCCTTCCACTTGGCTGTGCTTCGTACATCGCTAGGTTCCAGGGAAGGCAAACCTGCCTCCAAAGTACCTAGAAAGAACAGATCAGAGTGAGAACCAACCACAGTGCACCACTGGCTTTCTCCTCCAATCAGGGTCCAAGAGCACTGGAGCCCCTGAGCACTTGCACCCTGAGTCACCTTGACCTTTCGTTAACACCGCTAGATCCGTTAGGTCAGGATCAATCCACCCTGATCAGAGTGAGAACCAGCCTACAAAAGTATGCTCCAATCTTCTTGAGCAATCTCCTTTGTCCCATTAGCACCTAAGGAGTTGCTGGATTTAATTCCATCCACTTCCCTGTGCTTCATACACCGCAAGGCCCCAGGGAAGGCCAACCTGTTGTTGTTGCGGTTGTTGCCAGAGGGTCACTATTTCAGAAAGTTCCTACACTCACGGTTTCCATTTATTCAGGTTCCTGGTGGCGCCCTCTTGTGGATCCCTTGTGTCCTATCTGTCATTCTCCCGGCAGTTACTCCAGGTAAATTTGGATATACTTTCAAGCAGCCCTGAGGGTGGCTTTATTGGATTTCCGATTGTTAGTCAAAACCTATTTTAATGTTCACAACCCTGAGTATTGTGTCTTCAAATATGGCTGCGTCCTTTGTCCCTGTTGAGTACAAAAGTTGCTTATCCATTTCACACCATTCACTATCTTATTATTTTACTTATTTTTATCCACTACACTTTTGATCTCATTGATTTTAATGTTCAGCTATCAATTTTATTTTGATAGTTACTGTTTATTGGTATTGTACTTCTACTTTAATTCAAACATCCAATTATCACATTTCATTATATTGCACTTTAGTTTTGACATTGGGGATTCCACTGGCAGAGTATCCCATTTGATGTGATTCCTTCAGGTCACTAAAATCTTCACAGCATCTTTTATTGGTATCCGCTCTTACCTTATTTTGGGTGTCCCTTACACTCACGGTACCATGATTTTTCCAAAATGGCCGCCACAACGTCCGGTCACCCTCGGGCACCTCCTGGTGGCTATCCCTAGTATTCTGCTTGGTTTACCATGCATTATTATGATTGACTGATTGATTTACCATGCATTATTATGATTGATTAACCATGCAATTACCATGTGTTATTATTCTGTTTAAATTACCATGCATTCTTCTTCTTCTTCTTGACTTGACATGTGATATTGTGATTTACCATGCATTATTTTGTTCAATTTACCATGCATTATTATGAATGATTAACCATGCATTAGTCTTTTTGTTAGATTTACCATGTGTTATTATTCTGTTTAAGTTACCATGCATTCTTCTTCTTCTTCTTGACTTAACATGTGATGTTATGATTTACCATGCAATATTATTTGTTCAATCTACCATGCATTATTATGATTGATTTCTTATATTTCATTTACTTATTGTTAAATTTACCTTGCATTATTATGATTACATCTGTTGTTTTACCATGTTTATTTGACCCCAAAAAAAACAATAAAATCATAAAGACAATTGGTGTCTTCGTGACTAAGCAAAAGCTATCACCGGAGGAAAGGCACAATTTGAATAGTATGACATTGCCATCTAGTGGTTATTTTTTTCGTGTATAGTTTAAGCAGCACTATGTTACTACACACAGCTCGTTTGATTTCATGAAAGAAGAACCATGGTAGGTCTCTATGGTAGAGAAAGCGCTGTTGATAACATAATGGTCAGAAGGCCTTTGGAAGATAAATGATGACGCCAGCCGGGATTGGAAATGACTCCTCTCTGCAGTGATGGTGGAAAAAACAATCCAACAATAAAGTGGCCTGTACCAAGTTATGCCCGCAAATATATGTAAGCTCATGCACTAGAAAGATTATAAAATATTGGTTCGATCCATTGAGTTGATAACAGATTATTTTCTATCATCCTTGACTATTTTTATAAAGTGTCTGTGTTAAATCACATTTTTAGTTATCTAGAGAAAAATATGTTGACTTTTATGGAGGATTCCATCAATGGAAAAATAATGGGCAACTAACGCACCACTGAATAGGAAATGAAGCAGGGTGTTTATGATTGTCAGTAGCCAGAAAGAAGTCATTCCACAGGCCAGATGCTGCGTGCATGCGGGCATCGGCCTTCTGCTCCACAAACATTAATAATAACAAGGTGTGGCAGGTTAACCGAGGACCCGCTTCCAACAGGTGTTCCATTTATCAGCTCCATTATGGCTATTTCACGAGTAATTATGCCTCATTGTGTGCGATAGGCCATATTGGGTCTCATTATTGTCACGGATCGGATGGAACATGCAGCAGGGCGACCAAGTGCAGCTTGGACCAGGGTTTATTGAGGGAAAAGGGAAGTGGAAGGAGGAGGCATCGAGGGAAACAGACGTGAACTGGAAAACTAATAACATGAGAGACTGACCGACAGGGATTGCAAACAGAAACAGACTCGAAACAGACAGGAACCACAAGGACAGCAAACGGGACGACATCGGCGAACCGACAGGGAGTGAGGGGCAGACAGGACTTATATACCCGACAGGTAACGAGCGGCAGGTGGGAATAATTACACTGATCATGGGCACACAGGAGGGGAGGGGCGAGCACACAGACACACGAACAGAACTATGAAACGATCGGGGACGAGTCCTGACAATTATGACTTTCTGAGCATTTATTATTGAATAAATGGTGAGGCTTGGGAGCATGAATGAGAGCGTTAAATCCCTGAATTTTAATAGAATTTTGTAGGATGTAAATGATGCAGTGGATAAGTAGACACAATTTTGTGACCACTTGTAAAAGCTGCGTGACCTCTAAAGTGATAAGAAATGGTGACTAATATTTTAACGCTAGTCAATTTCCAACAAAATTTGAAAAAAAATAAAAAAAATTAAAAAATTATATATATATATATATATATATATATATATATATATATAATAAATACATAAAATAAATAAATATATATATATAATAAATACGTAAAATAAATTATATATACGTGTGTATATATATATATATATATATATATATATATATATATTGTGTATTTTGAAGAGAAGAGGATCAGTGGAAACCAAATATTTCATTGTTTTTATTGCATTGGTAGGAAAATGCTCACAGTCTTGTGATGAGCAACAATACAAAGAAAAAAGACCATTTTAACACTGGAACAATAAAAAATAATACAGTTACAACATTGCTCCGTTCATTTCCTTGACCTCAGTGCTGTACACTTATTTGCATTCCGTTACAAGTTGTACAAAATAAAAATCACCAGAATTGTCAAGAGTTTGTTATTCTGTATCAAAGCAATTAAAAAAATAAAAGTTCCAAATCTTTTTTTTTGTTTGTTTGCAGACCATAGAAGGCAACGAGCCAAAAAGCACAGAAGTTGATACGCTAGATTGTAACCCAGTTGTGAGTCTTCGTCCTCCCCGGTGGGACTATTCGTCCATCCTGTGCAAAAGTTGTCGAGCGCTGCAACATTTTTTTTTTGTGTGTGTAAACGGGTGCATAGTCATGCGCGACGATGTTCACGTGTAGGTAACATGCATAAACGTACAGTCAGAATTCAAAGACCATTCAAAGATTAAAGACAACAGCGGAATTATTTACACGTGAACGAGAAGGAAGACTTTCATGGTGGTGACCTTCACGACATATTCCAGTTATACAAATTAACACTTTGTTTCACAGTCGAATCTTTTTTTTTTTAGCGTCGGTGTCTCAATTTTGACAACACTGGGACAACGATAACACGTCTGTCTTATTTGGACATAAAGTAGAATATCGACAACACACCGCCAGACTGAACAACTTTTGACTAGCAAAACCGTTAACATTTCATACATGAATTTCATGCTGTAACAATGCAGTTTGTATGGCGCCATTTTGAATCTGAAAATCGGCATACGCTGTGCAAATTGACTTCTGCCTTTGAAGGTGATGTCCAACATACAAATAAATCGTGCGAAACAAATCAAGATGTAGTAGTAGCATGATGTTAGCATTTTGGTTAACAAGCTAACATTATTTTACGTATAGGACAGGTATATTGCTTAACTTTTGTTTATTTGACCAGACTATTCGGACGATAAGAGATTTTTGTAAAACCAATTCATATGAAAGCTAATATCAAATTGATTTTCCGTGTTTTCTTGCGGGGTAAACACAACGTTCAAATTATAAACCCTGTCAGCTGCGATGGTGTTTTCACACATTTGAAGTTATGACTAGCTTCTCCAAACTCAGCCCTTTTCTGTCATTGTACTCTTGACACCTATGGAACTTGAGTGGAACAGCAACAGCGCAGACGGCCCAGGTCTAGCTTTAGCACATCACTGGTTACCGGTGTCTTTTTCAGTCACAGGTGATTAGCTCGTACAGAATCAGAATGTAAACAAAACACTAGTAAAATGGTACAGTCCATGTCCAGCTTCAGGGAAAAGCTTGCGGATTACAAAAAAAAAAAAGTTAGGTCAAAGCTAAAGTCTAAGCAGGAAGTAGACTTCTGGCTCTGATGAGAAGTGGGAGGAGTCTGAAGGAGGAAGTGAGTCATCGGTACAGTAACGATCTGAATGTTGATCGCCATTTCCGTAACGTGACGCTGTACAAGCTCCCTCGGGAAGTCCTCTGTCCTCCAGCTGGCCTAAATAACCTGCGATGTAAGAGCCAGTGGAGTGTCTGTTCACGGGTGAATTCTGTGAGGCTGGTTTATTCCGCAAAACAACCCCGCCTACAGCGGCGGTGCCGTTGACCACGCCGCTTGAGCGTGGCTTCAGTGCCTCCTGCTGTCTTTCGCGAGCGCGGCTGTTGATGTGGCGCACTCGGCTTTGGCTACGGGACGATAAGCGACGCGTGAGTGGTGGAGGGGAGTCGTCAATATCTCGGGAAGTCGAGGGGTCTGTGCTGGTTGTCCGCGAGGGTTCTTCATCGCGCCGAGGAGACTGACGCATGTCTCTTTCACTAACTTCAATCTCAAGATTGACCAGTTTACGCAACTGTTCTGTCAGCGGGTCACAAGACTGTGACTGGAAAGTACCGCCCCCCATGGTTCCCATTCTCTTTTGTCTCCTCATGTGTGGAGTGATGAAACTACGACTTATGATGTGGTATTTGCTCTGAAAGTTACATGATATGTCCTCAGATGTCAGATCCCCAAGAGATTTGGACTTACACGGAGTGCTGACCGTGGAATCCACGCTAATCGACTGGGGACGGGTCGATAAAGAGCGCGGGGTTGAAATCTTTGGAGCTTTGGTGTCGGAATGTACCTGGGACACGGTTACCTTTTGATTGCAAGAAAGCTTTGGAGTGGACGCTTGGATTTCACTTAGTTGCGAGACTGAAGGGGGTGCGGACTCTGACAAGTCACCAGAGTCCGTGTGACTGTACACCGTATCAAAATCAGAAGGCATTGAGTAAAGGCCTCGATCACTGAAGCTATTTCCTGACGGCACAGAGTGAAGATTTTCCGAAGAGGAGAATCCATTTTGCAAGCATCTTTCCTGCTCCCTGACTTGATATCCTTGTCTTCCCTTGTGAAAACTGTTGGGGATCTGGCTGCCTTGGAGAAAACCGTTTGGAACCGGGCTGTTGTTGAAGCTTCTCTGTTGTGTAAACTCTCGACTATAATGAAAGGGATTGCTTTGAGGACTCGGGTAGCCGTTGTGGCTTAGGGGTCGTGGTTTGGAAAATTTAGAGTCCACGGGTCTACGCATCGGAGAAAACTGAACACCGGATTGTTGATTCGGTCGTTGATACAAAGGTTTACTGTACGAGGAAGGACATGGTGTTGAAAATGTTGGGTATTGCTGAGGCTCACAAAATGGCAGAGGAAGTCGTTGTTGGGAGTATTTTGGAGTGGATTCGTTTTGGTAAATAGCACTCTGTTTTGAGGGACTACCGAGGGATTCCCATACTCGTCTCGATGAGGTTACGCTCACCTCCTTTGGATCCTCATCGACGTTCACCTCTACCTCTCCAAACGCATTGCTGACACGGTCATGGGACAGCTGAAAAGAATTGTTCAAAGGTGGACGCACGTATCGTTGAGTAGAACTCCTCTGTTGCTCCGTTATCGGTGCTGGTGGGTCAAACACTTCCTCGTACACACTTTCCTCTACCTCCTCTGAATCTCCATTCCTTTCGTCCCAACACTTATTGCGCTGGCTCCCTAAACCTTGAGCCCCTTTTACCGGAGAAGAAGCCAAGCTGCTTGACGATAGGCCGTTCAGAGTGTTTGCCTGATCGTGGACGGACTGATTTTTCTGGTTGTACGCCGATAAAGGGGGTGATGATAGCATCTCCTCATCGAGAATGGTATAGACCTCTTCAAGTTCAGCGGTTTCTGGACTGGAGAAAAGAGCAGGTCCGGTTGAGTCTGCCAGGTGAATGGTGGACGGTGAAAGGGTCGTTCTTGGAGTGCAGATTTGGGAAGTTCTTTGGTTCTCGTTTTCAGTGCTTTCAAATTGACCAATCAGAGCTGATATGGAGCCTCGTGAGTCTTGCTCGTTGCCTAAGGACATAGCATCAATGAGTCTGGAGATGGTGCTGTCATGGAGAGAGCTAGAACTTTTCAGATCATGGTCCATGTTGATAGAGGGAAGCGGGGTGACGGAAGAAGGGGCGGAGGAAGAGGACACAGAAGGTGCAACGGTGAACGCCGTGCTGATCGAAGAAGTTTCTAGTTTATCTGATCGACACTGTTTGTTGGTAGAAAGTGCTGAGTGTATCTTCGATTGGTTGACTCGATTATTACTTGCTTGGTAATTGACATAGTCGTCCTCATTTCTAATGTTATCATCACCGACAACCAGGTAAGAGGCCTCCTGTGGTTTATTGGGATTTTTGTTCCTCATCTTCGAGGGGGATTGGATGGTTTCTTGAATGGAAGTGGATGATTTCATGAGAAGATCCACAGAGGAAGACCTGGCTCTGTCAAACGAATAAGTTCCTGTGGAAACAGATGGTTGGACGTTAAGGGATATGAAATACAGAAATTGAATCGGTAGACTGCAAGCCATCAAGCCATCCAACAAGAGCAAAGACGACAATTAACAATCCAGCCAATACAACGTAAACCACAGACAAATGGATCACCAAGTACTGTGAGGGAGAAGCTGGAGAATGAAGCTTTGGAGTCCATGTTTGCAAACATCATTTCAGGAAAAGAGATGATCAGATGGGGTTGGGATCAAATGGCACAGCCATATTGTTCTCATATCACTTTCAGTTGCCGCTTTTCCACCGCGTAGCACAGTCTCATCTTAGCTTATCTTATTTCAGTTTGGGGTATTCAAAATAGTGCCGAGGGAAAAACTGCAAAAAGCACATTGCTTCCAACGCGTCATGAGATGAACTACTAAACAACAACAATGAAGGATTGTAGTCGACCACAGAGACTCGTTATTTAAGACAAGACTGTGGGCAGAAAAAAATGGGCCGATGGGAAACTTTGAGGTCCAGTGTCTAAAGCTAAATCCAGATGCTAATGTTAGCATGTGCGCGTAGCACTGGCTTGAGGTTGCCTTTTGCTATCATCTTGGGACTCAAAACCTGTCCCCATACGAGAACTAGAACCAGGCAGTACCTGGTTCTGAGAGCTGAGTAGGCACCGTGCAGTGGAAAAGGGCTGAAATAGAATAACACTGGGAAGACGTAATACTGGCATGTTGTTCGAACGATGCAATCTTCAGACAAGAGGCACGTAAGTCTGATTTACCTGCAGGAACATCCTAGTCACTTCTCTACTATCAAGAAGCACAGCAAATGAAGATGGGACAGAAAAGGCATGTTAAGGCATCGTGGGGAGCAAGCTGCAGTCGCTCAGGTCACATCTTTTACAGCATATTTAAATTGATTTGTAGCAGAGTTAGCAGAAGAGCTGGATTCGAGATTTGTTAGATGAAGAAGTCCTTATGTTGCTTTCGGAAAATATCATGCAGTTTAGAGTACAGTCGAACTTCCAAAGTCAAGGTCAACTTCCAGTTGGTCTGTATTTCCAAATGTTTTTTTCTCTAACAGATAAGAATTCAAAAAGAGAGTTGATACCCACCAACGACGGCGTTTGCACCATCATGCTCTTTGTCTGAGGAGCACAGAGTTAGCTGTCCCTGCAGAAGCCTGTCTAAGGGCATAGAAATGGGTCTGTGGGTGAGGAGGGGCCGGGCCTGGGGCTTCTTTTCCGGCCCCGGCTCCTCCCCGATCGCCTCGACCCCGTTCTTGTGCTCAGACATGCAGGCCGTCGACTCGGAAAGCGACATCTTGGTTTTCTTGCGGCCCTTGGCTGGGGCGCTGGCCGTGCGACGAAGCAGGTGGTCGCTGATGGAGCGCTTCCGAAGACCCGCCGAGGTCGTATCCACCGAGGACTTGGAAGAACGGTGGAACAAACCGCGGATGCCTCGAAGTTGATTTCCCTGGGAAAAAAAAAAACAGTGAGCTCGAGAAGAACGGTGCTGTTTTCAGAACGTGACATGCGTTTTTAGATACCACAGCAAAATATGGAGGAAGCCGTTGTGTGGGTTATGTAAGCATGCTTACATGAGAAAAAAAAATCTTAGGAGTGCTTTTTGAAGCTGGGGAAGAAGGCTTTTCACGTTTCCATATAAACGGCACTGACACAAATCGGCATGACCCAGAAATGTTCCGCCTTGGGAGGTAGAATCAGAGCCGTGACAGAAGTGTGAGGTTTAACACCTGATACTTGACACTTCACCGCATATTCAATTTCCTGGAAGCGAATTAAAAAATCGAAATGTGATTTTTTATTTCCTCGGTATTGCAATTCATGACAATTTATTTGGTTTTTCAAAATCTCTTAATAATGACAAAATAAACATTTTGTTTTATTTTTATAAATTGTTTTATTTATTTATTATTAATAATATTTATTTATTTAATATTTTATTATTTATTTAAGTCACATTGATTCTATTTCACTTACACATGCACAGTTGTAGATTATCAATAATAAATATTTCTTATTAATAATAATTATTAAATAATAAATAAAAGATGCACGTAAATAAAAAAAATATTCTGTTGCGGCTCTGATGTGGCAATTTTGCGTTTAGTGTCTCAAGTCAAGTCAGGTCAAGTCAAGTTTGTTTGTTTAGTGTCTCAAACACAAAGCGTATTTTTGGGGGGGGGGTTTTGCATCCATGCATTTTCCTACAGTTCATGCAGCACCACACAGCTTTCACAAAAACATCCGGATGGATACCTTGCTGGATCCTAAAAAGTGCATTATGGTAAAGCTCGGATTCAGGACTAGAGGACTCCACTAGAAAGACAAAAGGATTGGCAGAGAAGCCGATAAGCGGTGGGTTGGCGAAAAGCTCTTTTCCTCAGGCCCGCTTGCAAAATATATTCCCGCGGGCATCAAGCGGTTCAACCGCAAAGTCAGACGAGGGCGGCGGGATACTCACTTTGCCGTAGACGTCGTGCACCGACACGTGCACAAAGATGGACGCCTCGGTCAGGCCCTCTAGGTAGACGTGTCTGTAACCTGGTGAGAGATTTTTTTCGAGTCAAAACCGACTTGACACAAAAACGCGGCCAAGGGCCGTGATAGCTGTCACGAAGTAAGAAGACATTTGTTCAGATGTGACAACGTGTCTTGTCGGGTCTGTCTAATTGGGTTCTATATCCGAGCCGGGCGATGGAATGTGCGCACGAACCGGGCATGAGGCTGCTGAAGGCAACCGTCCGCTGGCCGATGAAGTCTCGACCGATTGGGTCGTGATCCCACACCAGGAAGCGCACCAAGGCCACCTCGGCCATGTGCAGCGTGAAGGACAGCGTCTCTTCCCACACGGGGTTGAAACCTCGGGAGAGTCAAACAAGTCCATCCAAAATCAAGTGCTGTTCCGCTTTCTGATTTTTCTGATCACACCGACATTTTTTTTTTTTTTTTACTTACCATTGTCGTCAACAACGCGTGTTTGCTCCTTGCAGCAGTCGATGGGCAGACCGATAATCTCCACTTCCACAAATGGATCAATGATCTGAAAAAACAATGACAGTTTTTCAAGACTAGTGTGTCTAATCTATTGCAATTTTTATTTATTTTTCCGTACCTCTCCTCGGTCCCCTAGCATGGAATCCGGCGGTTTGGGCAAATGCTGTCCGCTAATGACCTTAAGAACGAGCTGCTTCTTGGGGCATGCCGGAAGTGGGTCATCGCTAAATGGGTTGAAAGTGCCTGCAGGGAATGTGAAACATCACAGCTTTGATGTGAACGTTATCACTCAATAGCACTGCTGAGGCTTTTTTTTTTTTTTTCCTCTTGGGTTAAATACAGAAAGCATACACACAAAATACACGACGGCAAAGTTACGAGGCAGTAAATGCCCCATCATGAACCAGTCACCCAAGGTTAAGCACCCCTCTGCTTTGTTGTCAAATGAAGATTAAAGGAAACATTAAGTGTTATTTCCCACTGTAAACTACCCATTAAATCCCCTTAATGACATTTTAAGTAGAGTTGCGGCGAGTCTATGTCACTTACATATGCAGAGTTGTAGAAAAGTCAAGATAGAGTAAGATTGGACTTAAATTATAATCATGGAAACTTTTGCTTCTGTTTTCTTTTTTGGTTTTAGTCTGATGGTTTTGTGACTCGGATGGATGGATGGATGGATGGATGGATGGATGGATGGATGGATGGATGGATGGATGGATGGATGGATGGATGGATGGATGGATGGATGGATGGATGGATGGATGGATGGATGGATGGATGGATGGATGGATGGATGGATGGATGGATGGCCTTCCTGATGCTAGCCCCCTCTATTGGCAGAAGGTTGATACTGCAAGTGTCTATTCAGATTCCCCCACCAGGGGAGTGATGGATGGATGGATGGATGGATGGATGGATGGATGGATGGATGGATGGATGGATGGATGGATGGATGGATGGATGGATGGATGGATGGATGGATGGATGGATGGATGGATGGATGGATGGATGGATGACAAAATGTGAGGTTCCAGTGTAGGTCGTTACCTTTGCACATGGGCGGCGGCTTCAGGACGTAGCCGCTACCTCCGTTGACCATGAACTTTGCCCTGTTGAGCTGCATCATTCGGCCTTCCGTCTGGTAGTTGAGCGCCACTGAAAGGCAAATATGTCATCACCGCTGGATGTATTTGAGCTCCATGAAATTTCTTTCCTGACATATTTGGCATTCATGAAGTCTATCGAAGGAAATAAGAGGCTTGTTTGCTTAGCCTTTGCTACTCTCTCAAGCAATCATGTTTGTAATTAACTTAGGACTTGCTGCACTGACTACACAAGGATCGTCTGGCTTGATTGAGATTCACATGGAAGAATCGAATAAAAAAAAAAAAAGTTTGGGATGAACTCGATGAAAGAAAAAAAGCATTTTTAGCAACCCGCCGGGTTGTATGGATTTTTATTGTCACCAGAGGCGCGGAAAGACACGCTTACCCAGTTGACAGCCGACGTTCCAGTAGAACTGGGGATTGAAATTGGACGAGTCGATGCGGTAAGCCGAGGGATAGATCCGCGACAGCTGCCTCTGATTGAAAGCCAGGAAGTGCTCGGCTCGGTGATTGACCAGCGATTGGGCTCTGGTCTCGCTGAATGACAGGACGTCACCCGGCGTACCTGAAGACAAACATGGATGAGGCGTGTTTCCAAAAATGGGATTTGAAATTGCAGCTGCGGCGGATTTGAGCCGCGCATAAATTTGCACCTTCGTTGAGACACTCTTGCGAGGCCACGGAGTTGGTGAACACCACCAAGTTTGATAGATCCCGACTCAGCTTCATGGTCTTCCTCTTCCGTCCTCCCCTACCACAAAAAGACAGAACAGTCAGAGCATGCATAGCCGCTGGGTGATTAATTGAGAAAACATTTTAGGGTAGTTTTAGTTTAATATACAATATTTATTTTAATACAGTCATTATAGGAAAAATGGCCCAAGGCAGCCAATTATTTTTAATTATTTGTTTACATTATATTAAAATTTCCACATGTTCTATTATTGTATAAATGCTGTATAATTTGTAAATTTTCTTTCAAATTTATTTTTCAATATTGGTGTATTTTTCACAAAGTTCTTACTGTCTGGTATATTGTTTTTCTAGTCCATTTGATATTTTTATGTTTTCCTTTTATATAATTTTTACCCGTCATAATACTTTTGTATAATTTTGCATTGTCTATCAAGCTTTTTATAGTAATGTCTTTTTTTTCTTTTTCTTTTGCTTGAATCTTTCATCAAACCTTGTGTGTGCTACGTGGGAGTGTTTTTAGCAAGTTGACCTGTTAAACTGTCCTCCATTGTCCCTTGTGGACGTCTCCTGCTCGTCCTCCTCCTTCTCCCCACTTTGACACGTCAGCCGTGATTTGGAGTGCCTCTGGACAAAACAGAAAAAAAATTCAGTTGACGCATGTACAGAATGGCATGTTGAGTGTGTGTGTGTGTGTGTGTGCGAGTCCACTCGAGAAGAGGAGCAGGTTCACAACGATTACGACAGAGTGGAAGCACCTCACCAGCGCATTACGTGCACCGATGCGTGCACGCACACACGTGAACATGCGGGGGAGGATGCAAATGATGCATCTTCAGTGGCATTTTTAGAACAACAAAAATCTAAACATCTTGTGAAAGCATGAAAAATAGTGTTTTTTTTTTTTTTTTACACAAACTATGATACAATAACTTTGAAGGATTCAGTCTAAAAAACTGAAACGTCTTTAGGAGAACATCTGAAATCAGTGCACGCATCCTGCAGATATGAATAATTTATTTTCTATATGTGCTCCTTGTGTATAGAATTACATATAAGGCCGGTGGATAAAAAGATGAAGATGTACTAAATGCCTTCCTCGGATGAAGCCCACCTTCTGTTTGAGTGTGGTGATGAAGGATCGGCTTTGAGATTTTTTCAGAACCCCCCTGGAGCTCTGCAACACACAGCGGGAGGAGAGTCAAAGGCAAATCACGCGGGTTTACTTATGTGACAGAAAAACAGTGATTCAAAATAATCTAGTTTATGATATTAACCTTTGACCCTCGATTTTGGGCCTGCGAAAAACGATTAAGTGAACCTCTTTGAGGGAAAGGCAATATTTTTGCGCCGCTTTGTAACCGTGAGAAAGAAAAAAAGGCAGCTTTTATGTTCGAACAGCATTCAGGAAACACTAGCTTCTAAAAATAGCACAAGAGGCAAAGTAGGAGGAGATGAAATATTAAGTAAAGCAACTTCAGAATTTGAGTTTTTCATCACTTTGGAGCCGTTCTGACACGTTACATGACACGCCGACCGTGCATTGAGCTCAGAGATGACTATTTTCCGTTTCGGCCATTTTGTATTGTTTCCGAGCGTCGCTGGTGTACCTGACGGAGGTTCTTCTGAAGGCCCTGGTGCGTGGCCCTCAGCAGAGCTCGGATACTGAAGCTGTCGGTGTCTTCCTTGTCGCCGATACGAGACTCCTTCAGGAGGGAGTCCAGCTTCTTCCTGATGTGAGACTCCACTTGATGATGCTGACCGTTCCCCTGCAAGAACCAAAAATTGATGGCTGACTCAGCAATTGACTTGGCTCATTTTGCCGTCCCTCAGCTTCTCTTAAGATGATTAATCTCACCTCAGTTGGAGTTTACAGTAAAACGAAACATACAACAAAAATAATTACTGATTTTGTATTTAAATACGATAAAGGTTTTGTTTTTGTGCTAATGCTAAAGTCATTGAAAAATCCCATTGACATGCTAACGGTTATTAGCATCGGCGTCCGGGAGTGTGATTGCTTCAAATAATCAATATTTACACAACAACACAAAAACAAAGATAACATAACAAATCTCAAAGACGCCTATTTGTCCTAATCTGAAAAAAAAGTTATTTAATAGAGTTCAAGCTCAACTTCTCATCTTTATTTATTTATTTCTAAATTCATTACTGCAGCTGCCCAACTCGGAAGCGATTTTAAATACAATTTTGTTTCACGGGCAGGAAGGAAGCAAGTAATTATCACGTATTGCAACCCGCTGGCATTAACTTTTTTAGTCCGCAGCCCAGAACGCTTATCTGTTTGCGGTTTTAATGAGCACCCTATATTCCAACATAAATAAAAAGCTCTGCGTCAGTAGAAACCTGCTACCGCCCCTTTAAAAAAGGACTCGGCTCATCCAAAGTGGCATCTGCGGCCCACGCGCCTCCAGCTAGAAATGGCGGAACGCTGCCGTATTTAGTCACACAAGGGAACCATGTGACCAATAATTGGAGGGCTGTCCTGCTTTTTGTCATATTAATAAGGACGATAAAGCAGGCCGTTGAGAGGAGAAGGGTAAAAAAAATTGCTAAAGCGCATTTTTTGGCGGCCTCACTGAGCTAAAGTTTAAAGAAAAAAAATTCTGGATTTTTTTTTCTCCTCACGTTGCTGTTCTTTAGCTTGAAGTCATCCTCAATTTCGTCGGCGCTGTCGTCGTCGGACACCTCGCCTTCCTCGGCATCGGCGGACAGATATGCGGGCAGGCGCTTGCCCTGAACGCAGTCCAAGGGAAAGAACCAGAATTAGCATTTCAAAACACCTGTTCAGGAAATAAAACACAAAATAAAACAAATAAATAAGAAAAGAAGAAAAGAATAGAATAATAGAAGAATAAAATAAAATAATAAAACTTGACCTTAACAAAATATTTGCCAAAAAATGGCCAGTCACATTATCATGGAGAAAATCACATGACCTCCAGGGTGACCCCTGTTCTAAAAATTAGCATTTCAAAACACCTGTTCAGGAAATAAAACACAAAATAAAACAAATAAATAAGAAGATAAGAAAATGAAATAAGAAAACAAGAAAAGAATAGAATAATAAAATAAAATAATAAAACTTGACCTTAACAAAATATTTGCCACAAAATAGGCAGTCACATGACCTCCAGGGTGACCCCTGTTCTAAAAATTAGCATTTCAAAACACCTGTTCAGGAAATAAAACACAAAATAAAACAAATAAATAAGAAAATAAGAAAATAAAACAAGAAAACAAGAAAAGAATAGAATAATAGAATAATAAAATAAAATAATAAAACTTGACCTTAACAAAATATTTGCCACAAATTTGTCACATGATCATGGAAAAATCACATGACCTGTGACCCCTGTTCTAAAAATAACAGCGCAAAAAATAAACACAAATAAACAGAGGAGGTGTACTCCTCCAAATGACTCATTCAATCCTTTTCCCCGACATCGGCATATTCCTCCACATCAACATAAATGTACGAACCGCCGCCAACTCTCAGAAAAGCTCCCCAAGAGAGGCTCTTCCGGTCGAGCGGGAGCCCATTAGCGAGGGTGTGAGTGGGAGGAGGCAGATTTTCTGAGCTCCTCCACGAAAAAGAAAAAAAAAAATCAATGCCCGACTCTCAGCCCTCTGCAGTTGACACGGCGGCCTCGCAGACGTACGTTTTATTACCACTCTTCTCCTTATTTGCCATTTTTCGTTATCTGGCCGTACTCTTGGAAGCTGCCGAGGAGTTTAAAGGGGACTCAAAGGCTTTGTGGGATAATCAATAAGGCTGTTTGACTCTTTGCTTGGAGATGAAAGCTCTTTGCCGAGGAACACTGCATTCTTTTCTTCACTCGGAAGCTGCTAGAAAACTCTCTCTCTCCGTTTTTTATGAGCAAAAATGTTTTTTTTTTTTTGTGGCACCAAAATGGAAAATGGCCGCTGTGAGTCAAACTACAACCGAATGAGATTTCCGTTATTTTGATACAAAAGAGTAACGAGCACTGAGATGTACCGACGGGATTTTGTCAACGGAATCTTTCATTTCCACTTAATGAACGGTTCTATTATTTATGCGACGCTCATATTAAGGATAATTTTTTTCACGGAAATATTGCTGCTTTTTATCTGAACGCGTCAGTGTCATAAAAGAGATCACCGTAAATATGAGATGTTTTTAAATATTTATATCCTCATGTGTATTGTTAAAACGGTGATTTATTCAAATATTTTCCGGGCGAATATTCATTTTTCTGCATTATATTTTGTATTAAATCCAGCAAATCTTTTTGAGAACTGGCTCTCTGTTTAAAACTCATTGGCTCCTTTTCTTCGTATTATGAAGTAAATTGAGCACAGCTAATTAATGTCATCCTAAATTCTATTATTTTGTTAATAATCATTTTAATTAGCATGTCAAACATTGCCAAAGCAGAATAATTCAATAAATGCCGGATAATCTGCACCAGTGTTAATGAAATGGGATTCATACTGAGAATTGCTCGTAATGTTTTCATCAAAATGTAATATTATTATGTAATAAAATGAATATTTTAGCAGTCCCATCATGTGATCATATTACAGCTCAAATCTTTGCTCATAAGTAAAATAAAAAATGAAATAAATAAAACAAAAAAAACAGGTAAAAATTAAACAAAAAAATGAAGAAAATGAAATAAATAAAACAAAAAAACCCAGATAAAAATTAAACAAAAAAAAAAATGAAGAAAATGAAAAATGGATGGTTTTTGAGCTCAAAGTTAGTTTTGACTTACTTTAATAAGAATCTTTCCCTGCAGACTCTGAGGGCTAGGTAACATCTTGGACTCTCTAGTGAGCACATGCCCGACGTCCAGCTTGTCACCAAACACTTCCCTCAAATACTGAGCGATCTTCTTCTGCTGCTGGATGCTGCAGTGGTTCTCAATGGACAAAAGCACCGGGTACCTGCCGCATATCAACAAATGCTGAGTAAGAGAAAAGTGAGCCATGTGAAGAACCACCACCTCTTTCCTGCTTGGAGAACACGACAAGATCGTTAGCTTCATGCATAAGGAACACTTAGTCCAATTAATTGGCCACAGAGAACACAGAACAAGCTGACAATTGATCTAAATAATAGCCAAGCGGGTGAACAAACTCGACGCAATTCTATTTTTTGCTCCAACAAGCTGCTGCCAAATTGAAACTCCACTTGAGACTTAATTACACCGCTTGAATCCGTTGCCAGTGGCTTTCAAGGAAATAAATAGCTTTATAAAAAGAGCGACTGGTAGAGAAATCGTTTTGTTGAGGTGGCGTTGGACTCTCCTGTGAGGGAACTCTGATGAGCAGATGGTTCACTTAGATGTTGAGGATGGTTTGTGGACAGAATGTCATTGTTGTTTGGGGAATAATTAAATGTCATAGTCTGGCTCACTGGTTATTGACGAAGGCGTATTTGTTGATGGTCTCGATGACGGACTTGAAGGTGATCTTGGAAGTCAGCGTGTAGCCGTGCTGGACCATCGGCTCACCATCTGGACCGTCCCAACAGTCCACTGCGGAGAGAGGGTTAGGCAAAACACACCTCGTGGATCAAAAGGGCTGATATGAGATGATAGTCGGATCTGATAAAAAGGATTCTGTGACATCACTGAGCCACGAACCTTCCACGCAGCGACAGCCGGATTGGAGAACCCAGGCGTACATGTCGGTCTTGGAATGCGACAGCAACTGGTCCCCGGTTAGATACGTGTTGTGAGAGGAGGCGATGAAATAGTTGCACAGAGGCTGGTCCATGTCCTGGTTCACCTCGTTGTGAAGCGGGTTGAAAATGTCGCACGTCGGACTGCGCATGAAGCTCGTGAAACCTACAGGGAGGAAAACAAAACAAAAAAATCTAAATGACTATGTTTTTTTTTTTCTTTGATTTCAAATATTTCTTCATAATACTCCAGAGTAATTTCAGATTTATCACATTTTTAAAATTATACTACCACTTTAATATTGGATTTTGGTCATATTAATTTTGTTGTAAAAAACATTTTCTCACAATAACCCACCGACTTTGGACACGCCTGCTGTAGTGGCTCAATATTGGTCCATATATAAGGTGCACCGGATTATAAGGCGGCTTTTGAGAAAATTTGAGGTTTTTAGGTGCGCCTTATAGTGCGGAAAATACGGTACATAAAAATAATACAAAACTCACCTTCAATCCCCATGACACTGTTTTGTTTGTTCTCATCTGATATTTCAAACTTGTCAATAATTTCTGCCACGTACTCCGGAGTCACGTTTACCATCTGCAAAACAAAATGTAAGATTCATCAGCTGCTGTTTTGGTTAGCAACATGTTTCAATTGGGCTCAATTGTTGATTCTTGCTCACCTTCTGCTCAGAGCGTAACATGTTGGCCAGCTCGTCGGCCGTCAGGTGGTCCTTCCTGTCGCTGTAGGCCATCATGAGCAGGAAGAGGTCCCGTCGCATGGACATCATCCTGTAGAAAACGGCAAACTCGTCGTACGTAAGCGTACCCTGCTGATCGTCTGTGTCTGCTTCCTGAGGACGGGGGAAAAAGTCACGTCGGTCAAATGTTTTAAGGTTATGCTAGGTTAGTCAAGTAGCAGCAAGTCCAAAGTTTTACATTCAGGGACCCATTGTGGGCCCCAACCCTCAGTTTGGAAAACCCTTATTTCCAGTGTATGAAATCAATTTGATCGACATTCTACCCTTTTCACAAATGTCAACCATAGAGAACACACCTTTTCTGTGTGTATAATAACTATTTGAGTGCAAGATTTCCTTTCATATCACCACACACGCTGCCCAAGGACACCCTCAGTACGCCTCATTGCTCGTTCCAGTCCGCCACCTTCGATGACAGCTCGCCGCCGCCTCATATCACCTGGATCTCACGGGGCGGGAGATCTAATAACGGCGGCTAATCCCTCCATCACACGACAACCCTGAATGAGCTCGCCGAGAGAATTCACATGATGGCCTTCTACAAAAGACCTTCGGCGTGACATATTTACCGAGCTTTATGGGAAAAAAGGAATCTGGTTTCCGTTAAATAAAAATCATTTCGGTGAGGATCTAAATGGAAGCGTCCTCGTTCCTCTCATTACTGGGCAATAAATTATTTTGATGCCATCATTTTTTTCCAGGCAAGAAGTGAGGCTTTTAAACCGCCAAGCCAAAGTGATGTCACAAATCATTGAAGACTGTCGGGAAAAAAAAAATATCGATGACGAAAAGCGCAATGATCTGTTAGGCGTTCCGCTTGAGTTCCTAATAAAGTGAGACATTGATGGTCATTAACATTGCACTGCAGCACTGCGTGATGCTCTTCAGAAACATCACTAATGTCCCACGTGGAGCTTTGACATTAGCCTAGTGTGACTTCACCTTTAAAAATTAACACTCTTCTACAACTTTTCGCCTTTTTCCCCTCACATAAAACTTTTTATCTCACCTAAAACCATAAAATCGCTCATGCGTGTTGAACGTACCGCCACACCCAAAAGAAATGTGAACATATTGACCTAGAACTGTCAATATTTAATCTGATAATGGTCAGGTCATTTTATTAGGTACACCGGTTGTGTTTTTTCTCACACCTGGAACATTTGCTTGACTTTCCTCCTCGGGAGATTGACGTTGAGCTTGTGGAGGAGTTGGTAGATCTCGTCTATGTTCAGCAGGCCGTCACCGTTCTTATCGGCTTCCTCAAACGTCTGCTTCATCCACGTCACCTCACGCGCACGTTAAGGAGATTTGTGCAAATATATTTGAAATCTATTGCTAACCAAAACAGCAGCACCTATCGACGATCAAAAAAAGCTTGGATAAATTGACGTAAAAAGGATATTGGTCGTGGGTGCGCTGCCGTTTGGCGAGAGAGTCCTCGTCACTGATGCCGGCCATCAGGTAACGGAGGCCCGTCACCCAAGTCCGAGCTTCGTCCGAGTTGGACGTGACCAGGTCCAGTGACTCCATGTGGTTGCCATGGTAGACGGTGAAGCAGCACGCCGGGTCCAAGCTGCCCTCGGGATGCCGGTGAAAGATGTCCGACTGAACGCCCTCTGTCACTTTGTACAGAGAGTCGATGGTGACTGGCGGGAAGGAAGAGGGAAGGTAAAAAAAAAAAAATTAAGACGATTTAGCTAATCACGCTAAATAATCACTGTGTAACTGTCCCCTCCACTTGGCCTGATTATAGAAAGAAAAAAAATGAATTCAAATCCATTATTTTTTTATTGTTCGGCCATATTGGATGCACCCTATAAAGCTCCTTGATTTGATTTTGAGCCAAAATGTTTTTGTCACCATCCATTGTGGAATGATTCCCCCACCCCCGACCCCTCCCCTGGCAAATTCTCATCTCCAAAATTCCATCTTGGCTGACAGTAACAATATGGCTGCATCATTTTACATCCCACACATTTTTGGAGCGGACAGGGCACGAGTGTGTGTTTCATAACGGCGTCTAGTAGACATATTTAAGAGGCTTATCGAACGCTGACAGTGGCAAACAGTGTCATTTTTCAACATGTTTGTACACATCCATAGGCGTCTCTGTGGGTTGATGTTGAATAGAAAAAAATAATCCTCTTGGATGGAAGCAGTGAAGATCACTCGCACACACACACTCACAACTTGTCAGCCATTTAAGGTGGAATAAGAGGATGACATCACTTATTACATATATTTTAGTAATTTTCTTTTTTACATGATTTAATTTTTAATTTAATTTGTTATTTTGATTATTATTTAATTTTTATTTCATTTTCTTTTATGTATTTATTTCCTTTTTTATTTTTAAATCCCCTTTTAAATACTATACCCCGACTGTGCCATGTACGTTCGTCCGAGCGTGTGTTATGCAAACGTACTTTTGGCTTTCTCGCTCTTGCGTGATGGCTTCCAGCGGATGCAGGAGCGATGCTCATCCAGGTAAAAGAGCCTGACCAGCCCTTTGGATGCCGCCTTCAGCTTCACCATCTGTGTCCCGGACTGCATCACACTCATGCATCGCTCCACTGGAGAGAAGAAACAAACACATATGTATTTTTATCAAACTAAAATGAGAAAAAACAAATAAGAGTGATGATGTAAGACACAAAAGGAGCAGGTGTGTGTTCTTTATTTGTCTTTTAATTGGTCTCACTCCACGTGGGCAAGGTCAGAGTGTGACGCTCACACAGAGACGCTGCTGTGTGTGTGGACACAAGGCCATCTATCTCGCCACTGAGAGGAAGCCCTGAAAGCAGCTCATAGAAGCGAGACACAGAGTCATTGATGCACAGGAAGAACATCCAAGCCTCGCCGGGTAGGAGGAAGCAAAACGTCTCAGCTTCATTCAATACATTGGAAGGAGCGAATGTTTTTTTAGGTACACCTGTGCATCCAACGGATAATTCTGTTTGAGGCAGTTCGGCTAAACCGACTGTTGCTAACCAAAACAGTAGCACCTATAGCGGCATCGCCGAAAGATACAGTACAGTATATGCGTTCGGTATGTACTCGTTTGTAATTGCATATGAACACCACAAGATGGCAGCAAATCATTTAAAAAAAGATGATGATAAAGAGTCGTCTATGTACACAGTTCAGAACGCGTGTTACGTAAACAAACGCGTTCAATAGTACTTTTTAAAAAAATTAAAAAACTCCAAAAGGTGTATTGAAGGACCACCAATGAAACAGACGCTAACGACAAAACACCATCTATGAAATTAAAACAACAAGATTCCAATGGTTGGCGCCAAGTTAATACTCTTATCGCCTTGGCCTGAGCACAAAAACAGAGGATAGGTTCCAAAAGAATAAATTAAAAAATAAACAGAATGGTGCAGTGGGAAGACTGACAAGAGTATGGTGATACTTCAAGAGCCATAGTCTGTATTATGTAACTGGGGTGTTTCTTTGGATAAAAATGTCTGAGGTACTTTATGTGGACCATGTGGAAACAACCACTTTGGTAGAAAAGTCCTCAAAGAGATAAGATCACCCATTTATGATTTATAAGAAAGCAAACTTCACAAATGAGTCAAATATTTGCAGCATTAGCGTGGCTATCTTCAGCTAAAACAATATTGGGTGGCTAATGGTTAGAAGCCTTTAGGAAAATAATCGGATGATGAAGACACAGACACACAAAACGAATTAATCAGAGACAAGGAAATAGGCGGAGTGTGCGTTATTTATCTCGTTCAATCTTCTCAAGCCCGCGGCTTCATTAACAGATGGCTCCTAACCGCGGTCAAAGTGAAAATGTCGTGTTATTGATCTACAATCTAAAGTCTCCGGATCTAGACGACGTATTCTTCTGGGTGTCGTATCTCGGTTGGTTTCAGGCTCTAAACCGCACGAGTTCAATTATGTAACATCGGTGGGGGTGAAATTTCCTCTGTGTTTAAATATTTTTGGGGGAGGATGAAAGAGAATGTACGCATTGATTTATCCCATCGAGAACAAGGCGGACATGTGCAGACAGTTTGCCATCTTGATGTCTTACGTCGACATCGGTAGTATTAGACGACTTTTACCGACCCTGGGAGTAAATAACACATGAAAGCTTTGAAGCGGCAAATTCAAACATATTTTAATAAGAGAGCCGATTGCATTGATGTGATCGAACAAAGCTTGTCCTCTCTCTGATCCACACAAAGAAGATCACATTAGCCGTGTCACATTAGCACACACAATTAGCATCAGTTGGGCTCACAAGAAAATCTTTTGGATGCTCACTAAAGTGAAATCTCACCAGATTTTTTTTCATAACGTGAACTAATACCTCCATCAACCAATGTAGACCTGGGGTCAAAGTTCAGCCTTTCCAACTTTCCAACTTGAAGTTTCGCTACCTTGTTTTTAATCCATCCACTTTGACTGACGGACAAATAGCTTAAAATATGTCCATGACAGATGGCAGACGTCAAATCAGCTAGCACAACTAATGAGCGTCCGTCTTTTCACCTCACACAGGATCAAAGATGGCGGGAAGCGAGAGGCGCGCCGTCGTCGTGGGGATTCTGCCAATGCATAAACATGAGCTTCTGTTTCTTCCTTTACTGTTTTAAATAGTAGCGGCAGCAGCATGCCGAACACATTATCAATATGCAACATGTTTGTCAGCAAACATACACACTGTTAAATCCGAGTGGAGCGAAGTATACAGCAAATAAAATATCAAGTGAGCGGCCGGATGTTAGATACATGGACGGTGTGATGCAATCAAATGCAAAAGACTTGAATTATAATATTGCAACGTTTGCGATTGTTTCAAAAAAATCCCTGACAGCTCAGAAATCTGGAGCTACTTTTAGCTTTAGCATCTCGACCCAATTTTTCTGCCATTTGTCACAAAAAAATTGCCATTTATTTTTGAGTAAATCTTGTTGAATTTTAAATAAATAAATAAATAAATAAATAAATAAATAAATAAAAATAAATTACAAAATCTTATTAGTCTTCTATTTTTATTGTATTTATTGTATATATTTTATTTATTCTATTTTTTGTCTGAATTTATATATTCATATTTATATGAATAATATATGATGTATTTTGAATATATATGAATTTTCTTACTCATTTTTTTTTATTATACATCAGAATATTACAATATTTTTAACTGTTCGATGTATAGCTCAGTGAGGGAAGCAAAATATTAGAAACAGCACAGTAAAATGAACAGAATAATCCGGATTCGACCCACGACTGTACACAATTACAGAAAGAACAAAACGAGATTTTACCATGCTCACCTATGAGCGTTAATCTGCATTTTGGGGGTGCAGCCAGGTTGCCTCCAACATTCTCGACATTACGCGCCAGCAAAGTCGCAACGGTTAACACCGCCGATTTCTCCACAGAGCCGGCAATTAAAGAAGCTGCTCCTTTGTATGCGCTGGGACCAAAGAGTGAAAAATAGATTTCCTCCATTTTGTTCCCCAAAGTTTACAACCCCAAAAAAAGTTGTCCAAAAAGTAATACCAGCAGTCAGTTGCGCCGCCTGTGGCTTGATGGACACTTCACACGAGCATCCTTGCCGCAACGCACAAACAGAGGCTGAGGAGCTCCCGCTGCTTTCCCCTCATCCTCTGATGTGTGTCAGCACCTTCATCTCCCGGAACACACACACACACACACACGCCTTCCTCTTGGTCATCCACTCTCCATCCTCCCACCTCCTTGACTGAAGCTCAGGTTGTGCCAGTTAAAGTTCTATTGTTGAGCAGATGAAGATAAAGCTGAAGCAAATACACACATGGACTCGTCTACTGCACTTAGAAGGTCAACCGGAGCAATAATAACCCGCCGTGTGACATAACAGTCATGATAATGTACCGGGATAATCATGTGGGATATGTGAGGTCACCCATCTGTCCGTTACACACGCAAATGATTTCTGTCAGGATAAACACGGGGAAACACTGAGGGTTGGCCTTCTGCATTGGTGTTTCAGACGGTATAAGAGCAAAAAAAAAAAAAAGTCCCCGGTGTTTCAAAATTGCATTTGATAAAAAGTACTCAACAAACATATCGGACGTCTTAACTCGTTCATAGCCAGCTTTGTTAAAATGAATATTTGACGTGTATAGTCAAGATCTAGTTGTTGATATTCAGTGATGGAATCCCCAATATATCAGGATAAAGCTGATGACTCGTTTTTTTTCTATTTTCGTACTGATTTGATAATTCTGCGTCATTATGAGTTAATATTAGAGCGGGAATCCAAATGTAGCTCTCTATTTTTTAATCTGGTCTCTGGAGTGTTTTAATTCTTCCCTCACACGTTCAAAATGTTGCTGCTCACTTTTTAAATGGAACTGGAAGACTTTTTTTTTAACAGCAGCACACGACTTAGCTTCACGTTGACTGGTTTTCAACCATGGACAGCTCCCTGATTTTTTTTTGAAAAACAATTTTTTTAAGTTGGTTAGACTGCTCAAATCAAAAATTCAGTCTTTGGTGCTATTCATTGCTGAGTATTAAATGCAGATGTACTTTTATTTAAACATAAGCTGATATTTTTTATTTTGTCAGTCTTGTTTTAGTCATCATTTGCGACATGAAAGGTTGCGAAATATTGAGAAATGACACACACACACTTCTGCTAATTAGGAAGCGCTCAAGTCGTGAGTTGCTAGGATTCCCTTGGGGAGTCCGCAAAATAAAAAAAATAAAAACACGTGACTATTGCAGCATGATAATATGTGTATACCGACTGTGCTGCAGCATTGGTGGGGGGGCTCC
This sequence comes from Syngnathus scovelli, assembly GCF_024217435.2. Classification (NCBI taxonomy): domain Eukaryota; kingdom Metazoa; phylum Chordata; class Actinopteri; order Syngnathiformes; family Syngnathidae; genus Syngnathus; species Syngnathus scovelli. The sequence continues at coordinate 2,293,384 of NC_090853.1, forward strand.
AATGAGTGAAGGAGTTCTGACATCAAAGTGAGAGAACTGAAGTCTTCATTATGGCGTGTGTACTTGTGCGTGCATGTGTGTGTGTGTCAGCACATACTGATGCTGACTTCCCCTGTGAGCTTTTGCTCTTTCTTCCTCGCCAAGACGGTGAGGCTGTGTGAGCACATTGAGATATAGTATCTTTGGCAGCGCAGCCGCTCTGTCAAGCAAACTGACTGATCTTCAGGAGCACGAGAAGAGGCGCGGAAGGGAGACTGAGATGTGTTAATAAGCAGGGCCGAGTTTCCGGGTGGGTTATTATGAAGTGAGGGGGGATGTCGAAGCACAAGTGGTCCCATTCAAACAGGTGGATCGTGCATTGGATTTTAATTGTGATGAGTTTCCTCATGGAAATGCTTCGTTAAAAGTAATGGTGTATGATTCATTCCATTATTTTAAAAGCAATCCCTTCTGGCCAAACCTGAGAGCTGCCACGGTATGGAAAAAAAAAATAGTCGGATGGATTATTAAATGCCAGCTGTTGGTTGGTGTTTGCATTATTCAACACACGGAAGCAGAACAGAAAGAAATTCACTCAAAAAGAGGAGACGAGAGGCGAGGAGATGAGAAAGAGAGGATGCGCGCGATCCCCTGGTGTCTTTTCGCTGTTTTCTCTGGCCCGGGGCAACGCAGAGCTAGACGAGAGAGAGCGGCAACGTGCTGAGATTCATCATCATCATCATCAGAATGGAGGAGGAGACATATTTTACAAGCATATTTTACACGGGAAAGCCATTTCTGGCGCGTGGGGGGGATGATAAGACTTTCTACTCCCATCCTTGGAATAACAACAGAATGAAAGAGAGACCACGCCAAAAAAGATCAGCCTCTATATTATTGTCCTAAATGATGAAATGAGTCACGTGACACCCCCTCCTCCCCTTCTAAAAATGCAGCAATGAGTCTCGAACATCATTTACTGCTCCCTGTGGGCGGACAATTTGAGGCTTTCCTGCCCCCTAGTGACACGCACGCACCAAAGGGACGTTTTTTTGCCATTTATTTTACGATCATTAGTTGACGTCGCATTGTTGCATGTTATGTAATTCAAACTCGCAGCAACAGTCAAAACAGCGCAAGGCTTCCATCGCTATGCGTGCGCAATGGAGACTTTACGCACATCTGGAACGACATGACTCACTTGAATCTTATGAATCAGAATCACAAGACTGTTGACTTACCCCTTTCCAAACTGAGATTCCTGCAAACTTCAAGTTCTGCCATTGAGTTGTCTCACAAGATCCCTCCATGCGCTTTAAGGTCCATTATTGTCGCGCATTGTATTAACTGGTTATTTAAAAAATAAAAAATAAAACACGCGACTAGTCCCGCATGTCTGGTAGCGGTTCAAATTATGATTTGGTCATTTTTTCTATGTCATAATAAAATAATAAACAATAAGGAAACCGAGCTTCTGGACACCTGGCTCCTGTGTGCGGTGTGGGCTGACATCCACAGACAGCGCGCGCGCGCACATCCCCTCCTCAGCGCGTGTAAGCCGATTTCTCACACGCTCCACGGACCCACGAGTGCGTGAGTGCGTGTGTGAGAACGTGTGTGCCTGCGCGTGCGTGTTAAAAAGGACGATAGAAGATGCGCAAGAATACACACTTGGATGTCTCCCATCATTCAGGTTGGGATCGCATCGGGGGTCCATTGGGGCGGGGGAGTGAGTGAGTGAGTGAGTGAGTGAGTGAGTGAGTGAGTGAGTGAGTGAGTGAGTGAGTGAGTGAGTGAGTGAGTGAGTGAGTGAGTGAGTGAGTGAGTGAGTGAGTGAGTGAGTGAGTGAGTGAGTGAGTGAGTGAGTCTATACTATTTTGATTTTTTTTTTTTTTTACAATAAAAAATAAACACCAATGCACCAAAACAGTGACCCATTTTTTTGTGATGTTGTGTCTTCCCCCTGCATGTCTCCCCCCTGCCTTTATTTGGCGATTTGGAAGTGCGCGTTCGTGCGCGCGCGTGCGTGAGTGCGCGCGCGTATCCCGGAGACATTACCCTGATGAAAGTGTTCCTATTTGGGAATCCTCTACATTAGTCTCGGTCACGGCATAGTTCACATTAAAGCCATTTAATTTAGGATTGGAGGCAGGGGAACAATTATAAAGTCACATAGACACACACACACATATTAATGTGGTGCAGACACAGAGTTGTGTTTAAACACAAAAAGTCAGCCGCAGAGGTCGTCGGTAAATCGATTAGTGCAGTCTGGAAGAAAAAAAAAGCCATCTGAACGTGACCGCTCACTTCTGTGTGTGCGCGTGCGTTTGGTGTATGCGTGTGCACGTGCGTGTACATGCTACCGACACCGACACTGCAGACTTTCTCACAATCATTGCCTTGCCTTTCATTTTCTTTATCGGCAGATTTATTATTTAAAAAATACCTGCATGATCGTTTATTTATAAGCTGCATTTTCCACATTCCACGCTAAACCATCAACACAAACTACTTGATTAGCATCGAGTTGTTTTGTATGCAGCAAAATGTCAGATATTTGCAAAAGATTTGTGAGCAACACTCACAATTCAGACTAAATAGCTTCAAATGATGCTGATTTATTGTTGTGTGTGACCTGCCATCAAGCAGACGTAAACACGCAAAAAATAGAGAGACGGCGCCCTCTACTGTTCGTTTTGTGATGTGCACCATGTAATCGAAGAAGATTTTATTGAAAAGTCAGGTGGTTTTTGGCACATTTAAATGGACATTCATACTCACCCACCATGTTAATTATTTTTTTAATTACTTTGTGAATATGTTTCTGAACACCTTATATGTAAATAGTACTGTATTGTATCAGTGGGATTTAAATAAGGCACCTGGGGATTTAAATAAGGTATCTGGGGATTTAAATAAGGCACCTAGGACAACTACGGGGGTCCTCTGTACCCGGAAGTTAGTAGACTGCGCGGGAGTTTCGCCGGGTCTGACTGCCTCTGTTGTGCTATGTGTTACAGGTGAGTAACAATGTTGAAATGATGATGATCAGAACTCGCAATACTGCTGGTACTCGGAGTTAATTATTATTTGATAATATGATACATACGGTTATTGTTGTACAATGTATAATTTTGCGTATAACATGGACAGTGTGTGACGTTTGTACCCGGAAGTTAGTAGACTGAGCGGGTCTGACTGTTTTAGATATGAGTGACAGATTTGGGCCTGGTACACACTAAAATGAGTGACGCTCCATTAAAAACCTAATCCCAGACACATCAAAATAATAGGAACAATAATAATAATTCAACATAATTTCTAACAGAGGTTTTTACCTTGCGAGACGCTGTTATTGGTCAGAAAATGGCGGCGGTACTGCGGCTCCCCTTTTCTGTTCACCACCCAGGCGCTCATGATGACACGTGAAACCACCTCAAGAAAAGGACAATCAAGTAGAAGATGTTAGTTACAAATGGTCTGGCAGTGAAAACATAATATGCAGATATAATAAATGACTGACAGGGACAGCTAAAAGGCCATCGGGGGTCTACATGTCTTGATTGACGCTGATTTTCCACATGCCACTCTTAACATATGTTCTCGTTTATGTCAACTCTCATGTTGCTCCTCTTTTTCCATCACTGTAGACGCTTCTGATCACCTTTCATTCGCCACCTGTCGCCTGTCTGTCCCGCTGTGATGTACGACTTCCCCCGTTCACACACTGAGCACAAACACACTGGAGATCTAAAAGGCCGAAGAGTCTGCGAGTGAGTTATTAGCGTCTGGAGTCTCCTGAACCGAGAGGAAGTCTGCTCAAAGAGGGCAAAGGTCAAGTGCTTTCCTTTGACTGTCCACTAAGCGCAACGTGTGTGTGTGCGTGTGTGTGTGTCACAAATGTAATTATTTAATGTTTTTTATTATACAGTCGACCGCCACCATTCATTCGTGCAACATGGAGAAAATCTCAACTAAAAATATATATATATATAATATGATATATATAAATGGAGCAAAAAATAAAAAATAAGTCACAAAATTCTTCAAAAAATGCTGATAAACGTTAAATATACAGTACATTTTCTAAGAAAGCCTCTCACATTTCAAAATTATGCATGTTAGGTTCATTAACGTCTAAATTTGTCTATGAATGAGAGTGTGGTTGTTTTCATGTGCGCTGTGATTGGTAGGGAAAAACTACAAGATATAATAAATTCACGTAGATCAAAAATATGTTAAACACACTTTAGGATTAACTCATAGTGGATGTTTGACCTCATTAAAAGTGCTTGTTTACAATTGATCACTGTCTTTTGAAGTCACCATTGTCTTGTAAATACACGCTGATGGGAATTCAAAGGTTGCATGTCACATCCACAAAAGCCCAAATGGCCCATTACGGTCATGCATTGAAACAATGACCTAATAAATGCAGACACAAAAGAAGCGGCATCTGTCCCTCCCATTCTAACACATGTCACAAAGCCAGCACACTTCATTTTATGCCACCAGCTGTTATTTGCAAATTAAGCAAATGTCAGCCATTTTTCATTCATTCGGAGTATCCTATTGTAAAGCTGTCAAGGGCAAGATAGAATGAAAAGGGCCAAGCCAGGTTTGCTTCCCGGAGCTCTTTGACCTGATAAGGGGACAGAGCAAACCTGGAAGAAGCGGCGAGGTTACGGAGGGGTCAGAGTCACATTACAGAGCGTCCAGATAGCCATCTCAGAAGCTTAGCAGCCACAAAGTGACATAAATTTAAGTACAAGGAAGTGCAGAGGGGAATAAAGTCAATTATAAATAGCCGGGTCCAAAGTTCTCCATTTGGAGCCGTTAAAACAAAGCGACAAAGGTGCTGCTTTAAATTAGAGTTGAAGCAAACTTGGAGTTCAAATCATGTGTGACATCATGTAAATCTCATCAGACTTCAGTTTAGCATCTCAATCGTTACCTTGGACTGTATGCACTGACAATTAAAATAAATTAATCAAGTTTTAATTCAATCAGTTGTTTTGTAATGAGAACAGCCCAAGAAATGAGGGTGTGCACACTTATGCAATCACGTTAACTCACTTGTCATGTTTTATTTTCTCCCTGGAAATAAATACGGTCATTCGGTCCCAACATGGGTTGCGGAGCCTGAGTTATTCATGAGAGTCGAGAGCGCCCACATGCAGCGGCTCGCGTTACGCCTCCTACAACTCTAAACCAGCAAACTGATATACTGCTCACAATAGTTCGCTCACATCACAACAAGGGAGTCAATTTACGGCCGAAACATTCCATCGCACACACACGCACACACACACATGCATGCATAAGGTCTCGGGTGGAGAATACAAAATATGACTAAAATAAAAAATATTATTAACACAAATAAATCTTTTAGTCATATTATTTCATTATATTTTGTAGGGTTCAAATATTTTGAAAAATAAACTGGTCAATAATAATAATAATCAAATATGCAAGTAAATTTTTCAAGTTTATTTTTTGGTTAGCAACAGGTGGAATTTATTCCTGAAACACCAAAGCTATAAATTATAATGTATATAAAACACATATTTCAAGATTTTAAAATGTCAAACTTAGAAACAAAAACATTTCAATATATCTGAAAAAATTGTGCTTGGAAAAAAAAATCTGTCAAAAATATGTTTAGGTTGACTGTGACGTCTGTGAATAAAATTTTATGTTAACCAGCGTAATTTTTCTCCTCACTATTACGATTTCAAACTTGGCCCACGGGCCACAGGTTGTGCACCCCTACTTGCCAGTGCACGTGGCTGGATAACGACACTGACTCACTTTTTTCAAAAATGATGTCGGAATGATTTTTACTTTAAATCTCTGCCTGTTTCCTGTCACTTTCATTCTCCCTCATTCATCCAACTACAGAGAGTCCGCTCCAATCAAACTCCCCAAGGACTCAGTCGGGTCTCTGTGGCTGGGAGAGTGCCCCCGCGTCTTCTCTCTGGGATGGCTACCGGCTGAGTGTAATAAAGGCCTTTGTTAAGCTGCCCTGCAGCAGAAAATCTTTGCTGTTGAGGCACAATGGCCAAAGACAAGCCACATGTGATCTCAACAGTCAACCGTTAATTTGTGGAGAAAAAAAAAATACAAAACAATTGCATCGTTTAGGCCTACTGAAAGAATCACAACAATGTATCAAATTCATTTTTCTCTCCGATTCACTCAATTATGATACAAAATAGGCACACTGGCCTTCAAACTAATTACGTGTAGATATTATTCAAATCCAAAATGTCCACTCATAAAGTAAATGTCATGCATTCTTTATCTTACTTGTTCCAGCTCTTGACAGCTTCCCTCACAAAGTCCTGACACCCTTAGCAGAGCACTCCATCCTCAGGTTATCCATCCATGGTGAGTAGATCACAACTGTCAAAAAAAAAATCTGTGGATGGTGTTTTGCCGTCACATGTGAAGCTTATTCCAACAGACTTTACTGGTGTGTGTGGGCAAGGTAGCAGCCACCACCACAACCTCAAGCATGGTGCCTTATTCAAACACTGCTCCTCCTGGAGTGGGAACACTCGTGACTCGGAAAACATGGAGCGGAGAAAGCGGAGTGGACTGATAGACAACACGGATAGAGAAGAAAAAATCACAGTAACTATTTTTTAAGATAATTGTGTTTATTCGTTCATCCTGTAGGTGTAACATTCACGTGTCCCAATACTTTTGTCCACACGTTTCCAACCTCTTTTTGGTCTCTCATTTTTGGATCTGGACCGCGGTTTCCCTCCCACCGCTTTCGGAGTGACAGTTCAAAGTCTGGCAGCCCACAGATGCACCTTACAATTTTAAACCCATCCAGCCAATGGGCGAGCCTCTCCGGCCTTTAACAGTCACTCGCGACATTTGCACAACAAAGGAAGGTCCCGGTTGATTCATCAACGCCCCCCCCACACTCCCTCTTTCCTTGCTACTCACACCCCCTTCTGCCCCCTCTCCCTTATCCCGGTGACTCCTCCTCTCTGGTCTTTTGTGCTTGGCTACCCAAAAATCCCCCCCCCCCCCCACCCCTCGTGACCCTCCTCCTCCTCTAATCTCCTTGTGTGCCCATTGGGATTGAGTGCTTGGGTGCACCCTCACGGGACACTCACTGCGGTCTCATTTGCAGAAGCGCCTCTGCGTGGTGTCATTTTGTAAACACATTTAGAAAATTTGCTCTGCTTGTTAGCGATCACTCTCATTAAGCAAAACACATCAGTTTGTGGCCATCATTTCCTTCTCGTGTTTCAGCGCTAATGCATCTATTAGGATTCCCCCGCCCCCCACTTTTTTTTTTTCTTCTCCCCACAGACACACACAAAGTTCCCATGGGGTTCGAGCAAGGCCAATATTGCCCTGAGTCGGCTTTGTGTTTCACATTTAGTGGCTCTATAGCAACAGTGATCTCATAGGAGGGGCAAGTGGACCATGTAGTATCCAGAGACACACAAACATTAGGCACAAAAAGTTAAGGATACAATGGCGCCTTGAGATACAAGCGTGTAAGTTGTTACGAGATACAAGCAACAATTTGCAGCAAATAATACGAGAAAATGTTCTCGGAAAAATCAAAATGTTCAACGAATCAGGTCCTCCCAAAGATTCTCCGTATCAGTTTGAATACAGCGTTGACGGCCCTCTCCCATCGGCTCTCCTCCTTCCAAAACCCCAGACGTTTCTTCTCAGCTTTGACCTCTGCCCTGTGCAGACGCTTGTGCAGACGCCAGAATATGCGAGTGTCCGGGGAAAGCCCGTTGATAGGAGCCCTGCGGGCCAGACCCAGTCTCAGGGCCTCTTCGTTCATGGAGCGAGCCCATGACGCCCTCTGCTGGACAACAAGGGTAGGACAATGAGCTCAAACATTGGGTTATTTAATGGAGGGGGGTCTTCTTCACCTTACTGTGTGCCACAAAACAGTGCAACGTGTCTTCCTGTCGACTGATCAGCTTCAACCACACTGTCTGAGAGGGACGGACGTTCCTCTGCAGCCATAACCTGCCGTCGGCGGTCAGATCCACACCGGCGAGGTTCACCAGCAAGGTTGACGTGGACACACCTGACCAGATAAGATGAACGCATTGAAGCGCATGAACTGGACACTTACCACGGTAACGCTCGCCATGATTTGATAATCGACCTGCTGAAAAGGCACAACAAATGTCAAAGTGACATTAGAAGAGGAAGCTGGTGTTCCTACATTAAGCAATCTTGATGATTTGCTTTTACCGGTGTTTGTGACCCGTTATATTGACGGAGGGGGTTGTCATGTCATGCGCGTGACCTTTGTGTTTTGTAAGTAGAGGTGACAGCAACGGCAGGTAGATGGGTACGTGCTCCACTTGGAGGCTTTGCTCCTTGACGGAATGAACTCTCCCGCGGAGGCTGATGTTGTTCTCCACAAAACGAGCGGGGATCTCAGATACTGCTTGGAATTTGGTGATCTAGACCATTAGAGCACATATGGTCTGGACTCCAAAAGACTTGGAGTGTTTCCCTGCGTGAGAAGCTGATGTGTTTTTGAACTCTTACCAATTTGATGCTCCTTGCTATTAGAATCACCCCGGTAAGAGCGAGCCCACCACTTAAGCTCTGTGTGTGAGACAAGAGATGAGATGTCATCAAAAACAGTATGAAGAAAGTTGCGTTAAAGGGAAGGAAGGAATGGAGGTTACAATCTAAAAAACGAAATATTGTTAAATTAATTGTTTGTATTTGGATCTTTTTACACTGCACGAGTGTGTCTAATGTTGTGACCGGCTTGTCCTCACACCAATGGACCAATCAGATTGTACGACTTCCGCGTTCAGGAGGCTCCTACCCGCACAAGTGTGAGATTATCATCTGCAAATTGAGAGATAGTAGCCACGATGTTGTGTGACGCTGTGTTTTGCCGCTGTGCTTGTGGCCCGCGTCTTTCCTTGTCTTCAGTTTGTGTTTCTCTGCAGGATTCCGGCATGTTGTTGACATGTTGGTTGTGTTGCCAGAAGTCCCGCCCCCTTCTCTTCTTCGACCTACCAGGAGAGACGTCGCCGCCTACGTCAGTCTCCGCCTTGTGGACTCATTTGCAATGACACGCTGACGTCCAAGTCCACTGAAAGGCGTCATTTGACACATAAAGTAGGATTTTACTTATGTATTTATTACATACATACACCATTCCAAATTTGTACCTCAGATTGAAATAAATTGGAATCTTAGAGAGCCCCCTTTTTTTTATCTAAAGTTTTTCTATATCACATAAAATTGAAATATGTGTAAAATAGATAGACTAAAATGCTTCCCTGTTTCCATGAAATTATTGTTTGCAAAGTATAATATGACAAAATAAAATAAAGGGGCCATATTTATTTCTGTCATATATACATTTGCAAAATGTGGCCATTCAGAAAATGTACATAATATAACACCCACATATTTTTTATTTAAATTGAATTAGTCAAAGTATGTTCAATCATAGCCATTTTTGACAATTCCATGACATTGTAAAGATATTCTAATATGGGCCTAGAATATACAAATCATATATATCCATTGGCAACTCTGCACATTGCAATTGCATTTTTAAAAGTTTAGAATGAGCTAAATTGTTTGACTTTGGAATGACAATAATAGGGAACATTTTTTATTTACTGTCTCATTTTGAATGAATGTTGGGGTGGTGAATGTAGAATCCTAGAAGTGAGAACTTCAAGGATCCTAGTAGTCCTGATTTTCTTTGCTTAGTTGAAGTTGGAATGGTTAGAAGAGGTGTCGAAATGTGTCAGGACATGAGTAGCCCGTGCAAATGACTGATTAAGTTTTTATTATGTCAACTAACATCAATCCAATGAAAACGTGTTGCAGTGAGCAACGTGTCGGCCCGAGAGACATCATTGAGGGGGTGAGCTCCAGTGACAGTAGTATGACAGATGCAAGTGGAGCTTTTCATCTTGTAAACTGTGAAGTCATGGAGCTACTAGAAGCCGGATGACGCCCCCATTAGCGGCAAATGGCCAATCAGAGCCGAGAGGCAGACTTGTCCTCCTGGCCGCCATTAAAGAATTCAATCCATGAGTTGAAATAATGGAAATCTGCTGGAGCCATAAAGCACAGGCAGGGGGGCGCGCAAGCCGATGAGTAGCCTCGCCGTTTCGCCCTTTCCTTCCTTTCTCGGGGGTTGTTTTCGGAGATCGCACGGGGGAGCATCATGGTGCTTGTTAGCGAAACGGGGGGGCGGCGGAGCTAATTGTTTTATGGAGGCTAGCGTTGTTGGACCTCTGGCATGTTAGCTCGTCTGCTAGCAGGCTAGTAGAGACCAGGGGGAGGGGAGAGACAGACACACAGACAAGACAGACAGACACACAGAGTTCCTTTGCCTTGAAATTGTTTCAGATCGGCTAGCAGCCAATAGCGCTAGCGCATTCGGGGCTGAAGTTTTTCCTCTTTTACTTTCGGAGCTCCCCCGTATTTTTTGTGCACCGCGAATATCACTTAGTCAGCGGTAGTCAATCCGGTCATGTTAACTCGTGCTATTTTGATATTTACGGTAATGTAGCCTCACCGCCGCCAATACGCTCGCTCACTGAAAAGCCCACCGGACAATACATTTCAAATCGGATTGATGAATCGTTTAGCTAGATGCTTGTCTTTCCGCTCGATGCGATCCATAACGTTGGCTTAGCTTTCGGGCTAGCGGCGGCTAGCGCCGGCTGGAAGTTGCCTGGCTGACTAGCGGCGGCTGGTCGTAGAAGCAGCAACCCCCCCTCACCACCCCCCGAGCGAGCAGTTCTTGTGTGAGACCATGGACTTAAAGGTTCCGAAGACGCAGTGACAAGGATGACTTCGTGCTTTGTACCAAACGGGGCCAGTTTGGAGGACTGCCACTCCAACCTCTTCTGCCTGGTAAGGCTGTGTGTTGTGTTGTGAGTGTATATGAATGTGTATGTGTAAGCTAGCCTAGCTCTGCGCCCGCTGAGGCCACGGAAAGCCATTTTGGCTAATCAGGCTGCCGAGCTTTGTAACGTCACTTGCAGACTGGCGTGAAGGCATCGGGGCCTGCAAGTTGCAAATCGTGATCTCGGCCAACTTCCATAATAGGAGCAGCACACATACTGCGGGGCCAAGCGGTGCCCAATTGCCTTATGAATAGGGCTCGTATGCCGCCAAGGGTGCGCACAATACGCTGACATTAGCATTAATTACGAGCAAGTCTTACTACAAACACTGAAGTCGTGTTAGACGAGCCCGTCAGCTGTTCAATGTTTTACTAACTAATCTGTTTCCACTGATATGCGCATGTGGGCTGGCAACTTTTTATGATCATTATGATCGTGTGTGGCATGTTTTTTTTTTAACATATTCGCAGCGGCTCTTTAGGATTATATGCTTTTTGACTGTTATTTTACTTCGATAAGTTTTAGAGCACATTTGCACTCTTCTGTGTGCAGTTTGCATGTTCTCCCTGTGGTTCTCGGGCTTCTTCCCACATGCCCAAAACATGCATGTCAGCGAGGAATGTATAGTTTAGAAAGTAACTGCTATTAGGGAGGAGCATGCACACTTTCAAATGATCATCAGTCGCGGTGTTACATAACTGAGACTTGATGTTTTTATCAACGGCCTTAAAATTGCGCTTTATATTCTTCTAATTTAGCAAATTACTTTAATAATAATGACATTATGTTATCAATTAATTAAAATTATTAATGATGACACTGACCGCATTTTTTTTTTTTAACCACTATCAATTTGTACCTGCACTTATATTTTCAAACGATCACGTTCCTAGAAAATCACAATGCGCCATCACCGGTGAGCAGGGTCGCAGTAGAGTAAAGCCAAAACTCCACACATCAATCATGACAATATAAATGATCTATGGGTTATATTGTATGGTCAACAGATGATAACTTTTCACATGATATATATATACAATCAAACACTAGGCCACATAGACTAGGAAAGAGTCCCACTAATGAAGAAAAAAAAAAACTTTCAACAGATTGGTGGCCAGCTTTATGCTTTGTCCACGTGTTTTGCAATAGTGATAGAGTTCAGGGACAATAGACACGGAAAGGTTGCAGCTAGGATAAGAAATTATATTTTGTCTCGCCAACCTTTTCATCAACGCTCTCCCTTCTTTTCTAGGCTGATTTGACCGGGATAAAATGGCGACGCTTTGTGTGGGAAGGCCCCACGTCGTCGCCCATCCTCTTCCCCGTGACCGAGGAGGACCCCATCTTGTGCAGCTTCAGCCGGTGCATGGCGGCCGACGTGCTGAGCGTGTGGCGGCGGCATCACACGCCCGGTCGCCGGGAACTCTGGCTCTTCTGGTGGGGCGACGACCCCAGCTTCGCCGAGCTCATCCATAACGAACTCTTGAGTGAGTCTGATTCCGCGTCGCGTCGGGCATACTCGGTCAAATATAACCGCTCTTAGCGCTCGAGTGACAACACAGGTGTAATAAAGGCACTTCCACGGGAACGTTCTACTTAGTTTTATCATTTCAAAGCAATCCTTTTTTTTCCCGTTTTTGCATTATACAACATCTGAGTCAGTCGTCCAAAGCTGTGTGGAATCTGCTGGCTCTGTGCCACGGAAGATTCAGGCCGGTATGTAGCAGCTTTCCTCCAAAAAACGCTTGTGGAATTTGATTCTCAGCGAGCCATTCAAGATGATCGCTTCCGGGGTTTTATAACTCATTTCTTCGTTGGGTCAGCGCAGATCACGAGCCTATCTTTCTACAATTGAGGCAAAAACAAGCAGATTTGGATTGTTTACTTTCAGGCCATGGTATTAGGTACACCTGGGGAATTTCAACAGGCGTTCCCCCCAAACACTTGCAGCTGAAGACACAAAGTGGGAATCTGCAAATACCAGACACCACCCCTAGAATATGTCACATGACCTCCTTACAGCACCATAAATGTTAGGTTGACGTCGTTCAAAAGTTTCAATTTCACTCACGCCCTCCATATTGCCGAAACCTGACTGACAACTTTTATCGTACTTAAACACACAATCTGAGGATGCCCGTTGGGATTTGTTCATGCATATTTCCATTTTTTTTCTTTCTTTCCCTAATTTCTCCACCTCTCTCCAGGCGAGGAGGACGGCGAGTGGGAAAGCGGCCTGTCCTACGAGTGTCGCACGCTCCTGTTCAAAGCCATTCACAACCTGCTGGAGCGCTGCCTCATGAACCGCGGCTTTGTACGCATCGGCAAGTGGTTTGTGAAGCCTTATCAGAAGGACGAGAAAGTCATCAATAAAAGGTAGGAAGGAACCCCGCAGCTGCACCTGGTCAGAAGCTTGTCATTGTGCTAATGCTGATAGATGGAGGTGTGTGTTTTTTTTTTTTTAAACATATAGCTGTTTTCTGTCTCTCCCATTAAATGCGGCATGCAGCTTAAACATGCCTCGGGGCAAATTCTTTGCAGTGCAACCAAAGCAGAAAAACCGCTACCGAAAAAATACAGTAGTAAAATCGCACACTTGGTTTCTGAGCGATGGAACATTCGTCTTGTGTGCTGCTGTTTCCAAAGAAAAGCTGTTTTGGTGCAAGACCTGAGCTAGTTTGTTTCGAACAGATCCATGGTACTGCTAGTTTGGATTTTGAAATGTCTTTTGTGATGTCAGTCCTGGAACTTTTGTGACACACGTATGTCCAGTAAATATACCGCAGTAGGGACAGATGTTCTCATTCATACTACAATTCGGGGGCTTCCCACGCCACGATGTCCTTCGCTCGTTCCCAGCGGGGGGATTGTCTGAAAAAGGGGCCTTCGCAGATGTTGATGTCGAAGTGTCCCACTCAAAGATTGACGTTGCATTTTCGTCAGTGTGTCATATGAAGTCCATTTAAAATCACATTTGTCTGGGCGTGTGACCTCCTCCATGCAAGTTAACGCGCCTTCTGGAGAGCAGCCCGCCAGTTCACTTAGCAAAGCTCCTTGTCCTGTCTCTCAATATGTTTCTGTGCACGGCGCCAAAACATGTCAACCGCGCCACCCCGAGCGGACTCCCCTGGATCCGAGCCAAGCCTAATTAAAAGAAAGGCCATCAAACGTGGATGCATAGATGCCTTGAGTGCTCCAATGTGTTTGCTTCACATACTCGGCTTTGACCGCAGACGGGTTCTTTGTTGCTTGGGATGTATTTATTTAGCCGTTATGCAACATTGTCCTCATATTTGATTGCTTGATAGCCCAGCAGGCAAACACAAAATGGATGCCTTGGAATGACTCTTTTCTTCCCTCTACCAACCTTTAGTTTTTGACTTGAGTAAAAAAAAAAAAAGAAATTTAGGTTGGTTTTTTTTGTTCAAGGAATACAAGTAAAAAAAATTTTTTTTTGCTGTTAATTCAAGGCAGCTGTGGCACGAAGCTCACGTTGGAGTGGTGGTCTAATAAATGTGTTAGGCGCTGTAAGTGGGAGTTGAGTCAGTTCCTCCTAACACAGTTGTTGTCGCTCACACTTGCTGGCCAGTAAACAGGGTCAGCCTTTGGAAAATGCTGAGCGTGCACTGTGGTTTTTACACCAACTATGTCAACAAGTACAATTTCAGTGCACTTGGCCGCTTGTTCGAAATGGAAAATAACGACCTCGATTGTTGTATTATTTTTAAGACTATTCAAGTTATTTTTTTTTTTACATTTTTATTGAGAAATAGCCTGACAAAAGTAAGTCAGATGGAGGCTGTTGAGGATATGAGCCGTGAGCTTTTGTTCATGATTTCAAATGGGTAGGAGATTCACTTGACACCTCGTTCCAAAGTGTCATTGTGTCGTTTCAAAGACCTAATCCCGCCCTATTAAATGCGCCACTGTGTGTCTCTCTCTCTCTCTCTGTCGCTCTCCATGACAGCGAGCATCTGTCCTGCGCGTTCACATTTTTCGTGCACGGCGACAGCAGCGTGTGCACCAGCGTGGAGATTGCGCAACACCAGCCTCTGCAGCGGCTGAGCGAGGAGCACCTGAGCCTCGCCCAGCAGAGCTCCAGCCCCTTGCAAGGTAAGCCCCGTGCAGATCCCGCTCACGTGTCACTCTCCGCTTAACTCGCCCTCACCTGCTTTGCAGTCATCTTGAGCCCGTACGGCTTGAACGGTTCCCTCACGGGCCAGGGCTTCAAAATGTCAGACCACCCCACGCAGAAGCTCATTGAAGAGTGGCGGCAGTTTTATCCCATCAGCCCCAATCCGAAGGAGATCCAGGAGGAGAAGATGGAGGACGGCGACTGGGAAGATGACTCCCTGGCGGCCGTGGAGGTTCTCGTTGGTGAGGCGTCACGTGTTTTAATAGCAGAAGCATTCCACCCATTTCCTTGTGCTCGTTCTGATTTGCGTGTGTTCCTGTTCCAGCTGGAGTGAGGATGGTGTACCCGTCCTGTCTGGTGCTCCTCCCCCTGACAGATCTCCCCGCAGTGGTCTCTCAAGGTTCATCCAACACCTCAGGAAGCACGTGCGGCGGCGCTCAGTCAGGCCAGGCCGCTCACCGAGATCCCGCCATGTCCTCTGTCACGCTGACGCCACCAACGTCGCCGGAGGAAGCTCAGACTGGTACGGCCGCGGCAGTTTTTACGGAATATACTTGGGTTTATATATGAATATATCACGTTTGTCTTGCCGCCATTGTAGGCTATCAGCCAGCACACAGGTGGCATAAATTGTCTTCTGCGTCCGACGGCTTCAGTAACAACAACACTCTTCACGGGGGGAAAATCCCTCGAAGGCTGGCCAGCCACATGGTGGAGTCCGTTTGGCAGGAGTACAACATAAACCGCACAGGGAACAAGTACATAAAAGCACAATCTTTAAATCCAGAAGAGAAACGCTAGGAATTTCTTGGTAAATGTCAATTCTTCTGTCTCGGTAGGAGGAAGTTTACAAACTTGACCAACGGGACTTGTGAGGACGAGGCAGACAAAACCGGGCTCTGGGATTTCGTGGAGCCCGTCCACAGGCCACATTGCAATTGTTCAAGGTTTGCTTATCAAATATTGTGGGCAGAAAGTATCATTTATTTGGAGAGGGGGGCAAATAAGATTCCATTTCATCTCCCCCCCCCCCTCTCCTCACTTAGGCATAAGAATCCGAAGCAGCGGCCCATCAACACCTCAGGACACCCGCCATCGTCAGGCCAGCCCACCCCGCCAGCCCCAAAGCACAAGCTGGTGGAGAAGCTGGAGAAGGGCGAGAAGCAGCAAAAGAGGCCGCAAACTCCCTTTCACCACCGCAATTCTGTGAGCGACGAGCAGCCGCTGGAGCCTCAGACGCCCAGGCTGTGCCTGCGAGGGCAGGAGGAGGGCACCTACCCCAGCCTGCACCACGTGGACACGGCCGCGCCCCCCAAAGCGCCCACGCCGCACACCCACGGTCCCACCGCCGACCTGGTGGGCTCGCCGCCGCCCCCGCCGCTCAGCCCGCACCCGTGCGACCACGCCGACGGCGACCTGACTCCGAGCGGCATGAAGAACTCCACGCCCATTCACCAGCCCTTTTACCCGCCTTCGGTGGAGCCTTGCCTGCTGCCTCAGAAGAGCTCGTCGGAGGAGCCCCCTCCGGAGAGCACGCCCATGCCTTTACCCTTCCCCCCACCCTTTAACGAAACCTTGGAGCCCACCGTCTTTATCGGCTCCGCCGTCAACCCCAACGAAGATTCCGGACACAACCCCTGGAAGTATTTCAACCTGCCGAGGAAGAAGGCGGCCATCTTTCACACACCTCTGCTACCTGCCGACAAAGTACGAGATGACTCTGGAGGCGGCGCGGGAGCCGAAAGCGTCGTGTCTGTTACAGAGTAAGCAATTTGCCAGCAGAGATGGGAAAACTACTCGCGTGCAGTACTTGAGTAGAAATACAATGTGTGCTTAAAAAAAAAAAAAAATCTCCTCCTCAGGTTGATGGTGGGCTCCATGCAGCCTCTCAAAGTGTCCCAGGACGTGGTGAAGACCTACGCCCAGCGGAGGAATACATACCTGTCCTGCGCCACGACGGACGGCGACCACAGCGGCGAGCCTGACCCTTACGCCTTTGACGAAGGAGACGAGGAATTCAGTTTCAGGGAAAAGAGGGACAAGTCTGGAGTTGAGAGGGATGGGAGCAAGAAACATAAGGTAGGCGTCGTGTGTCCTGACTTTGAGAACCACTGCGCGAGACAAAGCTGGGTTAAGTTCTGATCCGGTTCTCTCCCAAACGTAGCTGGATGACGGATCGGCTTCAGCTGATGGTGAGCGCTAACTCGATCATTGCGTAAGTACCAAGTTGGCGCGTTCTCACGGTGTGCTTTTTTGTGTAAATGCGGTGCAGAAGGTCAAGGTCCATCAGGCAGCAAGCCAGCCGCCTCCACCAGCCTCATCCATGAGAACGACTTGGCCGTGTCCTATAGCGACTTGGATAAAATCTTCAATTCGGATGAGGATGAGTTAGCGGTAAGTGCACATCTGAAGATTATCACATGCTGGCCGAGGAGCTGCTAAATGTTGCATTATTCACCGACATGATGATGTATTCCCAAAGCCTGGAGCCAAAAGAGCCAGCGCTGGTGTAGATGACAAGTTTGTCTCGAAAGAAGCAAAGCCCGCCTCTTTGGACCCCTTGGCTTCCATCAGTAAGATTGTCCTTCACGGATCTTTTGGAGTCGGGAATGTTTTTCAGCAGGGCAGTAACATCTTCCTTTCCCTGCTCGGACAGGCACGGCAGATCTGCACAAGATGTTTCCCACCCCGCCGTCTACGGACCAGCAGGGCTACTCCCCCATGAACTCTGGCAGCAAGGACAGCCTGGAAGCGGGGGCCGGCCTCACCCTGCTGGATAGCAGCCAGCTCAACAACCATTTCAAGATGGAGGTGGAGGAGGGTTTCTGCAGCCCCAAGCCCACTGAAGTAAAGGTACGCCGCACCCCCCGCCGAAGCGCCCAACGCAAAGAGCGCGCCGTCTTTGAATTTCCGCCTTCTCGCTTTTCTTGTAGGACTTTTCTTTTGTGTACAAGCCGGAGACGAGTCAGCCATTTATTGGCTGCTCCATGTACGCCCCTCTGAAGACCCTGCCCAGTCAGTGTCTGATGCCCATCAAGCTGCCCGAGCACAAATGTGTGTACATGCGGAACTGGAGCATCGGCAAAATGGAGCTGATGCCACCGGTGGTGACCAAAGACAGGTAAGAAATGAAGACGCTGTCAAATGTTGGAACCATCTAACGGCACAATTTGTTTTGCAAAAGCAACATCCCAAGCGTGGAGCCCGATGACATCCAGAGCCACACCCCTCAGACCCACACGCCCGTCATGTCCAGCAGTGCCCCTCCCAGCAACAGTGGCGCGGGCATCCTCCCGTCGCCGGCCACGCCCCGTTTCTCCGTGCCCACGCCTCGCACTCCCCGCACCCCTCGAACGCCACGCGGACCCTCCAGCGTCCAGGGCTCGCTCAAGTACGACAACTCTGACCTCTACTCCCCGGCTTCCACTTCCTCCACCTGCCGGCCGCTCAGCTCGGTGGAGCCGGCCACCGTCCCGTCCGTCCCGGAGGCGCACAGCCTCTACGTCACGCTCATCCTCTCCGAGTCGGTCATGAACCTCTTCAAGGACTGCAACTTCGACAGCTGCTGCGTGTGCGTGTGCAACATGAACATCCGAGGCGCCGACGTGGGCGTGTACCTGAAGGACAACGGCGAGGCCCAGTACCCCTGCACGTGCGGCTTCAGCGCCGTCGCCAATCGCCGCTTCGGCCAGTCCGCCGGGCTCTTCCTGGAGGACGAGCTGGACGTGGTCGGCCGCGGCTCGGACGCCGGCCGCGACACGGAGCGCTGCTTCGAAGAGCTGCGGGCGTCCGCCAAGCACAAGTCGTGCAGTCTGAAGGAGAAACCGCCCGACGAGCTCATTCTACTCCTCCAGGACCAGTGTACCAACCCATTTGCGCCCATGGGAGGCGTGGAGTACCCCAAACTGAGCTCCGCCCCCAGCTCCTTTGTGAGGGTGGAGGAGAGAGACTGTTATAACGACTGCTACATGGCGCTGGAGCACGGCCGGCAGTTCATGGACAACATGTCGGGAGGCAAAGTGGATGAAAGTCTCGTGAAAAGCACTTGTCTTCATCAGTGGCCAAAATGCAAATGTAAGCATCCATTTCCATCCTTCTCTCTTTTCTCGTCCCGTTAACGACTATGAAGTAAGATTTTTCTTCTTTTGTGTGTGGTTCCCTCATGCAGCAGCG
Organism: Syngnathus scovelli; assembly: GCF_024217435.2. NCBI lineage: Eukaryota > Metazoa > Chordata > Actinopteri > Syngnathiformes > Syngnathidae > Syngnathus > Syngnathus scovelli. Next base: position 2,312,569 of record NC_090853.1, read on the forward strand.
GACATGAACAAGCTGTTCTCTCAGGACGTGCTGCGTGTGCTGTTGTCCCTCCAGCCTGTCTTGCAGGACACCATTCAGAAGAAGAGAAGCGTGCGCTCGTGGGGCGTTCAAGGACCCCTCACCTGGCAGCAGTTCCACAAGATGGCCGGGAGGGGGTCTTATGGTAAGACCGCAGAGGACACAAGTCAAAGTTGAGCTCACGACATTAGCAGCATATTTTCAATTTCAAGTAGTTTGAATCTTCAAATGTCGATCAGGGCAAAAAAATGTATTTGTATTGCACTTGCATGCAAGATAACATCTTATTATATGAATTGATTTTGAAAGTATTTGATAGTGACAGCCCTAGTTTGCTTCTGGAGCTTCTTAAGCTTGTCTTCTTGCTTGGCACACAGGTACAGACGAGTCTCCCGAGCCGCTGCCCATCCCGACATTTCTGGTGGGCTACGAGTACGACTTTGTGGTGCTGTCCCCCTTTGGCTTGCCCTACTGGGAAAAGCTGCTCCTGGATCCTTTCGGCTCCCAGAGGGATGTCGGCTTTGTCGTCGTCTGCCCAGAAAGCGAAACGCTCCTCGGCCGGGCCAAAACGTTCTTCAAAGATTTGAGCGCCATGTATGAGGTGCGTGCTTCCTGCTCTTATTTATATGCTCACATTTCTGCCCCCCCCAAAAAAAAAGTTTCCTAAGCAGAAGCTGTGATATGATTTCCTCTGACAGGCGTGCCAGCTCGGCCAGCACAGGCCCATCTGCAAAAGCCATCCCGAGGGCATCCTGAAGGTCGGCAGCACAGAAGGCAGGAGCATGGCCGAGCAGCCCCTCAGCGACTGGTTCCTCAAGATGGCCGCCAGAGACGGCAACAGCGAGGCCTTCAATAAACTCAAAGTCTTTGCTCAAGTGTGCCGCTACGATCTAGGTCCTTCTCTCACCAGACTGTATTTTTCCTCTGAGATTTTGAATTATAATCCTCCAATCAGTGCTGAGAACATCCATGTTCATCTCCTCTCTTAGCTCCCTACCTAGCAGAGCAGTCTCTGGACAGCTCCCTCCTATCCCAGCGCAACCCAGCCACTGCCGCATCTTCTCAGAGCTCCGCCTCTTCAGGAAACTCAAACGCCACCCAGATCAACAGCGGCCCTCCGCCCGCCCCCTCCGGCACCCAGACCATGGGTGGGTTGTCGTCGTCCAAGCCGGGCTCCTACGCCCCATTTGGAGCCGGCGGGCTGCAGGGTAGCGCGGCGCATAACGGGCCCCAGTCCAACCCACAAGGCCCGGGTGCGGAAAATGGGGCCACTGCCCAAAGCTCGAGTGAGGCACCCGAGAGGTGAGTCATTTCTACGGAAATATAATTTTTTCACCTATGTGATTTAGTCCCGCCTCTTTTTTTTTTAACAAGCCATTGCACATTGTTTTCAGCACAATGGAGAGAGACAAAGTGGGCAAGCCAACGGACGGCGAGTCGCACGCCATCTCCTACCCGCCCGCCATCGTGGTGTACATAGTGGACCCGTTCAGCTACACCGACGCCGACCGCGAGGTCCATTCCAGCGCTTACACGCTAGGCCTCTTACGCTGCTACACCGAGATGCTCCAGTTCCTTCCCAGTCGCATCAGAAACGCCGTCTCCGTGCAGGTAGGTGTCGTGGAAAAGGTCTGCTTCGAACATCAGCTGTCCCGCCACCTTTTATTCATTAACGTCCGCTTGTGGTTTTTTTTGTCAGATCGTTCCGTGCCAGTACCTCCTGCAGCCGGTGCACAGCGGCGAGCGGCACCTGTACGGCCAGCACCTCAAGTCGCTCGCCTTCTCCGTCTTCACGCAATGTCGCCGGCCCCTGCCTAACTCCACCAACTTCAAAGCTCTGACGGGTTTCGGTCCTGGCCTTGCCATCGACACGGCGCTCAAAAACCCAGAGGTAGCGTCATCCTGGCTGATCTGAAATGTTCCTGGCATTTTGAGCTTTATAAACTTTTTCCGTCCGTGCAGAGACCGGAGTGTCTGCGTCTGTACACGCCACCTTTCATTCTGGCCCCGGTGAAAGATAAGCAGACGGAGCTAGGCGAGACGTTCGGCGAGGCGTCGCAGAAGTACAACATCCTGTTTGTGGGCTACTGCCTGTCGCACGACCAGCGCTGGCTGCTGGCCTCCTGTACCGACCAGCACGGCGAGCTGCTGGAGAGCTGCATCATCAGCATCGACGTGCCCAACAGGTAAGCCACAGGCGACAGCGCTGAGGACCGACAATTTTTATTTCTTTTTTTTAACTGGCTTGTGTGTTTTGGTTGTAGGGCCCGCCGGAAAATGGGCTCCGCCCGACGGTTGGGTCTGCAGAAGCTGTGGGATTGGTGCCTGGGCTTAGTGCAGGTGACTTCACTGCCGTGGAGGGTGGTGATTGGTCGCCTGGGGAGGATGGGCCACGGCGAGCTCAGAGGTAAACACGTGCCCATGACAGCATTCCCCAAATCATTAGAGAAAAACTTAATGTGTTCTTGTTGTGCTCATTGGTCCAGACTGGAGTATTCTGCTGAGCAGGAGGAACCTTCAGTCCCTCAGCAAACGCTTGAAAGAGACATGCCGGATGTGCGGCATCTCCGCTGCCGACACTCCCAGCATCCTTAGCGCCTGCCTGGTCGCCATGGAGCCTCAAGGTTCTTTTGTGGTCATGCCAGGTGAAACTCAAGACACATGTGAAGTGAGCAAACAAACAATTGTTCTGGGTTTTGATTGGTGTGAATTCTCCCGCCGTGCAGATTCGGTGTCGACCGGCTCGGTGTTCGGCCGCAGCACCACGCTCAACATGCAGACGTCGCAGCTGAGCACGCCGCAAGACACGTCGTGCACGCACATCTTGGTGTTTCCCACCTCGGCCATGGTGCAGGTCAACACCAACACGTCGGAGCCCATCGACATCAACTTCAACCCCATTAATCCAGGTGAGCCTTGGCGCCACGCCGAGTAGCAGGATTAGCTCTGGAACGAAGCAAACCTCTCCTTCGTCACAGACGGCTCTGACGAAATTGGCATCTTCGAGCTGTTCGACAACGACATGGTGGACCCCGACATCATCAGCATCCTGCCCAACTCGCCCACCACCTCCCCTGTTCACTCGCCTGGCTCGCATTACCACCAGGGCGGCGACGGAAGCAAGGTCGGTACTGACGTTAGCTCGTGTTGTAGGCTCGCAAATACCTCCAAACACACTCCAATTTGTTTGAAAATGAATTTTGTGATTTGAATGATTTTCTGATTTTCATTTGGCATTTTGTGCTGCAGGGTCAGAGCGCGGATCGCATGGAGTCTCACGAGGAGGCGTTGAACATCCTGCAGCAACCCATGGCGCTGGGCTACTTCGTGTCCACTGCCAAGGCTGGACCGCTACCCGACTGGTTTTGGTCAGCCTGTCCTCAAGCTCAGAACCAGTGTCCTCTGTTCCTCAAGGTACCAGATAAGAGCTTTTCTCCAGTTTTTATTTTTTTACGATTAAATATAAATTCTCATGAACGTGGTCTCCTCCAGGCTTCTCTGCACCTGCACGTGTCCTCTGTCCAATCCGACGAGCTGTTGCACAGTAAACACTCCCATCCCCTCGACTCCAACCACACCTCAGACGTCCTCAGGTCAGTCACTGAGCGCACGGTCCACTTTTTTATGCCCGACATAAAAGTTTTACATGTACAGACGTGAGGTTGTTAAATGCTTTAAAGCTGAAGAAAGTTTGATCTTCATGTTGAACATTTTACAAAAAATTTTTTGGGGTGTCTCAGATTTGTCCTGGAGCAGTACAACGCCCTCTCCTGGCTGACGTGCGACCCCGCCACTCAGGACCGCCGCTCCTGTCTGCCTGTTCACTTTGTGGTGCTGACGCAGATGTACAATTTCATCATGAACATGCTCTGATGCTCACGGACGAGCCGTCGTCACGCGACTCGCCGGGAGCAGGAAGAAGCCTCTCGGCGCTCCCGCCCAGCGTCCAATCAGATGCCAAGAATCCATTTTGGATGATCAAGGGAGGTTTCGTAAAAAGGTGTTTTTAAATGACTGTAGATTGCAATCGATGAAATTTTATCCTAATGAAATGCCTGCATATATTATTTATTGTAAGTTTTTAAATGTGGAATTTTTAACGCTTAATATCTTTTATATATTACAAATCCTAGCGGGTGTGTACATCTCAGTGTAAAGGAAGTGGCTTTGGAACAAGTGGTGAACTTTTTGCTGTAGATGACTTTTAGAATCTTATTTTTTCAAAGAAGGGTACACGCCTTTTTATCGCCACGCTGTAAACATGAAGTGGACGCCTGGCCCCGCCCCCTCCCCGCGGCGAGCGCACAGGAAGCGTCGCGTCTCGCCCGCCATTTTGGGGCTCCAGACGCTCTCGCACACTTGAACTCAATGAGCTCTGGAGAGGAATTCAAAAGGTACATTGTCAGATGATATATTTTATATAACAGATTTAGGTAATCGTGTGTGTGCGTGTGTGTATATGTGTACATATAATTGTGTGCCGCTACTGATGGTGCAGCTTCTGTTTTAGGAATAAAGTGCGTCTATATGATGCCACCTCCTTGAATGGATTCTTAGATTCTTTTTTGTTGGAATTAAATGAAGAATAAGTTTGGTAAACAAAACCCTTTCATAGTTGTCCACCAAAATCTCAAACTATTTTTTTAATCTCAAGGTTGTAAAGATTGGTCCTGATTGGCTGAGTTGACATCCTCAACTTTTTGATGAGATATGCTCACTTGGGATTGGCTCATAAAATAACACAAAGCACGTGTGTAAATTTAAAAGCAGCATTATTAAGAAAAAAAAATATGCATTTGGAATCTAGAACAATGAAAGCTCAAGTCAACATTTGAGAACAATAAAATGAGGTTCTGCTAAAAACGCCATGTCAGTGCTGTCACACAACATCCATGCCCAGCCCCCTGGCCACCATGGTAAGAGCCTGCACGGCTCCAGACGTCCCGCCGGCGTCGCCCTCCTCTTGGCCGCTCCCGCCGAGCTCATCCTCGATATGCGGGATGGTGCTCATCACGCAGTAGACGGGCGAATCGGTGCCTTGCTGGGGACTGGACTGAGTGGACACTTCCTCTGAAGAGGAGTTAGAGGAAGAGGAGGACGACGGCGGAGAGCAGCGTCCGCTGTGGGGCGTGACGGCGGCCCTCTCGCCACGGCTTCGCTGACTCTTGCGAAGGCTGGCAGCTTTCTTGTTCATGTTCTTCATGATTTCTTTGGTCACCTCCTCAGTCTCCACGCGCACCATGTTCAGCTTCAGGAAGCCGTCCACGTCCTTCCTGTATCTGCAAGAGAGCCATTTATGCCTTGGTAAGGACTGAAGCTTTTGCAAATGTGAACTTAATCTTCCTGACCTGAATCGTGAATGTCCAGAGGGCCACTTGAGTTCATGTATCTTTCGCAGGTGAAGCGTGAGCGTATAACACCAGGAGAACACCTTGTCACAAAGGTGACATTTATACTTGGACATGCCCCCCACCTGCACATTAAACATGACATCACTCATCTCATTGGCGTTGACAAGCCGACGACTGTTGTCCGACTGACCTCGTGCACCCTCTTGAAGTGTTGGTTCATGGTCTGGAAAGTCTGACATGAATACGTGCAGCCTTCAACGGAGCAGTGGAACACCGAGCCCTCGTTGTGGACGTCTGTGTGCTTCTGGAGGTCTCGCTGATTCTTGAACCTGATGAGAAAAATGTGTAAAGATAACTTCTGGTCACGTCTGTGTTGTCAGCGTAAGAGCACGTCTGCGAGGGTATGGACCTTTTATCGCAGAAGTCGCAAGGGAACGGCCGCTCGTCGCAGTGCCGGAACCTGATGTGGATCTTAAGGGCGGCCAGTGTGGTGCACGTCATATCGCAGAAAGGACACTTGACTTGATTCACTGGAAAATCACACAGCGAATATATTTTCAAAAAATTACTTAGGCTTTTTTGTAGATGTATAGATATGAAAATGACAACGCTTACCATGCTGTCGTACGTGATCCCTCAAGAGTCTCTCGCTGGAAAAAGCTTTTCCGCAGTGTTCACACACGAGTGACTCTACAAGAGCACATGGAGGAGTATTAGAACAACGGAGAAGAAATTCAATAGGGTGTCAAAAGACAATTTGAAGTGTCCTCTCACCCACTGGCTGGGCCTGCCTGTGGAGATGGTCAAAGAGCTTGGTGTTGCTGTAGAACATGCTGCCGCAGGTGGGGCAGGCCACTAGTCTTTCTTGCGTGTGACTTCGCATATGTTCCCTCAGGCGGTAGCGGATCTTGAAGTAGGCATCGCAGCCTGCCAGGACCAATCAAAGTCAAACAGAGCGCAGAGCAAAACCGTTGACAGTCCTACCTGACCAGCGGCAGTAGAGAGCCTGCTGTTGATGCGAAAGCGACTGCGGCTCGGCGCTTTCGATGTGATTGTCCACATGCCGATAGAACCACTCAGGATTGGTAAATGTGCTCTATGTGGAGACAAATGGTCACTTTTAGTTCTAAAAGCACTCTTGTTTCGACTAAAAGCGAGCTGCCACATACATCACAGCTCTCCCACTGGCAGACGTGACTGTCGGAGCACTCGGGCAGCAGGTTGTTGCTGTGCACGGCGTGGGTGCAGGCGGGCAGGTCGGGGCGAGACCGGAGCAGCTTTGAGCCCACAAACTTCAGCTTGGTGTGGTAGTTGTGGAAGTACGCATGCGCCTCCAACTCTGCCGGGCTGCCCATGGAGACGAAGGGACAGCCCTTCCACAGGCAAGTGTACTCATCTGGGGAAACGCGTGAAAAGGTGAGTGTGATAGGACATAATTTAAATCACATCAGCCTCACCCAGCTCCTCCAGGGCGTCCTTGTCCCCCAGGTAGTCTCTCAAATGAGCAGACATGTGGTCGCTCAGCTCCTCCATGCTACGTCCTCTGAAACCGCACGACGCCCACTCGCACACCACCTCAAATTGATCCAGCCTTTTGGTGGTCATCATGATGAAGGCTTACATGCTGAGTACAGGAGAAGACATTTTCGACATCATAGTACAAGCGGAGAGCACTGATAGCGCAGTGGCGAGTGAACGCTGGGTTCTTTTCAGTGAACGAGAGCGAACGATCTCAGTTCATGACTTCAACCAGTAGGTGACGGTAATGCGCATTGAAGCTGGTGCCACCTCGCCGTAAAAGAAAACGAAGAAGACCATGACGTCACTTCCCGTTCACGAACGAGTCGTGAATTGCATTTCCTGTTCAACAACGAACGAGTCTGTGAGTAAACGATGCATTACTGGTGAAGAAAGCTCAGGCGAGCAAGAGCTCCTCCGGCCATCATGACCATATTTTACCGTGGCGCCATTGAGAGCGTCTTCTCCAGTTATATCGCTGTGTGGGGTGGTAGCTGCACTGAACACAACATGAAGGCCCTGCAGCGCATAGTGAACACGGCTGGTAAGATTATTGGTGCTGCACTCCGGCGACCACGATTGTGTGTAATGTGAGTCACCCCGCTCACTCTTTGTGTGATCTTCTGCCCTCTGGGACGAGGTACAGGAGCCTGCGATCCCGCACCACCAGACACACCAACAGCTTCATACTCCAGGCTGTTAGGATCCTGAACTCTCTCCCCCCTCCATCCTCGGCTGCATAACGTCCTGTATTTTTGCGCTATGTTCTGACTGTCTGCTGTATGCACACTTGCTCCATTTTTGCTCCTCTTATTTATGTTATTTATGTATTATTTATTCATCACTCTTATTTATTCATTGTTTGTGCCTTCTTGTTTTTACTTTTTGTGTTGTTTCCTTGTATATTGTGTACTATGTCTTGTCACCGTGGGATAGTGGGAACGTAATTTCGATCTCTTTGTGTGTCTTGACGTGAAGAAATTGACAATAAAGCAGAATTTGACTTTGGATGCAACATCAGGGAGATTATGCTTCTCTTTGGGTAATCTTGATTTTATAACACTTAACGTGTATGCATATATATGCCTAAATATTGTTATCCAATATATCTACTGCAATTTCACATTGGATTGCTGGTTTGAAGTGTACTTTTAATATTATTATTTTTAATAAACATTTATGTTTAAACTTGTCTGGTGTTATTTTCCTTGTTTTTATATTTGCCAATTAAAACATAAAAATCTGACATTTGGTTAACTGCTTTATATGACAATGTGTGTAGGTACACCTCATGAACATTTCAATAGTTACACTACAGGAAGTAAAAAATAAAAAGAACAAATAAAGGGTTAATTGCACAATAAAAGCACATCTAGGTATTTTCTCACATCTGGGATCGAACCAAGGTCTTACTGAGCAAGAGCCCATGTCACTAACCAGTCAGCTATTTCGACCTGGCAGGCTGTAGTTGTCTGCACTCTTTTATACTAGTGATGTGCATTCCACTTATAAGTTTAGAATCGGTTCCCTCGTTAAGTGCAGGTGCGGGAAAACTTTTAGCTCCTTTTGAACGTGAAAGAAGCTAAAAGTTTTCCCGCAGGTGCGCTTAACGAGGGTCACTTGGAAAACATGTTGGAACGCGGCCCGAGGACTAGAGCTTAAGACCTGTGACCTTTGACCATGATATTTCCCTAATAAAGTGGCCTGTTATTAGGTACACTTGAAAATGGCGGTGTACCTAATGGAGTGTCTGTGTGCTTCCCTCGTTAAGTGCAGGTGCGGGAAAACTTTTAGCTCCTTTTGAACGTGAAAGAAGCTAAAAGTTTTCCCGCACCTGCACTTAACGAGGGTCACTTGGAAAACATGTTGGAACGCGGCCCTGAGGACTAGAGCTTAAGACCTGTGACCTTTGACCATGATATTTCCCTAATAAAGTGGCCTGTTATTAGGTACACTTGAAAATGGCGGTGTACCTAATGGAGCGTCTGTGTGAGTCCCTCGTTAAGTGCAGGTGCGGGAAAACTTTTAGCTCCTTTTGAACGTGAAAGAAGCTAAAAGTTTTCCCGCAGGTGCGCTTAACGAGGGTCACTTGAAAAACATGTTGGAACGCGGCCCCTCGAGGACTGGAGGTCGACACCCCTGGTTTAAGTGATTGGCTGTTTGATCTGTGACGTCACTTGGACACTCCATTAGGTACACCGCCATTTTAAAGTGTACCTAATAACAGGCCAGTTCATTAGGGAAAAATCATGGGCAAAGCTTAACTGAAAGTGAAAAGTGCCACACCCGCCCTCACCCCCACTTTCTGATTGGCTGTTTGATCTGTGACGTCACACGGACACTACATTAGGTACACCACCATTTTCAGGTGTATCTAATAACTTTATGCATTTTTTTTGTATGTGTCAAGAATGTGTATTTGACTACTTGCTCTTTATTTGGGGGGACAACCAACACATATTACACAACGTAAAACACATACATATTGTCATATAAAGCAGTTAACCAAATGTCAGATTTTTGTTTTCATGCCCAAAAAAATAAAAACAAGGAATAAAACACCAGACAAGTTTTAACAGGTTTTAATGTTTATTAAAATAATAATAATAATAATAATAATAAAAGTAAATTTCAAACCAGCAATCTGGAATGTACATGACTACAATACGCAGCAGTGTAGGTTGGTTAAGTTTAACATCTGATACATCCGGTAAAAAAAAAAAAAAAAAAGTTTGATCGCGGTTGCTGATTGTGAAAATATTCTACGGACGTTTTTGTTGCATTAGTGTTTTCGTCAATATGAGAAATGTTTCTTACAAATACTTAAGTGACGCCAACCACCGAATCGCTGTTTCCCGTCTTTCACTTATGACTTTGTTTACTTCCGGTGTTACATGTCAAGATGCTCCCATGTTATCTTGCTCCCCATCTCGAGTTCCGACTGTTACGAGTTGCGCAGTTTTGTGTTTCGCGACTGCATATTCTTCACAGCGACTTGGAACTTCCCTGATTCCAAAACTGTTCAAATTCTCAATAAAAACGCTGAACGAAACGTCTCGTTTGCATTTCCGAATGGCTGCAAAAAATAGCACTCTAAATAATAAAAAAAAAAACCATCGACGGGATTTGAACCCATGACGCAAAGAAATAAGAGTACTGTACTTGCCAGAGCCTTAATCGGTGTGCTATCGTGACACACATCAACAGCAACAGATAATTTTGAATATAGCCAACAACACCAAATCACCCGGAAAAAAGAAAAAGTGGCTCCAGACCATTTTAGCCAATTTGGGTGTCACTTTCAAAAATAAATGACAAATAAATGAAACCTAACGACGACCATACTATAGCGCACATGCAGACGTGAGGAGCGTAGAATTCAAATAACCTCTCGATTTTATTCCATCAGTATGGTGAACAATTGAACTGCAAACGCATCCAAAATGAAAAACCATGTCACGAGTGTAGCAAAGTTAATGCTGATGACTTGGAGTTCGACAAGTCTCTGGTCTATTCGCTTGAGCTGCTCCATTGAACCATATAGTTTACGTACCTTCCGTGCGATCTAAGCAAGGTTTCCATTGTGCATTGGTTAGTCCTCTGGACTCACACCCCAGCAACGCGAGATCAGAACCCGGTGGGACCCAAAAAATATGTTATTATGGAAAAAATTGCACCCGACAGTTCTGCTTTGTTTTTTGACCAACCCGGAAGTGACGTATTTCTTCTTCGTAGTGTTTTTTAAAACTAGAATTGCCATCATCTATTGAGACAGCGCCCTCTATTGATGTTCTTGGGGATTTTTTTTCTTTGCACTGAACACATGCATAATACCGTAATGATTTCAAATTAAGTGGTTAAACTCTGTCATTAATAGAAGTATTATTGACTCGATCATGAAGTAAATACAATTTTAATAAGCAGAATTGGTGCAGGTGGTCTTTTACTGTTAGTGTCCTTACTAATCATTTATTTACTATCTGGGGCCCCTCTGGAAACACACTAGACATAACAACTGAATTATTGATGCACGTTAGTGTCAAGATGACTGAGTTGCAGAAAAATGGATTACAACATTTCAACGAGTAAATAAAATGAAATGCAGTTAGGCAAGTCATATGGATTTTCACCAAGGATGTTGCTTTCACCATTTCTTGGTTAGAAAGTTTAAGCATACATATAATATTTTTGTGATATGTTTGATGTGTATTTTTAAATAAAATCTTATTTTCTCGCTATTTATTGAGGTTGTGCATCAGTCACGTTTTTTCTAAGACAAAAAAATGTTGACCTCATTTTACTTACTTATTCCTGTTACACCTCAAATGAAGAAACACAAATCACAGGAGTTGACATTCACTTTTTGTCTTTAATTCGAGTTCATTTCGAACAAGCTAAGAAGCACACGTACGCACACACACACACACACACAAAGATCAGAACACACGTCATCGTCTGCATCTGTTTGTCTTTTTGTCCCTTTATAGCTTTTCATCACTGTGATGAGAAAACGCTCAGAATAAAATGGATCCCAAAAAAAAAAAAAAAATACATGAGGGCCTTGGGCACCAGGGCACTTTGTTGTCTTTGTGATATGGACACACACACACATTTAAACACACACTCACGCACGTATGCAGACAACGAAGGAGTTTTAGCGGCACACTGAAAAGCAAAATAGCACAAATATGACAATAAAGTTGTAATATTACGAGAAAAAAAAGTCATTGATGAATAATTTTACTCGGATTTTTGCAAAATTACATTTTTCCCTCTACGTTTTTTGGTCATAACACTACTTATTTATTTTCTCTCAATATGAAGCGTTTACAATATTAAAATCATGACATTTTTTTCGCAACATTAAAACTATCTTACAATGTTATATTTTTTTCCTCTGTATTTTTGTAACTATTTTCTCATCACTATATTTTTGCTCTCCAGTGTGGCTTTAAGACTCCTACTCAAAATGTCAATTATTGGCCTCATGGGTATTGTTTCTTTACATAATGCATTGAAAGCAAAAGACAACAATTTACTTTAAAAAGTACAATTTCGTATTTGTGTAAGACTAAGGGTGCATTAGGAACCACCTTGCTGGTGTGTATTTACTTCAGAGCTTGTACAGCCACTACTAGACTTATCGGTTTTTTTTTTGTTACTACGAGACATGCATATATAATTTCAAGAAGCACAGCATATATGGACCCTAAACGGCTCAATGTACAAGCGAGAATGCGTACTGTATATCGGGGGTGGGGTGAGGGGGGGGCAAAAAAGGGGCCTTGCATGCAAGCTGCAGGGAATTCTACTCCAATTGATTTGGTTTCTTAGCAACAAAACGAATGAAACTGGAGATCAGCCGCTGATGGCGAGGCAGTCGAGGCACAATAACGACAAAATCGACACTTTCATCCCCTGGCATAATGACTTTTTACAATCCTTGGATGTGTTCCAGTGTAAAGACGCCCTTTTGTACATGTACAGAACACATTAGCGTGGCTCTTCGGGACCAACGTGCAAATTAGGTGCTTAGCTAATCGTTGTGAAAGCGTGCTATAAATAAAGTTGTATTGTATTGGATAACAATAGAAAATGCAATTTCTGGTAAAAAAAAAAAAAAAAAGGTGTGAATGCTGGATAGCTGGAAAAAAAATGGATTAACGTGATATTAAATCATAAATGAAATGGAATATGGAATGATTAAAATGATATGTTAGGAATGTTGTGGAGTGATTTGGCTGCAAAATGTGCAATCTATTTGTAAAAAATGTGTGAAAATGAAGTCTTATCAAGTGTTGAATCAACAATGTGTGACAATAAATCAGCTTTGCGGACACACACGTTTGCTCTCTTTTGTGCACGCACACACATTCACATACATGAGCGAAATGAGGGAAAAGGCAGTGGAGCATGTTGCGATTAGGCCCGAAGACGATGCGGCTGTTACTGTTTAGCCTCGGCCAGTCTATTGCTGATCTCTTTGTTCTTCTTGGTGATGCCCGCCTCCGCCGCCGCCGCCGCTGCCGCCGCATCGTCTTTCTTCTTGGCCGAAGCGGCTAGAAGCTTCTTCTCCTTGCTCTCCTTAGCCTTCTTCACAGACTTCCCCGTGGTCGTTTTCTTTGGCCGGATGCGAGTCGCCGATTTGTCCGTCTGCAACAACAACAAAAACACACCGGAATGTGAATTTCAAAAAAATGTTTTTTGTTAGTTCGACTTTATAGTTCGAGCATGCGTAGCCTTAAGGTGTCCTATGGGTCTTAATGGAGGTTAGTGTAATGACACGTCAACGGCACCCAAAAATTTTTTTTTGTGCTTTTTCTTGCAACGGGAGAAAGTGACAATCAGTTATTCCACATTCTGTTCGTCTTTGTTAGTGCAGTCAATGACTTTCTTATAGATGGTAAAAGTCGAAAAAGAAAACAAACGTCTCAGAAAGACATTGTGTCTTTCTTCGTGGGTCTTCTAGTGCTCTAATAGTATGTCAGCACTGGCATCACTCAAACCTGGAGGAGGTCCCGTGGGGAAAATAAATGTGGTCGTCTCCAATTTATGCCTTTGTAGTATGACTCCACAAAATATTGATGAATGATTCATTAAAAGAAATGAGGTGACGCAGGCAACCGGTGGAGATCTTAAATAATAATCTTAAGGTAGTGCATACTGTGGTTTTGTGTGTGTGTGTGTGTGTGTGTGTGTCGTCTGAGGTGAGCCTCCATGCTTTTCTAATGGAAACACACCTGACTAGAGCAGATTTAGAACAGAGGTGCTCTCAGCCTCTGACCCGTCCTACGAAAATGAGAGAGGGAGGGGCTACATGAACACATGTTGACACACACACGCACACACAATATGGGACAACTATTTCTGTTATGGGTGGAGAAATTGAAATGGCAAAGTAAAATATACACATTTGATTCAATTGGACCTCATCAGGGTTTCTAACAAAGTGATCCTGGGAAGTGTGTGTGTGTGTGTGTAGGCGTGCGCTTACCTTGGGCGGCTCCTTGCCGGGCTCGCTGTACAGGCTGCGTATCCTCCTGCGCTCCAGCAGCTTGTTGTCAGCCGGCTGGGCCTTGACCTGCTCGCCCCTGTAAGTGGCGCTGTAGCTGGTTTCCAAGCTGCTCTCCTTCCCGGCCGGAGGTTTGTACTGGCACGCCGCCTTGATGGCCTTGACCGGTTTCACGTCCTTGTAGGCCTTGAATTCAGTTCTGCAAGACAGCGGCAACACAATGTCGAAGGCTCTTGGTTTGATTGAGTGAAGGCTGCCATGTCTCCGGGGAGCATTTCGCTTTTGGACTCAGCTGCTCATTTGGGTAACCGTGACGACACGACACGCTCTGTCTGTTGATTGACGTTGAATGTCCCCAAAGTGGTTCATGATTTATGCAAAAAAAAAAAAAAATCATTGTGAAAACCACTTCTGGGATATTCAACTTTGAAGGTTCTTCTGGATGTATAAATTATCTGCAAACAGGCAGCTGAAGCATGACAACATTCATCTTTGCTAATGAGCATCATTGACCATCCACTGTGTAAAATGGCCATAACAGTCGTTCCACCTAATAAAGCTTAATTGCTCATCTTCTTTTTCCAATCCGAAATGGAAAGAGATGATCACATGGCTGACAATCTCCATGCAACCAACCTCACGGCGGTTTATTGAATTATTCAATCTTGGCCTACATTGCGTTCCTGCAGGAAGTCAACGCTCCAATGTGATTAGAGAGAGTCTCATTGGTGCAACATACAAAATTGATTTGATAGCCAAGGAGGGAGGGGCGGATCAATACATTAGACCTATCTTTACGGAAATCTCACTCATGGAGGTCATGGGGGTCTTGTAACAGGAGAATGTGCGTTAAATCACAGCACTGACAGTAGAAGGGTGGAGGAGCCTGACTTAAACTCTGGTTGAATCCAATTATTTTTAAACTACAATTGTATTGTAATCTCATCTACACTTAGACAAACTAATGGGGGCAATGTAACTAAATCTCAGTCAAGGCCGTGATAAATAAAAACTATTGTACCTCACATTCTAATCATTACATTCTAATGTAACATTAGTATTAAAATAAAATGACAGTGCATGTATATCATGTTTTTTGCTATAAGTTATATTAAATGGTAAATGATTAAATGGATATATATCATGAATACAGTACGTCATTAAGAGATGCGGATGTGGCGTTCAGGGACCATCTGTAAAAAATACAAATTTAATTCCATCATGAAATGACGACATGTTGAGCATCTTCTGTGTTCGTTAAAAGAAGAAGAACGTTGTGAAGATGTCTCGGCGTTACCTGTAGCTGCTGCTCGAAGTGCTGGTCTCCTTAATGTGCCTGTTGAGAGCGTCGGCGGCCGCCCTGCCTTTGCCGCCGCCGGGCGCCTCTTGAAGGTCTTTCCTCTCGACGGACTTGTCCCTCCCGGCTGGCTCCTTCACCTCCTTCTCTTGCAGCTTCTCCTCGATCTCGCTTTTCTCCACGCCGATCTCCATCTCGGCGGCCACTCGCTCCACCTTCCCCGCGGCGGCGGTGGTGGTTGTGGGGGCGTCGGCTTTGGGGATCCATGGGTGGTCGTGTTTCTTGGGGATAGGCCAGGCTTTGTAGTCCTTCTGGTACTGGGTCACCGGGTTGAAGGGGCCGGCCGCTGGCTGGTACTCGTTCCGGGGTTTGCAGCTGGGCTCCGGGCGTACTTTCCACGCTTTGAAGTCTTGCCGCATGACGGAGGAGGAGGCATCTGGGCCGGCGGAAGCGGGCGGTGCCTTGGCGGCCTCCGGCTGGCTCTCCGCAGCGGCCCCCCTCGGCTGCTTATGCTGGACGTCGGAGTATTTGGTGAAGACCAGCGGCACGGCGATGTCCGCCTTGTCCAGCTCGCTCCAGAAGCGGTTGATGCAGCAAGCCCGCGTGATGCACGGCCACGCCATGTTGCTTTGCGTCCGCGGTGGTGCTAATGCAAGGCTGCTTGGCGGGCTTCCCTGCTCGCTGCTTTCCTCCTGCAGGATGTCGGCGGGTTCGACGAACGTGCTGAGGCTGCACGCGTCAAGACGACCACACCCACAGTTTGCACCTGAACGCAACTGCGTGTTTAAGCCAGCAGAGGGAGGAAGCAACGCTTTAGTTTCTGGGGCGTAATGAAAGGACACAATTCAATTATCCATCCACAAAATACAAACATGCATCTGCTGTGGAAATCACAGTTGTCCCAAGGACAGTTAATGCCACGGTAAAATATAAAAATAGGACACAGCAATGACCGAAATCCAGAGTTTATTGAGAAACATCTTTTTTTCATATATAACAATACTAAAACGATCAAACTTAATTGATCGTTAGGGAAATGTGGTGCCCATATCACAAAAACGTGTAATACACAAAACAAATGCCTTAGTTTTCTGTACCTAACAAACTGGCAGGCAAGTGTGTAATTGGTGCAGCAGCACCTTCTTGTGGTCTCCCTGCTTTTCGACAGCAATAAAGTCACAAATTCAAATCATGGCAACGGACAATGTCGATTTTTTTCCGTACTTGTATGAACTGACCACCAGAGGGGTCATACAAAAAAAATGATGTTTAAGTCCAGAAACAAAATGGAGGATGAGGCTCATTTGGCGGCCGCCGTCTCCTCCTCGGGCTCCGCCTCCATCTCAGGCTCGTCCTCGGGGTAGAGTCTGCAGTATTTGTCCACCATGACGTCCAAGTCGGGCTTGACGTGGCCATTGACGTTGAGCACGGCGAGGCTGCGGTTCCAGAGCTTGGCGGGCACGGCGTCCAGGTACGCCCGCAGCCGCTCGCCGGCGGTGGCGCTCTGCTGCTCTTCCATCCGAAGCACGGGGAGCGTGGAGAGCACCTTGAGGAAAGCGTTGACGTTGGGGAAGAACTTGATGTCGGGCAGCTGCAGGGTCTCGTGGATGGTGGTGGGCAGGCGCACCTCCTTGCCGCGGTGCTTCCACTTGATGCGCCAGCAGTGTAGCTCGGCCGCCAGCGTCTCGGGTCTGGGCAGGTCGGCGCGGTACGCGTCGGCCGAGTTCTCCTCGCTGGTGTTGAACTTCATCTGGCCCATGATGGCGGGCACCAGCGACAGGCACTTGAGGACTTTGAGGTTGACCTCGGAGAACATTTCCTCCACTTCCTGCATGACGCTCTGGATGATGGGCAGCGTGACGTACTCGCGGAAGTAGGCCTCCGCCTGGATGTCGCCCATGTCGGCGGCGCGCTGCCGCTGAACAAAGAGCCTGGGCACGCGCACCGGGATCTCCATGGAGGTGGCCATGTTTGTCGCCTCCTCGTACCAGAACTCGTGGTACACGTCGATGTTGTCGTTGACCTCCACGAGCGAGTGCATAACGGCCGTCAGGCTGTTTGCGGCGCAGAAGGCGTCCAGAGTCTCGCCTTGGAGGTTCCGGCCGAACGCCCGCGTGAAGGTGAGGACGCTTTTCAGGACCACGGCGGTCATCACCATCTCAAAGTCTGCCAGGGTCTCGGCGAGGGAGTACGCGTCGGCCGCCACCTCGCTTTCAAAGGCGCCGTCGTCATTCTTGTGGATGACGTCCAAGCAGGCGATGAGCGGCGGCAGGATGTCGAGGAGCACGTCAAAGACGTTGTGTCGCTCGGTCCAGCCGTGGCCGCAGGCCTGATGGAGCGCCGCCACCTTTTCGTCGCTTTTCTGGTAGTGAGCCGAGATGCGGGCGGTCAGCACAGCATGCGTCGCAGCGCTCTTGAAGAAGGAAGCCAACCTCCTGAGTGTCTCCATGAGCACCTGCACGTTGGGGAAGGGCAGACTGTTGGCCAGGTGGATGTTGAGCGCCATGCGCGAGCAGGGCATGTAGAGGGCCAAAGGGTACTTCTCCATCAGGTGCACGGCCACCGCCTTCATCTTGGTGGCCGACGCCCCGGTCACCTTGTGCGCCTGCCCGCGGCAATCTTCCATAATGAGCCCCCAGCGTTCAGTCAGCTGCGCCTCCAGACGCTCCACCAGCGCCTGCTCGTCACCGTCGAACGGCACAAAGTCCAAAAACTCTTCGCGCAGGACGTTGTGCTGGTTGACGAAGCGAAGGAAGAGCGGCAGGTGCTTGTCGCCGCAAAAGTCCACCAAGTCGTCGGTGACCAGCGAGAAGAAACGTCCCTCCCTGGCCTCCATCAACACCTCTTCCCGCACCGTGTTCTCGCACACGTCCAGCAGTTGAGAGAGCTGCGCCGAGGTGAGGAACTCGCTGTTCACAGCCGTGGCTTCGAAGCGCTTCCTCAGGGCCTCGTCGCCCGCGTGCATGCGATACTCCAACAGCGCCTGGAAGTTATTGGGCGCGTCGTCGCCGTCCAGGCCTTTGAAGGACTCCAAGGGGATGCACTGTTTGGCCAGCATCAGGATCACTTCAAATAGGGAGCGCAGGTAATCCCGCAGCTGCTTCTCCTCTGCAGACATCTGCGGTTCATCTGCGATCGGCTCTTCGGCGGCCGCGTCTTTTTGGGACTTTTCAGCAGATGATGCCACTAGGGAGTGAAGACAGGATAAATTTGCTTGGTGGTCAACTGGTTAGCACTGATCAGGTTTTTGGGAGTGACTTTTTCAAAATGGCACAATGCGTGTTTGGCAGGGCTGAATGATGGTTTAGATTCAGCCCTAATTTACTTACATCTTCGTTCTTTCATTCGTTTTAGGTCCTCCTCCGTCTACAACAAAAAGATGACAGAATAAGGAGATTACCGAACAGAAGATACCCTTAAAAACATATTGGCCAGCTCCCTCACAAGTTCTTTGATCTGCTTGCGGTGTTTGACGCGAGGATTCGTCAAGTGGCTGGTCAGATCGAAGATGGTGGGAATGGCCGTATCCTTCAACACCGTCCTGTAAGGGCTCTGACACAAACATACTAATGAGCCAAGGTGTTAAAAGAACTTGAAACTCTTTTACTATTGAGAATTGACTGAGAAAATGTCACAAGTACCTTTTCTTTCTAAACATTAGAAGCAAACACGAGCATTCATGTAAGCACATGAATGAGGTACTTACTGTTTTGTACACCAGGGCCGGGTCGAAATGTTTGGCACACAATCGGTAATGTTTGTTCAACTGATCGGCCGTTTTGGCCTCCAAGTCCGCTCTGCGACAGTTTTCTACCCAAATTCGACATCTGCAAACACACAGGACTCACATTTGTTGACATTACAATATATTCTTGGATTACTGCGTTCCAACATTAAACGTTACAAGGTTAGAAAATGGTGGGGGGACAATAATAAAAATGTCGTGGAATGAAGGGTTTTTAGCTTTTTTACTTTTGGCTAACCCTATCGTGTGCAGAAAGTTGTAATTATGACAACACATGAGTATGTAAATTAAAATGGTTTGCAAGCGTGAGTTGTGCTTCGATGCCCATATTTGCTACTGTATATCGGTATAAAATATTATAGCTTACCTTCCAGGGTCTCTTGGAAAGCGAAAAAAAGCCAAATCCGACTGTGTGCTCTTCCGTGTACAGTTTGGGGCCGCGCAAAAATTCGGCATGTTTCAAGCTAATTCGTTAGCTAACTCGGCTAACAGTACTACGTTTGACTGACTTAAGTCACCCTTTTAAAAATCGTTTCGTTCAGAAAGTTACATTTGTCAAACCAGACAAACTGCGCCTAACTGCGTCTTGGAGGACCGAGTACAACAATCATGCAATAGTTCAAAAATGGTCATTTGACGGTTGTTGAAAAGCGAGAAGCGCGAGCGGCAATCCCTCCGCTGGACGCAGCACTCCGGCTATTGATTGGATTGAGACATACAAGAGCGTCAGTCATTGGTTGAGTCTACAAGACGTTGACCAATCACAATAAACCCGAGTCCTCTTCTGCTTGACGTAATTGCTACGTCAGAGATCACAGGGTTTTCTCGCTGTTGCCAGCGATTTGACAGTGACGTGTGATGACGTACACGTTTGTCTTTGAGTTTGATTCTTTGGATAAATACATGAAGAGACAATTCAGAACCAAAGCGCAGCAGACTGATATTACATTTAAATTATAAATGTGGGCCCGACCCTATATGTGGCTCGTTGGTCTAGGGGTATGATTCTCGCTTAGGGTGCGAGAGGTCCCGGGTTCAAATCCCGGACGAGCCCTTACTTTTGCCGACACTATGCGAGTTGTTTAATTACATAAGCACTTTTTTTACAGTAATACTAGACATCCGGGTATTAGAACGTCATCTCAGAACAAAACAAAGAGCCACAAAGCAATTTACGGAAGTGCTTTTTTTTTTTCATTAAAGCTAAAATCTCCTTTTACACATAGGATTCGGCATTAACTTTGAAACGGATGTAACGTACGTGCAAAATCTAAAACGGGCTCGTCCGGGATTTGAACCCGGGACCTCTCGCACCCGAAGCGAGAATCATACCCCTAGACCAACGAGCCAAGTCGTCGATCAACGTACATTCTTGTTTGATGAAATTGATGTAGAATTCGCAAAAATTTTACGTACGCCGAATATATGTATATGAACAATTACAACAAATCGCGGGTTTGCATGACAATAAAATAGCTTCAATGGCAAACTTCGGATCTTTACAGTATAAGTTGTAAATGAGACAGCTTTGTGAATGAGAATCAAAGAAGAGACACGGAGCATTTCAATTAACTTCTTTTTATATATCATACATAAGACTGTCTTAATATAATACAAAGGGCATTGTCATAAACACAGCAAAGTCTTGACTAGATCTTACAATCTGTGGATACATGGACTTATCCTTTTCCCCCATGCTGTTCAATTCTATAGTGCATGTTGCATGTACAAAAAAAAAGAGAAGAGTGGAAAAAAAAGTGAAGTATAAAATGGAGAAAACAAGGATCAATCCAAATTAAATAAAGAGGATTTCCACTTCTGCTGGGTGTTCAGATATGTCAACAAGAATGTTTGTGTCCAACCCACAAACGGAACAGGCGTTTGAAAGATAGAACCTTATCTCATTTTTGAAAATATATATATACATATATATGTATATATATATTTCTTTTTTTTAACTCACCAACCATGTGCTTCTCATAGAACCAAAAAGTAAGGTTTGTGATGTACATGCACTTACAATATACCCTGTGAAAATTATTAAGGTTTGAAGATCTAGCGTTCCCTGTTTGATTCAAACCCTACCTCATAGTGTTGTCCTGATGCAGTCAAGTTTTTGCCACTAAGAAAAAACAGGAGTTCCTGCCCCAATGAATGGTCACCCAATTTGACAAACATAATCAACATACCAGCAGGAGCAAGGTAGTGAGTTCTATACTTCCTTTATTAAAAAAATATAAATATATACATAAATTCTATTTCAACTATTAAAAAGGGGCTGCATTTCATGACAACTGCTCTAAATAAGAGGTCAATCAGCATGATCGGAAATATAGGCGCACACTTACGAGTCACTGCAGTCAATTTTTTTGTCTTTTTCACTCTTTATTTTTGGAATGTTTAGTACCAGTACGAGCGCCGGCAGCGATCAAAACGGCCGACCGACGTGTCGAAAGATCTCAAATTCGGCGAGGGTGTGAACAAAAATGATTGCAAATTTGCAATTAACCTTGACATCCAGATAGACCCCCCCCCCCCAGTCTCAATATAGGTAGCTTTATATTTGGTGTTTAATGGGAGCGTGATTTGGCATATGGGTTTTGTTTTTTTTTCCTTCGAAAATGTCACAACGGTATGACGTATGTATGTTTTCGTTCGAGCGTATACGTGTGAGCGGCCTGTCGTCCGTTTGGACGGGTGGCCGTGGGCAGGTTGTCTCCTCTCTAATTTCAAAGCTGGTCAAAATGAGCAAACGGAAGAAAGGGGGAAAAAGAAAAAGGAAGAAAGAAAGCACTTCAAAATCCCTGATGTAAAAGGAAAAAAAAGTGAAAGAAAAATAAAAAAGTTATGTTTTGAGGACATGCGTGTCTGCCCAGGCAAAAACATGAGATGGCGGGCGTCCCTTTGAACAAGACAACAATCAAGGGGATGTGCCCTTTACCAACTACAACATTAGACCACTCAACACAATTATCCAAGCCAAGTTGACCAAATGTATGAAAGGCAGCAAAAACCCTTTGAAATAGTATGTAGGATGGGGCAAAAAAAAAAAAAAAAATGGGGAAAAAGAAAAAAAAAAAAAAGAAAAACAGAAATAGAACGCATTAGTCTCTTTTTTTTTTTTTTTTTCTTTGTAGAATTTTCTTAAACCACCATCAGCTATCTTGCTACTCCGGAGCCTGCAGAGTAACTACCAGATTCTATAAACATAGCAACTTTTTTTTTTTTAAATCTTTAAAAGACTCCCAAAATAATCTACCAATTATGGAAGCAGGTTTTGGTAAAAGGTGGCAAACAAATGTGGTCAAAGTGTACACAATAATAGCCTGAACAACGCTCTCCAGTTTTGCTAATGTGTATTTTATATATATATATATATATATATATATATATATATATATATATATATATGTGGGCTGCTCAATTAATCAAATTTAAATCATGATTACGCTTGAGGCTTCAGACGATTTCAGAATTCATATACTTGAAAATTATTATTTGGGGTTTCCGGGACGCGTATGCAACTGCTACGCCCCCGTGGGTGTGGATCCAGGCCATATTCTAACAGGAGGAGAGTGTGTTCTTCTTTTAAAACATGTTCAATAAATACTGTTACAAACATGTTCAATAAACGCTGTTCCAATTTAAAAAAACAGTCATGTAAATAATCGTAATTTTAATATTAAACAAATAATCGTGATTATGATTTTATCCATAATCGAGCAGCCCATATATATATATATATATATAAATATACATATATAGGAGCTGTTTGTGTTGACGCCCTCATAAGATGTCAACGCGTGGTGAACTGCTACATTATTGGTTACAGACACCTATTATGCTATAAAACAACTGCTTTGGTATAAAAACATATCCAAAGGGAAAATAAATTTGTGTAAAATTCACAGCATAATTTGAGGACGAAAAAAGGCAGTCACTTAACTCTTGTTTTGTTTTTTTCTTCAGTTTCCATGTTTTTTTGGGGGGGGGGGATGGAGAGACTTGTGCAGGTGGTTCTGATGAGGAACTACATGCAAAAACAAAACAAAACAAAAAACAAATTTAAAAAAAAAAAAAAAAAGGGCGACTCTGGGATAAGTTCTTTCCACTGAAAAAAGCCTTAACCGGTGACTAAGATTTTTTTTAAGGAAGTCATGTTTAGGAGGTTGTTGTGTACAATAAGACCCTGTTATGTGGGGCCCTGCTGAAGAAGAAATCTTTGTCGATAAAGGCCTCAAATTACCATTCTTATTTACCTTTTTTTTCTTCTAAAATGTTTTCAAGAATTAAGGGCTGTCTAGAGAGAAAAATAGAGAAAAGCCATCTTAATTCAAAATGATAATGTCCAGCTCCATCCCCAGTCCAAGTCCATGAGTCATAAGGCCAAGGGTTTATCTCGAACCAGCCACCGACTGTATTCCTTCCGCTGCGCTCGTGTCGTCGGAGCTCGCGCCGCCGCTTTTCGTGGGGGGTGGGAGCTCGGGGCGTCTTGGCGCGAGGAGCGGGCGCCTCCCCCATTGCCGACCCGCTCGGCATCTGGATCCGCCCGTATCCGCCCGCGCCTGGCCAGCACACGCTTATAGGGAACTCCGCTGTCATGTCGAGTTACACAACACCGACTTAGCCACCGACAAGAAATATCACCGCAAAAAACACTCGCCCTCCTCGTCAAGCTACAGGATTTACAAGCAGCTTCTTTGTGTGACATTTTGCTTGAGGGGGGGTGGGGTGGGGTGGGGGGCGAAATAATGACAAACCAGTGGAACAGTAATGTCAGGCAAGCATTTGGCGGCCTAAACTTTGCGTGAAATGCTCCTCCTTGCCACAAAATACCGTACGGTGGTGAAATGGTCAAATGGATGTCTCAATCTCACTATGGTTATTCCGCAGTATTACTTTGTGCCTAATGGTCGCAAAAGAAAAAATCGGATGACAATTACATATATACTTCTTCTTCTTCTTAACAAAGGGTTTGTTGTTTGTTTTGTTTTTTTTCTCTGTAGTAGCGGTTCAGTGATATCTCCCTTCTGACGTGAGCAGCTTTGATTCTCAACACACCTTGTAGTAAAAAACACCACCTTAAAAATGACGCACAGGGGGGAACACACAGCCAAAAATGTCAGCGCAGTCACGAGCTGGCCATGGAACTCTGCTGCACACACACTCCAGTCATTGGAGACTCCTCCCGGTCCATGCCCTGCCTCATGCTCAGGTGGCCCTCGGCTAGGTAGTGGCCAGGCCCCGTGTTCGTGCCCATGGAGAAAGCAGGGTGCGCAGCCATGCCGGTCTCCTGCCGTGGGTTCGAGAAGGCACCTAGCCCCATGCTCAGCCCGCCGTTCTGACCAAAGTCGAGCGCTCCGGCGGGCAAATGGCGGAGCTGGTAGGCCTGGTTGCCGTGGTTCCCGGTGGAAGAGGAAGATGTCGAGGAAGAGGAGGCAGAGGAAGACAGGGAGGTCATGGACAGATGGCCGTGGACCACCTCCATGGAGTCCTGGGTCGACGAGCTGTGCGTCGGGGAGGTGTAGTGGCGCGGGCGCGGCCGCGTGGCCATCATGGGCCCGTGGTGGTGGTGATGAGCGTGCGAGTGGGGATGCAGGGCCTTCGGGTGCTGGGGGGGGACGTGGAAGGTGGTCTCCTGGACTGGGTGGGTCTCGCCGGTGACTGACTCCGGTACGACGCCGCCTCCCCACACCAGCGGAGGCGGGTAAGGCTGTCGAGCCTGCTGGCAAAGATTGATAGCGTCATGTGATGCTCCGTTTCAAAAAAATAAGTGCTACGTCGGCTTAAGAGTTAAATACATCTAATTGATTGGCGCTGAACCCTTACTCAAATCCAATCAATATCGGAATGTAGTAGAATGTAGTATGACCTGTGGGCAGAGGCTGTCTCCATCGATGGCTGGCATGGCAGTGCCAAAATGTCCTCCACTGTGTAAGTGGTGATGGGTGGGGTCTGATCTCGCTCTGCCACTGGTGCTTGTTCCAGAGGAGCCTCCTAAAGAAGCCATCAAAAGTGTTACAGCAGTACCGCCTAAACAAATGCTCTCCAATGTTCTCAAGAGTCATGTACCTGAACTGGAGGAGGTGCTGGAGGTGGTCCCCGAAGACTGGGACTGCTCCAAGGCGGGGCTGGTTGACACGCTGCTGCTCGTATTGGTCCCCTCATCCGCCGTCTTCTTGAAGAAGCTGTGCTGCAGGGCATAGTAGGGCTGGATGCGGCTCTTGGGGTCATAGTCCAGCATCCGCAGGATCAGGTCCTTGAACTTCAAGTAGTCGGCGACAGCGTGGCCAGACTCGCCTGCCCGCCGCCCACCCGGACCCCCGGTCTCCACGCCCAGGATGGAGTGGAGCTTCCGCGAAGCTGGAGGTTTATACTGCGATGAAAAGAAAAACAAAATACAGTTACCTATCTTTTTCCAGTTTATTTGGTGGATTCAGAAATGGCGTAAAGATCACCGCTTACCCTTTTGCCATCTTTGGTCTTTTTAACACTCCATGTACCATCTGAAAGCTTCTCAAAGAACTTCCTGGCTTTTGGGGCTAGGTCCATTATGTGATTAGGTGGGATGCCGAGAACCTCCACTATTTTGTTCATCTGGTCCACCTGAGAAAGACATCACAAATCAGGTTCAACACATTTCAAGATAGGCCTGGACAACTTCCACATGTAAATTGCGAGTGGCTTATCAAACAAATTGTCAAAAATCACATACATCCAATTAAAAAGAGTCACAAAGGAAGAGACTTCTGCATCTGCCTGTGACTACTGCCCATAAAAGGAGACTTTAAAATTTAAATGTCCCACCGCATTTTCATAATGACAAAAGGTGTGCAGGTATGGCGATATTGACCCACGTAACAAAACAATGGGCATGGGGACATGATCTGTTGGATGATGGTCTTCCGTGTACCTCATTGGCTCCACTGAAGAGAGGCTCTCCTGTATGCATCTCCACCAAGATGCAACCCAAGGACCACATGTCGATGGCCAGGTCGTAGGGCATTCCCAGAAGCACCTCTGGGGAGCGGTAGAAGCGACTTTGGATATACTGGTATATCTGCACGGACAAAGAAAACTAATTAGCACTTTGAATACATTTGGAATCCTGCACGCGGTCTTGACAAAGAGCATTAGGTACCCGTTGTCCCAGCTGGCACGAGCTGCCAAAGTCCACTATTTTGATGGCACTCCTCTTCGGGTTGCACAGCAGGATGTTCTCGGGCTTCAGGTCACAGTGGATGATGCTGAGCTCGGGCGTGGCCAGGAACAGCAGCGCCGTGCATAGCTGCTGAGCGAACTTCCGGGTGAGGTTGAGCGAGACGCCGCGGAAGTTGGTATTTCGGAGCAGGTCGTACAGGTTATATGAAAGCATCTCAAACACGAGGCAGAGGTGGTTCCGAAACATGAAGTGCCGCTTCAGGTGAACTGTGGGAAAGAGACGGTTGCGTCCGGGCGTTACAAAAATTTGGATTGTGTGACTGAACGGATTGGAAGCGAGTGTTTATTTACCGATGTAGTATTTCATCTCGGTGTCATGTTTATTCATAAGCTCTAGGAGGCGCACTTCAATCTGGGCTTGATTGAGGAAAGCTTTCTTGTTCTTGATGATCTTAATTGCAACCCATTCCTGCTCCGCTCGGTCGTATGCTTTCACAACCTAAAAAAAAGGAAGACGTTCAAAGTTTGAATTAAATGACGACAGTTAAAATATTGATGATTTACGCTTAGCTAACAAACACGTCGCAGCAGTACCCACCTGTCCAAATGATCCTTTTCCTATCAAGGAATCAATCTCATATCGGTCCATCCACTTCTCCCCATTCTTGACGATGTAGTCATAGTTATCATCGTCATAGCCATCATTGAAGACCTTCCTTTCTTTTTTGTGACTGGAGTCTTCGCCCTGACCCTGTTGGTGCCGCCGCTTCTTTTTTGCATAATACACCTGAAGGGAGAAAGAAAAACAAAGTTTAGGGGAGGGGGGGAAAAAAAAAAACAATTTGGGATTCATGTCATTGCTTCCGAATGCTCCGACTGACCTCATTGATGTGTTTGTATGTTTTGATAAGGTCAATGGAGAGCTTCCTCAGGGGAGCTGAAGTTGGGTCACGAAAGCACTGGGGCATGTGCCTCTGAAGTATCAAAAAAATGTTACATAACAGATCATAAATGACATGTTTGTCCTTTGGTGGACAATTCAAGCGCCACGGTTATTACGCGGCGCTTTGGAGCTACTTGGGATGTGTCCCTGTACCTGATTGGCAGTGAGCTGTGTCGTCTGGTCGCTGTACGGTAAGACCGTAACAGATTGGTCAGTGCTTGGCTGGTGGCGCTCACTGTACTGCTGGTGCGTATGGGGCATTGGAGCAGCCATCTGAAGACCAGCAGTGTGTAAAGAAAAAGAGGGCGCAAGCCGGACAGACGAAGGTTTGCATGCTGAAGTCTCTCCTCCTGCAAGACATTAGCACCTTGCCTTGAGTCGCCGCGCCGGCGAGGTATACCATCAAAACAAAGAGACTAATCATGACAATGTGTCGTTACGATGCAGAGGGGTCGTATTTACTTTTCACACACCACATACAGGACAATGTGCCCTGTATTCATAGATCAACTCATTTGCTTTTCCAACAGGTAAGCATAGATTTGCACGTGTGCTATTAAATGAGGGGAAAAACGTGCAAGAATGAAATGTACGCAATATTTACGCGTGTATTGAAATGATCAGTGTGATACAGCCGAAGTGGCAGATTTGCTGACAAAATGGGAGGACGATAGCAGTAGAATGTAATATATGCGACAATATTAACACGTTGCTTTTAAAGCGTAGAATTGAACGAGTGAAATAAATCCTATTGGTTGCCATGAGTAAGATGCAAGGAGAAAAAAGGGCAGCGCATGAGCAGGCTGCAGAGTAAAAAGGGGTGAAAAGAAAGGCCCGGCATACTGTACAGTGAATCATCCTTCATTTTAAGGCAGAAGGAATGGGGGGAAAAAAATATGAAATAGCACGTTGAGCTATCAGCATCTCTCAGCACACAACACAATTCAGCAGCGCTACACAGTAACCACTATTCAGAATCCCAGCAACAGCACCTAATTAGCATAGCCTATCACCACAGAGATACAGCGTGATTTGGCAAGCCCATCAACGCACAGGCCAATCACAAGGCGGTATGCAAATAGCCTACTTTTGTTGCCAGGGCAGAGCGGCTCCCATTTTCCAATGAGAAAACAAGAAATAAACAAGAAATCAAATTGAACTTTGGCATACTTAGACGCCGCTTTCGACACGAGAGGCTGACGGCAAAATCGCCGCACAGCCCCAAAAGCTACACTCGCGACGAGAGCGTTGGAAAGCTGAGCCAGCCCGGGGAGCGCCTCAAAATACACGGCCAGCGACAAGCAATAAAGGCAGGCAGGCAGGCAGGCGACGGACGGCAAGACGAGAGCGCGCAGGCAAAGGCTGTATTTAAAGGCGCACACAAGGTGTAACACAAGATCCCTTCTGCTCCACTTATAAA
Source organism: Syngnathus scovelli (assembly GCF_024217435.2). NCBI lineage: Eukaryota > Metazoa > Chordata > Actinopteri > Syngnathiformes > Syngnathidae > Syngnathus > Syngnathus scovelli. Next base: position 2,341,034 of record NC_090853.1, read on the forward strand.
TACATACATGACGACCTGGTTGAAATAGAACGCCCAGGAACATTTCTTTGCAATTCTTCGACATGTTAGCTTTCATTTGCTAGCTTTAAAAAAAAAAAAAAACACTCCAGGTAATCACCTAAAGCACTGAAAAGTTCAACTGCGCTGCATCTTTGTCCCACATAACAGCGTGATGCAAATTTGGAGAAGAGCACCGCGACAGGGAGGAACTTAACTTCACCGCTTCCCATTTAGTAGAAGAAGATATAGAGAGAAATGTAAACACACAACAACCGCTAACCTGGATGCATCTTGTGCAAAAATGTCATATCATCCTGGCAGGAGAGTCCAGCAGACAACCAACTACAAGGAATAAAAGCACATTATTATCACTAGTTTTTTTTTTTTTTAATGAGACTTCCTCTTCTAGTTTTAGTTGGTTTAAGTCTGTCTATGGGTTGTAGGATGTCCAACGAGTTGAGTTCAAACTTTAAAAAGTCTACTTTGGAGATATAAAAGTCTGCAGAGTCGATTTTCTTGTTTGTATGGACATGTAGATACAATCACACAGATTGTTTGGTTTTGACACTACATTCCGTCAACAAAATAGTAGCACACTGCTTCATTTTTTGGGGTGGAAATTATCTTGATATATCTGTTCAGGACTGGCTGCATCTGAACAGTTCCTTTTCTGTCTCAACAATCCACAGAGGCCTTGAAGGTGCACTATATATATATATATATATATATATATATATATATATATATATATATATATATATATATATATATATATATATATATATATATAAAATCATGATATCATATTAGTGACCTCTATAATAGGCCCCCCCATCAGACTGCATTCCAAAATCTTATATCCATCTATATATGTAATAAGGACCGCGGCTGTGGGTAGCGGTGTACTTACAGACGAAGGGGCGAATTTCGTCATGGCTGGAAATTATTAGAACGCATATTCAGTGCTATTCTGGTCCCCCGTAAACGCATATCGTCCTTCCGAGGGGTTTCGTCTAGCGATCCGATGCGATCCATCCATCCATCGGTGGTGGAAAGGAAGGCTTTAGCTAGTGACGCTGTGCTCAATTGAGCCAGCGGGTTGTTGGGGCCCACTCAGCTGGTTCGTCAACAAGTCAACGTTAACCATTAGCCAAGGGCTTCGTTGAATTAGCTCTCGGGCATTAGCAACATGAAGGCTAGACGAGCTCTCACACACATATGTATAGAATTCAACCAATCCAGGTTTGAAATAAAGACGTGCGTGTGTGTTATAAAAAGCCCGATCGCACAATGACACTGTAATACCGCAGGGTTAATGTTAGCGGTACCAGCATGACTCTCCACACACGGCCGCCCCCCTTTTTTTTAGAACGCCTTCGAAATGGAAAATAGTCCTCATTTAACACTTCGACTTTCAGCCCCACTAATAGGTTAGCTAGCCCCGCCATGTACCGCGGTTGAGCTACCGTTCACAGCTCCATCATCGATTTTGATTTATACATACAAAACAATCGGCACGAAGCACAAGGCTGCATTCCGCTTAAAAGAAAAACCAAATAAATGTAGTAGCCGCTCACCTCTGATGGCACGATCTTCATTTAAAGTCCAATAACCTGTATGATGAGGAAACTTATCCAGCTTGAGATTCTCCCCTCCCTTTGCACGGTTAGCGAGGAATGATCACGTTAAATCCAATCCGGCGTCCGTCTTCCGACGGGCAAATATGACAATTATTTGCCAGGCAGCTCTAATAAACACTCCATTTTGGACGGGGGATCGACGATCGGGAGGAACGTTACTATCAGCTGATGACTAGCAACATGCTAGCGTTGACTAGCACGCATAAGTTAGTGGCTAAGCTTTAGCGAATCGGGCTAGTGCTAGTTGACAAAATGAACGCGGCTAACGTTAGCGACCCGTCCCGGGCTAGCCTCGAGCTAACAATCGTTAGCCCCCGCCGCTAAATAAATGCTACGTCAAAGCGATTTTTACGCAGTCTTTTGTCAAATTCGCGTCGACCTCCTCGAGCGGCGCGACGGCGACGGTGGATTCGGCGTGTTTGAAAGCCAAAACAGACACCGCGTCCTCCGGTAATTCCGCTTTGGAATTTTGTGTCAATTTTCACAAAATGGCGCGCGGTCCAAACCTGCGCAGTGAACCGGCCCGGTGGACCACAGACGCGGACAAGCCGACTTTCGTGGCGGCGCCGCCTAATTATTTCTACCGCGTTAAAACGTCGGCCTCTTGATTTTCTTCACTCGATCCATTAGACGCATCTCGTTATCCGAAAACGTCAAATGTATATCCACTGACAGCATTATTCCGGCGGGAAGGGAGAAACATTTGAAAAAGACTGAAGCTGGAAGGGGGGGGGGGGGGAGAAAAAAAAAAACCTCCTGACAAAATGGCGATGCGCTCGCTTGTTGCCATGGCAACTGTCAATCAAAAAACCGAAAGTACCCGGATGCACCAATGACGAAGAAAATGTAACTGGCCAAAGAGGACAGAGAAACTCTTCCACAGCGCCTTATGCGTAACTTCATTGGATTTTTTTTTTTTTTTTACTTCAGCAGACATATGTACAAAGACAAGTTTTATTAACTTTACGCGGCCATTTATATTGAAAAAAAAAACTTATTTTTATTTTTATAGGTGTTTTGTATATTCTTTATAATACTGTAGCTTGGATTTTATTAGATTTCAGACAGAAATACTATGCATTATAATTTCCCTTGAATTATTACAATTAGAAATTTGCATCTGAAAGAAATACTGAATTATATAGAAAAAAGTGAATATTGTAAAAATGTGACGTGTGGCGTGACTAATCATAGAAGTCACCATATATTAACAGAACGTTCTCTTTAATTTGAATACAATATTTAATTTTCTCACAACCAAGAATAGTATTGTTTGGTATTCGACTATTTTTCTTATTTACAAAAAACAGGTCTACTTCATGCAACTTGATTAACTGTTAAACATAAAATCATAAAGAAATCACTACAACCTAACAAAATTGCAGACGTGTGCTAACAGTGAGGTCTATTATTGACCACAAGATGGCAGCAGAGATTCAAATAGGATGAAGAGCAAGACTTCACTGGACATTTAATTAGGTACATCTCTGGATTAAAAAATTAAAGATAAAATCGTTGAATTATGACAATGTGACGCACACGCATGCGCACACATATACACTGTAATTAACAATTTCGCCTTTGTATGAACTGTAAAGTGTCCTTATGTGTCCAGTAAAGTGCTTTAAAAACAAATGTATTGTTATTCATTTTTTAGATTTGTACTCTATATAATGATGATGTACTTCTATAGCCTTTCTTCATGTCCAATTATACTAATTGCTGATCCTAATCCAGCTATTTATTATTAGTAGCTCCAGTACCACAAAAGATGTCACAGAGCTCAGACCTCCACAAAAGCTTAAAGTCATAAATTGTCAACAAAGTTTAATTGTTAAAATTTGTTTATTTGAAGGAGGTGGCTAATTGAATGGCAATAACCCTAACCCCCCCCCCAAAAAAAATAAATAAATAAATAAAACAGTGGCCATGTTTTCCAAATGTACACTTTATTTTAAACAAAAGTACAAAAAACAAAACAGATATTTACAATACTTGCATGGCAATGTTCACTTTCTTTGGTCATTCTTCCAATTGGATGCTTTCAAATCAGAAATGAACTAAGATACGTCTCAAGTCTGCAAGCGTGGTTTCATCAACAATTCAAAACTTGGGAAAAAAAGCTCTTTTTCTTGCACAACATAAATAATAACAGCAACAACGACCAAATCAAACTCGTACTTCACAATGGAATCGTCCCATTTTGAGATCCAGCAGTGACAACTCAAACTCAAAAATGAAGACCCGAGCGGGTAGATTCGGGAAAGTGACATGGACATCACTCGCCGGGATCGATCTACCCGCTCGGTGGCGGCCGCCGCCACTGCACAGTACATTTGGAAAAAAAAATTATAAATGACGCATCCTCGCCAAGACCGACATCAGTAATAACCCTTTAGTCCTTTGTCTACGCCACGAATGAACAAACAGATGTATATACATCCTAAAAAAAAAAAAAAAAAAAAAAAAAAAAAAGCAGATGACATAACAAGACACGCTTTCCACACATCTTTACAGCAAAGGCAAAACTGGTCTAGAAGTGATTTCACTTGCAGCAACTAACCAAAAAAGTTCCTTTCTAACAAACATGACTGCTAACAGAAGACAGAGCTACAACTGTGTATATGCGCGCGTGTGTGTGTGTGTGTGTGTCAAGTAGTGCATGTAGATCACATACAGTATCCAATTGTCTGCTTTTTTTTTTTTCCTCCAGAGTGGGATTGGATTTGTAGTCAAATTCTCCCTGAAATCAAATCCAAGCTGTCTTCATTGTAATGTACACATTATTTTTTGTCTTCTTTTCTCAAGAGATGAGGTGAGGAGGAGAAACGTGCAAAGTTCCATGTTCTCACTGCAAAGGACGACAATGTAAGTCGGAATTGACACGGGTTTGTGACGGGTTTGCGTACCTTTCACATTCCCAACGGATGGCAGGCGGCTCGGGCGTTTCTCTACACTTCGGCTTTTTGGCTGTTCTCCTCCACCTTCTCCTCCAGCTTTCTCTCTTCCTCGGAGGAGCCGTTCTCCTTCTCGCCGGTCTTCCAGCTGCCTTGTCTAATGAGGACGGCGCATTTGGTTAAGCTGACACCCACGGCACTCACTCAAAGATACAGTCAGCGTGTTATTTGGGCTAAATAATGCTAGCTGATATTATTCCCGAGCCTCATAACTACAAAATCCATATTCCACTCGACTGCATAGTCGTAATTACGACTCACTTGGATTTCTTCTGGTAGATCCCGTAAGCCAGCCCAATGACCATGGCGGCGATGAGAAGTCCAACCACCACCCCGACCACCAACTTGGTTTGATCGGCGTCGTCCGATTGGTCTGCGTGACACAAAACAAACGCCGGCGTCACGCCGCTGACGGTCACGCGGCCGGTGCGGACCTTCCTGACCACAAACAGGAAGTTGAACCCTAAACGCGTTGGCTGGATGGACACACTGCCACTGTACGTGATTATGACTCGCTGGGGTAAATGTTAATGACAGCAATCCTTTTTTTATGACGTCATTTGTTCAGCCAGCAGGAAAATGGGTCATGTTTGCCAGGATGCTGGTGGCGCCGGTTCCTTCTGTGTTATCAGTATTCCGCACGTATCGAATTCTTTTCATACAACATTTGCTCTCCGGCCGCTTCCACCACATGCAAAAAAGACGTCTACGACTTACCTCGTTTATCCACTCTCACCTCCTCAAATACTGAAATCAGATACGAAATGAAAATTATCGTTCAACCAAGGCAAAAGTGACGTCTAAGGCTACGTACTAGTCTACTGTCTGCATGCAGGAGTTTCGAATCGGAGAGAGGACGAGTCGAGTGGAGTCCCGGCATCCCAACACACACCCGCGCAGACATGACTCAGCGGGAAAAGAGGATACGGCAATCGTTTAGGATGAGACGGTTGGCATGCGAGTTATTTGTGATGATGGACAAAAGTATTTTGACATACCTGAAAAAAGGCAGCACTTAATTAGTGTGGTAGAAGCCTTCGTAATTAACCACCATTACTGAACATTTACTTCCGTTGTTTGTAAATGCTAAATGACCCAATACTTTTGCCCACATTGATACAGCTTTGTTTACCAGTGAAGAAAAACATAAAGCAGTTAATGAAAGTGAAGGATGAGAAGTGTCATCATGTCGAGTCAGCATGCGAGCGGATTGGACAGTCGGTGGAGCGGAAGCGCCGGCCGATGAAGGCGGCTTAGCGGATGACGCCACCGGGCGGGGTACGTCGTACTTACGAGACGACACATTGATGTCCCGCGTGTCAACGCCATATTCGTTGGACACGGTGCAGTAGACGGTCAGGTTGACAGCGGGCACCACGGTGATTTTGTGCGTGACCTTGCCGTTGACGAAGGGACTTTCATCATACTGTGGGGGGAAAAAAAATTTGCCTTTTCAGAGAAGATAGTTTTTTTTTTTTTTATGACACCTGTTATAATAACAATAAATGTAATAACAATGAATTAAAGCACAAAGGAGAACTGTGCGAGTCTTATTTGACTCATGTAACCAGGGACAAAATGGCAAGTGCTTTTAAGCACCACTAGGAGGCAATGTTCGACCAGTTTCTCGTTCAAGTGCATGCCTGCAAGCGCTGAAGCCGATCCCACAAAAAAAAAAAAAAAAAAAAAACACACAAAAGAATACGCAACACCCTTTGAGTGCAGCTTGGACTAAAAGCAATAAAAATGATCCCGCGCAAATAGATTTTCAGACCAAAGCCCCCCCCCGAGGTCACGGATGTAATTCACTCTGCCCACGTTGACACTTTTGTCCTGTCAGTCGCCTCACAGGTACACTAAGTGAAAAAACAAAAAAACAAAAACAAAAAAAAGCGGGATTTTTTACTTTGTGTCAACAAGGTGATCGTGCCTAGGAGAAATTAAGCTTGTTTGTGCTTTCCAAGGGTGCACCTGCCTCGAATTGCCAGGATCGGATATGTTCACAGGTGTGACAGCTGCAGGGGGAAAAAAAACCCAAACAAAAGGTGATATGGCGCTCAACAGGAACATCCAGTGAAGATGGGGGGGGGGGGGGGGGGTGATGCTTTTTGAAAATCAGCTCCTTTCTTCAGGCCACGTCTCATTTATTCTCAGTTATTGAAAATAAAAAAGGGATTTGACGAGTAAAAGGCAGCCCAGCCCCTCCGATAGGTCCTTAAATACTCTTAGAGAAGAATTGTATTGAATAAAGGTGTATTTAAGAAAGTTTTGTAATTAAATAAAGTTAGAATCACTCAAGGCAAATGTGAAAAAGTCATGTCATTTCCATGAATCAAATGAAAATGGTAAATTTCAGATTAAATGACATGAACTGATACGATTAACTGATACTTTTTCAATGGAAAAAAAAAAAAGCGATATTACGTCATGGGTGATGTTTCATATGGACAGCAGGCGTCAAAGAAAATTGACAATGACGCTCTTCTGTCTCGTACGAATGATATGTTTTAACTCAAATATACGTTTGATTTCTTAAAATACATCAAGTGAAACACCAGATGTCTGCAAAAAAATAAAAAATAAAAAAATACTTTCCAGGTTATCAGCATATTTCATCATTGTAAAAAACGTCTCGACAATCAATTCCTTTCTTCATTATTAGAAGTTACCAAATCCAAAACAGGGGAAGAGATATATTGATCTTTGCGTAACCTTGGTAACGATGACAATACGGCTAATTGGTTTTGCCATCCCAAATTGGCGGCATAGCTGACTGCTGTGTTGCTTTTTGGAGTAAAAAAACAACAACGAAAACAAACATTTATGATCACAACACTCCTTTTGCTTGTATAGTTTCCAGAGAAAAAGGAATGAATACAATTTCCCTCGTCGCCGCTGTGGCAGTATGTGTGTGTGTGAGTGTGTACATACCGAGGTACCATTGATGCTCCAGGAAACAGATGGCTTTGGAGAGCCCTCGGCCTCACAAATCAAGACTTTATGTTGACCATCTTCACTACGGTGTTTGGACAGCTGTTTGATGACTGGAGCGCCTGCAACAAACACCACGCTCTTGTGATGTTCCTTTTTCATTCACACACACATCCGATATAAAGTGGAGCTCAAAGCAATAGCCAGAAGTGTTTACTTTTTTATTTTTTTTTTGATGATTGAAATCGTCAACCCCCGTTTCAACCCAAAAGAGTGAACAGCAGTGATAATAAACTCGGCAAAGACCGCTAATTAGTCAAAAGGACATCATTTGCCTAATCCTGCCATTTTTTTTTTTTTTTTGTTAACTCTATAACTGTCAGGGACTTTGTGGAGTCTCAGCTGGTTGCCTGGCAACAGCTCCTGGACAGCTGGGCACAGAGATGCAAAGAAATCACAAAGGGTCATTTTTCTTTCCCCCCTTCATCTTTTTGTATGCAAAAAAATGAGGGCATGCTAATTTGTGCTAATCGAAAGCAACGTTTCCTTGCCGTTTGAATAAAATATGGATTTCCTGAGGCGAAGCTACCGAGGAGACAAGCTGAGCTCAGCCTGACTGATATGACAATTAAAATATGACAAATTAGATATTTTCTTGTCTTTATTGAAAATGGGCATTTCCACATACAATCTGAGTCCGTACCTTCAACAACCAGGTCGAAAGAAGCCTTCCTGCGGAGTGCCCCCATCTTCACCTCACCCTCGTAGAAGCCAGAATCAGAGTACTTCAGCTTGTTAAACTTGGGCTCTTTGTCCAGCTTGACATTGTCCTGATTAGAACAAAATAGTATTTTTCATTTCAAGAGTAAACTATTCTTTGAGGCAGACGCTTTCGACAGCTCGAGTTGTTTTTTTTTTTGTTTTTTTTTATACCTTGGTCCAGGAGACTTTTGATTCGCCCGAAGAGTCGATCTGAAAAGACAGCTCCAAGGCCTCCCCGGCTGTCTTGATGACGTTCCCAGTGGGGCTTAAATTGATGTCTAGGTCTGAGAGAGACAAAGACGTGAAAGGATGGAGAAACGACGGCTCGTGTCTCTGACAAGCTGGGAGATATTTCTATTATTAACTCCACTTCTCTTGTTGCAGCGCGGCTTATTAGCGGAGAATGACACAACAAAGTACGAAGACCAAAAGATCTGAACGGTACGGGGCAAACACGCTTCACTCTCGACAGCAACACAAAAAAAATAAAAAGGAGAAAAATGACAGTAATTTTTCAGACAAACACGGCGTGATGTCTTACAATTGACTGTGACGTTCTTGGAAGCCATCATGGCGGGGTTGTCAATTAGGGAGCATTGGTATTCACCGGTGGTGTCACGGGAGACATGAGCGAGGGTGTATGTATTTGTATTTTTCACCGGGATGACATCGCCCTGCAAACACACACGTACAATAGCCGCTGATTAGCTCGGGGGTGGTCCGCTGATTAATGACACCGTGTGAGACTTTGGCTCATCAGCGGTACCTTCAGGTGGAAGTTAAAGCTGGTCGGCGCCGGGTTGCCGTCCGCTACGCATTTGAGGGTCACGTTGTCGCCTTCCAGCAGAGGTTCTGGGGCAATCACTTGAAGGATGATGGTCTCCGTGGAGTCTGGGAGGAAATAGTTAAGGCGTGACAATGAGGCGCTCTAAAGGTGCCAAGGTAGCAAAATAAAGCATGCTTGGATGGGAGTAGTCGGCCCAAAAAAAATATTTTTCAAAACGTGAGTTTGTGCTGAGTCTTTGACAGACTGTTATCCTCCCTTGTGTGAAAGTGCACCCGCTTATTTGGAGGCCACAGCGAGCAAGCAGATTCAATATTTAATGGCGCTTTTGCATTAATCCCGTTTTGCCGGCTCATCTTCGCAACACTAGAGGACCAAAAAGTCACAAGTTTTTCAGATAACCCGTATAACACTGTTGGTTCGTGAAAAAAGAAAGAAGGAAAAAAAAATTTTCTTTCAAAGGAGGTAAACACGAGTCGAAATTATTATTTCATAGTCCTGCGGTGATGAAACTCAAAGAAACATTTGCTATTTTGCATCCAAACGGAGAAAGTCGGTCGACTCACATGTGATGGTGAACGTGAGCTCAGGTGACGTCAACTCCTTGCCAACTTGGTGCCGAGCGCTGCACGAGAACTGCGCGTCGGCGTCCTCTTTGGTCGCCGAGTACTCCAGCGTGGACGAGGTGCTGGACAGGCCGGTCACGGGGTCAACCTGCACCGAGGCTCGGATGGAAACGCCTAAACAAACGACGAGCCGTCACAAAGACGCGATCACAAATTTAGAACTTCAGCCCCATGTGGAAATTTCTGTTGACTCGTTTCTCTTTTGATGTACGCTACAAATAGACTTCACGAGGAACTCCAGACTAGGACGACTCCGGGGCGGTCAGTTTTCCACGCGCCATTAAACATATCAGTCAAGTCAACAATAACAGTAGAATAATCTATGTCCAAGCTAGGCTAACGTTAGCATGTGTGCTAACAGATATCACAATGACAGGACAAGGATGAAATATTGACCGAATAATGAGCAAAAATGGTCACCGATTTGACATCAGCTCGCCGCCCTCGGACCAAGTAGCAAAAATCGACAGCGTCAAATGAGCTGCGCTATAAGGAAAACGGTGTAGTGATCCACATAGCTGACTTTTGTGCAGCTAACGTGGGATCGATTCTCAATCGATGACTCGTTGACATTTCACACCATTCAAGGACCTTAACGGGAGAGAAAACCGATAGCATCCTTTTTGTAAACAAAGAACGCACCTTTACCGCCATCCACCAGAGGTTTGTTGTTCTTCAGCCATGTGATGTTGGCTGCCGGGTTGGCGTCTTTAGCGACACAAGTGGCCAGCTGTGGAACAACAAGACAAAAATCCCTCAAAAAAAAAAACACTTTGAAAGTCACTCAGCAAATATCAGTAAAGCCAACCCTCCCCCTCCCGCTACTGATAACTCGAGGATATTCTACGCAATGGACCATGAAACGCCTAAAGACGTTTCTCCGGTCCTGTGGGAATTCTAATTGCAGCGGCGTGGGATGTGCTGCTTACTAATTCATGAGTAGCACTTCAAAAGGGCTCATTACTGTAGTAACATGGTCACCACAACGCCTCAAGAGAGGGGAGGGAGGTTCCCTTGATGTTTCTTAAAAAAATAAAAATGTCGGTATAAGTAACGTTTGTCACGCAGGGCATGGAAAAAAAAAAAAAAAAAACACCTTGGTGGGTTTGCCGATCTCCAGCTCTGGTGCCTTGTCCGAAATCTCCACTCCTGCGGGTGCCTCTGTAATCCAAAGTTATAAATATATTGATGATCCGAGTGGTATCAAAAAGTGCAGCGTGCGCTCCAAAAAAGTTACACGGACGGGAGATTCTTTGGATTTCTATTAGGGGGGGGGTTTCCAAAATTTGGAAATTCACAGCTTCCAATTTTGAACACTGTTGATGCGACTCACTGTAGACAACCACGTTGACCGGGTACTCATTGATATCTAAGCTGAGGACCACCATGCAGGTAAAAGTGCGCTGGTCACTAAGTTTGGCGGCAGACAGTAGCAGACTGGAGTTGGCGGCCATGTTGATGCGGTCCTTGTATTCGTCCGTGGCGATAATGGAGACGCTTTCGGTTTTCGTTCGGACCAGCAGGTCTCCTACGCGTCTATCTCCTTTATCCTGGAGAGATTTTGTCGCCAAAGACATGAGGAACACACAACTGTCACATTGAGGAACAGACGCACGGTTCGGTGCACCACAAATGCACTCAGACTGGGCGTGGCTCCGACATGATAAATGGGTGTCGGACCCGGGGTGTCAGACGGACTCGAACGTTTTGAATCCGCTGACCTCCCCCCACCGCCAACTTACATATTTCCACTTTGTGATCAGAACATCTTCCGCTTTCACGACTCCTTTGTTGCACGGAATCTCCAACGTTTGGCCGTACATGCCCACCACCGTCTCCAGGCTGCTTGCTGTGAGGACACAAAAGAGACGGGGCATGTTTTTAAAATGATGAATAAATTATAATTTTAAAAAAAGATAACATATTTTTTTTGAATTAGTGATGAGCATTCAAATAAATACATGCGACTTTCTAATTTTTTTTAAAAATATATATTTATATCTGTGTATTTCCACCACCGAATTTAATAATTCACACGACTTCATTTAGTATTTGACTCAAGTGAGTAGCACTAATAATTAAATAACTCCCATCAGATAGACATACAAAAAACTTCTTGGCCTAAATTTTCATTCACAACATCACCATGGAGACAAAGTGCTGGCAAGGAGGAGCCTTGGATTGGATGCGACGAGGGTTAGGAGGTAGAAGGCTGCAGGGAACCAGAGGCTAGCGTGGCCCAACTGATAATGAGCAGTTATTCTCGTTAACTTTTTCACGGGGACCGAACGCGAGGACTCTGTGCTCACGAGTGGCTGTCAGCTATCCAGAGTGAAAGCTTGAATATGAAACAGCTCATCAGCACTTAAGTCCAATCTAAGTGGACAGAGTAGTCAGTCCCCAAACGCGTTTTGGGAGAAGAGTAATGTCCTTGCACTAAGAGGAAACTAAAGACACGTTAAAGAGTGCCTGTTATTCATCGCGTCACATCGTATTCAAGTCAAAATGACAGACGTTAAACGCTTCGGCTTCCTGTAAAGCGGCAGACTTTAAATCGATGGAAAAAAGATGAGCTGCTCTAATTTCCTTCAATTTTGATGAGAAGTTTAAAAATGCATGTGAGAAATTGTTGGAATCGTTGCGATAAAAGTGTATGACGATTAATCGATTGAAATGATGAATTGAAAAAGTTGAATAATTTGAGGTTGAAGGAAAGTGTCAAAGCTCAAAGCTCTGCTGGGATGATGTTTTTTTTTTTTTTTTTTTTTTGGACACAGCAGAATGCTCCTGCGGACACAAGCAACACTGCGTGTAGAAATAAATTGGCACGATGGCGGCCAGCCAGGAGGAAACAGTCGATAAAAGACAGAAGGTCCAAAGTTTGGAATAATTTCAAAAAAGAAGATGTCAACACAAGGTTTAATTAATTTAATATAGCCAACTACGTTTAGTCAAAAGTCATCAATAATCAAATTTGAGCAAATTACTTGATTAATTAAAATCAATGGGAATAAAAGTATTATTTTGAGAAAATCGTAATTTCAGGAGAAGAAAATCGGAATATATGTGTCATTTTTTTCGGGGAAAATGGCATACTAGGAGAAAAAACTTAAGTAAATTAAAGTTATGAGAATAAAGTTGAAATAAAAGCAATAACTTTACCCTCATATTGACAGAATTTTTTTCCCCGCATTTTGATTATCATTATTATTCGCACAAGCATCGTTGTTTCATTACTATTTTGTGACTTTTTATTATAGTTTTACTTTTGTGTTCAGCAAGGTCATAATAAATCTTTTTTTACACAGACATCGAATATATCCAAAAGCGTCGCTGGCATTTTAAAATGTGATATCCTCGCTTGTTAGCGCGCTTTAGCCGTGGGAATGCATTTATTACATTTTCAGAAACCTTGCAGTGGCATTCTTCAATACAATACCTGGATTTACAAATGAGCCTTGTTGGCATTTAAACACATGGAATAAACAAATCCATACACAATTTAATACACTGAAAAACTGCATGGAGTCGAGTTGATCTGCAAAACCTGCCTGAGTTGACGTTTGAACAATAAGGAAGCAAACCGGGTAAACCGCGATGCAGAACAAAGGTAATAAATAGAAGGAAAGCAGCTGATTGGCTACTGGATAGAGAGGGGCGGGGCTTACGAGCTTGATAAGACAGGTGGTAAAGCAAACAAAAGACAGGAAGGTGAGATATGCAGGTGAAAAAATTGATAAAATCAAAGAGGAAGCAACAACTCCGGGTAGACGCTACAAGGCTTTCGCCGGAGTTTCAGAGTTGAGGTTTTATTTTTGTGCCGTGCTGACGCAAATGCAACGAAATTGTCTCTCTCGTGCTTCAAGAGGGCTTTTGAAGTCCAAAGGACATCCTACGCATATGGATGCTCTGCTCAGCTGCTAGATTTTGCGCATTATCTGGATTGGGGAACTGTTTTATATACATTTTATTTCATACAAGGTCAAATTCATACAAGTGAAACCGGACGAGTTAGCGTGTCAAGAGGCCATTTCCACATGCTGCTGTTTTGGTTAGCAAATAAGTTGGTCAAAGCGCAGATAATGCAGTTTTTCCTTCTGAAGGGGAAGCATGTATTTGTCTAACGTCGTCAAAACAAAACTGTGGCTACCGCTAATGCTAATTTGAGCACAGAGTGGAGCTCAGGAGAGGAGCCAATCTCTAACCCTGAAATCGCCAGTGTAGATTAGCGGTAGACTACAATGTCCATTTCCAAATTAAAATGGCCGAACAGAGCTGTATTCATCCACTGAGAACATTTAGAAAGTGAATTTAAGAAGCCGGGTTGTTATCGGCACGGATTGCATTGTTAAACAATGACAGCTAATCGCACGCTGGAGACGCCGCCGCCGCCGCCCGAGATAAGGTAATCCTTCTCAACAAAAGTAGATGATCTCCGTGACTTCACTTTGACAAACACACATGAGGAACTATCTCCAAGTTGAAATCAAAGCGCATTCCTTTGTGTGTCATCAAGTGTCATTTATTAACCACATTAACCCGTTGAACCGGGGGGGCGGGAATTTTCGAATGTTACCGAAACGGCGAGAAAGGGGGGGGTGAATCGGGTCGACAAGTGAGCGAGAGGCGGGAACACCGGAGATGCTTTTCATGTTCCTGATTAAGGTGGCTTGGTAACAGGCGTGAGACGGGGGGGGGGGGTAGGGTGGTGGCTCCGAGTTCACCGAGGGAAATCAGCCAGCACACACTCATCGCAACGTCCCTCCATAGCTTTTGAACCCCCCCCACCCCACTCGTCATTCAGCGGCACAAGAAAGAACCAGTCCAAACTTATTAAGCACTGAAAATGAGGGTTGCGCATTGAATGGAGGTCCCGTGGCGCATGTCCACAAAGACAGGATGGCAAATAGCCTCCTTGCAGCGGTGGATCAGTGGTGAGGGGGCAGAAAGGAGCACTTCACTTGGATCGATACCACTTGGGAAAAGGCTTGCAGTTTCTAATGAAGGCTGCTTCTGATAAGGAGCCTTCAGTAATGCCTTCTTTTTGTAAATAAACTCACTGGCCTAGAGAGTGAGTGCACATTTTGTAGAGTTGGAAGTGGTGCTGTCAATCAAATATATGGACGAGTAAAAGAAATGATTATTGGGTAACATTGAGGTAAAATGTGGAGCGCTAATTGGCTACAATTAGCAGAGGCGCTAGTTTTCCCCTGATAGTTTTAGATAGGGAGGTTGGAGAATAATTGTCTTTTTTTTTTTTTATATGTGAAGCCCTTTGAGACTTGTTTGTGATTTAGGGCTATGTAAATAAACTTGACTTGTTGAGTCAAGCTTGCAAAAGGAAGTTAATTACGTTAAATTAATTTGGCCTATTTAGCTGTTTAGCCAGCTCATGTTTCAGCATTAATTTAGATTTTTTTTTTTTTTTTAAAGCAAAATAATTGAATTAGGAGTTGAGTTGATGTTGGTCAATCAAGTCTTTGGGTAGCTTTTGGTAAAAAAAAACAAAAAAAAAACTTTTGGTTAAAAAAAAAAAACTTTTTAGACTTTTACAACTGGGAAGCCCCAAATCTTTTTTTATCCGTTTTGCTGTTGTGTATTCAGCAAGGCGACGAAGCGATTCTTCACCTTCCGACTTTGTGCCAGACGTAGAACAGTAACAGTGTGAAATGGAATTTTCTCACTTGGGTTATGTTGAAAGCACGCAGTGGTGAAAATAACCCGCTTCGGTGGAGCTCCGTGTAAAACGAGCTGTAATTAATTAGCGGTTTGTCACCAAAACCGTTTTTTCCCCCACCTTTTTTAATACTTTTAGTGTCGGCATGGGTCGCTGATATTTTTAACTGATAGTAATAACAAGATTTTGAAACGACAGATGTGAGCAAAATTCGGAGTTGTTGTTTGACCTTGTCGATGTGCTCGGCTTGTCATAAAAATGTAAGCGGAAAGGCAAAATTCTATTCGATTAAGCCGGGGGCGCCTAATGTTTATTTTGATTCCAATGATTTTAGAAATTTCCTAATTTATCCATTGTCACGCAACGAGCTAAAGTCCCACAGGAAGATGTGGCATGATTTGAGAAAATGGCCGCCATCAGGGCTCTCTAAACAACCCAGTGGCTGCCATTTAATGAGCTTGTTGTGTGTAATATAGAGTTTGTACTTGGTGAAGCCATTTCGACAAACAACTCCATCCCGACAATCACATTGCTGCAGCATTACGTCCCTTTCATGTTGCTCTGTGAAATGGGCCGGAATGTCAAATTTTCTCCGCGCTATAATTTTGCTTTTTCAAGCCATCTATAATTGCCCATCACTGTCATCACAGGCTAATGGTATCCGGTTACATAAAAAAAAAAAAAAAAAAAAAATAAGGACAAGAAGTAAGCTTTCAATATAGCTGCGTACAGCTGTACTGTGTACAGTTTATTTCACAGGAAAGGTGGAAATAATATATTGGAAAAACTTTACCCCAAGAACACACAACTAACTTTACTTTAAAGCAGCCTTCGGGTTGGGACCGGGTGACTTTTTATTGCCGCGCCGAATGAAGAGTTAAAGGCTGTAAACCGTTTTATTGATTGTCAAGCAGGCCCACATTTTCTTGGCAAAGGTCTTTTTGATTCACGTTGGCCTTAGTGAATTAAAGTCTTTTGTGTTCTTTATCAATCGTTTATACGTGCACGTCGATGTTATGGCCATTCGTTGTGTATTAGCAATTAAGTCCGGGAAGCCCTGCTTTAGTCATAAGTTTCAACTAAAAACTCAATGGGATGATTGTTAATGATGGAGTGCTTTTGTTATCGAGAGAAGAAAAAAAAAAAATCCCACATTGCGGCATGCTGGGAAGTAACCAGGTGGCAGATCATGGGATTGTACAGTGTGAGGCGTCCACGCCGCTTCTCCAGCTGCACCATCTGTTTTGGGGCAGAGTGACCCGGCCTCCTAAAGATGTTGCCATCTCCGTGACCTTCAAAAGGATCCTTTTGTGAAAAAAAAGGTCCACTTGTGCGTCAAAAGATGGGAGACAAAGGGTCCATTTTATGACACCCCCCCCGCCCCCCCTTCCCGCCACAAGGCCAGCCGAACTAAGTCTCACTATTCTTCGGTCTAATAAGTGAGCCACTCTCTGCCACTTCTTATCTCCGAGTTCCACGAGAAATACTGTCCAACGCATTTATTAGGTTTGTGACGAAAAAGTCTGACATGGTCTGACATGGCGAACTGATGCACAGCCAAGCGATGTCAAAAAAAAAAATAAAAAAAATATGCAAGTGATAAATTAGTCTCTCTTTCATACTTGGGGACACATTATCTTCTCCGCTGCAACTCATAATATGCACAAGGTATCCCGCTGGGTGCTCCGAACCGAAAATGAATTCATCATTCATGCGATGGTTTGGTTTTCATGGCAAAAAAAAAAAATCCGTTCAGAAATAAAAACATCAGAAAAGCAGAATGTAATGGAAATCATTTTGTATGTTTAGAAAACATTGCTTCATCTACTTACGTTTAAGAGTGGAGTCGCCATTTTCCTAATTTTTTTTTGGTTGCTTTCACTCGTTAGCATAAACTTGCAGCAGTGAACTCGCCTTGCTTCACAATAAACAGAAGTTTAGCAGACAGTGAACAATTGGCATATATTCTTTATCCTCTGTAAAGAACGAGTACCTTTTAAATGTAGATTTATATGTCCCTATTAAAAACAGCATATGCACCGTGAATTGCTTTTTAAGAGTTTAAGAAGTTTTTTGCCCATGTTTTGATTCATTTCCAGAAATGAATATTCTACTATCGCCATTACTACAGTATAGGTTGATTCAAATTTATTCTGTTTAGAAATTAAAAGGACACATTCAACAATCGGCTATGGAGGTGGGAGGAGAGGACTGTGAGAAAAGGAGGAATTATGTCAGTTCGGCATCATGGGTTCAAGGTCCGCTGAGCATAATGCCCCCCTCATCGCCTCCCCAAGCGTCACCAGGCAACGTGATTTTCTTTTCTGTTTTTGAACATTGTGCTCTCCAGCCAGCAGTGGCCTGGCAAACAAAAAAAAAAAAAAAACCCCAATCATGCCGTTTTTAATGCTGCGTGTCATTTGGGAAAAATAGGCCAAAACTTTTACGAGGAAGTGAGAAAGCTTTACAAGCTTTTCATGCTTCTCTGTGCTTCATTGTAATTGAAGGCTGAATAGAGCCAGGCTATGATGAAATGGCCGGTGTGAAATAGAGTTTTTTTTCTGGGGAGACGTTTTGATGGCTCCCGCCCCCTCGGGCAAAGAAAACAATTTTCATTTGCCGCATCATGTGTGGTCACGAGACACCCGCGGACGGTAGCAGGTGTGAATCCCGCTAATGCATCGCCTGAAATCTCACTTTGTCCGCTTCCTATAGTTGCTTTGTGTTTGCAAATGTTTCCGAGCTCCGCGGCATCCGGTTTCTTTTTATCCCCGCCAAGGATGGACGAAGCCAGGACAAAGAATTATTTTGTCCTCGGAGTGTTAGCACGCAATCATCAATGTCACGGACGGGTTTGTGCAACCACTAAAAAAAAAATTTCTAACACTTTAGTTTACAAGTATCTCAATTTGCAAACAAATACTTTAAATTCATTGCACACTTTCCCATTGACTTTGCGTTGAAGACTCTTAACATTGTTAAGACAAAAGCTAGTTATCGCCACTACAGTGTTTTTATAACGCAAGTAGCCGGCAGATAACCTTGGATAATGAGCATGATGTTCTGAGCAAGATGATTGACCCTTAAGGTGTATTTTTTTTTTGCCCAATCTCTCTTGATGCATCAAAAAGGACGAGCTCCAATTAAAATCTATGCTCATCTGGTGTAAATTTTCAAAAACATTTAAAGGGGTAGTCAAGGAAAAACAATTCTTTACAATAATATTTTCTCTGCCACCCCGTAAGTCTAAATAAAATATTGATTAAGACGGCGTTCAAGGATCCATCTCATTTTGACTGAAAACGACATCACAGTTACTCAAGGCTCCGTCATCGACCAATCACGGCTCAGCTTGCGAATGTGACCAAACTCGGAAAACAGGTGAGCCGTCGTGATTGGTTGTTACCCCTAGCAACCGTGAAGTCCTTTTCAGTCAATACCTTAAAATAATGTCAGCCTGAAACCGATACTCGCCTATCCCTAATTTATATGAGCTTTTCCATTTATTGAGTTAAAATTAACAACTAGTTTGAGAGTTTTTCTATTCGTGACCTCCTCTGGGACCGCCATCTTGTGTTGTTTACTTCTACATTGGCCATTTCCTACGTTTCCCAGGATGCCAGTGGACAATCCCCAGTGCGGCAGGTGCGATTTGCATCAGGTCCGCGTTGCCGAGCTCGGTCGAGCGGGGAAACAATAATAAGCCCGGAGGAAGAAGTGAGTCATTTTCTCCGAGCACCTCGAGAGCGCGTTGCATTATGGTCCATCATAAAAACAGACAGTTGTGCTGTGTTGGTTTATATAATGAGGGGCGAGCTGGTAAACAATCGGTGTGTGCATGTTTCTAAAAGTTTTGCCATTTTTCACTCAGCGTGATGTGTGATTGATTTTGTTCAGGGGAACTTTTTGTAAAACACGGCACCAAATAACAACCCGGGCGTCTCGTTGTTAAGTTCAACGCCGATTCTATTCATCGGCGGAACAATCAGAATGTCCGTCTCGTAGCTAACATTCAAGCTTCGGTGCCGCACGAGAGAAACATATTCGACAAAACACAAAGAACGGCGAGATTCTTTCACATTTATCCCTTCTGATTAGGAAGCAGGCTTGATATTTTTTTTCCTTTTTTTATTCATTACAGTCTCACACTGAAGGCACCCGCGGCACAATCAAAGCAGTCGATCAGGATTTAATTGAAATGGTTCCGGAAAAAAAAAAAAAAGTTTTGCTTGCAGACTTTCGCACGTTCCCACCGGCGTTTATTATATTTTTTTGTATTGTTCTGATGAGGAAGATAAAAGGCATATTACCCAAGAAAAGATGGTGATTATCACTATTTTAATGACGTGCCATAAGGTAGAGAAATTGATCTCACCAGCACCATCATTAGTCTTTGAAATCATTTCCTACCCATACAGGACCACACAAGCATCCTCTTCAAAAAAAAAAAAAAAAAATCATAAATTGTGTCCTCACATCGCTCTTAAAGACTCCAGCCGTCTGGAGTGGTTGAGCGCTGAGTGCACTTAGAAATCACGTCCATTATGTGGTGAATTATGTATTTGAGGGGGGGTCCGGGCCACGGTGGGGGTAATCCAGACTGTCATGACTCAAAACGCCCGAGCACACCTCCCATTAACGACGTGCCATTAAAGGCAACAGAAGGCCATTAACCAAGCACGGCCATTAACTCCGCCTCCTCCTTTTCCATTAAACATTCCCGATATAAGGCAAGCCGATGTTTCTGGCATTTAGTTTACATCCGCTTTTCCGGAAGCACTGACCTCAACCTTTTGTCTCAAGAGAGAGCAAATGGCCAATGTGTGTCGTGAGAAAAGCATAATAATTCACGCGTGACTCACTGCCGGGATATTACACTCTGAAAATAGACGGTGTGGATTCAGTCATACGTGAGGTTTAAAGGTGCAAATGGGATTAGCGAATAATTTGCAGCTATTAAAAAGCAACACCCGGGTCCTGCCATTCTGATTCCCACAGCAGCGTTGATAAAACTCATTATATTTGGAATGGTAACATGCGGAAATGATGTGTGACGTATTGGTGAACGCATCCCACCCCGAAAAAAAAAATGGGGGGGATTGTGACAGGTGAAGTCGAGTCAAATTGATTTCTAAGTGCAAGTAACCTTCGCGCTCAATTTCTGTCTTTATAAGCCGAAGCTACGGAAAATGGGACGTTGTCAGAGTTGGACACCTGACATCGGGGTTAAGATCTGACCTTATGGAGCGGAATGAATCTTGGCGTTTTATGTTTTACGGTGAGCCATGGTGAAAACTGAAATTCTTCACTATTAAGTCTCAGCAGTCATCTCGGACAAGGTTGTTTTTGAAGGATCCCCTGATAATGGCTGGAATTACTTTGACTGTCAATCAAAATGGCCGACTGGGTTCTTTGTAAGACG
This sequence comes from Syngnathus scovelli, assembly GCF_024217435.2. Taxonomy (NCBI): domain Eukaryota; kingdom Metazoa; phylum Chordata; class Actinopteri; order Syngnathiformes; family Syngnathidae; genus Syngnathus; species Syngnathus scovelli. The sequence continues at coordinate 2,361,833 of NC_090853.1, forward strand.
AAATCTAAAATGAGGTTTCCAAATGTGCCTCAATGGAGACAATTTTTAGGAGTCGCAAACATTCTAAGTGAGTTTTTCAGTACGAGTAAAACCTGAAAATGTCAATTTATTCGGTCTATATACAAAGACGGAGCAAGAAAACAATTTCAAGTAAGTTGAGCGGAACCGTTATAAAAACCCCCCAAAACATTTAACCCACAAATACTGTTAATATATCATTCCATCATATTTTTTCGTACATTTACAAGAGCCCTCGGAGGGTTTTATAAATACTGAACCCTTGATAAGAAAACACTTTCCCCCCCACCCATGCGCTGTAATCTCTCAGTTCATTACCTAAAAGCAGCGATCAAAAGACGCCTATTAAAAATAAGTGTCCGTTCCTCGTGGGCAGCAGGCAACAACGTTGACTTTTATAAGGTGCAGATAAAAGAAGCTGTACACAATTTATGAAATCCATCCACCTGCTGGAATCCATTCAATTTCCTCTCGCATGATCCTGCGAGCTTTATTGTTGCCTTGCTGCGTTTTGTTCATTAATTCTTGCCGCAGTTTATGAAAGCGCTCTCGGAGTCACATTTGGTTACCGGAGTTGAACAAAAAACGACTTTTCTCCGGCCGTTCTTAACTCAGGGGCGCCGATGAAAAGCCATTTCAGCATTCCGTGCAGAAGAGAAGCCTTGTTTTTTTGCCACAGGCGTGTACGAGGAGAGGCACTAGAAAACGAAAACATCATTTTCGCCGTTCCTTCCATATATTGCGGGGATTTGAGTGGATCTATGGGATTTTACTCGCCATACCGGCGGCGGAAGGGAAGGAAGGCTGTCAAAGGGAGGCGAGGCTGGACTTGTTTACAAAGTCTATCGTTTAGTCGGGGTAATTAAAACTACAGCCTGAAATCACGGGGAGACGTAATCAACTCGAGGAGGGTTTTAAATTGCGGTAAAGCCGGGATCTCTTTAAGCCGAATCACATTAAGAGGCCACCGACTGGAAATGGAGCAAGGGCTGACTCCTTGTCATGACTGTATATTGATCGTCATTCCTAATCACTTTTGTTCATCACCTAAAAAGGCTCCTCTTGTGCCGTAATGACACAAAAGCGGAAGAACGTCTTAAACAGCCGATCGATGAAATCGATTGATTTTCTAGCGTGAAATGGATTTCGTCATCAATCAGTCTGGCCCGGTTTGTCTCGGAGGAACGTTCTCATCTCGATGTGTGTGTAAATTTAGAAAGAGTACGCAAACATGTACATTTCAAAGGTTTGTAAAGTGAACTTTGGTCTATTGTGTTGACCTGTATTTGTTTGAACTCGAAATAGCAGGTTTGTCGGAAAAGTTCCAGGACTGGTTTTACATGTGTTCCCTATCAAAATAAGCGTTGAGGTCTTCCACGTCAAGAAAGTGCAAAAAAATAATAATAATAAATATTTTTGGCAAGGAACTGTCAGATGCTCAGAATTGTCCCTGAAATTATTTGACATTAAAAGTTTCCCGACATTTTTTTTTCCCCCAAAAAACCTGGCGCATTTGGTTGACTGTGCCACCTCAGCGGCCTCTCCGCTAACAATAGATTACTTTGTCATCTCATTTTCTTCAGGCTCCTTTCCTCACCGAGACGGCGACCAAATTGTGGGTAAACAAAACAAAAAGGATCACCTCTAACTGCCGCCGCCAGTAAGATGCATGACGAGCAGAGAGGAAAAAGTCAATACGCGGCAGACAAAAAGGCATCCTTGCGACCGAGAAGCAATGCGATGAATCATATTATTTTTCAACATTAGCCAAGCTGGCGGCAACAGATTAAAGTCTCCTTCCGGGAAGACTTGACGGGTCGCCTATACGTTCCATTATCGCTATGACTATATTTTGGAGGTGACCAAACTGCTGCGGAATGTAAATGAGGTCTACCAACGAGCCTGGAGTCTATCACTCCATGAGTCAACAACCATGCAGCCCCTTTTACTGCTTTTAATAGCCTCATCAGGTTCTGACTGAGGCTTGCAGTAAAATAAAAAAAAAAAAAAAAGACATTAATTGATTTACAGTGGACATTAATCTACACACCACTGCTCAAATGGCAGGTTTTGTGATATCAAAAAATTATATTAATGAAAATAAAGTAACTGAGGTTATGTTGCATAAGTGTGCACACCCGCTTATAACTGTAACTCATTCACTAAAATCCATCTTTGACTTGTATAGCCGTCAATGGCAATGAACGAGTTAAGCGGGAGTCATCACACACCTACCACCATTTTTTTTCCCAAAGTGCCTCGAGTCTGAATAACTGCTAATTAATTTCAGATGTTCTGACATGCTTTTCTTAACATTATATTAGTCACTTCTTACAGCACAGTACGCCAGCTTCAGGCTTCTGCAAGAAAGCAATGAAATAAAATTTAATTGAACTTTTTTTTTTTTTGAAGAAATAGAATAAGGACAAGCCTACTAGAACATCTGAAATTGATTTGGGGGTTCATCAGAGGTGTTTTGAATGGTGGAAGATCATATTGACAATAAAAGAGTTTTGATCTCGTGATTGTTTTTTTTTAATCGGCAAAGCCTGGTATTTGAGCAGGGGTGTGTCGACTTTTCATATCCACCCCATGTGTGCTTGCTCCATTAACGGCTGATTTTCACGCACTGCGTCGATTGCGCTTCACGCCTTGTTAGTCTATAAACGGCACAAACTATTAAGCGGCATTAGCATTCGCTCAGCAGATGGCTTTGCCTTGCCGATTGTCGCACCGCCGATACTTTCACATCAGGCCGAGTTGATGCGTTGCATGTTGCAATATACTCATAAGGCAACGGCGGACCTCCTGACCCCCTCTCGCTGAGGACCTGAGTGGGCTGTGCTTGCCATGCCAATAAGCTCGGCCGTCTGCTTGATATTAAGAGGGCATGACGCTTTCAAGTGCATTCCGATTCAAGCTCTCGAGATTCTCGATGTAGAAAATGCACACGTATGATTACGTACATGCTTTCAGAATATAATTTGTCGGTTTTCCACATCTTCCAGTGGAGCGAAGGCGAACCTCTTTGATCAAACCACTAATCTTATTTCCTTTGACTAGTTAAATAAAAAGGGGATTAAAATATTTTATTTAATCAGCGTAAAAGATGGCTGCTCGGAGTGCAACTAAAATCAATGGAATTTTGTGTCTATTTTCAAGAGTCCATAGTCCACTGCACCGGTAACCAAGGATGGTAGTTTTGTTAACTCATTCACAACTAGACAGTTGTTTTCAAACATTTGGACTGATCATTCAAGATAAAGTATAAATACACACCAAACGAAAGAGTAAAAAAAGACTGTTTCGAGATTTCTTTGTTTTTTAGTAATCAGCGGAAAATATAGTTTGGTTTTGCCAAAAACAACAGTTTCTGACTAGTAAGCGGAGAAAACAAGCCGAACAATGACTGATGCGAATATTTTTAGTTTTCTTAACACCTCAAACTATAAAATAACCAAAATGAGATTAGGCAAAATATTTTATGTACAGGTAAACAACTAAGAAACGATATATACTGCTGTATTCGTTACATCCGTGCTTTATTTTTTCTTGAACTTTTGTGACAGTTAATATTTATTACCCTTCCTCCCTAAAGTTAAACATTGTTAAGAACAGGTTATTTTTTCCTACGGATGGACCAGTTAACTCACATTTATATGAAGTTTACAAAAGTCTTTCTTAAAATAGTGCCTGCGTCGTCTTAAGAATTTAAACTCCGGGGTTAAGTGAACTCTTGCAAATGTAATTGATCTCAATGGGAGCCTTTTTTGTTGTTGTTGCAGCAAACACAGGAACTTATAAATATGTTTCCTTTAGTGAGCTTCTATCCAATTAAACAGAACATTTGTCTTTTGAACATACACGGTCAATAATAGTGTTCTTTTCTTTTCTTCCAAAGATGCGTAGTAGATCAAAATGTCACAATAGAACTAATCTTGGTCTGCTTCTTTTGTTTGGGCAGGAAGGGATAACAATTCTCCGCTTGATGCAATTCAACATATGTCGCTGGCGTCATGGGTCCAAAGGTCCTTTAAGGCATAATAATTTCATTAGTGGTGGCCATTACATTTTCTTCTTCCATCAGGACATGAAGGGAAGCCCATACATCAAGATAAGTGCTTTAAACCATCAGCCTCACATGGCTGCTACTTTTTTCTTTTTTTTTTTTCTGTGCTACAATTGGAAGACTTTTGTGTGCAGCATGAGCCGGGCAGATCAAGCTGCTGATGAGCTTCACAGACGGTGGGGGAAACATCTCTTTGCAAAGAAAAAAAAACAACCTGTCTATCAATTCAAAAAAATGTGCCACCCCCGCCTTTCCTCCCATATCCAATATATGGCCTGAAGAGAAGAAAAACAAATCTCTTGCACATATTATTCCCTTCAAGCAAACTGAGGCTACATTGTCTCAGGAGGTCTCGGGAGGAATCTTCTACTGCAAGGTCAGACGAACACAGACGCCTTCAGGCAAATGCTCCAGAAGAAGAAAAAAAAACTTTTGTTAGGGAAAAAAAAAAGGTATACCTTTTCTGTTTCCACACCAAAATAGGAATGTCAGAGAAATCACGCATGATCCCCGAAGGATTAGCATCAAAGACAATATGTGTTCAAATAAAAAAAAAGAAATAAAATAAAAATAGCATAAATGTGAAAATCGAACACATTCAAGCAAAGAAACGATACAATAATTCGTTTTGATCCATGGCGTTTCCAATGTCACCATGTCAAAGTAGCTTCTACAACCACAACTGCTAGCTAGCGTAGCATCCGGCGGTGTGACAAGAGCCATGGATGAATTACGCCCAAAATGTTCTTGCCCCGTTCTCATAATCTTCAACATAATGACACAAGGTGGGGAAATTGGAGCAAGCAAAAGCAAGAGATCGAAAATGAATATAATCATTCAAGTGTTACACGGGAGAAAATGGCCCAAGATGAAATTTAACAAAATGATCTCATTATCGGAAATCCGCCGGGAGCCGTTACTGTCTTAAACGTTCGTGTAACAAATAACGGAGGCTCTTTTCCTTTCGCTTGACTTCCTCGTATAGAGCGATACGGCTAACGTTAGCAGACTGCTTGACGTTTTCCTCTGACGGACTGTCGCTCAAATCAAAGTGTCTTTTAGTGAAAATGACAGCGAACATAATGGGTTCAATTTACGCGCGGCAAAAGTTAATTTAACAAAGACCTCATTCTCTAAAGTATCCAGGCACGCAAAGTAATATCGCGAACGGTGATTTGTTTGCACCGTGGGGATAAATCAGCATAAAAAGTCTGCATTAAAACGGCAGCGGAGGGGACGCCATGTGATACTTAACAATTCACTCCGGGGGAAACGCGAGGCCGTTTGACCTCTTCAGACATCCCATTAGTAAATTAAGAATCACTCCCAATTACCAGACAAGCATCTCTTCACCTTCCCCGGGAGGTCTGCCAGCGGCGCTACGGAATGCTCAACAGCGTCTTATCATAAAAAAAACATCTTAAGCGCCAGACAAAGACTCGCTTGTGGGAGTAATTGCCGCGTAAACACTTGCCACTTATTTAAATTAAAACTCAAATTTAGGGAACACTGGCGAGAAGCTTTTATACCGACTTGTTGTCTTTGGTTTTAACGGAGAAAGTCAACCTGCTAATTTTCACCCTTTTGTGCTACTCCAGAGTTGTGAAGGAGGTGGACAGGAAACGAGTGACTTGAGGACTAATTGGTTCAACACCTGATACTGACATCGTTTAATTATCGGAATCGAAAATAACGTTGTTGTTTTTTTGTCACAGTTTATTTTACACGATGTTTGGTTGCGAATTCCTGCTGTGTGTAAACACAATCATCTCCCAGAAATAATGAAGTTAGCAAGAAGACTCATAAATCACAACAACGGAGAACTTTGGATCGCAGGAAACGTTTTTCCACATGGATTTTTTTTTCTTTTTCCACCCAGTATAATAACTTCATTGTTTTAAATTCAGATGTGTTCCAATGTCAACCGTCCCTCCCCGGATGTATCATGTCCATCGAGCCTGATAGTGCAGAAATGAAGGTCAACTACGTTGTTCAGAAAGTTTCCCCATCTCCAGAGATTATGGAAGGAGAAATGGAGAGATTTACAAATGGCGTGAGCGCGGGTAGCGTGATGACCCTGGAACACAGCCTTGCTTTTTCTATCCTTTGTCTCCACCAAGTGAATGCTTTCAATTCCAGGCCCTGATATATGTGAGCAAGGCTCCCGTGAATGAGGGCCGCTGTCTGCTACGAGTTGGCGGCAAGCAGTGTGTTGTTGAAGATGGCTTCGGGCTGTCCATGTGGCGGACTTTGGAGCTGAACAAAGACGCGGCCTTCAAAACGGCAGGAATGTGAGGTCAGCAACCGACACGGGGGCTGTTCTGTTGGGCGCCGAAGGAAAAAGTCATGAAAAAGAAAAGCCATCCTTCCTCAGTAGTAACTTCGACTCAAGAGTCCAGGTCTAGGATATTTTTTTTTCCCCATCGGAATAAAGGACACATCATGGCCAAGAGATTAAAATCAACCACCAGGGGGAACCCCGGTTCAAGACCCTCCCACCCGTCCTCACAACTGCCATGTCCTTGAGCAAGACGCTGAGATCCTGAACTGCCAGTTAACAGGCCAGAAACTGACCTCTGAACTCTATTAGTCATCGACACCCATGTCACTCACCAGGCCAGCTCCAACCTTTGAATCCACACACAATCAAAGTCACAGTTATTATAATGTGGACGTTGAGGATGGCGCCCCTAGTGGATGACAACAGTACGTTTTATCGTTGCTAAATGCAAAAATCAACCCCCTCACAGATCTGAACAGGATAAGCAATGTTGAGAATGGATGGACCGAAGAAAAATTCGCACCAGATGTGGCAAAGTGAACACAGCCTTTGAACCCGAACAGAGCTTGCTTGAAAAAAAAACAATGGATCCATGTTCCATTTATGGGCCAGGGGCTTTGAATAAAAGCTTCACCTTCAGCACAAAAGCCGTGTTGACCCGAGTGACTTCTCCCAAACCCGGACAAAGCCCAAATAAAAGTCTGATACAATAGTATTAGCGTTGGACTTCAATGACTTTATGGGTTTGCGTCGCATGCATCGGAGATTGAGCGCCGACCTCTTTTTACGAGTCAATAATAGCCCCCCCGGTGTCTCGGCCCCTTGCTTTGCCTTTCCAAATGTATAAGATAGCATTTTAATAACAAAAGAACATTCATTAAGTGTCATTTCAAAAACAAAAGCTCAGGTCCCCGCAGTCATTCTCCAAGGTAGCTGCGTTGTCACCGCAGCTAATGGAGCCCTCTTCAGGAATTCATTAAAGCGCCGCAATGACTCTAATGGAGAATTTGAACAAAGATTCCGTTCCAAGATGGGTGTGGCCACCGGCTTTTCAATTTGGAGGGATGATTTCCTTCTTTCTGGAAAACACACGCGCGTGGGTTGCACACGGAGTGCAGAAACAGGGAGCGGCGGCTCCCTCCAAGGCAGGGAGGAGTGTTCCTCCATATTAATGACAAAGACAGGAACAGGAGCAAGAAGTCGCCATCATGCACTCATTTGCTTGAAAAGAGACGACTTCACAATACAGTCGGCGGGAGTCCGGTGAAAGCTAAGGGAGGGTGGGGGGCCTCAATGACAAAAGACGAGGGAACCTCACTTTTTTTTTTGTGTCTGCCCAATTTCTTGGTCTTCACCAAAAACCAGTTCCTTCTACTTTTGTGCATGTCAATGGGGCAGTTCCTGCATTTAGAAAGTAGCGCCGCGGCAGGGTAGCGTGAACCCGCTGCCATTTTTTCTGAAACAATGCAACTCTGGTCCTTCTCTCTTCAGATAACAAATAAACCTTTTTTTTTTTTTCCTGCCAAAATAAAAGAAATAGCAATAGAGCGGTAATCTTAAACTACTGGATGCAGCTCAAAGTGAGTTTAAGCTTTTGGATTCAAAACAGACGAATATTATTGCAATTTGAGACTTTAATTTAATCCTCCTTATATCTATTGCAGTGAATAACCTCCATATTTTTTAAATATTGTTTTAAAAGCCAATGATAAACATTCAATGTACATTTCCATGGAATATAGAGCCCAGAACATTCCGGACAAACAGAAAGTTTATACTGTACCGTGACACAGATGCCATTCATTAGCTTGCTTGCTTGTAGCACTTTTGGCTTATGCTAGCATTATGCTAGCAGAGGGAAAATAGTGTTTAAGTGTTTGGTTAAATATACAGTATAATGTGTTTTATTCTCTTAATTACGCGTTTGGTGAACAAACCAGTTTGGTGTGTATTTGACAAGTTGGTATTGTGTGTCAAAGTATTTTTTTACAGGTTCAAGTTGTGGGTAGATATCAAATAACCTGCCTGAAAAGGTGTGGGAAACTTTTTCAGTTAGTGAAGCATTTGTTCCCCAACATGAATTCCCAACCTAAATGGAAACCAAAAAAAAAAAAAAAAGCTTGCGGCTTTAAACAGGTGTCAACGTAAAAGAGCCTATCTTCACCTGACTGGCAAATTAAAGCAAGATTGGACGCCTGAAGAGGCCATTTCAACGGGGATTAAAATGGGGGGTAAGAGAATGTGTCCCGTAGAAATACGCTATAAACGGGTCGATGCAATCACCAAAAGTGTAATCAAGATTTACTTGCTGCTGCTTTACTGACAATCTCGAGTGTAAAACTGTCAAGGGTGAACAAAAGAGCCCCCCGTTTTCACATTGAATTATTCCCCGGGAACCATTTTGTTTTTTCATTCACTCAAGGCAACGTCAGTCATACATCTCCTGGTTTTGACATAGTGGAAGTGAAGCCGTTTTCTCATTTGCCTCCATGGCACCTGTGACCGGCAGCGACTCAAACCGGCTCGGCGGAGTCGTAATCGAATCATCGACAATGACGGTGGAAAGCCGAGAGTCGCGTATCACGTGGTGAGTGAGCGACAAATGCACGCACAACGGGAAACATAAAGAGACACGTGCGGGGGGGGGGGGGGGGGGGGGGGGGGCGCGTCCATGGTGACTAAAACAAACACTCGCGCACAAGACGCACACGACCACCTGTTCGGCCGGGTAGGGAAAAACAAAACGAAAAAAAAACCAGCGGGCGTTGAACCTTTCCGTGCTCCCTCAAGGTTACTGTTTTCATTCGAGCGGGCTCTTAAATGTTAAAGTGATTTGCACATAGCGCGACGACTCGCCATTACGACTCAAAATTGAGTGGCGCCGCACGGCGCGGACGCACTTCGCTGTCTGCAACAAATGACTGTCATTACGAGACAATTAAGAAAGGGAGGCTGTCAGAGACGGACTGTATTTGGGGAAATTATCAACATAATAGAAGATGAGCAAACACAGAAAGACAGGAAGGGCTGGAAGCATCGATTAGCTTGGGTGGATTGTGAGCGAGTGATGCATGGAACAATGGAGCGTGCTACGCTAGTACATGGTGTTCTAAAGAAAACAAAGTGATGTCACGTACGGGGAGAGTCGAACAGCAGCCACGAAGACCGATCAAAGCCATTCTGATCCTGAAGCAAGAGTTCGGAACAGCATGTGCCACGAGAGAGATTTGAAGTATCGTGGCTGGTATCGGTAGCAATCGTGAACACTCGATAGCGATATCTGTACTAATTCCATATTTCATTCATTGATTTGGATATTTTCAAAATACATGTGTATTTTCAAGGGCTGTACTACAATGATTACAAGCACCTCACACACACACAGGCGCTGGAAGGAAGTCCCGCCACTCCATTTGATTTACAGCCGGACCTCGCCCGTTTGAATTTGCCGCTCTTATCGTTGGGCGGGGCGTGCATGGTGCCTCAAGCCCGCGACAACAGATGACTATCTGACTCTGCCGAAAAAGTTAAAGCAACATGATAAACAGTATGTACACTAATAAACTGCCACTCCGAAACAGACATTTCTTCAACTAATGACAATCAAGCAATGGCAACAAAATCCAACCTCTTTACGGGAATCCGAATTATTTCCTCCGTACAGCCTCACAATAAGTTTCAAGGCCACACAATGCGTCAAACCCACAGCGTGAATGCAACAATCCCTCGAGCGACTTTCATTGTTGCATCTCAGCGGCTTTGTGTTCTCCCACGGCAGACAATGGCGTTGCCGGGGCGCGCACTCGTCTTGCATTCCGTCCAGCAGGAATCCATCAGAAACTCAGCCGTCACGCGCTCGTTGACACTCGAAATAAGCTGCTTTACACTTCCAAGTCCGCTGCGACGGACAACTATGGCACATTCCGAACAAATTAGGATGACGTAAAAATATCAGTTAACCAGTCGTACTCACTATAGCTAACAATGCTAACCGCTAAGTAGCTACTACGCCAATACTTCTAACATCTTTCTACTGTCTCAAAATTACATTGAAATTTATATTTGCCGCCATTTTGTTTATTTAAAAAGTGCAAGCAGCTCCTTGATTCATTCTACTCACTTTTTAACTTGAAACAAAGAACCTTTGTGGTTGTTTTTCCAGATACAAAATTGATAAATCTACAAAATACATATATATACTTTTCAAAATAGCAGTTTTTTGCACTTGAATGATAGTTGGGGATGTTTAAATAGTAGAAGAAGAATGCTATGGTTGCACCAATACTGTTTTTGACACTAATTCACCATTAAATTACATATCTCATTTATTTCAACGCATGTATCAGTTTGACATCGCTTAAAAAAAACATTTCCTGAAAATAAATAATCTAAATTCGAATACTCCACAGAAACCATGTGGGAATTTTCTCATTACAGGACTAATAAAGGTGCGTGTGTATTCCAAAGGTCAATCAATTTACGCTGGAAAACATCAATTGAGTTTCCGAGATTTCTTAAGGGATGTTTCGGGTAAATCTGAACAAATATCCAGTAAGGGAACGTGTTTGACTTTTATGCTTCACCTGTATATCGTCACCGAGCCAATTATTTCCTGGCTGAGCAGACGGCCGATACCATCAGCCTGTTTATTTTAGCACAGATGACAAGGAAGTAAAGTACAGATGCAGCATTTTTTTTTTTTTTTTGTCAAAGACCAGGCAGACTTGTCAGGACCGCATCTGAATTTTCCACAAAGGGATAGTTTTCATGTCTTTTAAGGGGAGGGGGGGATGGATTTGAGGAGAGGGGCCCATCTGCTTTCTTGTGGAGAGAAGGCGAGATGGGACACGCACACACAGCCGCACACAACTTGTCAACCGTGCCATGAAGCCTTCAATTAAAAGGAGCCTCCGACATCCTGCCGCGCAAGTCTGGACGGGACCCGGCGCGGGATAAAAGAGGGGATCCATCTCAGGTGAAATCGGGTGGGTGTGTGAGAGCCCCCCCCCACCGCCCCCACTAAGTCCATTAGTGGTGGAAGAGCCCCACTTGCTTGACAAGTAATACCAGCTGTGACACCGAGCGCAGGATGGCTGTGCGTTCTGCGGTAAGGGAGGGGAAGGGCGTTTTTTTTTTTCGGGGTTGGGTTGGGGGTAGGGTGGAGATGAGGGAGTGAACAAAAAACCTTTTCCAGACTCTTCCTGGAGAGATTTAGGGCTGAGTTTGTCTTTTTATGTGGGTCGTAAGCACAAAGATTTGAGAGCAGGGGTGGGCAACATATGGCCCGTGTGCTTCATAACATCCAGCCCTGCATTGGAAAAAGAAATTCAACCACGCTTAACCTACAGATGCTCGTAATCACGAACAGTTGTTGATTCATTACTTTTAATATCAATTTTGCGCAGCCCCGAGGACTTCGCAAAATTGAAATGGCTGCGGCGCTCATCTGTTACTTCGCGATAAACATCGCTTGTTGAGTTTATGTTTATCGATGAGCTCATCCAGACTCCATTATTTAAATGAGGACTCACAGTTCTACCCCGTGATCGTTCAAAAAGAACCTCGAGCCGGACTCAGGCGGGTGACCATCTGTTGTGCGCACGCGTTTACACCATCACTCCCTAAACACACACACAGAGCAGCAGGCGGGGCCGTAAAAGTCTGACCTCGACCCGGTGCACTTCTCCACCATGTGAAGATGCGAAGCACGGCACGGCGGTGCAAAAAATACTTTGTTTCCTCACAAATAAATGGAGTGATAGGTGTTACTCGGGGGTCAATTTCCAGCAGAAACAGCTGTGGCGTGACTGAGGTCAGAACTACGAGTCCAGTCCCTTGAGCCTTCTGCATTCTTTGCTAATAAATAGGCAGGCAGTACTGTGGAAAAAAACAGTTCCGCTACCTGTTGGCCTCCAGGCGAGGAACTGAGTTAGAAAGAAACACATTAAACTGATGCTGCAGAACCAGTCCCAGCATCCATAACCACATGCCGCATTCCCAGCCCATTAGAACCTGCACCACAGGAGCCGTCTGACCTTTTAGCAAAACCATCAGACAGAACCACTGATCGTAATCCCAGTAATCCAGGAAGCTCAATCCAGCTGCATAAAACACGAGTGCAAAGCACATGAAACTGAAGAGATGAAATAAATAGACTAAACTCATGCTCAGTCGGAGCTCACAAAAAGGGAACTAGCGTCACATGATGATGGGCTTTAACAGTCATGCGGTATGTATGCAAGTCATCCAGGGGTAATACACACTTGTGGGGGAAAAAAAATAAGCACATATTGATTATGAAAGTCACTGAAGGAGTTATTTAGCCTGTCATGCCACACGGTGATGGTGTGAATGTGAGTCTATAGCCCAAGGGCCATATGGTGCTCACCGAATTAAACTAGAGTCCAATATTTGACGCCTGAATTGGCCTTGATGCGTTCACGGACCAACAAATTCGGAAACCAGATAAATCACACAATGAAAACGGGGGGGGGGGGGGGTAAATCAACGGTTATACTCAAGAGGTTTATAAGTTTGAAAAAGCAAATACACACTACGTTTAAAACGATATATTTTTTTTTGAATTGGGGGTAAAATGAAAATTTGAGCGCCCCCCTTCCAAAATGCTAAAACGGGTTGCTAGTTAACTTTTCGTCGGCACCTGCGCGCGCGTGGCATGCGCCACGTTATCCCCCCCCCTGAGACGACCGGGAGCACACGGAAGTCGGTACAATCATCCCATAACCACTCGGGAACGCCATTTAATGTCTTAAAATATTAAAAATAAGTCTTACCTTGGCGGAGAACGGTTGCGAAGAGAAAGACGAGGGAGCCCAGGGAGCCGACGGACAACAAGTGCATGGTGGCGAGTCTAACGCGGAGTGGTGGTGGGGGTCCTCGAGCGGCAAGAAAAGAAAGACGGTGGGTTCCTACGGCGAGTTGTTATTGATAAAAATGTCTTTTAGTGATCCTGGAAAGCGTTGAAAACAGTTGAGGTGAGTTTTTTTCGGGCGGGGGACACCAACTCGAGAGCTGGAGCCAGTTGTGCTGGAACAGGTAACACAGTAGGGCGCAGCGAGAGAGGAATGAGCGGCAGGAGAAGGAGGGGGGAGTGTTCAGGGGGGGAAGAAGGGCGGGGGGGAGTTTTGTTTAAACCACGCCCCCATCCCCCCCTCCCCTACACACACCCTGGCAGCCATAGATTCTCGCCCCCCATTCAAACAAGTGCTCTCGACCACCCTCTGACGACCCCCCCATCATGCTCCCCTCCTACTCGTCCTCTCAACCTCTTTACACTTATCTCGAACATTTCCCTCTTTCTCTTTATCAACATCTGTGAGTGGCGCGAATGCAAAACCGCCACAATATAAAATTCAAGGAGGACCAGTGCCATTCAAACGGATAAATTGAACAACCCCCCCCCCCCCCCCCCCCCCCCCCCCCACCACTCACTACCAACATCGCCACTTGTCATTTCGAAGTAAAAACATCTTTATAAGTGAGTCAGCGAGGTGCTGAAAAGTGTTGTTTGTTCATTTTGCCAACAAAAGTAACGTCCGACGCAAGCAACGAAAAGAACTAAAGCCTAGGCATGCTGGTTGCTAAGTGACCAATTAGATTGTAGCCTGGTGTCTTTTACGAAGGCGGCCATTTTGGGGGAATTTTTTGTTTTGTTTTTTTTGCCTGTTTGATTTTTGACTGAGCATAGTAGCGACTCATTTTATGTCATTTGTTATTTTTAATCATCTTTGTCGGATTTTTACTTGACGTACAGGCACTTTGCGTACAGCTATGCTCATTTTGTCGGGGACCCTTCTCTTATTGCCTGACAAAATTCAGATTAAAAATACCCAACAATAAACTTCTGAGGGTTTCTCCAAGTGAACAATTCAAAATTACCATGACGTTTCAAACCGCCTCGCTTGACCTAAAAACGCGACATAAATAGCGCAGATGGAAATTCGTGAGAAGAGCATCGTGGGCGTTACTTTGATTCAGTTTTTTTCTTAACTTATTTTTAACCTCGATGAGGTTCTACAAGATGAGACTTGTTACATTAATGGAAAGTTTGATCATGCTTATGTATTGTGTATCGCGCATTGTGTGTAATGTTATGGCTGGTGTATTTTCAGATTTATGTCATCGGGGCTTTCTTTTGTTTCCGCGGATGAGCCGTTGTGTGTGTTTATGTGTTGTGTGTGTGTGCACCTGGTGCGCACAGACGCACACAAAGATGCGAACAAGCTGGTATCGCACAGCCGCTTTGTGCCTACAGGCAGCTGACAGAAGGTTGACGGTAATTAGGCTGTATAGGATGTGAGTTCAACGTTAATCATAATGAAGACATTTCCATATTAATAATTCACAGCTAATTAATAATTGAGCTCGCTGGTCATATCTTCTGACTTTTTCTTCCGGAGAGTACATTTGCATGTGGCACCGAAATAATTGTTATCCACAGAAGGACTCCTCTGGTAATAGTTGGAACTAACGACAGCTTCCGAGGCTTCCTCTATAAATTTTAACCGCCCGCCAAATTCAATCGATTTCAGCTCGTAAAATCTCGACTCGGATGTATAGTGCCTTAAACGTTGCATTTTTCTTTTGATTTTCAAAATTTGCGAGGCAAAGTTATTAAGGACTGCTTAGTTCTATTTGGATTGTTTATATTTATTATTTCAAGGAAAAAACAACAAAAAAATGGAGGATTTTGCAAACACAATTGATCTCCGTGGGAAAATTAATTTCGAGTTCAATCAGCATCAAAGAAAGGCTTGTTTGACTTTCCAAGTTCCGTAAATCAAAATGTTTTATGACCTTTGCACCGACTCGGAAGCTTCATATTGATGTGATTTCCATTTTGTGGTTTCCGGCCACTTTTCTCAAGTCAGACAACAACCGATGACGCTTTGCTGTGACTTTCACATTGACTGTTCCATTTGAGAAGTTGCTAAAATGTCACTTAAGGACGCTGCAGATGGAATGATTTACTCTGCGACTGTACGATCATGCTTGTCTGGTCACACTTGCCTATGTGTGAGAGTGTGTGTGTGTGTTCCTCACCCTGGCTGTGAAATTCATCTAGGTCCGTGATGGTTTGTGCAAATGGAGTAAGGGCACCGGCTGTGAAAAGCTAATGCAATTTGATTAGAAGTTAACTGCAAAGCAATATTTTTCCTGCCTGGCTGCACTGTGAAGGGGGCATAAGGGAGAAAAAAAAAAAAAAAAAAAGAAGAACTATTTGGTTCTTTTCAGTGCGGGTGAAAGCAAATGACTGATGAACAGCCCTGAAGCCTTGTGTTCAATTACCAAACATCTCGCTCATAATTGGGAATCCAGGAGAAAGGGCCAAATATGAAAACAAAACGTCTTCACCGGTGAATCAACCAGACTGTTATGTTAAAACGTTCCATTCCAGAAGCAGCTGCAGGTTGGTTTTGTATTCACAGGAGAGTGTTTTTTTTTTTTTTTTTTCTTCCTCTCCCCTGGCTGCTGGAAGAGATTACATACGGAATAATGAATTACAATACGTCATGTCATGTAGCAGAAAGTGCCGGTGCCCATGCTGTCCATCACTTGATGAAAGAGTGAGTGCTTTTATTTTGACGGGATCTTGTGACATTGCCGCGACGAGCACACGAACGCGCCGTTGCTATGGACGAGGAGAGACGGCGAATGACAGCACATATTTTTTTTTGACATTCAAGTGCCGTACCTTCACAGAGCAACCACCCCCGCAATCCCCCCCCCCCCCCATAAACAGACACACGCAGGTTCAGGTTACGCATGTAATTTACATACACTATGTGTTCTCCAGGTTGAGAAATAACAACATTGTTCGAACGCTTTCGCAAACCGTGGCTGGCAGCTGAAACGACCCAGTTCCAACCACAACTCGGAAATCTATCTATCTATCTATCTATCTATCTATCTATCTATCTATCTATCTATCTATCTATCTATCTATCTATCTATCTATCTATCTATCTATCTATCTATCTATCTATCTATCTATCTATCTACCAACCTCTCTCTCTCTCTCTCTCTCTCTCTCTCCATCCATCCATCCATCCATCCATCCATCCATCCATCCATCCATCCACCCATGTGATCACTGCCCCCCCTTCCACACACACACACACACTCCCACTCCCAACCACTTGGGGGCATCTGTCCCCTCTGCCCTCTCTTTTACTTGATTAGTCCCCCCCACCACGAATCCCTTTTTGAACAGGTTTTGCTAAACTGTCAAGCGGCAAAGAGAGTGACTCTGACATTTGGAGAGTTCCTAAGGGGGGGGGGGGATCCACTTAATGGCCACTCCTGCTCTCTGGCCAGCAGCCCCGACCGGGTCGATAATTGCTTCATTAGTTAATCCGATTGAGTGCGAGCGCGGGCTGCTGTCGATGCTGACTTACCTCCCCTTCTGCAAAGACTATGTCTTTTATTGATTTCATTGTTCTCTCACAGAGGCCAACTTTTCCCCCCTCTCAACTAATCCTCACATTTGCACCAAGAGAAGCGAAATGGATTTCTTTGTTTGAGACCCCCTTTTCTGCATCCACGGTGTTCTTATTACCAAGACGATCAATATGAACCCCTTCTTATTAAAACTAGCGCAATGGAATGCCCGTACACTTACCGGCCGTAATACTAAGTGCCCCCGGACCGTCTAACGAGAGTGAGCGAATTCCGACTTTTCAATTTAATGCATGGTTTTTGATTGACACCGACAAACAGGTGTGCAATTACATGTGTCTTCTTTCGCGGTTCGACCAACTCAACGCTTCTCATTTTCCCTCCGAGGAGAAGTGAATTGTAACCGCAGCTAACGACCATCTCATCCATGGACGACCGTACATTCCGACTTGGGTAGTCGGGTAATGTCGTTGCCATGTGACCTGAGATGGCCCCGGTACCTAAATTCATGCTAGCGCTAACAAGCACATCGGAACTCACTTGCAAGGGATAAAGCCCAGTCTGGAGTCTTCCTTTTTTTTTTTTTTAATGCATTTCCCGCACACTATTGAGTATCATTTTACCTTGCGGATCTTTAACGACAATTCCAGTCGACTCTGACATCTGATCGTCCTGCAATGTTGAGTACAGCTCAGTCTTGGCGCCGTCTAGTTTCAAAAAATGCTTCATTCGGGTACACAGTCAGGTACTGACAAAAAGTTCTGAAAAACGTCATTGTATAATACAGTTTTTTTTCCCCACAAAGAATCTTTGACTCCTTTTTAAGCGCGTGAAAACAGTTTCAAGCAAGAGGTCCGGCGTTTAATCTTCGGAAAGCACAACCTTATCAGCCTCCAGCAAATGGGCCGGCATGCTGTTGCTCTGAGGCATCTGCCAATGATTCCCTTGTCTACTTTATATCTCCATTGTCTGCATTTCACCGGCCTCGCTACCGTACGTCCCCCGTCTTATCAGCTCGCCGCATTCCCTTCGCGCGCTCCCAGCTGTGTCGTTTTACACCGTTAGTCGTTTTTGTAATAACTACTTTCACTTTCTTCTGGGATCGTTGGCTCGGTCCCGCTCGGACTCAGACGGCGCTTTGTTGAATCTTACCGGTCCCCGTCGGTGTTCATAAGCCCGCCGGCCTCCTCCTAAATCACCAAGTTTGAGCTATTAAAGCTGAGGCTCTTTACACGATAGATTTATTGTGAAATGCGACCAGCAAAAAAGAAAGACCCAATAAAACAAAACAATTTGAAATAACACAAGGGATATATCGGGGGGGGGAAAATCACCTATAAAGGTCTCATGGGTTTAGTGTTGACCCCACAAGAGATTATTTCTAAACCTCTAATAGAAACAAATTAAGTCAAAATCAAATTAAGTGCAAATCACCGCTGTAGGAAAATAACGTGGCCGCAAAGATGGCGCTTAAAGATCGGCCCTCACAGAATTGAATGGTTTTATGCCCACGGACATATTGTCAAAGAGGACCGTGAAACGAACTATAAAGGGAGATCTCGGCATACCTTAAAGACCTATCTCGTTTTATTTCAATCTCCGTCATCGGTCCGCATTATACCGTGATAACTACCGGCATTACATTACGCACAGGCAGTCAACGTGAGCGTGCAACTGTTACACGCCCGTGGTTTATTGTCAAAGTGTCTTCGTCCCCCCCTGGGTGGGTTTTATAATCCTTGCATTGAGGGCGCGTGTCGGCATAAATTTGCCGTGACAAATTCCCTGCGAATTCATTGTGCACGGCGACGGAAAGTGCTTCTGTGAAATCTACAAGCTTTCTGATAAAAGCGTTTTCACACCTTTTGTTTTAGTTCTCAGATTTTCCAGCGGAGAGCATTTTCAGATTCAAATATACCTTTCAAGTATTGTAAGTGTAAATGGATCAAGTGATGCACAATTGTGATGTGGTTGATATATTACACCGATTTTTTTGCTCATCTTCACACAGGGAACTTGGTGGTCCCAAAGGGACGAATGACCTCGTAGCATGTGCAAAGTGTTACCTTATGAAAACTGTGGTGAGTTACCGTCTTCTCGACGTGTGTAATGTTTACTACTGCTATGTAAGATTAGTTTTGGAACCGTAAAGAAAACATATACAGTATCTGACCAGTCCAGGTGGACTACAAAAAATAAAACGATTCCAAGAATAACGTCAGAATACCTAAAAAAATGTCCATTTTCTATTGAGGTATTGTTGGGGGTCCATTAGGGGGGTTTGCAAATGACTCACCTCACCCCTGCCACCTACGCCATTGCACAAAACTAATTTGTGGACCAAGCCAGCGTCAGCTGTCTAAAAGACGATTCAGAGGCGCCATAGGTGAAACGTTCTCCGCCCGTCTACTATTTGTCATCTGCGTGGGATGTACAGTGGCGCTGCTGTCGTGTGATACGGCCGACCCGGCGTGGCGTGGCGGGCGACTGCGCCGCCACCTCCTGCATCCCGCTCGGTTAAATTACCTGGCTCCGTCCGTCAATGTAATTCCCTAGCAACATGAAAGGCGGCTTCCTCCATCTGCAAAGTGTCGAGCGGGCTGCTTTACATCTGTCAGCTGCCACCGTTGTTTATTTCTCACCTCGGCCTGAAACTATTTGTTGGCTTGTCACTTAATGGCGGCGGGGGCCGTCACCGGCGCGGACGACGGCACTTAAACGCCGCCTGCTGCCGGCTTCGCCTTTGAACAACAACCCAAAGTAAATACAAAGCGTACACGTTCTTGTTATCCTACTTTTAAGACGGTAGCAGATATTCCGAGGTTAAACTTCAATCGCCTTCTCTTGATTATCCAAGAATCTAAAGTTGAATCTCCACTTAAATAAAAGATGGATTTTGTTTTTGCGATTCTTTCAATTAAAAACAAACTTCAAAGGTGAAGTCGATATACAGGTTTTTTTTTCTCCAATTAAGTCAATAAAAGTGCTTGTATAGAAAAAAAATGAAAATGGCTGTATTGCGTAACAACACAACCAGCCGGTGGTCTTTGCGTCCCGCTATGGCCGTTTGGGAGCGTGTCCAGATGTTCCATGTTGGTCATGAAGAACTCCACCAAATGTTCTGCCGGAACGTCACGTACGCCTCGATAATCTTGCTCCCGCTTGGCAGTTTTAGTTTCTCCAAAGGAGTCGGACAGAAATTTGTACAGTGGAACCTCGAGACTCAAGCAGAAAGTAGAAAATAGACCAAAAAAAAAAATTGCAGAGGAGATTCAAAAAGTACTGAAATATTTCCATATTTTTTCATATCGTGCTTAAATATTTGCCCTATTTTTTATTGAACTAAAAACATGCCAGTCTGGACGCTTTTGACTAAATCATTAAAGGAGTTTATACAAGCAGCTTTCTGCTACTTCTTCATTCAGAAATAAAAACATCGGCGCCTGATGAAGCAGCAACAGGAAAAGAATCATTAAATCGGTGACTCATTCGCCGATATGCTGTTAGTTAATGTGAATCGGTGTAATCAGCGCTTGCTTATCCAATATAATATTGTCTAATTTGGCTTTTAAACGCTGCCTTGCATTTACGGCTCTTCATCATAACCCCTGCGGAGTATTTCGTATCGTAAAAACCAGATTTGAGCCGTACCTCGTTTCGGCATACAAAGGTTATTTAGAGCCAATCACCCTCTGTAATAAGAAGTCGTAAAATGGAAAGCACGGCGCTCGAATGGCGGGGGCCACATCGTCTACATGTGAAACACAAGTCGGATAATCAGATGAATCGTCGCGCCCGACAGATGAAATGGAATTTCTAAAATTCCATCAACAATAGCATTTCGTTGTGTAGCTAGTTAGCGTTCTAAAAGTCCATCAATAATAGCATTTAGCCGTGTAGCTAGTTAGCTTGGCTAATATTTAAGTAGGCCGCCGCTATGGACATTTAGCTGGATGATGATCGGTTGCTAGCGACGCATTTTTTTTCATTTTACATGAATCAATATCCAAAGACATGAAGAGGCTTGCACCAGCAGAAGGATCGTTTCCATCCACTGTCCATCTATCATTAGATTTCCCTCGTCACTACTGAGAGGATGTTGTAAGAGAGGAAGTTTATTTTCCTCCGACAAGTAATTTGCTGGCGCCGATCGGGACTTCCTTTTTTCCATTGGCTTCATTGACAGCTCAGCACTTGGAAACTCAATCCATCTACATCCATTTCTTACTCTCTTGTTTGACATGATGTTCAAATTGAGACTTTGCAGTCGGGCTTTTAGAACAAGCTAGCTTGCCTTCCTTAAAGTCAACCTTTACAGTATTTGGTCCCAATATAAAAAAAATATTTTTCCCTTCATTTTATTACGTGCTCATGAATGGAGAAAAGAAAATTGCCGCTCATTTCATGTAATTATAAGCAAAATCACCTCTATTGTTCCAGCTCGACACGATGCTAAATTATTATGAACGGTACTCGAACGTCTTGAACTAAGTGGACCACTTAACGTACTTTTGTTCCCATTTAGCAGCACAGTGGGACTGAAAGTGCAGTCCGCAGCAGTCACGCCTCGGTCAAGGCACGGCCACCTTAGGCACTCGCATCAAAAGTTTAAAATGGCCACGACAGATGTAAGATATGAAGTCTTTTAGCCATCGCTAGCCTCGGGCAGGTTTTAGCGGCCATTTACATCGTAGTGAACAGCTGCGGGTTTTAACAAAGCCCTCCGCCGTGCCTTCCGTGCCCAGCTGAAGCATTGTCATGGGCACGGCATGGAGCTGAAGGGGAAACCCGGGCCGAAACAGAGCCGACTGTTATGCTAATGAAGGTGGTTGTCGGTGGGTGTGGTTAATTGCAGTCTTCTGTGGAAGGTCAGTGGCGCGTATGAACTCGGCGGGTCAAAGCCCGAGGCCTAACGGAGATAATGTCTGCCTGGTTTGAAGTAACAAACAAGACCAGACCCTCAGGGCAAAGATGGTTTCATCCGGCCACATTCCAAAGACGGGTAGGGGAGGGGGGGGGGTATGTCTTGCAACGGGCTGTGTTTAAATAGGCGTAATCAGATTTGAGTCAGTTGAAGGCTGGGCTAGGTCTGCATTGTTGTCCCAACAATGAGGAGCTTAAGGTGACACCCGGAAGGTGCTTCTTTTGCACCCTGCAAACAAGGCGACTTTAAGTAAGCAAACTTTGCGTGTCGCTAAATGGCGTGGAAAAAAACGCAGGAAGAAAAAAGGCAAACCATTGAAACCAGTAAAAAAAAGTGTATAAAATGGGTTAAAAATTGAAATTGCACAATAATCGTATTTTTCCAAGAAAAAAAAATGTTCTTAGAATAACAAAGATTTTTTTTATCAAGTAGAAACTCAGAATCTTACAAATAGTCAATATTTTCCAGACACAAGTCCAAATAAAAAAACAAAAAATGGAGTGATTTTACAGGTCAAACTGGTTCAATGGTGTCAATTCTCCAGCGATCTTGTTGAAACATTGAGTCACCCCAGTTATTGATTTCAAAATAATCCCACACAAGACGATCAAATCAAGCAGGTCAAAGTTCAAAAGACGCTCCTGTCGACCATAAGCTCTCTGACTGCGAGGCAGTCGGCGCTCCTAAGTGACCTTCTCCCAGGACAGGATATCTGACCCCGGAGGAGCCTGGGGGCACGCAGGTCAAAGGTTACAAAAGTACAGGCATGACATTTACCGCTAACGTGCCTTGACATCATTTCAAACATCCAATTGGGTTCAAGTTACAACATAATGGTTGTAAAGTAATATTGCAAAAACCTGAACGAGGTCGCTCGAGGGCCGCATAATTCGACAACGTGTGAAAATTTTCCCGACTCGGATTTACTGAGCCCCTCTGGACAAAAAAAAATAAATTTGACACTCTTGCTTTTGAATGTGTTGTTTTGTATGTTCAACAGGATACGTATATATATTTGCAACATATCGATTCTCGTTATCATGTCTCCTCTCCTCAGGCGGTGGCATTTGGACAGCTGCTGACGGCGACTCCAAGCCATCACCAGCTGACACTGGCTGAAATTGTTTCTTCGTGTTGAGGGGGGATCAAAATGTCAAAGTCTGTGCCGGCTCAGAAATTGGATCACGAGGAAGTGCTGGAAAGTGTTTGACAACATCAGATGTGGGCTTAACCCTGACTCCTGAAGCTTCAGCTTCCCAAATCCCCGGCCCCGAAAGAACTCCAGGAGATGATGAAGGTTTGTTTGGATTCTGTGTTGAGTCCAACTGGGAAACAATGGCGTTCAAATGTGCTAATTTATAGCGCCGCCCTTGTGGCGTCACTTGAGACGACTAATCTGGTTTACTTCTCCAAAGAGATTTCATCTGGAGTGTAATTACAGCAAGTGGATCAAAATATACATTTGAGTGATTGTTTGCGACCTGCGGTGAAATTGAGGGTTAACGTGGTTAATTCAATTCACTTAGGACAACTTGGTTAGCGCCCAAACAGCGGCAGCGTATTATGCCTCGTGGCAAGGGCTTGTAAAAATATCAATCTGCGCTTTGCTTTGTAATATGTGCAACTAAAGTCTCTCCGGAGTCTTTGATAAACTACACTTGACCATGCGGGTTGACAGCAACATGATGAGCCAAAAGCATTT
This sequence comes from Syngnathus scovelli, assembly GCF_024217435.2. NCBI lineage: Eukaryota > Metazoa > Chordata > Actinopteri > Syngnathiformes > Syngnathidae > Syngnathus > Syngnathus scovelli. The sequence goes on from NC_090853.1 coordinate 2,385,246, forward strand.
TTCTTTTTTTTTTCAAATGCCTCGCATTTGGCTTCTATTCGTGGCCGAAAGCAAACAGCAACTATTAACTCATTTTGCTTGTATCAACTGTTTACTGCTATCGACGTAAATATTTGTCGAGGAGTTGTTTTCCTTGGACGAAGCTCTCGCCCAGCTCGAAATTCCGGTTTGTAAAGCGCTAATAGATGGCGACATTGTTTCACTTTGGAGTTGAGATTTGCGCAATTTTTAAGAAGTTAAAGGGGGAAGTCAAGTTGGAAATTTTCTTCACAATAATATGTTCTATTAACCCTCATTAGTCTAATAAAGCTCTTATGATTCATATGGTGTGTGTGGAAAAAGACTAATTAAACCATTTTTATCCATCTCAGGCGTCGGCCATTTTGTCTTGTACTGCTGGCGACTGAACATGACATCACAGTCACATGACCAAACCCAAAAAACAGGTGAGCCAGCATGACATTTGGATTTTTCTTCTTAATTGTTCTTACCTAAAGGCACGATTCAACAGAGTGCCACATTTAGACACATTTTTTACTTGACTTTTAAGATCAGAGAGTGAATCCTGGCTTGTCACAAGACTAATTAAACCATTTTTATCCATCTCAGGCGTCGGCCATTTTGTCTTGCACTGCTGGCGACTGAACATGACATCACAGTCACATGACCAAACCCAGAAAACAGGTGAGCCAGCATGACATTTAGATTTTTCTTCTTAATTGTTCTTACCTAAAGGCACGATTCAACAGTGAGACACATTTTTGACTTGAGTTTTAAGATCAGAGAGTGAATCCCGGCTTGCCACGTCGAATATGTGGGAGAAAAATAGCAACATGTTTAGGCTGATCGTTTGCCGCTCGCTTGAGGCTGCAACGTGCGTCATCTCTAAAGAAACGTTATTTTTGCATTTGCTATCAAATCCACCGAGTGACATGAATAGTCAGAATTGTTCATCCTCCTTATGTGCGTCGCCTCTTCACAACTAAGTGACGTTTCCTAACGACTTGCTGCCAAAAGTTGACGAAGGACAAAGTAAAGATGGCATTTTGCTAACAGCTTCAACACAACTTTGTCAAATATCCCAAGGATGTTCTCTTAACTAATTAGTTTTTTTGTTTTGCTTCTTTTTCGGAATGCACTGTAAAGCTTCATTGAAACTTGTTTTTCAAATTCGAAAAAAATAGCTACTTCTTGCCTCAAATTATTAATGGAGAAACACAGGAGCAATACATGAAAATATTATGAACTAGCATTCTCAGGCCACTGAATCGAGCGCTTGTTCCGGTTGTCCTAGAATTCTTCTAGTTATTTCCAAGACAGCCAGCCCAGAGTAAAGAATCTTTGCAAACATGAACTTTCACGGCATGAACTTTCATGGTTATGTTTTAATAAATTATTATCTCTGTGACACTTCATTGCTACACCTGTGCAGTTTTAACAAAATCCATCCATTTTCTATAGCGCTGATCCTCATTAAGCCCTCGGGTGAGAGAGGAGGGAACATCCATGAGTGGTCATAATATCCAAGATACGGACGGTATGACCCCAGAGGATCCATCTAACCTAGTTTCCGAGCCGAACTCCGCGGCTAATATTAGCAACGGAGGCTCATATCGGTTTGATGTAGCGTGTGTCAAAAAACGGGGAACAATGTGCCGACAAAAGATTAAGATTGAAATTTTAGTGAAATTTTAGCAGAACTGAGGGAAAACCGGGTCGCGAGACAATTTTTGTTCAAAGCATCATCTCGTGCCGTTCAAGCCAATTGAATTTCCTCGGAATCTCGAATGCAAAAAAAAAAAATATTTAAATTTAAACCATATGTTTTGCTTTGGACTTTTTTCGGGACGGTAGCATCAAAGTGTGATGATAACCGCTCGGCTAGAAAGTTCTGCAACAAAAAATGAGTCAGGAACATAAGAGCGATTCGCAACGTGACAAAAGCGAAATCCGACGCAATTCAGCTTCAAAACAAATCTTCGTTCTACCTGAAGAAAACAATGGGAAAAGTGCCAGGATGTGGATAGCAAAACTATCCTCACTTTAAATGCTAACCTTGTCTCTTTCCATCACACTTGTTCAAAAACTAATCAAGTACTTTTTCCCTGCTCAGAATCCATTGAACAGACTCGTGTTAATTACAAATACATTGTCTGGAAAAAAAAAAAAGTGACAGGTATTTTAAATGAAAGATCACAAAAGCTTTTTTCCCCCCTTGAATGTGTTGGAAATGAATGGTTTGTTGTCTTCGTGATAGTTTCCAAGGTTGGTGAAAATGAAAGGAATGATTTGTTCAGCAGGGGCAAAAAAAAAACGTAAGGGGGGGGGGGGGGGAAACCTTAAAAAGGTTGTCTAATTAGAGACACACACAGGCAAGCTGACTCATTATCACACAGCGCAGACACACAGCGTGCAAACGGGAGTGATGTTGATGAGGGATGGCTTTAGTCCACCCCTTCTTCTCCCGTACGTCAACACAAGCGGGGCGGCGGGACTTAAGACAAACCGTTGGGATGTGACAAGTGCGTATTTCACGGCGAATGCCGCTTTTGTTCTTACGGGTCGGATTCATTCTTGGGGCCACGGCAATGCTTCTTTGTCTTGCATGGGCACAGGAGACTTGATTTTCACAGTGTTGCATTCGAGAAAAAAAAAAAAGTACTGTACGGAACAAAGCTTCGGTGACGATGGCTACCGGCGTAAAATAAAAAATCTGATTTTTCTATATGTGCAGGATATATCAGGGATGGCCTCTTGACGAATTATTTTTTTGTTTTTGGCCAATTTTTTTACATTTCATTTGCTAATTTTTGCACTGTATATATTTCTGCATATTTCTGTATATTTTTATCTCTTATATTTTTTCTTTTTGTATATTTTGTATTTTACTGCTACTGGACACAGAATTTCCCTGAAGGAGTAATCCCAAGGGATTAATAAAGTTGAGTCTAAATCTAAATCTAAATCTAATCCCCCTAAAATTTTCAATAGACACTAATAAACTGGTTCGCTACCAATGACGGATAAAGACGTCAAAGTTTTTTTTTTTTTAATTGTGGCGCAACTCAACATTCAAGCTGCCCATCACTTCACTTGACTGTTGGCATATGGATGGTATGTGGTTTTTTTTTTTTTTTTTTTAACCGCCCAGTCAAATTTTACTTTCCACATGACTGTAATTTAAGTTGCCGAAAGCTTCGGAACTGCTTCGATTAACATCCGCGGCACCGTTACAGTTACCTGTTGTTGTTTTTTGGATATTGCTGCTTTCTATAATTACGACGTGACAGCGATGGTGGTGCTAAGATCTGGATTAAGTCAGGTAAATCCCCTTTAAAGGCCCAAATACCAACTGCACTGCCCACCACGGCATGTGCTCATGTTGTCTCTCACTTGTTAAGCTTTACAAAGCCCCCCCCCCCCCCCCCGACACGGGAGGAGATGTTTTCATGCCCAGCGTGAAGCTAACACTCATCGTTGGTGAGCGCTATCCATCTTACTTTACTTTCCAAGTCTTTCTCATCGAAGCGATCCAATTAAGCGCCTGTCATCCTGGGAGAGTTCAAGCCGTGGAAAAAAAATAAAAAATAACACAACAAACTTTTCAGAAAGCTCTTTGATTACCCTCGGCACTGAAGTGTGTTGTTCTTTGTTTGCAAACAGTCGGGGGTGCGTGAGCTTCCAACGTCACCTGACAAAAGTGCAGCCTGATTACGACATGACCTCATCGTTCGCCAGTCGGATAGGAATGTCGTTCGATTTCTTTGAAAAGCAAACAATGAGTCTTCTGTTATTACTTCCTGTTTTCGAGTTTCTTCTCTGCCCCTTGCTGATTGTTTCGAGGGCGAGGGAAAGCATCTTTAAAAAAAAAAAAAAAGGAAACGTGTCAGCGAGGCTTTTATGTTTCCGTTCTTTTGATGAAAGTTTGAGGATGTCTTGCATAATTCTTCAACGTGGAATCCGCAGTCGACTTCCTCGATTGTTTGGATGAAGACAACTTTTGTAAATGACTAAACTCGTGTACAGTTTTAGCATCTTGAGGAGTTTGAGATCATTGCGGCTGACCTACTTGCCATCGTATATTTTGGAAAAAAAAAACAAAATTGGCTCGTGTTAGTTACCTGAAGCTTATTTACCTGTTTTGTGGAATTTCCACTCCCGTTTAATGAGTAATGAATCACTCTGGGATGCTTCGACTTTGGTCTCAGCATGAATGTGAGTCAACTGCACAAATGTTTGACTCGCACACTGTTGATGTGATCTGACAGACCATTTTTATTTTTTTCTCGAGGCATGATGGATAATTGATGAAAGAGCCAAAACGATTCAACTTGGCTCATTAAAGCATCACTAAATCCAATTTGACCTCTAATAAGGTAAAATTTGGCTGGGTGGGGGGGGATGCGTGAATCCTTCTGAATTTACATGCGATGACATTATCAAAGTGGTGCTGGGACTTTTACATATCGGGCTTTCGGATTAAGGTGGCTGAGAGCAGACTTTGCATTTTTGACATGGAGACCAATTAAGGGCGAAGCTGCAGGGCACGAGTTGACTGGCACCCTCCGGAGAAGCACAGGTGCCTGAGAACCTGCCTGTGTGAAAGCAACCCTGCTTACGTTGGCTCTTTAGAGCCTGAGGGGCTTTTTGCACCTCGCTGCTTGAAAAATAAAAATGGATGGCAAAAGCTGACATTATTGTTTGCGTTTAAACATGCAGCCATCATAGCAGACTTATGGGTTTTTTTTTTTTCTTCTTCGAAAATGGTTGACAATGGGATGCGTGAGATTCATTAATGGCCGTTCAAGTGTTTCTGCTGCTGAAGATAATCATGGTTTACTTACTCCCGTACCTCACATTACCCGAGTCATCTATTACGAGACATTTTTAGATGAGTAAGACAAGCATTTGGCGAAAATGAGTGCTTTGACGCTTTTTAGTCTGAACCCTGAGAGGGGTTATTTTATAAAGTAACATATGGTAGTCTGAAATTTAGCAGGACTTCCGCTGAGATTGTTGACGGCCATAAAACTTTTCAAACTGCAGTCGGAGACAAAGAAACTTTCTTGCCTGGCAGCAGTGACGCAACGTTACTCCAATGTCAATCCGTAAACTAGCGCCAAGGACAAAATTGCCAAGTGTGCCAAAATATTTAGATTTTTTTTTTCTTATTTTAGAACTGGGTAAAAGTTCCACTTTTTCTTCACTCATAAATGTTTTGAAAAGCAGACAGACAGTCTTGCCTGAGGCTCGACAAAAGCGATTCACGCTAAACGACACATAAAAAAAAAATCAATTCGGATTGCTTCTTGTGCTTCATGAAATACAAGCATGTCAGATCTTTGCTGGATTAGCTAATACAGGTACAGCGGCGCCTTGACTTACGAGTTGAATTCATTTCACCATCAAGCTTGTAACTCAAAGCACCTTTCTATTAAATCAGCTTTTTTCATTGAAATTAATTGATTACCATTTAAAATCTTTTTTCTCCTTACACAGTGCGCCGAATTAGTCAAGAGAGTCGAAAGTGGAAAGTCTGAATGTTCTGATCGCCCGTTTCTATGCCAACCACAATGCAAAGTTAACCTTTGATTAAATAAAAAAACCTTCTTTTTAAGTCCCACAATGAATCAATTATTACATCAGTCATTTCCAATTACTGTCACGTATTATTAAATGATCAGTATTTTTTCTCCCGAGAACATTATGTTCTATATTGTAGAAATGTACTCACCCCCTCCCCTCCCCGAAATTCGAAATGAATCACACGTTCCCGCTGAAACGTCAACCGGGCTTTATGCGATAGCAAAGTAATCTAATCAATAATTAACGATTAGTCCTCGTGCAAATTAGGTGTTTCATGTTTTTCTGTTTCAATTTGTTTTCGTGGGAGTGCAGTCATCTCATAAAATAATGATTCTCTATAATTTCATACATTATTTGTTTTGATTAAAAAAAAAAAAAAAAGTGCCCATTCATTAGTAGTGGATTCAATTTACAGCCGATCTCGTCATTATGTCGAGTTCGGATGCAGATGTGACTGAATGGAGGCTTCTAGACGGCTTTTTCACTCACGATAAAAAAAAAAAAAATCTGCCAGCATGTAAACACAGTGATGTGCATCGTGGTGGAAAAAAAAAAAAAAATCCTCCGTGAAACAATGCAGACGAGGAACCACACCCTTCCTTACCTTAAACTGCTCTCAGCAAATGGCAGATTTTTTTTTTTTTTTTTTTTTACTCCAAAAGGAAAGAAAACATGTCTGAAAGGTTATAAATCTTTAATCAAACGACGGTGATGCGCCTTGCTTCCAGCGCTCTCCTCCGCCTCGCTGGAGAGCAGATGCTGAGCTCTTACATCTCTACGGATAAATCCCCTTTCCCCGCTACCAAAGTGTCGTGGGAGCTGCTCTCTGTGCACCGACGCCTCTCGCTCTTTTTTTTTTCTCGGGTTCCCTCCTCGCCATCTCCCACGAGAAAGGGCCTGTGCTATTTTAGCGAGAGTGAGAAGCAGGCAGGAAGCGCATAATTATTTAGCCCCCCAGTTAAGTATGCAAAACAGGTCTTGGTTAAACATGCAGAAGGGAGTTTAGCAAGTTTACCGCAGACTGAGGACAAAAAAAGCCAGCGTATATATTCATTCAATTTAGCTATAAACCATTTTAAAGCACTTTTAAAAATACCCGAACAAAGATGATTGATCACCTGAATAAAACGAAATATCCGGAATTGCAAGAGTATTCTCATTCCTTTCATTCATGAAATTTGTATTGATGGCGACACAGGCCTTGGATCACCGTTAATGTCGGAGCGCGTAAAATATTTATTTATTTCATATATTTATTCACATTCAACCATGTGTTACATTAGGCCACTGAATGTTTTGTGAAGATGATGTAGGCTTGGAATGTTATTGACCTTCCGAAACTATGAATAAACACACACACACAAACGGCCTTTGTTACTCCTCCAACCTTGACATTTTTTCGAATTCCATCCTGGTTTCTATTGCAAAATCTTTTTTGCTGTGTCACCGTAGCACATTAAGCATCTTGCATTCATCAGGTAACCCGCAAACATGAATTGCAAACTCCACGTAAAGAAAAAGGCCCCCTCCATTTGTCTTGTCGCTCTTTATCAGCAATTGTTTAAATTTCTTCAGCGTGAGTGATTTCCTCCCGCAAGGTGTATTGGGTGATTGCCCCTTTTTTTTTTTTCTCTCCATCCTCATCCGACACCTTTCGTCTTCTCATCCTACCTCGCCTTTCACCTCGCTGTGCACGCACGCTTTGAAAGCTCACTTTCCGAGTCGCAAGCAATTACGCGGCCTGCCATTGCGTCTATGCGATGTTCCCGCTCGGGTATCAAAGACTGATTATGCATCGTGTGGCAGCACGTATACGTACGTGTTATATATTTGTATAATTGGGCGGTACGGCATCGTTGTGTATCTGTGTGTGGTACGTAACCACATTGCAAAAAAATTTTTTACACTTAATATATGCATACCGTTGCCTCTGCTTTGCAAAAAAATATGGCAATAATTTGTAATCTGCTGTAAATAGCTAGCTGCCACACTTATCAAGATAATAAAAGAATCCACTGATGGGCTTACTAAAAATTTCCCTTTTCCCGCGGCCATTAATCTCATTCATCTATAAATAATTACTTCCTGTTTACCGCCACCATAATGTGCAGTTTGCAAGATAGCACTTAGCATAAAATCTATACGGAGATGTCTGTAATGTAAACTACTCAAAAGGACAAAATCACTTAGTTGGCTTGTACTCCAGGAAGTAATCAATGGCCGCTAATGACCGATAATCGGAGCGATACAGTATGATGGAAAAGCTCCACGCAATGATGCGATGGAAACTCTGTTCAGGGGTGTGCACACTTTTGCTCCTCGAACAGAAAAATACATGTGCAATTTCTTCAGTGGTTTCTCAGCTCTCATTAAAGATCATTACAAAAATGTACACTACTCACTTTTGTGAGCGATTTCCACGGTCATTGCTTTCGATTATAGTAATAAAGCATTAGCGGTGCGCTACGCTATGGGCCTTCATTTTGTATCACCCTCCATTAAAGTGGATTAAAACGTCAAACAAAAAGTTACCGTACGCAAACAAGGCTCCCAAAAAAAATTGAAGTTGTAATAATTGAAATGTTTAAAGTGACACCTGAAAGAGCGCGCCGCGGCTAAACGACGCCGCTTGGCAACATCATAACTCACAGCTAAGACATTTGCGCTCCAGAGTATGCTGCGTAATTTAATTCATCGCCTGCCTCCCATTAGCATTCGTCGCCGCATCAAAGTCTTGCAAATGCGCCTAGGTGGGGATTTAACGGGAGACGTCTGGATACACCGAGGGGATTTATTCCCAAAAAAACTTTAGTGCTACATTGGTGTTTGTCACAACTGAAGTTTGTCGACTTATTCTGCTTAATCACAGACCTCTGCAATTTTTTTTTTTTTCCTGGCTCGGCTAATAATTCATTATCAGAGTCAATGTTGATGTTTGAGACTCGTCTGGGAAAAAAAAATGAATGAAAGAGTGAATTAATTTGATGCCAAGTGTCACCTTTATAAAAACTAGGCCATTTTTTCGTAACATTTTCTATACTCAATTCCCCCCCAGCTCATCAGTGCAGCACTAATATTAGTCACTCATCACAGACGCTAAAGACTAATGTCTTTCTTCATTTGTTATCGTACTGCTCGTATATGCTAATTAGCGTTAGCATGAAGCTAGCAGACTGAAAGTCTAAGCTAGTATATGTAACTTTTGTTTTTTTCTACCCCATCTTAGCCAAAAAATATGAGGACCATGAGCTCAACTACTTGCCCACCCCTGACCTACAGGCTCATTTATCTCACGTACATCTTTTTTGTTCTTTGAAGCGTTTCATGAAAATGTAATTGAACTCCGAATTGGCCAGCTTTTGATGCGATGCCCTTTAGAGTTCCCTCAGCAGATGACAAAAAAAAAAAAAGGGGGGCTTTTTCTACTTTGCCCTGCCTGAGGCTTGTCTCTTTACGGGTGTCTGCCTTCCCTCTATGAATTATGAAGCATAATCCCCCACAGGCTTCCCGGTGGCCACCAACGAATTGGGGGCCCGCATCCCAGCCAGCTGTTTATATGTTCCTCCAGTGTCCCTTTGGTGTCTGTCCAAACCACGCCGGCGACACAATCTAGAAAAAAAAAAAAACTGACACAATAATGCTGCGAGCACGTTCGCATTGGTGGGAAATATGTTGTCCGCAACGAAATAGGATCTTTTTGGAGTCGCAGGTGTTCACATTATGAGTGAGACTGAAGCAGCGAAAAACAAATTATCATGGAAATTGCTCGAGAGCGAAAATAAGGTTTCGCATCAGTGAAACTGCAAATGTTTGCGTGAGGTCTTGTGCGTGACACAAACTATGTTGTTGTGTGACACGTTTGTCATAGGAATGAAGTCAGGGACGAACAAGTTTTATGCTCAAGGGCAGGATTTTGAAATTCAATGATGGACAGAGTCATTTAAAGAGCAGGAGAATTTTTTTTTAATGTAAAATACTTTAATAAATATCCAATTTTTATTTTATTTTATTCACAATTAATATAATTGTATCTAACTGACCAATCAACCAAATTATTGTTTATATATATTTATTATATTTATAATTTTTTATTTTATTTGCAATTAATTTAATTGTATCTACTTGACCGATCAACCAAATTATTGTTCATTTTTATATATTTTTACATATTTATTATATTTATAATTATTTTTTATATTTATTTTATTCACAATTAATTTCAACCAAATAATGCAGTATCTAACTCCAGTATCGGCACAGTCAGTTTTAAATTGATACTCAATCTTGCAAAGACCAGAACTCATTTTTGTATGATTTTGCTAAGAAAGCAAATTTTAGTCCTCAAGCTAAGTGCTATCCAAATAAGGGTAGTCATAATGCCGGTACCATCTCAAGCTTCATGAGTCTTCCGAGAAACCATGACGGACGGAGACGTCAACCGACATACTGTATGTGACTCATGTACAGTAGCTGCAAATACACTTTTAATATCGCCATAACAGAACCTCCGCTCTTCCAGGAAAAGACCCCCCACCACTTCTCCGACTGGCACCATCACCCCTTCAAGCTGTACATTATTAATGGAGCTTCTGTTGAATGTGCCTTTGTTCCTCCATCAGCGGACGAAAGGGTGGGGCCGTGGGGGGGCGAGGGGGGGGGGGGGGTCTTAGGGTGGGCGGTCGGCTAACCCAAGCTGGTCGCATCCTGCGGCGGGCTGTTCATCCATCACGTTAAAAGGTGGCGCATCAATCATTAACAAGTAGCCAAGTGCTGAAAGGATGATGGACAGCTAGACAAATAAGTTAAGATGAAGTAGGGCAAGGTGAGGCGAGCATTTACATCACTTCAAAAGGATATTTATTCACACAAGCAAATTATATTCAAAAAAAAAAATTCCTGGAACTGCGGTGAGGCATTTTAATAATAATGCATTTACATTACCCAAAATAAAAGATGAAAACGCTAACACTGTAAGTTTTAGCTCCTCTACATTGCATGATTAAACTTTAATGATTAAACTTGACTTTTTTTTTTTTTTTTTTCAGAGAGAGAGTGCGGCAATTCTACTTGAACGCTTAAGGCAATGTACTTAAAAAGTCCAGGAAAGACTTGCCAGGAATTCCTGAAATGCCAGCAGTAAGTAGACCTTGTTTTGACAGTCTTATTTATTTTTGAAGACTGCGTCTGGAGGGTTACACAATTAATCCGGTCCAGTCTCCCCAAAAAGTTATAATTTATATTTTAATGAGAAAAAAATAGCACGCCATAATATTGTACTTGCCTTGTTTGTCCACATGGGGGCAATATCAGACAGACATTTTGTTAATTGAGATGTCTCGACTCCTCCCAGCTCATCGGTACGGCACTAATATTAGTCATTATAGAAGATCAAGAATATAGCCTGTTATTGTTTTTCAACGTTTTACTACAACAGGCTTGCTAATTAGCATTAGCATAAAGCTAATGGACTGAAAAGCTACGGTAAGTGGTTCATTTAAATACCCAAGGTGTAATTGTTTTATCTTTTAGTTTTATGGATTAAAAATGCATTTATCAACTTTTATCAGAGAAAGGATGTGCATATTGTGAACTTTGTTTTTTTTTTTCAAATTCATCTAGCTATATAACGTGAGGATTTATAGTACAAGTCCCGAGAAAGCCTTTGAGAGGATTTAAAGTGCAGGTATGTCGTAGAGGGGCTCATCCAGAACAGGATTAGTTTCTCTTTGGAAGGATTTAACATTCGAGTGCCCTTTTTTTCGCGAGATTTCAATGTTTTTTTTGTCAAAGTAGCCCGAAGAAGACACGCAGCTACGGTATGGACTCACCTGTAGAAGCGAAGCACAACCGATCAATACGTTTACCACTGTAATCGATAAATACAATTACATTGTCATGAGTCGTACCGATGGACTCGCGGCGCTTCAGCAGGAGCAGATACTGAAAGCATTCTAAATCCATATAGTACATTCAAATAATTAGCACCGCTTTCTAGTCTATTAACACCAAGTTGATGAGGGTTCATTGAACTCTTATTTCCAGGATCTTATTTTTTTGTGCCCAAAGCAAGTTTAGCACAAAGCGCTAGGTTTCTTCCTTTTAGTATTTTTACGCAGGTACAAGGGGCCAGGCGTCACGATAAATATTTCCAATAAGAAGCAACTTATCTAGAGACAAGCAAAAAGACTCGCACAGCGAGTAAAGAATGTCTCAAGTGAGCAACACATAGCTTACTTGACGTCGGCGTGGACAAATGCACCACTTCACATGAATGCTAATGATGCTGGTTGTCCACTTGATGTGCAAATGAGCATGCAAATGTGACGCGGCTGAAATACAGCGTGTTCCGTCGAGGGCCCGGGAGGAGGCGCAAACGCAAAACATACGCCACATGATGTTCTGTATTGTTTGTCGGAGCCAATATGCCCTGGGAAGAAAAGCAAAAAACACGTGGTGCTTTTGCAATACTTCCTAATTCTCACAAGTTGTGCAATCACGAGGCATTTTTCTGCTATCCTCAAGATAACTATAATACATTCACTTGCTCAAGTAGCTGATCCCTGTTGTTGACGGCAAATTATATTCATAGGGGAGATGCAGCTGCAAAGATACGCTGGAAACCAGGGTTGGGCAACCTACGTCCTGAGGGCCACCGACAGCCCACAAACTAATTTGTAATGTTAACACATTTTGAGGAAAAGGAAATTTGCAACTGAAGCAGACAGATGGTCAGATAGTCAGCCTTTGAAGGTTACACCAACCCTATTAAAATAATACTAGGAAATGAGATGTAGCAAATTAAGCTAGTCGGCTAATAGCCTTCTGGTTAACAAGCTAACATCTCTGATTTTATTGTTAACAATAATAATTGTACCCATTTAATAGCCTGTAGCAGTAACATTTGACTTAATTTTCATTCCCCCAAATATCGAGAATTGTATCAGTTAGCGTTAGCAACTAGCCTATCTCCAGATCCTATTCTTAGACGTTTCTTGCTCAGATAGATGCCAAAGCATGAGAAATAGTCATATGATGTTTATTGCCAGCAAAAAGTCTCGCACCATAAGGTAAGCTAAGATAGGCTAGCCATAAAGTGTCCATTGAGGATGTGCTGTGACTCTGACTTGAACATGACATTTTGCTTTACCTGCCGCCGTCCACTTTCTCTGCCTCATTACAAAAGGTTAATGGAATAACCAGACCCCTTCACACGCTTTCCGCCCGCTCAGCAGTCTGCCGTAACACTTTTGCACCTCTCTTTATCCACGCATGGCTTTTTTTAGTATTATTTTATCTCCTTTGGCGTCCTTACGCCCATGTTTATTCAAAGTCATGCCGCTTTTTATGCTCACGTGCCGGCCTTGAACTAGGCTACAGCTGCTCCATTCATTTTTCATGAAAAGTGCTACACGGTTAGCCTACAGACACACTCATGTGCCTTTTAATTAGAGTGGAAATGACAGAACAATTATTCATCCAGCTCACCGAAAGGAAAAGGAGCTAAGAAGGACCACCAAACGGATTTTTTTTTTTGCTCCACCCTTGTCTGGCAGATATGAAAGTGACAGTATTTAATGGCTTCCATTCAAATGCCGCTCACGATGACAAGTCAGCAAGCGTCGGCCCACCAAAAAAAAAAAAAAAACATAAAATATGGCCTGTCGTTTGCAACACGGGCAGCAGGTCCACAACACCCCCCCTCAAGGCCGTAAACACTTTTAGAGGGCAAAGCGGCCCCGATCTAAAGGTCGGTGTCCATCCCTGTTGTTTTAATTAAATTACAGTGAAGTCATAAAAGAAAAGATTCATCGCGAACGTACATTTTATTGCTGCCTTAATGGAGCGAGATCAGCTGGTCGTCCCCTCCATTCACGTTAAAAAGTGGCTCATCTCATCACCCGTTGATTGCTCCCCTTGTCGCACAGGAAACCATCTCCATTTCCATCAAATCAGTCATGACCCCACTAAATGGCGGCGCCAGCTCAGCCTGTCACGAATTGAGTTTCGGAGACGAATTCCAGTCGGAAATGCAAAAATGGAAATTATTGACATAAGACATCTTTCCTAGCGCTCCTATTGAGCGAATAAGACATCTTTAATTGGTCAATTTAAATTTGGATTCCTTAAAACTTTCCCTGTCCACTGCTAAAACGACTCACTGGACAAGTGAACAAAAAAAATGGTGATTAGACACCCTCTGGTGGAAAGTCATTACAAAAACTGCTTGACTATAAATGCAATGTTGATCACAGTGTCTGAATTGCGTCACTGGAGGGAATCACATGCAGTGAGTGATTAGATTTGATTTACTCTGTTTGTACATCTCGCAAGCTTTAATAATCAATAGGCGTCATCCCCGACAACCCAAAATGGTGGCAATTTACACAGCAGCAAGTCTTGAAATTTTTGGGATTGGCAAAACACTGTTACAATATTTATATTAATGAAAGTAAAGCTGTAAATAAATTAATATTAAAATATCCTCTGCTGCTTTAAATCATTGTTGTGACGTGCGTACGTGGATTTTAAATACTACATAAAACAATTCCAGCTTGGAACAACAAAAAAGATACAGAATAAGTTGTATGCATCGTGATACGTCCATAAATGTGTAGGAATTATTATTATTATTTTTTTAAAGTCCTCCTGCATACAACGTGTACCTCTGCTAGCTCAATCGCCTCATCTTATGATAAAATAAGGCCGCTGTCAAAATGGCCGCCACGCCTAGCGCAAAGAGGACGGCCACAGCGATCCCCAGGCCCACCGACGCGTCACGTCGGCCCTCGCCGGACTCAACTGTGTGCACACAAAAAACAAAAATATTACTTGACCGAGACGCTCCGGCGGCACAGGAAATTATGCGACTCCAGATTGAAAAAAAAGTTGTTTATGTTGAAATAGCGGTGCCATCAAGAAGGAAAAAAAAAATCCTTACCCTCTTCTTTCGATTGAGTGGCTGCTGGAAAGATAGGGAGAGTATTTCAATATGAGGGATGACGGTTTGAATAGTGGCTGTACGATAACAAGCAGGCTGACGTTTTTTAAAAAGAGGCTGAGAAATACAACTTTGTCATATAAAGCCACCGCGGATTTTTAGCACCGTGCATCCATCTTTTCCCAATCATCAGGTTGGAAGCTTTAAAATCTTTAGCCTCCTGTTATGACGCTTTTTTCGGCAACAGGAATCTTCCGGGCTCCTGAGGCAATTTGACCTGCTGTAGATGAATAACTCCATCGCTAAACTCTGTCGATTTAGAGCTATGGTGTCTGTGTAAAGTGTCAGAGGATACGTACGCTCATCGGTTCTGGTTTTTATAGGCACGGTGAGCAAGGACGGCTCATCGATGCTTTGCTGGACGACCGTCGTCTCCGCGTTCCTTCTCCTCCGATTGTTGCATTGCTGTGGATGGTCAGCGACGTGTTTGTCGGTTTTTTTTTGTGATTGGAAATGGACGCCATCTTACTTTGAAGGAGCTGCAAGTGCTTTGCTCGCAGAGTCTCGTCACGCAGTGCAGGTAGTAAGTGGAGATGGTTTCGTTCTGCTGCTCGATGAAGCGGAAGGCTGAGAAGTGGAAGCGGGCTTTTTGGCTTTCGCCGTTTTCCAGAATGGTGGTCAGCTCGGCGATGGAGCACCTTTCGAAACAAGACCAACCTCACATATTCTAGTCAAAAACAAAACTATTTTTTCCCTTTGGACTTACGGGACAAAGAGATTAAAGAAGGTGGAGTTGGTTGGGTGCGGTGACACGGAAGCGTAGCAACGATCCAGAAGCACAAAGTACCTGAGGAGAAACAATGAGGCCCCCAGCACAGAGTCAGAGACTCCAGGTCACAGGCGGAAGCCTCAAGTTTACAATCTATCAAGATCCAAACAACGGTGAGCTACCCAGGAAGTATCCAGTACCAGAATTGATCAATTGTGAGGCTTTGATAAACACGGAATCCACAAAAGTTCTTACTGTGACGTCAAGTTGGAGGCCACCACCTCCACGTAGATCTTTTTTCTCAATTCGACACCCTCCTGTGGCATGATGAGTGGACTGGTGTAGTTTTCATCCTGGAAAATAAAGACAGACGTTAAGGATGAAGACGGCATTAAAAGGTTAGCGAGTTTGTTAGCGGCACCTGGAAGAGCGTCATGCTGAGGGTGCTGATGAAGCTGCCGTTGTTGTCTTTTAGAGCAATGGAAGCAGAAGACCTACAAAAGAGGAGAACGCACAACCGAGTTGGCGACACCTTGCGACTTCTTGACCTCTTAGCGTACTTACACGTCCACCTGGGTGTTGTTGAGAAGATACTCCAAAGGGTAGGCGCACGAGTAGAAATATTTGAGCTCCGCGTTGTAGGTGATCGTACCGACGGTGGGGTCGGAGGAGCGCACCGCACCGCTAACGTTGACCCGTTGGATGTTCGAGAAGTCAGAAAATAATCCCGTTCCAGGCGCGCTTGTGGTCTAAAGAGAATTCCATTGAGAAACCGAACTTTTTTAAAACCACCCCGAAATAGATCTTACCAAGAAGTTACTCCCGCAGGCGTTCCCCTCCCGGATTGGGAAGTTAAATCTGACCACAGGGGGCGTAACCGTCTCATCCAGACTCCCTTGACATTCCGAATTTCCGATCACATGGTTGAGGATCAGTAAACTCTCGTTGTATCCCGTGTAGACCACCGGGCAGATTTGGATAGCCAGGTCGATGGCGGATGTGCCGCACACCACGGCGATATCGGTATATTCTGATCAGAAAAAAAAAAATTGAAACTGCAGCCGACGTTTTAACAACATTGTTTGGGCTGCAAATATCTACCAGCACATTAGTCAACATGCGGCGGGTCAATATATGAAGTCAGTGCATTGTCCTCGAGGGCATTTGTCTAAACTAAAATCAATACTCCCCCCCTCCCTGCACAGTCTCACCAGGTCGTCTGGCGTAGACTCCGCAGTCAGAGAGGCTGAGGGCCTCTCGGCCCACGATCCACAACGAGGTCAGGATGAGGAACCTGATCAAAGCCATCTCCCGTCGCTCTGAAAGCTAAGGGAGAAGCGCTAATGTCACTTCAGAAGGTAGATTAATCCGGAAAAGGCATTCCTGGATTAGGGTACAAAATCCATTCGGAGGGAGCTAACCTACCTCAGTTTCTCGGCCCAGTTTTTGATGAGGACGTCCGGTGGAGACGCTTTTATATGCGCTGACCTGACTGATTTGTTGAGAACTGTTTCGGGATTGGAGGGGAACAGGGTCAAAGACACAATTCGCTTTTTGCGGTCATCTCCTCCAGGCAGGTGATGAAACCCAACGCAGGACTTGAAACAAACAATGTTTTTTTTTCTCGTCGCTAATGTGAAATTTAAGTGGGGGAATGTTTGCTAGCTAAAAGAGAAGAGGGCCTCTTGTCTGTTTGATGATATTTATCTTTTTTTTTTTAAAAACTCAAGATTAGTTCGAAAGACTAAGCAAGAATCCCGTAAAATGATCTTGTCAGCTGAGCCACCTGAGAGAAAGCTCAGATCCGGGTCAAGATAAAGGATGGCTGTCTGCGTTTATCATCCATGCCGTGTTGTGATGACGTGACCCCCACGCGGGTTTTCTTCGCTCTTCTTCCCACTTTGGGCGAAAGATTTCAGTGACCCGAGGCAGGCGGGGGGTCTCAGTATTCGCTCCACTTCTTCCATCGTTTCTTGTGCGTGATGGAGACATGCTCGCATAATGGCAGTTGAAAGTCGGGATTAGAGCGGAGCCAGTCATGCACGTGAGGTCTAGACTTTTATTACACGGGTCACGGCGAAGGAGAATCAATCCAGGGAAAATTGGAAAAGTTCATTCTGGCAATCACAAAAGGCGTTAATATTTGGTACTGTTGCCGTTTGGGGAAATGGCTCACAAAATGAGAAAAGTAGAAAAATCCACTTTAAATCTCTCAAAGTGAGCACTGGAATTTTTTTTTTTTATATGTGTGTATATATATATTTTTTTTTTCTCATCTATTTGCTATAAGCACAAACTATACACATGAAAAATGTCATTTTTATTAAAGTATTCAACACCTAAAGCATAAAAGTTCTTTAAAATGTATTTCAAAAATGCATCTTTAAAAAATTATATTTATTATTGATTTTAACCACAAAAAAAAACTATTTTTAAATCATGCTTCTATACTTTTGGTCAGTATCATAATAACAATGCACCCATCTTAAGATTTCTGCCTTATAAGAATTCATACTATCTAACTTGAAGTTTTTTTTTTTTTTTTTGTCGTGTACTTAAAATCTAACAACACCTGAAACACACATTTAGTGAGGTGTGTGCAAATGAATTAACTATTGTGTGTTTATAATTTAATTGCGTTCATTTAAAGGCGGGGTTCCAAACTCCTGAGGCTGCCGAGGAGGAGGAGGATGCTAGCACGTGTGACTTCTGCAGGAGGCGAAGCGACAGCAAAACGAAGCCGACGCTCGTCCCGCCCAGTATGACCACGCCCGAGATGAGCGCCGTGGTCACCGGATTCATCAGATGGGAGGGGCCGCCTGGCGCTGGAAGGTAAAATGGGGCAGTGAAAGAAATTTAAAAGTGCTTAAGCATGAACTTATCGTGACCCTGCTTTTTTTTAATTCAAGATCAGAAAAACAAATTATCAGTCCTAGCATCCCAGAAAGATATTAAACATTTTCTATAGTTTATAAAATTTGTGAGTTTGCTTACCGAGCTGAGTGTTGTTGACAGCGGTATCATCTGGAATAAAAACAGAATGGGTTTTTATTAAATTGACTTTCACTCCTATTAAAGGTAGAAGCTGTTTAGCGTAGTAAAAAAAAAAAAAAAAAAAACACTAAAGTAAAGCGTTTTTTAAAAAGTGCCTGTCACTGGTTCCCATTTTTTATTGTCAATTTTTTTCTTTAGACATTAAAAAATTACAACTGAAGTTGAAAATAATGACCTTCAAACCTATGCCCCAAAAATGGAAATGATTTTTTGAAATTAAATACGACAAAAAAATTAAGTATTGTAACGTAGTCTAATTTTATGCCTGTAATTCATTCATAATGCTTTTTTTAAGCATCAAGAAAAAAAATGCCATTTTTTAAATTAATTGAACGATTAATCGGTTATTGGAATTTTGGAATCGGCTTAAAAAAATGCCAGCAATGTTGACCTCAATATGAAACATCAATGAATGAATTTGTCTTCTTCTGGAGGTTCTGGCATATCTACCGAATGTGTCGGACCTTATATCTAAGCATCAACCGTAAGAGTGCGCTCGTACCACTCCTGGTGATGATTGGCCCAGCGCTAATGACGGCATTGCCACTGGCGGCCGGAGGCGATCCGAGGCCGGTCCCTTCGTCCCGCCTTCGCCGCCGCCCGCAGATCTGCCAAACACATCACGGGTCACACCAGAACAGTCAAGTCCGATCCGATGAAGTCGTACCGGCATGAGCATGATGCAATCGTCGCTTTTGCACAGCTTGGTGACGCAATGCAGGAAAACGGTGGACATCTTCTGGTGCCGGTGCTTGACAAAGCGGAAAACCTCAAAGGAGAAACGTCCCATCTGACTCTTGCCGTTCTCAAAAACGGTGGTCTGAGGGTCTTTGTAGCAGCTGTGCCGAGACAGAGAGAAAAAGCCGCGTACGCGATATGACGTTGTTGCTTTCAGAGAGACGGACGGGCATGAATGGCTAATAGCTCCCCTTTTGTGGTGGCTGGACAAGTCAGATTACCCCAGGAAAAGGTCGTAGCGAAGTTCATCATTAGGATTCCCTGAGGGGGTTGTGTAACAGTAGTCCATCAAGATGTTCCAACTGCGGGGGGACAAAACGGTGAGATGGAGACTGCACATGGGAAAATGCGCTCGGGTCTTTCTCCTTCTGTCACGGCCCGGCGCCTCGCTGTCGTATAATATCATAATGGCGGCGGCGGCGGTTGACTTATCGAGTCAAATCGAGTCGGCGTTAAATAATCGCTTTGCGTTACCGTTTGTCCAGATTGGTGGCCTTGACTGCGGCAAACACTCTGGTCTTCAAAGCCAGGCCGGCCATCGGGATGGAGAGCATTTGGTTGTACGTGGAGTCCTAAAGGAAAAGGAATCATAAATTGCTAATTAAAATGGGAGCTTGTTTGTAAAAAAAAAATATTTTATTTATTATTATTACATTATTTTTTTATTATTTATTTTATTATTTATTTATTATTACATTTATAGTAGTCAATAAATATACAGTACATGGCTTGAGATGAAGTTTTTGTTTACTTGGAGGGCAGTGACCCCAAATTTGACCTCAAATCATTTTAAACTTCATTTTAAAAGGATACTTTTTGTGTCTATTTCATAATGATAATCATCAATAATAGCTTTACAATAGTTTTGCTTCCACTATTTTATAGTTCCTCAAAAAATTTTTGTCAAATGGCACATCGTCATAGTGATAGAAACGGTTTGCAAATGGCCGCCGAGAAATAACATTCTATCTGAAACAAGTCGGCACTTGGGCGAATACTGATATTCACTAGATACTAGATCTCGACTTGAGGTCCAAACGTGCAGCGATTGGAATGAAGGTGAACCAGCTCACTCACATTGTACAGCATGAGACTCAGTGTGCTCACAAACGTGCCGTTGCTGTCCTTGACGGATATGGCGGCTGACGAACTGTGAAAACATCCAATGTGTGAGCTCAGGTGCCATCCATAATAAACGTGGAGCTTATCAATAAGTCTTTCCAGCGTCATCTCAGCTCAAGGCTTTACGCAGCAGCTCTTGAATTGACACAAAAGAGCTGCTGCGGTATTAATTAATTCAGCTGCCCATCATTTTGTATTTAACAATATCAACATGAGAATCCATTTTTGTCAAATCCAAGAATTGAGACAAACAGGATGACGTAATTATCAATTATTGTATTTTGATGTTGGTCACTTTGGAAGTATTTTCCGGGGTTGGTATAATAAGTTTGAGAACAATCGAGTTTTCAATGAACCTGACGTGCATGTTCGATTCGCAAAATAGTTTTCGATTAATCGATTAATTGTATCACCTCCAATGGAAAACAATATGGGGTTTGTATCATGATCGCAGTTTCTATTCTGATCAGTTTCTTCCGCATCACGAATACGTCTTGATTAGATAAATGTCACCAACTCCCGATTGATTAGGAAAGTAGTAAACTTACGAAGCCAGTTGTGAGTTATTGACCAGGTACTCCAACGGGTAGCTGCAGCTGAATTTGTACAACAAACCAGGGAGGTAGCTGATGATCGTCGGAGGGTCGGGGGTGTCAACGAAGCCGGAGACGTTCCCGATTTGTACCAGCGACATGTTCCCGTAGGCGTTGGGTCCCAAAGCTGTGCTGACCTGCGGAGGAAGCAAGATCGCTTTTCACCAAGCCAGTAAACATCTTAATGAAGCTAATATTGATTAAATATGTGTGTGTGTGTGTGTGTGTGTGTGTGTGTGTGTGTGTGTGTGTGTGTGTGTGTGTGTTCACCTCCAGGCTATTGCCGCAAGCTTCCAGAGTGCTGAGGCCGATGCTGAACAGCACAACGGTAGGGAAGGTGTTGTTGTTGATGAAGCCGCGGCATTGGGCGTCGCCATGGTGACCGTTGAGCGCCAGGTCCGTGTCAGTGTATCCGGAGAACAGCACCGGGCAGAAGTTGATCTTCACCGTGATGGTCTGCACGCCGCAATACACGCTGACGTCCCGCTCGCCTTTCAAACAACAACTGAGTGAGTATTTATACTTATTGGGCAACAATTACCTAGGGGGGTGCTGACTTACGCAAATCCATATTGTCATAATGTTGACGTGTAAAGTGTAAAAGTGTGTAAACTGTTATCATGTCAAGTAAAATAAGATGATAATATCTTAAATGCAAAATCAGTTCATTCAACATTTGGAGATTTAAAATACATCAATTTTAAAAAAAAATTATCAATTGATATTCAATACCACTTTTTTTTCAGTATGAGTACTTAATTGTTGTGTTGTCACCGATACCAAGTACCGATACCACTAGTACTAAGGACACATAAAATCCCCCCCCAAAAAAACAGACAGATCATTCTTCTAATTTCTTGGGCCTGATTGTAAAATGGCCTCAAGAGGGTGGACGATACTGGTATTGAAATAAGTCTGGTATCGATGTCTGGTATCGGTACTCGCCTATCCCTAGTTATTATCGTGATGCTTAGTCTTGTAATTGTATTTGTAGTACTTAAAAATACAAAACGTTTTGAAATGTGAGCATCAAGAGCCAAACTTTATTTTGATTAAATGAAAAAGTTTTTTTTCATTTTGGGAAGCCGATTGTCAACGTGGAAGGCTGGAATCCATTTTGTTCATAATTCTATACAGTGTAAGCGTTTTCGTCTCTCTGCCTTTAATCAAGATAACACTTTGTCCCGATCAAATCTGTAATATTGAAAACTCGCTTTATAACGAACTGCACTGCATCATACTGACAAGTGAATCTAAAAAAAAAAAGATTCCATTAAAATGTAAATATTTGAATATGGTCAGGCACCCGTCCTTATTAAATTATTAAAAAATGATCAGACAGTGTGATGAAGTGCAGCTCAAAGTGGCTCTCATTACAATCCGCAGGTCCAAATTACATTTCGAGTCATAATTATCGACGATGTGAAACGTTAACGCGGTCCTGATGTTGCGAGCGTGCATCATCCTCACCAGGAAACCTGCTGTGCTGGTTAGCATCACAGTTGTATCCGTTAAACTGAGCCGACACCGAAGCGACGCCGCTCATCAGGAGTAGGACGAGGAAGCACATTTGGGCACCGGCGAGAGCTTTGGCCGCCGTCATCTTCAGAGGGCCAACATGGCGCTGCCGCACGTTCCCCGGGACGGACGCTCCAAAATGGCGTTTATCTCCCGAGTGCCAGCCAGTCCGGAGGCGACTGCCCTCTGTGACCTCGAAGCAAAGTAGCGCCACCCTCTATCTCCGGGTTCTCCTCTATCTCCCCCTTCTGCCCTCCCCCTTTTGGCCTCACTCGCTCATGACGGTCGCCAATCCGGCCCTTTTTCAAGGCCTTTTTAAGTCGGGTCGCGCCTCATTTCACCCCCACCGCTTCCTTTTCGACACCTGGTTAACCGTTTCCTGATGCCTTCAAAGCTACGCCACCAGGGAGAAGGCGTCCTCGCCCGCATCAGATATGAAAGATAGCGGCGGCCATTATCCAAACATGCCCTCGGTGACGGACATGGGAACCTCCATCAGATCTGAAACGGCCTCAACAAATCTTTTCACGGAGCCCCGAAACCCGAGCCGGCCGCGCCGTTTCCCACTCGCCTCCGCCGGTTCTGATCATCACCTGTCAGCTGGCACAAACGCCGGGTCTCAGAAGGGCGGGGGAGTCGTATATGAGTCCGAGAGGGGGGGGGAGGGTGCCCGCGAATTAAGCTGTCATCGGCCCACATTCACATCCGCATAATAGTCGGCTCATGGTCCGACGCGGAGCTGTCTGTAAGCGATTGGGATGCACAAAGCGTCGCTAAAAGGTTGTCGGAGGCCTACGCTGGGATGTACGTTCAGAAAATGCGAATGTTTGTATTCTACTTTTGTCCTCAAGGTCATGCGCTAACCCAGGTGTCTTTTTATATGCTAACATAAACTTGATTTTCTGTAACAAAAAACTATATGATAAAACTTCAGAACTTTGAAATCAAATGCTCGGGATGCCCGCTTCCACCTGCGTCAGCGTTGACCTCCTCTTCAAAACAGGTCTTCCATCCTCCGACTCGTGCCGGCCCACCCGCCTCACGTGTTGGCCTCCGATCCCGTTTGGAATTCCTGATGAAGCCCGAGGCTGTTGACGATGAGGTAGAGCTGAAATCAAATATGGGCCGCGTCCAAACAAACAAGTGGCGGCCGGCCCCTGAACGGGATCAGATGGTCACAAGCGCATGAAATGAATACATATGCTAAGCCCGTTAGCATCTTTCTTATTTTACAACTCACACCCAGCTAATGACCTATTTAGTCGGTGCCGTGTCCCTGCGTTCTACTTCTGGGCGAGCTTGTCTTTCAGACGCACGAGTTTCTTGACACATCACATGACAATCTGTTATTAGCCCTAATTTTAATAATCTATAATGACAACCTAGTAAAGATTTTTTTTTTTATTCCCCTTTAAGAGACAGACCTTTCAACACAAACAATGCAGCAACAGATTATTTCAAAATAATCACAGGCATATATTCTTTATCCTCTGCCTCGTTTCATTTATTATACTGCCACCCGGTGGCCAAGACGTGCACACCGGAAGGAATAATCAAGATCCACTGTTATTTAATAATTTACAGTCTATTGAAGTGTTTTAATGAATGTTATTTTCCTTATTGATGGGTGGAATCGATAAACGGTATTCGCACACGGTATCGGCAAACAACATTCGCACAAGGCGATTTACTTTTACATGAGATATTTATTTTACACAGACGTTAACTGCTCTGGAGCAGTTTCTTAACCTTTATTGAACCAGTCGAAAATGCTCACAGCACAGCACGCCGCTAAACACAAATGTCACAAAAAAGCAGGAGTATTGAAATGATGATCTCGACTCAATTTACTCACAAATTGACTCCCTGTGAAATCTTCCTGAGAACATCACCAGTAGAGTTAATGTGTTCTTTAAGAGGGCGTTCACAGTTTGACTCGAGATTATTTTCGATTCCTACTGTTTCTTGTAGAAAAACGATTTCAAATGAATTCATTATCTCCAACGTCAACCATCATCATGGAGATTCCAAAGTTTTTTTTGTCCTCATTTCGGGCCGTGCTCTGGTGAACCCGTGTTTGCGCGCCGTTGCACTCAGAGACCTTTAAAGGCCCACGAGTCACAACGCACCGCCACTTTCAAGATGTGCCAAATAGAGCTGCCGTTATCTGATGGAGCTGAAACATCCACGCTCGTGGAAAGCGAACAGTGGCGTCACAAAACCTGTGAGAGTCAGACCGTAACCCGACGCGCCGGATTGAACACGGCCTGGAAGGTGAAGCCCTCATCAAAGGCGGTGCTGAGATTCAAACCTCAGTGAGCTGTGTGATTCCAAAAGCCAAAAATGTCAATTGGGTGAAAATAGTTGATAGGTTTTTCTTTAAGTTTTGAAAAAAAAAGTTGACATTTGATAACGGCATGTTCTTGTCGATTGCGGGCAAGTTTGTGAAATATTTTTTTAGAATGTCTGTCTTGTGTGTGTGTGTATTTGTGATTGGTCGCCTTTGACACAACCACTTGTGATGCGTTCAAGGGCATCTCAGAACTTGTCACAGCGTCAAAAAAAATAAATTGGAATTGTTTTACTGGTAATAAAATTGTGAAGGAGACAGATTCAGAAAGTATGGGGGGGGGGGGGGCCATGTCCCCTCTGTACCTCCTCTCAACTACGGCCCTGTTCACCCAATTTAGGAGTGTCACGTATGTGCGAGTCCCAAATTAATGTAGGGGGAAAAAAAAAAACCATGAACTCCACGTTGCAAATGTGCTGCCCACTACACGACTGTACTACCTGGTTTAAATTAATTTGTTTCTGCCAAATTTGGCATTTGGATTCACCCTTTTACTTGTTAGAAATGATGAAAAACAACAAAAATGAAAGAAGAGGTTGTTTTGGTCTCCTGCAACTAATCCAGGTGGAGCAGGGAAACTCAATAGTACGTCATTATTTATGAAAGCAACTCAATATTTTCTTCCTCCCCGAGTGTCCACGTGTATGGTGGGGTGTGACATTCATCTTTGACCTCAATAAAATTGAAAAGAAAAGGAATCTGCATGACTATAAAATATATTGCATTTTAATTGTCATTTGTGTGTTAGAGTTTTGTTAAAGCCCCGCAACTGAAAAAAATAAGACGTTTGACTTGAAGCGTTGAGCAGGACATATGGTTCTATGCTGCCTCCCTGTGGTCAGTAACTGTCACTGCACCACAAATGCACTTCCCACCCTGCGGGTCTGGGTTCAAAGGTCACAGCTCAGGCAGGTCATTACGGAATGTCAATTAGAATACATTGTTATGTTGGAATTATTAATTTATAGACAAATTCTACTATTTATAGTCACTAAGGAGAGTCTGTGTGTGTGAAATATTTTTTCTGCTGAAAGTATAACTAAAAAAATGTTAATCAGTAAACTGAACAACTAAAATTATTTGAAAACACAAAGCTAAAAATTCTGCAGATTAAGATGATTCAAAAACAACAGCCAATTTATAAGTGAGCAAAAATATCAGTTCTTTGTGTGAGAGCAGTTCAGAGAGCGTTTTAGAGCGTTTCATTGGTGGATGTGACTTGCGTGGATGAAAGCTTTTCAGTAATGAGTGGAATTTAAAAAAAAAAAATCAGTTTTATGAGTGCATTTCATTTGTGCGTATCACAGCATTTCATTTGTGTTTCTTCAGAGAGTGTTTTCTAATGTGTCTGGGAAGGGTAAATAAATAATACATGCGAGAACGCGTTAGTAGTATGTATGAAATATAATAGTGAATTATGTCCCTGACGGCTCCTCATAGCCCATATTAGCTGGCCTGAGGTCAGTTAGGTGCACCTGCGTCACATCAGTCTTTAAAAGCCCGGGCGCTGAGCCAGCGGATCCAGGGTCAGCGGGCGTCGTGCTAGCCTGACAAGTTCCGCCATTTCCCCTCACTCCGGGCCCGTTCTGCGTCCTTCTTCCTTCTCACCATTGCGCTACATCGGCGACGGCGGCACCGGGAGGCGGAGCGGCGCTAGGCAGGCAGATAAACTGCAGGAAGGCAGGCGGGGATCCGGTGAGCCACAGCGGGATGAAAGCGAGACTAAGAGCCGGGGCGGATGAATGCGAACACCGCAAGCCTTGAATGTGTGACGGGCAGCTAGCGGCGCAACGACACATTGTTAACGTTTGTTGTTGTTGTCGCTACATTCCGCCCTCCTTATTATAACAGCCGACTAGCTTAGCTCTGATTTCACACCAACCACCGCGGTGGGAGAGGCAAGGAGGAGTCCGGCCAGGTTTCGCAAAGCGGTGGACGGGTTATCCTCCCTCCGCTAGACCACATTGACGACAATAAACGCCGGCAAGTGTTTTTTTTCCCCTTCCCCAGAATTATTTTTTTGTGTTGGAACGAGTGAGCGAAGATGTCGGGGCAGAGCATTACGGACCGGATAACGGCAGCCCAGCACAGCGTAACGGGATCCGCCGTATCCAAAACCGTATGCAAGGCCACCACTCACGAAATAATGGGCCCGAAGAAGAAACATTTAGACTGTGAGTATACTTTATTGTCTTTTTTATTTTAAAAGTGTGTCGCTTCTTTGAAGCCGCCGCTGATGAGGTTATGGCGGCTGTTGGAACGACTAGGCCCGAAAGCCTGAGGCGCCGCTAACATGCTAAAAGCTATCGCAAGTCACGGAGAAGACATCAAATTAAACTACGTTTCCTCGAGCGTGTGAATTTTCAACTAATTTCAGAATTTGTGTTTGAAGCTGTTTGTTGTCGATTAATGACGTTTCTTCTTGTATTCCTTATTTTTGCTTTTAGTTAAAGGCAGAAGTAGTAATAGTAGTCGGAGATGCTAACAGTATAAAATGTATTAACCGGGCCCCCTATGACATCAGATGTATTTGTTGCCAGCAAAATTCACGCATTATCACCTACAGTCTGTAATTAATGGATACAAATTAAATGTTATCAATTATGATTTTTAGGGATGGGCTTGTAGATCCCGTTTTGTTTTATTGGCAGGTGGCACACCTGTTGTGCCGCTCAGGTGACTCGCCCGAGGTGTCACGAGTTAAAGCATCGGCCTGGTAGGCAACCAACGGCCCGAGGAACATTTTACTGCCAATCGCAAAATCAAGTCAAGAAAATGCCATCATAAATGTAAAACTTACACGGTATTGGGTGGCCCAGAAAGTTGAATTGTGACCGCTGGTTAGAGACCCAGCTTTTAAATACTTGAGATCCTAACTACCTACCCTAAGGAAACTCCAACCTGCAGAATCATTAATCTTGGAAGTCCTAATATGATATGAGAAATTTTAATTAATAGTATTTTCAGCACAGTATCACAACACCAAGAATTCTTGACTGTTGCAACCCTAAACATTCCATCAAGCCCTCATCCTGCAAGATTTTATTTAAATTGTTGCCATTTTGTAGTGTGTTGTAATGTGGAACCAAATATTGAGCCTTCACGACTTCTGTTTGATAAATATAATTGTGTGAATCTAAGAATGTTTTTCCTCAAAGCTTAGATCTTCTTTTTGGCCCACGCTGCAGTTAGTTTCTTCTCGTTCTATTTGGTGTGACCCTCAGTTACACTTTGCACTTTGATCCCATGCGCAACATGATTTATTCCCCCACAAGTTATCTTTGCATGTCACACTGACGCAAGGCAATTCCCTCCGGTATGAATCATCACGGCTGTCGCACGAGTCCGATTATATCCCACGAGAAGCCCCCCAAAAAGCCGGCTATTAGCTGTCACTTGACTGCCTCCTCCATATTCATCCTCCTCGCTCTTCTTCACGCAGTCACCCGTGCTAACTAGCATCCGCTTCTGGCGAAGGTTACCCTGCCCTATTTTGAGGAGTCAAATATAGGACGGCAAAAGAAGGGAGGCCCAATTACGTTGGCGTTCTGATCCGTGCTGTCGTCAGCCAAGTTTTTTTTTTTTTTTAACGATAAAGACCGTCGAAAATATTTCCATTTTAAAGCGGGTCAAGCAGCTTTGACTAGCGTCGCTCGGCCAGCTCTGCGGATGTTAAAAAAACGACATGAGCCCCGAGCGAGTGAGACAGCACATGTATGATTTACCAATCGCTGGCAGCGGCCGTCACTGAACAGAAAACTGAATGGAGTGCACCATGCGCTCATTACTATTAAAAAGAGGCCATGTTAGATGCCACGGATTGATCAGCCGTTGCCAAATTGAATCGAGAGAGTCCAAATCATGGCAACTTTGAACCTGGGGGCGCAAAACTCAGCTTGTCCCTCATGGCGCTCGCTCACTTGTGTTTATTCATAGCGCCAGCACGGCATTGCGATCACCCTATGGAATGTTCTTGACGTTTAAAAAAAATGGACGAGAATAGGACAAAATGGCATCTCGTTTGTTCCCGCGTCAGACCTGATCCACTGTACCAACGAGATGAACGTGAACATTCCCCAACTGGCCGACTCGCTGTTTGAGAGGACCACCAACACCAGCTGGGTGGTCGTGTTCAAGTCGCTCATCACCACGCACCACCTCATGGTGTATGGCAACGAGGTGAGCCGCACACACACACACGGCATGTCAGATAATCTCACCCAGGCGACTGATGTCAAGCAGATTACCATCGCATGTATGATTGGATTTAATACCTTTTAGTGATGTTTGCCTCTCCTTCACTCCCATTTCCAGCGTTTTGTGCAGTACCTGGCTTCGAGGAACACATTATTCAACCTCAGCAATTTCTTGGACAAAAGTGGCCTCCAAGGTAAGCTCTCCACCTCGCCCGCTGTCATATTTTTTTTTTTATAACACGTCTGATGCGCGTACCCGTTTCTTCATTCCAGGGTACGACATGTCCACGTTTATCCGGCGGTACAGTCGATACCTGAACGAGAAAGCCGTTTCGTACAGACAGGTTGCCTTTGACTTCACCAAAGTTAAGCGAGGGTAAGACACTGAAAATGAGGAAACAACGTGTACTTGTCTAGAACGGCGGCTACTAACTACTCGTGTCCGCTGATCCTCTCAGAGTGGACGGCGTCATGAGGACCATGAATACAGAGAAGCTGCTCAAGACCATCCCCATTATTCAGAACCAGATGGACGCCCTCCTCGATTTCAATGTGAGTTGGAGGTGAAACCTGCCGCAAAAAAAAAAAAGCCTCGTGTGCGAGAGTGCTGCGTCAATGGCCTCTCTCCGCTCAACGCCACAAAGAGAAACGTCAGGCGTGTTTACAAAAAATGTCTAATTTGCTTTGCCGCAGGTCAATGCCAACGAGCTGACTAATGGAGTCATCAATGCAGCCTTCATGCTCCTCTTCAAAGACTCCATCAGGCTCTTTGCTGCCTACAACGAAGGCATCATCAACCTGCTTGGTAAGAAAACACCGCCTCCTCCTCCTCCTCTTCTTCTCACACCAACATTTAAACTTTCCTCTTTGGTTTCTAAACAGAGAAATACTTTGACATGAAGAAAACCCAGTGCAAAGAAGGGCTGGACATCTACAAAAAGTTCCTCACCCGAATGACCCGGATATCAGAGTTCCTTAAAGTAGCTGAGGTACGTTAGTGGCTTACAGGATGCTTGGAGTGAGAAGTGGGGGGTGAAGAAAAACTAATTTGGCTTTCTATGTGCTCTTAACAGCAAGTGGGCATCGACCGAGGAGACATTCCAGACCTTTCCCAGGTAAGTTTGCAAGCTGGTCTCTCTCTCTCTTTCCCCTTTTTGGATCAATTAAAATCACCTACCGATATATATACACTCATGAGAAGCTCCATCCGCGATAAATACCATAATGTCAGACATTTTTCCCGGGTCTATGACAATGAATGAGGCAGCACACTGATCGGCTTCCTCTGAGCAAGATGGCCGCCATCGGCTATGCTCTCTTCTTTCTGCACTTTGCATGCCGTTATTTTTTTTTTTTTTTCACCCCCGCCACTCTTGAGCGCATGGTTCCACAGAAGTTGCTGTGCTCTCTTCTGTCCTTTTCTTCTGGCGCCTCAAGCTTTCCTTTTCTTCTTCTTGCACTACAGTAAATAAAGGTGTCAGGTCCACACAGAGGTTGCAGTCGAGTCACACTTGCACATTGACAGTAAAGGTTGCGCACATGCTTGGACTGTAGGTGCTGTGCCGTGCCGTGCCGTCGGCGCTTTATTTGCTCAAATGGATTCCTCCCCTGACTGTCACCACCTTTATATTCTGTATTCTCCCCTCCCTTATCTTTCCACTTTAGTTCACAGTCTGTGTAAGTACTCTCATTTCACTCTTCTTCTGTGTCTGTGACTTGCTTCGCCGATGTTGTCGTTTTTTTGCATGTCTTCGTGCCGTCTCCCACCACGTGGTTGTCTCAAACAGCCTAAGAAATAGGAAGGGGGGGGGGGGGGGGGTCTATGTGGTGTCTTTTTCCTCATAGTGAAGTGTCAAATCAGAGTAGCTCATTTGCTGCAAGATGGCTGCCCCTGTTGTGCTTAGTTGTGGTCCATTCCAACAATCTGCCGTAGGTTGTTGAACATGCTGCGGTATAGTGCGTCATCCCACACGCACACACGCACACACACACACACGTCGCTCTCATGCAGACTAAGTGTATGGCAGGAATGCCATCAGTGGTGGGCGACGATGAACTTTCAAGTCACAGAAAGTGAAATCCGATGGAGTGTTACTATGAAGGTTGACTCGAAACTAAATTTTTTAGGGTGATTATTATTTTTTTTTAATCAGTTGTTGCAGAATACAAACTAGTCACCGTTAGAAAATCTTAGCTATCTTTTTTTTTTTTTTTTTTCCTCCTTCTTGCGCTTGTTCTCATTAGAGTCGTTTAACTTTGGAGGAACTGTTATTAAGAAAAAAAAAAGGATGGTTTATATTCTGTCCTTGCTTGGTTGCCCACCACTGTCCTTCATGGTGTCGATGTTCGCACCACACGGTCATGCGGCGTGTGAGCAGAAAGCTGACAGTGTGTTTTCTCGCCGCGACAGGCTCCCAGCAGCCTCCTGGAAGCTCTGGAGCAGCACTTGGCCTCTTTAGAGGGCAAGAAGGTGAAAGACTCCACGGCAGCCAGCAGGTACGTTAATTGGCCCATCACGGGCTGTGACTGTGACTCCACGGGTCCCAGCGTGACTTGTGTCCGCCCCACAGAGCCAGCACTCTGTCCAACGCCGTGTCGTCGCTGGCGAGCACGGGAATGTCTTTCACCAAAGTGGATGAGCGGGAAAAGCAGGCGGCGCTGGAAGAGGAGCAGGCCCGGCTCAAGGCGCTGAAGGTGGTTCAACTGAGCCGACCTTAGCTCAAGAGTCGCGCTCTTGCTTTATTTTTGATGCGCGTCCTTCATCTTGCAGGAGCAAAGACTCAAGGAGCTCTCCAAGAGGCCCTCGTTCGCCACCACTGATACGTCGCCCATCTCCACCACGGGGGGAACTATTAACACGGCCCCGGCCATCGATCTCTTCTCCACACCGAGCTGTTCCAACGGGTACCTTACATTTAATTGTCTGACGCGGCAAGAACAGAAAATGCAATTAAAAATTTGCCTTTGCTGCATTATATATTGTGACAGTAGGGGGCAGCATATTTCATTTTCTTATATGTAATGACGACTCATCGTTCTGTAACGTGGTTCCAGCGCGGTGAAAATGGAGAGCGACCTGTTTGACCTTCAGTCCACGTTCCAGCCAGCCATGCAGTCGGCCTCGTCAGGGCTCCCCGTGGCGACGGCGTGGGCAGGTAGCGCGCCGCCGACGCACCTCTCGCTCGCCACCTGCGTCTTGTTTGGAGCTGCTCTGCATGCTCTTTTTTTGACGTCCACCAGTTCCTCGCCACTCGTTTTTGGTCTGTTTCATTTTCTCCTGTCTCTCTCTCTCTCTCTGCCTGCCTGTAGATCCTTTCACCTCCGCCGAAGCTGGAGACGACTCCATGCCAAACCTTAACCCTTTCCTCTCAAAACTCGTTGTCGATGCCTCTCACTTACCTGTCGTGTCTTCAGACGGTGTTAGCTTTTCCACTAGGACGTCTGCTCATGAAATGTTTGGTGGTAATGACTCTCATTTTGTTTCTCCGCTCATGTCGGCGTCGAAGCATGACGACGTAGTGTGCTTGTCCTCCATGCTGATGTCGTTTAAATGTTGTCAGTGTTGTTGTCTGTGAAGCTAAAATCGTTGCGTCCTCCTTTATAGAACCAAAATGATGCCCACCCCCTATTCAAAATGATACCGCCACCCCCCCCAAACCACCTAAATCCCATTTTAGATGAAGTTTGGTTGTGTGATGTTGCTGTAGAGCTTTTTTTAAGTTTGTTTTCTTTTTACCAACACTATGTTTGATTCCCCTAGATCGTTACAATCCTTTTACTGACACAAACGTGTCAGTTTCAAGCAATAACAAATGCACAGTGCGGCTAGAACACTCCATCTCAGGTACTGCAATGGCTCCGAGTCCTGTAAAACATTGGACCCTATAAAATACCCCAAAAGCTTTTGTTTCAATGTTCAGTCACCCCCTCCCTCCCGTTTATGATGGTAACATTCTCTAATATTTCACACTTTTGTGACTTTCAATTCCTTAACATGTTAGCTGCCTTTTTTTTTTCCTGCCTGCTTGTTTGGCTTGGTTCTGAAACGCTTTTTTTTTTTTTTCTTTTTTGCTCTGGTTCTTCTTCCTCTCCTTCTTCTTAATGCTTCCTGTGGCGTGTCAGACTCCTTCTGTGGCCCAGTGTCCATTGCCCAGCACCTCCCACACCAGGCTCCCTTCCCCACAGAGCCCTCTACTGTAGCAGGTCTATTCAGAGGTATTGAAGGCTTTCTCTGTGTGCGCGTGGATGTGCCAATCCCGCTCCGCCACTCGCTGACGACTCCCCGCGCTTGTCGAACCGCGTCCCGTTTGAGAGGTGTCGCTTGTCTAAGCTGCAGCTGCCTTCTTTTCATCTTCTTTAAGGATACTCCTCGCCTCAGCCCCCTCCCCAGCCACCTGCAGGTCTCCAAGTGGACTTTGAGTCTGTGTTTGGGGCCAAAGCCACGGGCAGCAACAGCCTCAATGCTGAAGGTTAGGATTTCATTTCAAGTCATCTTTTTATTTATTTTTTATTTTTTTATTCTCTTATGTTCCCTGCTTAATATGCACTTGGTAGAGTCCTGTTGCGATTCACACTTGAGATTTTTTTTATTAGTTTATTGTCACCTCAATGATACCTCATGCCGTTTTATGGCCATGTGCCGCCATCTTGTGATCACAAAATGTTACTACATTGAGAGGTTAGTCACTTATTTCACTTTATTTGCCATGTAATTTATACTTTTCATTAGAAGCATAACTCGTAAGTTGGCACCAGAATTTCATATGGTCAACAGTCATAACAAAATTTTATCAAAACATTATAGTCGAAACTTCTCTTGGCAAGTGAACCAATTCATAAATTTGACCCTCCGTGTCTTGTCAGATATCGCCGGAGGGATCCTGAAACCGACTCTTGCCGGCTCCAACCTGCCGTCCAATCAACAGCCAGAGAAGCTGGTGTCGGACGACCTTGACTCCTCCCTCGCCAACCTTGTCGGCAGTATGTATACATTTCTGAATTTATTCAACTGCATCGAATTTTTATATCGTTCCTGCCTGAAGCCTCTTGGATTTTCCCCTCAGACCTCGGCATCGGGAACGGCACCATGAAGAAGTAAGTGGCGTACGGTCGCTCGGCGTCCTCCCAGCACTGCGGTCGAAACGCTTAACTGAAGCCGCCTTAATCCACAGTGACATGCACTGGAGTCAGCCCGGCGAGAAGAGGCTGACAGGCGGCACCAACTGGCAACCTAAAGCGGCACCGACGACGACCTGGAACCCCGTCTCCATGGTGATTTACATCTACGTCGGGGGTGGGGGGCATTCGGTCTGTACAGCGTGCGGCCCAGTCGACAGTCAGTGTCAAAATGGCTGCCCCCCTGACATGGGATGAAAATGGGTGGACTTTCCACAAATGCAATATTAATCAGAATACTTTTATTAGACTCGTGATGGCGCATAGAACATAGTAAGATTTTTTTTATTTTACTTGTCCTTTAAAATAGAAAAAAAAAAATCTCTAGCAGCCTTGAACAACTTTTTATGTTCCCACAGCCGCCGTCCATCATGGCCTTCCCTGCCACCACACCCACAGGCATGATGGGCTATGGCATGGTGAGTACTGCAAGTGTAGCGACCATGTTACAAGTTAAATTTGTTTCATGCTCAGTTAGAAATTGAATATGTGCGCACATTGGCCGCTAGAGGGCAGCAAATTGCATGCGCAAGCTTTTTACAGCTGCTCAGTAGGTATAAGTAATTCGGTTGTTATTCAGAGGATAAGGACTACATGCCTGAGGGTTTATTTAATAATTACACAATCGGCCAAACTGCTCCTCGTAAAGTTCACTTCCAGCATCGAGTGCTCCTATCTTAAATTTTTGCTCCCAAATCAGCCAAGAATAGTTTTTTTTCCCCGGACCAGTACTTTGATTGCAACGTTTGACAAATAATCCTCCATTTTTCTTTTTAGCCCCCACAAATGGGCTCCATGGGCATGATGAATCCGCCCACCATGATGTACGGGCAGCCAGTGATGAGGCCGCCTAACCCTTTTGGCTCCGTGTCCAGCACTCAGGTGGGTGCACCACGCCTCCCTGCTTCTGCCAGGTGTTCGTGTTGGTGTGCGAGATCATCGTGCTGTCATATTCCCAAATTAGCGCAAACGCCGATGATGTCGGGTTTGAACGAGCTTCGGCTCTGCTCTCAAACCGCATCATCTCCTTGTTCGTTTTTTTTTTTTCCTCCAATTGTTCTCCTCCATCTATCCAACACATTCGATTTGACATTGCCGCTTGTCCGAACTAATCTCATCCCCCCTCTTCCCCCGTCTTCCGCGCTGACTCTCTGACTTCTCCTCTGGCCCCCCTACTTCTTTGTGTGTGTGTGTGTGTGTGTCCTCCTATGAATAGCCCTCGGCGGCCTCTAGCCCTTCCAGCCAGAGTCCTCTCCGAGCCCCCGGACAGGACCCGTTTGCACACCTCTCTCTCAAGGATTTCTTGTAGAGCGTCTCCTTAGGTACAGCATGCCCCCTTCTGCTGGCGGCCGCATCCCATATGTGGCCTGTGCTCAACATCCGTGTGTGGCTGCTTATCCTCTCGCTCTCTCTTTTTCTCTCACACGTTGTCTGTCGTCTTCATGTTTTTGTCTTCATCTGACTTAGATGCCACATGCTTTTAAGTCTTTGCTTGATCTTGCTTTGCTCCTCTCACTGTCTTGGCTGTAATGAGCCTCACGCCGCCTATTTTATCCTGCCACTCATCGCATACTGCTAAGAACTGATTTATTTTTTTGTTTATTTAATTGAATTTAACCAGCTGACTGTTCTCTGTGCCCCGCCCACGAGATATTTTTCCACAGCAAGCTTTGCATGATATCACTTAAGGGACAAGTGTAAGGGACATTGAGCTACCATGTTTGAGGTGCTAACTAGAACTTAAGCAGTAGTGGAAATTGGATGGATGGAAACTGAAAACCTTTTTTTTTTTAATCTATGTATCATTAATGCAGCTCATCGAATATATGCTGCCGAGTGTGTGGCGGGGCTTATCCAACAGCAGCACCGAGATGACGTGACCTCGTACATTCGCCTAATTTGTGTCCTTCTCCCTTGCAGACGCAGTTCATGTAACTTTGAAGAGCTCGTCTATCGGAAAGATGAAGCACTTAGCAGCAAAAAGCTTGGTCCTCGTCCAGGTCTCCGGAGAGACATTCACGTACCCTCCCCTCCTCCACCACTTTCCTCTCTTACACCCCCCCCAACCCACACACACACACACGCTACTCACTAAAAATATCAAACATGTTGCGATTGGTTTTCTGTAACCATGGTAACAAAAAAGGATTCCCTCTCTATTTTACAGTGTCATCTGTAAGGGTAACGTTCTGGCTGCTGACAAACTTTGATGTTATGTATTTGGTTAAGAAAAAAAAGACACTAAAAAAAAATGTAAACTGCGGTCGGGTGTTGAGCGAACGGGGGGAGGGGGATTAGTTGCCGGTTGATGGGGACCTTCCCCTTTTTTTTTTCCCCCTTTCCTCCCCCTCGGCGCCACAGTCCATCACACGTCACGGTGTAGTGATGCTAACGACGTTTACACCCGTTTAGTTTGTGTCTTTTTTACCGTGTTTACAGTAGACATTCCCTGTGTCGTTTGTATTTATTTATGATTATCGGTCGAAGGAGCTCGAGCGGGGGGGGGTTTATTGTAAAATCAACAGCGCATAATAATGAGCATTGAACACCCGTGGGAGTGCTTGAACATTAAAACTATCGTCAAGAGGTAGAGTGACAAATAGCTATTATATAAATGACACCTATTAAGCCGAATGATAGAGCACTAAATATTGATTTTTGTTATTTTTTTTTTTTTTTTACTATTGCTAGATGAAAATTAAAAAAGAAAAATGTCAAAAAAAAAAAATTAAATCACAGCCGCCACTGTGCTGAGAGTGCAGAGGTTTCTGCAAAAGCAGGGGTGGGGCACCAATGCGGCCCACCATCCAATCCGAAACACATTCTCGTAATATATAATGAATATTGAAAAGGAAAAAAAAAGAAGTTTGATCATGTTTTTGTAAAATTAGTACGGCCCCTTGGGGGACTTGATACGAAAAGGGTGGCCCACCCCTGCGCTAAGGAGTACATAGTGCATTCTGTGCCTATATCGAGGTCTTTGTTTGTAACTTGGGTAACACTTCACGCACCATCTCGGCGGCGGCGGCGGGCTCCATTTTGCTTTAATAGCTTGGCACGCCATCGACTCGGCGAGCACGCTCGAGGCTGCCTTTACTCTCTGAATGTGAAGAGTTGTCTTCATGTTGCACACATCTTTCCACGCAGACACCCACCCGCCGTCCCGCTCGAGCGCCACGTGAATCGGACGGGAGATCAACACGATCGCTCGGTCGGCGGGTGGGCGAGCGTCGGTGGAGGACGAGGGACGAGCGCTGTTGATCGGCGCTCAGTGTAAATAGGATAATTAAGACAAAACAAGTGACTGTTCTTTGATTGCTAAAATGAAAGATGTATGAAATGTGAACATGATTCAAATCCAATTTGACTCCACCTATTAAGTCTTGATTCAGGATGATCCTCTCTGCAGATCTCTTCTGTCATTAGAACCTGTAGCAGGCGACCACTCAAATATTGTTTTTTCTTTTTCAAATAAAGAGCAGCTTCCACAAAAAAAAAAAGCCTATCGTCTCTTTATCTCATATTTTCTTTTTTTCCTCTTCCGTGTAAGCGCTAGTAATGGCTTTGGCAGTGTTGCGACACTACACAATTGGTTCAATTTTCATCTTTGTAATTCTCATGGCTTTTATTTTTTGGGGGGAATAAGTTCCAAAAAGGTCAGGCTATTTCTCAGAACATGGTTTAGTAGGCCAGAGAAGGAAATTTATTTTGAACCATACTAATTTTATTTTCAAGCAGGACAAGATAACTGTACAAGTTGCAGAACAACTAACTAGTTTGCACTCTTTTGGCAAACACTGACGACACCTACAGGTCACCGGCTGCAATTACAACAGGTACGTTCACTATTTGATCTTTTTTTAATGAGCCCTTTCTAGTGACGTCAGCAGCTGTAAGCCACACTTGTGCTCGAGTGAGGAGATGGTTTGTCTGTTCTGGACGGTCCAACCCATCTCCAACGAGTCCTGCCCCTCTTCTTAGCTACTCCCTGAAGATTTTTGAGTTCATCCAAGCGACTGCGGCGCTCCAGCCAAGTGGCTAAACTCCTTTTTTTGCACATACAAGAGGCCCACTAAAGCTCCAAGGTAGGAGACAATTTCAATATTTACGTGCGGAGTTGCTTTTAAGCATATTAGAAACCGCGCTCGGTATAATGCAACGTATAAAACAAAGGTCAATTAAATTAAGATATTAAGTTGTATTAATATGGAGGAAAATGATTTTTCCATAGCTGTTGTGTTTTCCTATACAGTAATTATTTTATTTAATTGTATTTCAAGATACACAAAGCAAATTTGTAATTGCCTTTTATTCAGCACGAAACTCAAATATCAGTTAAACCTTAATAAAAATCTGACATTTTGCATTTGTAAAAGTTCATTCAATATTTAATATATACTG
This sequence comes from Syngnathus scovelli, assembly GCF_024217435.2. Taxonomy (NCBI): domain Eukaryota; kingdom Metazoa; phylum Chordata; class Actinopteri; order Syngnathiformes; family Syngnathidae; genus Syngnathus; species Syngnathus scovelli. The sequence goes on from NC_090853.1 coordinate 2,423,686, forward strand.
TAAATACGTGTTTTTAGTTACAATACTCCTCTCTCTTTTTTTTTTAAATATATCTTGTGACAACTCATTTACTTCTCTACCTGCTCCTGGCTGAAATGACGCATTAAAATATTCTTATTAGTGCAAATATTTGCAAAAGCTTCATCTGCAACCAGGCATGGATAAATAAAAGGAATAGAAATGCACAAATAGGTTCATACAAGCGAGAAGACTTTTGTGTTAGAAAACAAAATAATTTTGTCCGACCCATCAGACTTTTCCTGACACTTGAGTCTTAGGGTCAAAACCGTTGCTATTTTGACGCGTTTGTAATTCATAAGCAGTCTATTTGGCTCATAAATCATCATGAAAGAAATAGTCGGCAAATGCGTTTAGTGGCTGGCAGCTCTTCACTAAGCCTCATTTGTGGTGAATTACAAGAATTGGAAGCGTGCTGTTCTTGAAAACTTTGTTTAAATCTCACGCTGCTTTAAATAGTAGCTCCCATAGCTAAAACAATTTAAAAAAAATTAAAAAATAACTCAAATGACATTTGTCACATGTTAGTAAGTTGGCTTGTTTGCTGAAGAAATTAAATTAAGGGACCATGACAAAATGATCAGTTTCTGTGGTTTGCTATTTATAAGTACGTGTTGCGTAACATTTTTGATTCATTCTAATAATTATTGACAGCATAACTCCCAAATTGCCTTTCAGTAAGTAAAAATGAAATTGATCAAAATAGTGCAAGAGGTCCTGTTGTTTTAATTTAATTTTTTAAATAAAGTTATATATTATGGTTAGCTTATTAGCAGAAAATACAAAATGGAATGCTCATTTTAATTTCAGACGAAAACATGAAACAATATTTATTTTAGAGGTGATAAACATCAACATGTCTGCTTAAATGCTGCATCTGTGCTTCTCCAGGTGTTTCCCAATCTGTCCCCCACCGTCGGAGGGAGAGGAGGGCGCCGAGGTATGATGATCGACCTGAGCTTCCTGACAGAGGAGGAGCGTGTGGTCATCATGACCGTGCTGAGGAGGGACGCCCAACTCAAGCAGGCCGACGAGCAGAGAATCAGGTTAGTTATCTCACGTGGGACCCTTCCTCTGAGCTCTCCACGGCCCGCGAGCCTTTGGTTGAACACCCCTGCTTGAGATTAGCACAATAAAGTGGCGGCTGGGAATGTGACATAAAGAAGTTTGTTAATGGACATGTGGGCGGGGGGAGGTAACTCGCGGTCTGGCACACACAAGAATGTCAAATATTAGCTTTAACGGCCAATCAGAGCTAAGGGGGAGGCGGCTTAGCGACCTTGCACTGACCACAATTGAAATGGACCAACACATGTAAAGTTAATGTTATTGTCATGTGATGTCATGCGTGACAAAAGTGGCTTTGAAGAAGCCCTTTTTTATTTATTTATTATGGTGGATCATAAAATCAATTGAAATTAAAAGTAGTGTTTTTATACATTGGATCTGTGCAGGTAAGAGTCAAAGGCCACAACATGAAGTACACTTCATGCCTTTGAATCTTTTTCATTCCAAACGGGGTTCAAAGTTCACCGAGCGCCAAACTTGAAAGCCTCGTAAGTCGCACGGCATGAAGAATGCGAGCAGACGTTATGTTCTGCATCAGGCTTTAAGTGAAGGCGGTCGGCCAATGTGTGTGCATGCGTGTAAGAGGATTATGACAACATCCCATAATAATGCCCTGCCTTTTCATCACATGACACCGTCTTCTGTTGATTCCGTTTCCTCTCCATGGAGATGTTTGCCACTTTCCCGAACTCCTTCATGTGCTGAAGAGCAGCTTTGTTGAGGAATCCCAAGAAAAGAAGAAAAATGCATCAACTTGACGCAAACCACATTGAGTCTTAACTCGTAAAAAACAATTATGGATAGGATTTTTAACTCAACGAAAATTTCATTTGCTTTGAAATCTCATTCAGGGCATAAAAAAAAAGTTAAGCACTAACAAGATTAGAAAATCACTTTGCGGATAACCACAAGGAATCAATAATACCAATTTTCCCCTAAAAACATGTTCTTGGTGACAAACTCAAAAATCAAGAAACACCAATTGAGTCATATCTCAAATTAAAGGTCTTCACGAAGGTTTCCTAGTTCTTCGTTTATATTTTCGATTTACTATCTTGTGATGATGTCATGACCGAAATTTGTTATTTGCTCACTCTCAGGTAACACCTAATTAAAGATCTCCCTTTACGACAAACTCTGACCAACATTTTTTTATGCGGTGTATGTATATATTGCAAAAATGAAAATATGTTTTCTCTTTTTTTCCACCAGGAAGCTGGAGAGCATCGTGAGCCAAGGTCCATCGTCAGACTCCAAGTTGAAGTACCTGACGGGCCAGTGGTTCTACGACGCCAAGTCTCGCAGGCATATGGACAAGATCCATGGCTCGGAAATCATCTTGGCCTCCATGAAGCAAAGGAGCGCTTCAGGTAGTGTCTGTTTTTTTTTTTTTAATAATCCAACGCTCCGTGTTGATGCTGTAAATAGTCGTGTGCGATAATCCCTACCAGAAGCTTTCATATGTTTGCAGAAGGCTGTTATAGACCAGAAAGATCGCGAGCATTCAAGAGTCCAAGTTCTGACGTGGTGGTACCACAGAAACCTGCCAGATGTTTGGACATGCCACGGGAATTGAAGTATGATTTCTCTTTTTTGACTTTACACATTTATTCTGGGGGAAAATATAACCTGTCAATTTTTTTTCTGCTGCTATATTTTCTCCGACTTTTTTTTTTTCATAATCTAACTGACTTTGCTCTAACTTTCCCGCTTTTATCCTTTAGTACTTTCAGCATTCCAACTTTTCTGCACAGTTTTTTTTTCTTTTTCTTAATGCTCCTTCATGTTATTATGACCAGCTTATGTATTACATAATAAACGAAAAGTCCGACCTACCGGTAGCTCGGTTTCCTCGAGTGGAAATCTCTTTAAAGTCTCTTTTTTTTTTTTTAAGAATATTTGCTCAGCTACCTGAGTGTGTTCATGTGTGTGTGTGTCTTGTGACTCCTCACGTGTAAACAAAGGCGGCGCCAAAAGGGAATATGTGACTTTACACGGGTGTTGTGAATACTGTCCATGAGTTGCCTTGTTCCCGTTGTGGCGTGCAAGTTAAGCAAAGTGCCTAATTGAATAAAACCTTCTGCGTCATTGCCGCCGAATGAGAAATAGTTGCGGCCTATTTTGGGCAACTGGAATTCTATCAACTGTTTTTTTGATATGATGATCATTTTTGTTTGTTGATTATCTAAATTAGATTTAGGTTATTGACTCATTGTGGAGTCTTTTGGAAGAGAAGTTGACTTAAGCTAGCAAAGTGCTACTTCCAAGACTCCTTCAACATGGTTTCTTAACAGTCAATATTTGACTTTTTTTTTTTTTTTTTCTAGCACTTTCCAACCGTGCATTGAAGCCTTGAAGTTGTGTTATTATTACACATAACTAAAGATTTACTTTGTTTAATTTCACACTTGGTGGGTGGACCACTAAGCCAGAGACCTTCAAATTCATATTTTTTTTTTTTTTTTTTTCCTGTAGTAATCGAAAGAAAGAAGATCTGGTGTCGGCAGTCCATTCTCCAAGAATGGTTTGTTTTGCAAAAATTTATTCTTTGCCTCTTTCCTACAGTAATTTTTTTTCTGTCTTCCTTCCAGACCAGACCGAACCCTTTTAATCGAGCTTCCCTCCTCGTTGACGAACCGGTTGAGCTCACTAAAACAGGTGAGCCAAAATTCTTCAGTCGTGTCAATCCGACTACAAATTTTCAAAACGATATTTCCCTTTCCTTAGATCCCACCTCCCTCCCGAAGTATCAGCAAGCAAGGGGGAGTAGTAGTCAGACATCGGGGAACTCCGCGACATCCGAGGGCTCCTCTAAGCCTATCCCCAAAAAGCGGACATTCATAACAAAGGCACCCCTGGACCTTCAGGTCGCTCCTGCCTCAAGACCAATCCTCTATCAGAACTCCAGTGGAAGCTCCAACCGATCCAAGGGTGAAGTCGTGGTGTCAGCCCACCCGTCTGCTTCTCCTCAGCAGAATGATGGTTCTCAGGTTTTATCTCATTCCAGTCTGGTGGAAAATGGAACGCTATCTTTTATTACAGCTCACAGGTGAGTGGCAACCTTAACTCGCATCTTTTTTGTCCTACTTTCAAATAATTCCATATCACTGGACAGACACACAGAACAGATGATCAAAGATAATTTCGCACGAGGACGGCATCAGACCGTAGAAAGAATCCGGGATCATGATCCAGTCATTGGCGGCAGTGAGATATCATCCGTGGAGGAGCCAGAGTGGCAAAAAAACGCAGGTAAGATCTGTGATGTCATCCAAAGTCGTCTTTTTAGACCCAACCTGTGCTAGGGAAAGGCTAATGCTACTCTAATGCTAATGCTAATTCCTCCTCTAGCTCCTATTCCTTATATGATCATTTTCTTTACATTTAGAAGCTCCGATATCCTATGACATCAACTTTATTGAGTCCTCCAAGCAGAAGACACAGAGGAGATCCCAACAGAAACGTTCGTTCAAGTTGACCAACCCGGCCTCCAGTCCCACCGGCGACGACGAGGATTCCATCACGAAAGTGCTCGATTGGTTCAACCGTAGAACCGATAGCGGCAATTTGGTGAACGGTAAAGAGGTCTCGAGGAACCCGGACAGACACCGTGAGACGGGAAGCGAGGAGGTCTTCAAGAAAGATATTCAGGAAAAAGAAATATGGACGAGTCAGCCAGAAGGAACAGCCAATGAGACCATGAACGATATGAAAAATGATGACATCACCGGGATGAAATCGTTTGGGGAAAGCACCACGCCTGTGATACCTGGAGACAAAACCCAGACAAGAGAAGGAAACGAGAAGAGGCCAAACATACCCTCTGTCACAAATGTAGTCAACGCAAGTCAGCATGTGGGATTGAAACAGGACCAAGACTTAGACCGTTCTAATTTCAGGAACTACCCATACCCTGAAATTTTAAGCGCTAATCCCCAAGTAGCTGACAGGAAAGGTTCTGACGTTGAGCTTTTATTTGTTGAACCACTAGTGCCAAAAACACCTCTGCGGTCCAGTCCAGATGTAAAAGGGGTCTCTTTAAATCAAGCAGAAACCCTTCAACAGTTCAGAGATAGCCCGAGTCCAGAGTCAGAGCATACAGACCTCAAGACTTGCAGGAACCATGTCGAGAACCTCTGCAAAACACCGGAGAATTCCACCAAAGACTGCGAGCAGTCACCCAAAGCAAAAGACGCAGAGAGTCCTCAAAGACAAAAAACCACAGCGGAGAAGATCAAGCAGCTCAAAACCTTCTGGGAGCAGGAGGCAGGCAAACCATCGCTTAATGGCGCTAAACACAAAAACGTGCGGGGTGCAAAGATGACCAAGAGATTCACCAAATCCGAGTTTGACTTACGGACCATTGGCAACCACTCAGGCAGCGACGGCGAAGGCTCCAATCGAGACAATTTGACCGGTCTGCCTCTAAATCAGAGAATCGATAAAATGTCGCCCTCCCTCGGTGGGAGCCGAGCCCAGTTTAGCAGCTTGCTGGAGTTCTGGGACGAAACCACCGCAGACCCCAAAACCAAAAGCCCCAAAAGGCAAATCAACACTCCACAACCACCCGAAGAGTTAGGTTCTTCTCAGCCCGAGCCTCGCTCCTTTGAAACAGTCTCAGCCAACGAGCCAAAAAAGAACCTGCCTGAGTCTGCTCAGCCCAAAGAACCCAAAAAGATCTTGAAAGACTCCAGCAGGGTCGACAAAACTGCAAGACCGCCACCAACTCCACCTAGGGAGGTTCGTTCTCCCAAAAGAAGAAAGGACAGCTTCAGCCATTCCAGCGGTCGCGGGAGGTCTCTGCGTCGATCCACCAGTATGTTCGCTCTAGTCGACCCGCAAGAACCGACGCTTAAGATCCACGTCAGCCCCGTCCACTCCCAAAGCAGGAAGCCGAGCAGCGATGGCGCTCAGAGCGTCAAGGGAACCGAGACCCCCCTGGCCAGGGCTTTCGTACCCCGAGACTACAGCCACTACTTGGGGATGGCCAACGAGCCGGGTACCCTGCCTCCCGAGGCGGAAATTTCCGAGACTTTCGGCGGACCTGTGAGGACCAGCACTCCCACGGGCTCCAAGAAGAACTTTAAGCCCGGCCCACGCCAGGCGAGGATCAATTACAGCAACCCAGATGCTGATCCCGAGTCTCCTCTAAGCAACACGTCCGAGTCCTTGTCCAACTCCAGGAATATTTTCAAATGTAAGTACTATCCATCCATCCATGTTCTACTCACATTCAAGAACCTATGCTGTCAGTGATTCCCGGAATTTATGTGTACGAAAAAAAATTCAAAAAAATATTGCCTTAGTGGAGCACTGGTTAGCAAATCCGCCTCACAATTCAGAGGTGCGGGGTTCGATTCCGGCCTTCCTGTGTGGAGTTTGCTTGTTCTCCCCGTGCCTGCGTTGGCTTTCCTCCAGGTACTCCGGTTTCCTTCCAAATTGTTTGTAGGTGTGATTGTGTGATTGTCTACTTGTGCCCTGCGATTGGCTGGCGACCAGTTCAGGGTGTCCCAAAGTCAGCTGGGATAGGCTCCAGCACACCCGCCACCCTCGTGAGGAGAAGCGGGTCAGAAAATGGATGGATGGATATTGCCGTAGCGCCCAGAACTTTCCTCAGTCCCCCCCAAATATCCTGTTGAACTATAGACAAAGCTGACTTTGACTTAACATGACTGCCATCTACTGGTGATGACTGCACACAGCAACTATCAATACAAAAAGCTCTATTTTAATAGGGAAAAGTTTTGCGTGTTTTTTTTTTTTTTTTTTTCTGTAGGAATTTTCAAAACAGAATTGAAACTATGTAAAGATGGATTTGTCAGCAATGATATCTCTGAAGAAACATTTGTTCAACAAACACAGGACACCTTACCGTATCCGTGTGTGTGTTATCTTTGTTTGCCAAAGTTAGTCACTCGTCAACACTCAGTCTTTGGCGGATATTTGGCTTGTGGGCTGGGAAGGTTCATCAGGCACACTCGTAAAACGACTTTGACAGTGTAGCGCAAAATTCCATTTCAGGTCATTTTACTGGAATTGCTTAAGCATAATCTTGTGACTGTGTGTCAAAATGGCCGCTGTGAACAACAAGAAAGCTAACCCAATTCAGTTAAGCTAGCCCTATGTTGCCTTGTGATTGTAATAAAAAAAAAAAATCGCTTTCTCTTTTTACCATTGTCAGGCAAAAATATCGCGGATGAGGAGAATCCTGTGAGGAAAGCGCTGCAGCGAGCAGAAGCTAGACCTAAAGGTCTTGCTAAAAGTATGGAGGACCTGCTTGGGTCTTTGTCACCAAGTGAGTATCATCACTCAATTTTTTTTCCTTTAATTACACTTTAATGATTTATCTCCCGCTAGCACAAGAGAGACGGCAAGAGCCGAAACCAATCACGAGGCGAACCGCTGACGGTAACAATCTCAAGTGCTTGTAAATATTTCAAATAAATGTTATTTCCTCACCTTGTACTTTCACCATAGACGCCATGACGCTCCCTTCTCCACGCCCGTTCTCGGAGCAAGAGAGCCTGAAGAAGATGAGCAAGTCGGTCCCTTCGTTTTTACAGACGGAGGTAAAACGAAGCACGGCGCCGGCGTCCGGCATGACCCTGCACGCGTGCCCCCCCCGTGCATGATGCAGCACACGTATGTTGCAGGATGACAGCCAGTTTTACGAGGACGTTCTCCACCCGGGAATACGCACGACGGACTCGTCCTTTGACTTGGCTTCTGTGTCGTCTGTATGTCTCGCTCAACTCACCGCATGAGCCGCTTACACTAACGCTTACACGAAAGCCATTTTAAAGTCTGTCGCTAACCAAAACAGCAGCACCGACGAACGCATCTTGTTTGTGTCGGTTGGCAGTTCAATGGGAGCGTGATGACCATGTACAGCGGTGACTTCGGCAACGTGGACGTGCAAGGCAGCATCCAGTTCTCCATCAACTACGTGCAAAAGCTCCGAGAGTTCCACATCTTCGTGGCTCAGTGTCAAGACTTGGCGGCCGCTGACCTCAAGAGAGGTCGCTCAGACCCGTGAGTATGATAAACGGATGGAGAACATGAGTTCTCAGAATATACCCGGGAAAACATATTTCCACACGTGGGTTAAGTGAGGAGATAAAATGTCACGAACCTCCAGCATTCCAGACGTGATCGTATTTGGTTAGAGCTTTCTTCTCATCAAATAAAACCAAATTAAGTCTTCCTCTGTTGTAAATTAGATTAGAGTCTTGATGGATTAGAGTGTAAAAAAAAAAAAAAAAAACATGTTTATCATTCTTGTCATGAGGCAGCATCACGTTTTAAACACATTTGCCAACAGCTTGTGTATCGTTTTAGCTACATTTAGCATAATGAAATCGAAATATACAAAAAATGTTTATTAACTTTTTGACAGCTGCTATTATTCACGTGATGAAGAATTTGACTAAATGTGTTTTTCTCAGCTACGTCAAAAGTTACCTCGTTCCTGACAAATTACATCTGGGAAAAAAGAAAACATCTGTGAAGAAAAAGACGCTTAATCCGACTTTTAATGAGATCCTCAGGGTGAGTGTGTACGCAGAATGTTGCTATTGTTCATTAATATTTTATTTATTTATTTATTTTACAATCAATTTGCTTTTCCAGTATCACATTGGCATCGAGTCTCTCAAGACACAGATGCTGGTTCTCTCCGTGTGGCATCACGACACGTTTGGCCGGAACACCTTCTTGGGTGAGGTGGATGTGGACCTCTCCAAGTGGGACTTTGACCACACCCGCATGAACGACTTGCCACTCAAAGCCAAGGTAGGACATGAAAACACGCACGCACCTGTTGATCCCTTTGCTGGCGCCATCTTGTGTTGAGAGTTGGTACTGCAAGTAAAAATCTGAATATTTGTAATTCAGACAAGAACAACTCTGGCATCGTTAAGTGGCCGAGGAGAGATGAGATTGGCTGTACGCTTCCTGCCTAAGGTCATCTACGGTGAAGGTCAATTTTCATGATTTTCTCCCCATCGTGTTGATGACAGGATTTTAATAACTCAATAAATGTCCCACCCTTATGTAAAACTTTCTTTTTTGTTTTAGCTAAGCATGTTCCCAGAACAGGAGAGATTCACATCTGGGTGAAAGAATGCAGGAACCTGCCTTTAATCAGAACCACCATTGACCCTTACGTCAAATGGTACACACGGTACCGGTGGAAATCTTTAGCGCCGGCGTCATCGTGTTTTGACTCGATTCTCACGCCATTTCCAGCTTCGTGCTCCCGGACACGAGCCGCAAGAGTCGTCAGAAGACGCGCGTGCTGAGGAGGACGGCCAATCCTTTGTTCAACCACACCATGGTGTACGACGGCATCAGGGCGATCGACCTGACCGAGGCCTGCGTGGAGCTCACCGTCTGGGACAGGGACAAGCTGGCCAGCAACCTGCTGGGCGGAATCAGGCTCGGAACCGGCACAGGTACACTCCACTTCAACACAGTCAACTTCTTAAAGGCTGCCATTGTTTTACTCTTGAGCTACTTCACTGCAGATGGAGATTGTCACTGGCGGAGCGAGGGGGAGGGGCACGGGGGCACTGCCCCTCCCCACAAAGTGTGTGTTTTGCATAAATTAATTTGTAGTTAGTCGTGTCTTTAGTGACCTCTTTTGTTTTTTTATTGTAAAGAATGGGATCAACAGATCTGAATCATGAAATGTATTTAATGGCAACTGTTCTCAGGAAGGAGTTACGGGTCGGCCGTGGACTGGATGGACTCCACGCCCGGCGAAGCGGCGCTGTGGGAGCGCATGGTGGCGTCGCCCAACGAATGGGCGGAGGGAGTGCTGCCCCTGCGCCTGCTAAGCTCTGCCAAAACGGCCTTCAAATAACAACAAGTACATCGCTCTTATCATAGCGCTTTCACAAATAACATTTGCAAAAAAAATTTGATGCCCAAGGTCATGATGTCTTCTTGATCCATACAAGGCGAAGAATTCTTTTCTATTCACTTTTTCAATAGGCCGAAGATGAACAAAAGAGAATAAAAAACAAAAAAAAAACACACAACTGTTCATTTTGGATGTGTTAAATGATTAACAAATACTCCAGAAGCTTCCTTTAAAACACTAAATCAAACTGAGAAGTGTATATGCATCTATAGTAAAGCTTGTGGTGTACTATCATCACTTCTGTAAGATTACAACAATATTTATTGTTGATTTTCACACTAAATTCCAGAGACTAACAAACAGTTGTTCAGTTTGTGTATGTTAAATAAAGTTTACACTTAAAAATAAGGTGCTTTTGAACGAGTTGTCCTTATGGGAAAAAAAAGCTAAGTATGGTAAATACAATATATTAAGAAAATAATCTAGAAAGGATTCTAGAATCTAAAACCAGTCAAGATGACAATACAGAAGATGATCGCCAACAGTGGGTCGCTGTAGCGGCTCGCTGACGAACCTGAAGAATAGAGAAAATAGATATACGCTACTGTATAAGCAGTATTTTTATTTTTGAACTTCATTTTTATTTTCCAAAACAAAAGGCATGTCCAAACTTACCCAAAGAAGCTGCGTTAGTTTGAAAATCATCTGAAAAGCAAAACCCCCCAAAAAAATCACAAAATAAATGTAAATTCAATGCAATCGTATATTTTAAAAACACACAATTAATACGCACCCGTGCTCTTTTTGGCCACGAAAATGGCCTGTGAGGTGACTGTAGCATTAGCCAACACTTCCTCAACGTCTCTTTTTCTTCGGGTACCGGAACAATCCTGTTCAAAACAAACGTAAGTAAGAAAGGTTAGTTTAATTCCATTTTTTTAAATCTATTTATTTTTTAAATACAGTTTTTCTCCATATATTTACTCATTGGTCATTGAGTTAGCCATAGCAGGCTACTTCCTGGTTCAGGGCGAATTAAATTAGACATTCGGAGGATTTCATGGAAGAGACTCATGACTAAAATTGGTAATTCAATTTATCTAAGAGGGGGAAAAAAAAATCACGTAGCGTCATGTTTTTTCTATTTTTTTTTTTGTCCAGGTTAGCTAGCAGGCTAACGGAACTTTCCACTGACTTGTATTCTGCTATTTGTATTGTGACACTCACAGGCTTTAATGCATCACAGGAGGACACTTCGCACAATCTCGTGACACAATGTAGATAGAACGTGGACACCGTCAGATTCTTGTGCTCCACGAATCGAAAGGCCTCGAAGGAGAAGTGCGCCTCCTGGGAGTCGCCGTTGAGCAGTATCTCCGTCTGCTCGTCACGTGTGCAGCTTTAGACGACAAAACGAGTGTGAGTGAACAGCGAGAACTTAACGTTACGTTTCATTTGCAAAGCCATCGTGCGCTCACCCGATAAAAAGGTCATAGAAGTTGTTGAAGTCCGGGTAAGGGCTCGTGGTAGCGTAACATCGATCCAGCAGAACGTTGAACCTTTCAAAAAGATCCTTAGTTGTCTTGTCCTTTTCGAAAACTCTTAAGAAGACAACAACTACCTTTCTGTTAAATTGGTGGCTCGTACGGCGACGTAGATTTTGGTCTTCAGTTGGAGTCCCGTCTCTGGGATGGTAAGAGCGTCTTGGAACTGAGCGTCCTGACCAATCAAATGACCTTCTTGTTAGATAATACGTACCAAAGATACGAACGGAATGGTCTTACTTCGAATAACTCCAAGCTCAGCGTACTGATGAAGCTGCCGTTGTTGTCTTTAATGGCCACGTTCACACCGGATCTGTAAAGATTTTTTTAAAAATCAGACAAGTGCCGTCAAAGAGCTCCCACGGGCCACCGCACTTACACGCCCAGCTCGGTGTTGTTGAGGATGTATTGCATCGGGTAGAGGCAGGAGAACATGTAGAGGAGCTGCGGCCTATAAGTGATCATGCCGGACGACGGGTCGATGGAATTCACCGTGCCGGAAATGTTGATAAACTGCACTTTGGAGAAGTCGGCGAAGTCGCCGGTGCCCACCTCATCGGTGACCTTCGGAGAAACGCTCGGGTCACATCCTGGAGCTCTCCGAGCGAGCCGCGCGGCCACTTACGGTAAACATGTTCCCGCATGACGCCGGGGAGCTTTCGTTTATAGGGAAGCTGAAATTCAAGACGGGTGGGACGACGGTGAAGTCCGCCACGCCGAAACATTCTTCGTTGTTTAACTCGTTGTTCAGCACCATGAGGGACTCGTTGTAGAGGGCTTGGTACATGGGGCATAGGTAGATGCTCAGGTACATGCGGTCCGTCCCGCAGTAGACCATTATGTCAGAGTTTTCTAGGACAAACAAAGTGGGACACTTTGCACAAGACAAAACTAAATGGGAAGAAAACAGGAAAGTTCACTACCTGGGGCTCTGTTCGTGTCACTCGTAGCGCACTCGGGCGGTGTCTGACCCCGAATTCCCAAGATAGCGAGATGGCACGCAAGCAGCACCAGCTTCATTTTTCTGGATGAAGAAGACATTTGCAGGGACAAACTTGAAAAATATCCAGTGCAGTGCAAATTTCTGCTCAGGGAAAAGAAGTTAGCAAAAGTTAGCCATTTTGGAAAAAGGCAAGATTTTATATAAGAAATGTAGGCCAAAAAAAAACCAATTGAATAATAATGGAAGATAGTAAAAGTTGTCATTCTATGTAATAAAAAAAAATATTGAGAATTTAGTGTTTTCTTGTTCAAATAATTTTCTTTACTTTGGTTCTGGGCTGTTAAAGTTTACTGTTGTAATTTTCTTTTTCCTTTTCGTGCTGCCCTTTTCTCATGTTTATCTTTCAATATTCACAAAAATGAAAAATACACGATTTTAATTGGCTCTAAATTTTTTAGCGCACTCAAGTATTAGTACATAAAGGGAATCAGAAAATAATGATAATACAAGACTATTATTGTCAAAGCTGTGAAAAAGCAAATTCATGGTGACTAATAATAATAATAATAATAATGAATTCTCACCTGTAAATCCCCATTTTGTCTGTCCCAGAAGTCCCGCACAGGATTCCATTTATAGGGTCACCAATAGGGGCGTGGAAGGGGAAGCCACTAAACAATAGTGCAACACGAGCCCTGACGTTCACAGTATACATTCTGTGCATAAATGTGTTTTCTATTTTCAATTTTGAAATTTAGCCTTTTTTTGCAAAGGAGAAAAAAAAACACTTTGGGAGAAAAAAACAAAACACTAAATAAAACATTATACCTAATATACCTCAGGTATTTTGCTAGTATTTAAAAAGTATTAAAGCAGTATGTGCATTGTATATTTCAAATTTAATTTTATGGTGAATGTTTTTCGTGAATTTTCTGTTATCACTGATTTTGTTTCTAAGGTGCTATATGTTTACAGAATGACTATTCATCCCTTGTGTGAATGCATGGGAAAGGCAGTGAAAGTGTTGCGTAGCCAACAACAACAAACAAAGTGACGTGAGAACACCTCCGAGATCTTTTCAAATGATAAAAATGGAACTCGCCGCTCGTCACAATTTTGTAACCGACACTCTTTTGATGCGCCCTCGAGGCTGTGCTGTAAATTCTGGAGAATTTTGTGACTGTTAGGACACACCCATGTGGGGAGAGATCCGGTTCTTGGTCTTTGCATCAAGGGACGTCTAGCTTTACAGCTCCCCGGTGGCTTTCACCCACAAAATGACGCTATGTGAAGAAGTATTACAATACATTAGACAGCTCACCTTTCAAATGCCATTTTTAATGACTTTTGTCATCTAAATAAAAATCGTATTATCTTCAAGTCATGCCTTTGGCAGAAGTCTGGGACTAAATATCCCAGAGCAGTAAATCTTGTGTCCCTGTGGAAATACAACTTGCGTGTACACATTGAGGCCCATTGACCAAAAGCACATATGTAAAAGTAGCATACACAAAGAGAACCCAGAATAGCAACTGTGACCTCTTTTTGAGTTGAACAAAGTTTTGGATGACTCTGTTTGGTTACCACATGGACCCTGCAGCACATGGCAACAAATGAGCCATTATTTATATTGAGCTGCAGTATTCCAAGTTCAATCTTACCAATTTAATTATATATATATATATAGTAACTACTGTCAAGTGATAATGACAGTTTTAGCAAATATGAAATAAATATACTTTTGAGGATGGGCAGAACTAGTTGTGTAACTACTGTCACGTGATGACAGTTTTAGCAAATATGAAAAAAAGGCATTTTTGAGGATGGGCAGAATGAGGAACTAGCTCTCATCATATTTCTGTCCAATCTGTGCTTAGTAGTTTTCCACCGTTGTATAATAGCGAACCGTGACGTCATAAAAATGCAAGGTATTTTTAAACCAACGAAAAGCCTCCCTTGCCAAAAACTTCCCCTTAGCTGGTAGCAACAGTGAATGGCTTTTTTTCATTGGAGCGTCTTCGTCTTCGCGAGACTTCTGTGGCGGGCGTGCTGCGGGATTTAAAGAATCCTGCGAGACCAGGAAATTTTAGTTCGTCACTGTCTCGACATATCACCGGTTCGGTATTGGACCGGTTCAACAGCACCTCAAAGGCCTTAAAGTGCAACCACACATTGTAATAAACAGGTGAGTACATATTTTTCTTTTCGTCTTTTCCATATTAGCTCGTAAAACGGCGAGTGAAAGTTTTACAATGGAACAAGCCGACATTACGGAAGTTTCGGTATTCGCCCACGAGGGGCGACGGACATTTTTTTTTTTTTTTTTTTTTTTTAGCCCTATATTAGTATGTTACAGTAGCCGGACAAATAGCTACCAAATAGTTTCTATCAATTAGCTTGAACTACTAATGGAAACACACCCGCATTAATTGTAACGACTTTCGTAACTTTTTGTGCGCTATGTCCATTATATTATTTATTGTGTGGATGACGTATGTAAGCTGCGATTGTTCATATTTCTTATTCCCAAAAACTTTCGATGTCGAGCTCTGTTGAACAAAGTTTTGTTACGCAATGAAATGCTGGCAGTTGTTCGCCTCGTGGAAGTGATGTGCCACACCCTAATAACGACAAGGTGAAGCTCAAGAAATTCCCACGTCACCATGCGGCCTCCATTTTAGACTCACACCTGCATAAGTGTTTAAAATACCGTATATTTAACAGGCTATACAAGATAAAATAGTTTGGCTGTCTTGTTATAGTGATTTTCTGAAGGAAAGAAAGACAATAGCCACTTCCTAACTTTATTACATAGTTTGCTTGGTTACAATTACTTCACAGATGTATTTTAAAACGAACATTCATGGTCTTGACCTCTCGAGCACCATTTCAAACCTGCTTTCAAAACTGGCCCTTGTCCACCTTGACTACTGTTACCACAGTAAAGGCTTGAAAACAGGTGCTGTGGATCTTCAGTGGACATTCCACATTTGATCTGATCCTTTGTGGACTAAAATAGTTCCGAATGTTTGGAAAGAAGCTGAATAAAACGACCTCGTGGTTTGTTCTGATGACAGTGCTATTTTCTGCCCTTAATTGATTTATTTTCCCCCCCCAGAAGCCATGTCCAAGGGACCAGCAATTGGTATTGATCTGGGCACCACCTACTCGTGTGTGGGCGTGTTCCAGCACGGCAAAGTGGAGATCATTGCAAACGACCAGGGTAACAGGACCACACCCAGCTATGTTGCCTTCACCGACTCAGAGAGGCTGATTGGTGACGCCGCAAAGAACCAAGTGGCCCTGAACCCCACCAACACAGTGTTTGGTATGAAACCCAAATATCGACGAATAACCTCGCGTGTTTTTGTCCCCTTTTACATAATAGTCATTTTGTTTTTGTCCAATTCAGATGCCAAGAGACTCATTGGCAGGCACTTTGATGATAGTGTGGTTCAGGCCGACATGAAGCATTGGCCTTTCACGGTTATCAACGATGATAAGCGCCCCAAAGTCCAGGTGGAGTACAAGGGTGAGACCAAGAGCTTCTACCCTGAGGAAATCTCCTCCATGGTGCTCCTTAAAATGAAGGAGATTGCAGAGGCCTACCTCGGAAAGGTACGGTAGCTGCGTGTGCTTCGTTTTACTCCCACGAATTTATTGTGGAAGGATTGGTCCCAAACGTTGTGCGTTTCTGTTTGTGGCAGACCGTGAACAACGCCGTGGTGACCGTGCCGGCCTACTTCAACGACTCTCAGCGCCAGGCCACTAAAGACGCCGGAACCATCTCCGGCCTCAACGTCCTTCGCATCATCAACGAGCCCACCGCCGCGGCCATCGCTTATGGCCTGGACAAGAAAGTGAGACGTCAACGCCGCCCAACAAGCCATTTGATTGTTTTAACCCCAATGGCACGCTCGCGTCCGTCGGCAGGTCGGCACAGAAAGAAAAGTTCTCATCTTCGACCTGGGCGGCGGCACCTTCGACGTGTCCATCTTGGCCATTGAGGACGGCATCTTCGAGGTGAAGTCGACGGCGGGTGACACTCACCTGGGCGGCGAGGACTTTGATAGCCGCATGGTCAATTTCTTCACCAACGAGTTCAAGCGCAAGCACAAGAAGGACCTCAGCGGCAACAAGCGCGCTGTGCGGCGCCTCCGCACGGCATGCGAGAGGGCAAAGCGTACGCTATCCTCCAGCACGCAGGCCAGCATCGAGATCGACTCGCTGTTCGAGGGCATCGACTTCTACACCTCGATCACCAGGGCTCGCTTCGAGGAGCTCAACGGGGACCTCTTCCGCGGCACCCTGCAGCCCGTGGAGAATGCACTGCGCGACGCCAAGCTGGACAAGTCGTCCATCAACGAAATCGTCCTGGTAGGGGGCTCCACTCGTATTCCCAGGATCCAGAAGCTGCTGCAGGACTTCTTCAACGGGAAGGAACTGAACAAGAGCATCAACCCCGATGAAGCTGTGGCCTACGGCGCAGGTATCGTGTGGACAAACTTGCGTTAACTTTTAAATGTACCAAAACAGATCTTAAAACAGTTCCATTATTTCAAAACGTTGTTTTTGTTCCTCAGCCGTGCAGGCTGCCATCCTCTCCGGCGACAAGTCTGAGGCAGTCCAAGACCTTCTGCTGCTGGACGTGACCCCCTTGTCTCTGGGCATCGAGACGGCCGGCGGCGTTATGACGTCTCTCATCACGAGGAACAGCACCATCCCCACCAAGCAGACGCAGGTGTTCACCACCTACTCTGACAACCAGCCCGGCGTGCTCATTCAGGTACGGCCCCCCCCACGCCGGCCCCCTCGCAAGCACACCCCACACAAAGGAACTAACGAGGCGGCTAATGCCCACAGGTGTTTGAAGGCGAAAGGGCCATGACCAAAGACAACAACATTCTGGGCAAGTTCGAGCTGGCCGGGATCCCCCCAGCCCCCCGGGGCGTTCCACAAATCGAGGTGACCTTTGACATCGACGCCAACGGCATCTTGAACGTGAGCGCGGCCGACAAGAGCACCGGCAAGGAGAACAAGATCACCATCACCAACGACAAAGGTTCGTTCCCGCAATGCCACACCTGAGAATATTCCCCATTTTTAAATAACGTTAACCTTTTCAGGTCGCTTGAGCAAGGACGACATCGACCGCATGGTGCGCGAGGCGGAGCAGTACAAGGCGGAGGACAACCTGCAGAGGGAGAAGGTGGCCGCCAAGAACTCGCTGGAGGCGTACGCCTTCAACATGAAGGCCAGCATGGAGGACGAAAAGCTCAAGGACAAGATCAGCGAGGACGACAAGAAAATGATTTTGGACAAGTGCTCCGAGGTCATCAGCTGGCTGGATAAGAACCAGGTAGAAATTTGACAAGAGGTTTTGGGTTTTTTTTGGGTGAAGTTTACATTTCAATAACACCCCCTTCATCGTCACTCAGTCCGCAGAGAAAGACGAGTTTGAGCACCAGCAGAAGGAGCTGGAGAAGGTGTGCAACCCCATCATGACCAAGCTGTACCAGGGGGCTGGGGGCATGCCGGGAGGCGGAGCTTTCCCCAGCTCAGGTGGCGCTGCCTCTTCCGGACCCACCATTGAGGAGGTGGATTAAATAAAAAATCCCCCCCCGCCATGGCACAACGTTGTCTACCTTAAGTGTTGCCGGCGTCTCAGTTCGCCCGTTATGGCTTTCGAGGTACTTTCACTGGCTTTGGGCTCTTATTTGCACACAAACTCTTTGGCGTTGCACTTCTTTAATCCTCACTCATTTTTCAATACAAAACTTTTCCTTAATAAAATTACGCAAAAGCATCAAAGTTGTCATAATGGAACTTTGTTCAGTTTTCAGAAAACGACCATTCAGATTGATTTAGTGCTTTATTGAGCTTGCTCGTGAATATTCATGAGGCTTGAAGAGGAAATGATGTCGGGGACTTGGTACGGGCATCTCCTTGAGGTCAGCGCGAGTTTGAGTTCCGTGGGCATTCGTGCATGCGGTAGGCGCACATGTAGAAGATACCTGCAACAAAGATGTTTCAAAGCTTGTCTTGATGATGAAGAGGAGGAAGAGGAGCGAGTACCTGAGAAGAAGGTGAGCACCACGGCTACCCAGCCCATGATGTAGGACCAGGAGAAGCGCCAGCTCCCGTAGCGTTTGCCGTAATAGTTGACAGTCACGCCCGTGTACACCGCCATGGCCAGCAGCACGAAGAAACCTACGTGGATACAAAATGGCACCCAAAATACCAAGAAAATGGTCTATAATGGGAAATGAAATGATTCCAAGAAGCAGAAAGGCAAAAAGGGAAGCTGGATGGTCGGAGGGACGTTTTGGCGCTTACAGGAGATGAAGAAGAGGATGCCGGCAGCGAAGGTCTTGTCGAAGCCATCGAAGGAGGAGTAGTGGATGAAGGCCATGACGCCGATGACGATGCCGATGAAGCAAGCCAGCAGGGACAGGATCATGAAAGCCCGTGTGGCGTCCCAGTATGCTGACAACCGCAAAGCAAGCTCGCTAAACAGCTCATAAATCCTGACTATGTAAAGTGTAATATTTAATTTTTTGTAATATTTCTATTCAGATTTTTATCGGTCAGATTTTTTTTTAATGTAATCCAATGATATTTGGATTTCCATTATTTTATTTAATTTATTATTAGGAATACTTTTTTTCTCATTTTTCCATTTTCTTACATAATTTTTCTCTTGGTACCATTTTCTAACTTTTTCTTTTTTCTTTGCTATTTTTTACATATATTGCGCGGTTTGGTCTTACCAATACTGTCCGTGTGTGTCATGCATTTGCCGGGCACACAATAGCGCCACAGTCCCTGGTGCATGTAATTGCTGGAGTGGCGGTATTGCATCCAATAGTCGGTTGCCGTGGAAACGATCAGGAGGATGTTGCCCACTCCGGCGCAGAACAAACCACCTCCCATGAAGCTGTACATACTGTCAGGCAAATCAAATATTTTTGGGAGAAAAATCGAACATTTGACGTAACAAAAAACATTTCTGAGCCATTTTTAAGTCCTACAAAAGTAAATATCTCAGAGACTTCATTTATTTCCAGACATAGGCTTTATAAAAATATGATTTTTTTTTTTTTTTTTTGGGGTTAATGATGATGCATTTCTCACCTGGCCTGCGTGCTTTCCCTTTCCCAAAGCAAAAATGAAGTACCGCTGTGATTATTCCACGCGCAGACGAGGCCGAGTGTGGCTGCAAGTGTCGGGAAAGTTTTGTTTGCCGGAGGGAAACACCGAACAATGCGGGCGCGACCAATCACGGGGCGCCATGCGATGCGTTTTGTTGTTGGAGGGAATCTGCTGAAAACACAAAACTGTTAAAGCGCACCTCACTGATGAAAAGTGATGACTGAGCACTTTCCTTTCAAAATGTCACAAAAAAGTCTTTGGACAAATGCTGTCCTGTCAAACGAACTTATTTTGCGTTACTTTGACTTTTACATTTGCTATTGCTCATTTACTTATGATTTATTAATTTTGATGTGGCGGATTTCAAAAGTTTTTGCTTTACAGACATGGAACTCAACCTTCCAAATTTTTAAAAATTGATTTATTAAAAATAATGAATGGTGTCACAGTACAGTACAGTATTCACACGGCACACACACATGCACCCACACATAAGATTCAAACACTATATTCACATCATTTTCTCAGATACATTCAAAAATCTACACCATGTCATGGTTGCCGTGACATCTCATTGAGCAAAAATACTTTTGTCTCCCGCCCAAAGCCCCCCAAATCTTCTTTAAAAAAAAAAAAAAATGGAAGAAAAGGTATTTACACAAAGTCAGGGAAACATTTTAATTAGATCAAATATAAAAGACAACAAATCGAGGATCTTTTTATTGTGTAATTCTTAAAGCAACATTAAAAAACTATTATAATTTTAGGGATTATTATTGTTTATATTCATTTGTGTATATAATTAACTTTATTCGTTTGATGTATTTATTTGCAATGAAATCTGAAGTAACTCTTTCATTACACAATATATTTATTTATATATTATATTATTTAATTTCCATAAAGAAAATAGTTTAATATTGCCTGAAAGTTGAAATATATTCCTAAATATTTTTCTAATACTTTTAATTATTAATTATTTTATATCCATATATATATATATATATATATATATATATATATATATATATATATATATATATATATATATATATATGCCTGTGTTGTAATTTCCATTTAGGCCACTAGTGGCCGCTGTTGCCAATAGTTTGATAGTGTTGCTTTAATACAGTGCACCGACACAAAGCACAAGTGTGTGTGCGTGCGTGTATGTGTGTAAATAGCAGCAGAGGATTACAAATGCAAGCAGACAGTACACTGTTGTGGCCCCTTGACTTTGGCACACAGTCAATGGAAATGCAATAAACACACAAACCACACACAAACACACACACACACACACACACACACACACACACACACGCTCTCCTATCACGATATTGCAGATGTGCACAGTTTAATGGTGGCTATCGATTAGCACAAGCTAATATGTACACTTTTTTATTTGAATAATTCAGGCTGACAAAAAACACTGTAGGAATCGTGAAGGGGTCCCATAGATTGAATCTTGACATTTTATAGACAACTTGGATGTGAAGTCCTTTTTTTTTTTTTAACACTTTGATTGATGAATGGTTCACGAAGACGGAATTGGAGAAGCTCACATGAGGTTCTGGAAGGAAAGAAAAGTCTGGATGTACTGGAAGTTTTCGTTAGCAAGTTTGCAATCGAAATCGACAAGTACCTGCTTCTTCATGTGTGGAGAGCGGGTGAAGACGCCACCTAGTGACCCAAAATCTGACATCTGCTCCGACGACCCGTACTGGATTACCTTCTCATCTGTAGATGAGATTCAAATGATTTTATTTGACACAGGATATAGGTTAAACCCTAAACACTCTCATGCCCCCCCCCCTCCCCCATCCTGATATGTAGATTTCATGACCATCACATGATGTCACCCAGCTGTTGTGTGTTTTCATTGTTACTGCCGCCTACCCTCTGATGACCATTTTGCGGCCTCTCTCCGGTGAAGGGAAACATGGTCGTCGTTTGCGAGGGTCCCAACGTCGGCGGGAGGCTGCAGGGACTTCTCAGTGGGCGGAGGAACCGGAGGAGGGGGCAGCTCTGTGGCCAAGTAGGAAATAAACACCCTGCTTAGTTCGAACTCGTATTAACACGGAAGGAGGCCACAGATGGCCTTTGTTGTGATTTAATGCTAAACACTAAATACGTATCAGCCACTTGAGGCAGCGTTGTCACGACTCGTCCTCGGTTACTTTATTATGCGTTACCATGGTTTCCGTTTGTGTAGCCCCTCCCCTCCTGTGGTACCTCACAATCAATGTAATCACAATCGCCTGCCTCTTGTTACCTGTCGTGTATTTAAGTCCTGTCCTGTGTCACTTCCTGTCCGATTGTTGATGTGTTCTTGTCTCACGTCATTGTCGGTCGGGCCTGTTGTTGCTTTTGTTCGGTCGTTGTGTTCGTTTGTCTGCTGTCTCTAATACCCTTTTCCCTCAATAACATTTGATCGCTCCAATCCATGACAAATGTATCTATTATGTTTTGAAATGGATGCTCTTGAGACCTTTTAATCTGCTTGATTTGATAATGACTCTTTCAGATATTGCATGCAGTTTCATTCTGGAAAGTGAAATCTGGCAGACAACAGCTGAAAAAATGTGAGTAGACACTAACTGGGGCAAATTGAAGATAATGAGTCATACCTGCTTGGTTGTGTGGCTCCCGTCTGAGCGTTCCATCCTTGGGGGATTTCTTCTTGGTTCTGCATCTGTGCGTCATGGGGCTCAAATCGCCGCCTGCCACGGGAGATTGTCCTGATGAGTGCAAATATCAGCCTCCAGGATCATAAAGATTGAAAAAAAAAATGCAGAGGCCTAATTGCAACTGACCTTTGTAGAGGCCGTCGCCCCTCAAGGTTTCCGCCCAGCGGGTGGCGCTGTGGGGTGTTTCGCTGTTTTTTGTGAACAGATCCGGGTTGGACTGGGAGAAGTGGGAGTGCTGACGGGCCAGGAGGTCCACATGCTGCGGTCGGGTGTTGTCGGCGGAGGTCAACGCATCCCGCTGAGGGGAGGACGTGGCCGAGTGGAGGGCGGAGGAAGTTTCGTCCATCAGGTAAGTTCTGGCGGGCAACGGGGGACACCAGTCATCTTCCTCGCCGGAACTAGTAAAAAATGGAAGAGTACTGTTAATAGGACTTGAGGACCCCTGAATAATTGAGAAAAAAAAAATTAATTACTGAGTTACCTTGTATTTTCTTAAATCACAGAATGAACAAATAAATTAAATCTGCAAATTCATCTCTTGTTGAATAATTCATTAAAATTTAATTATAATAAAAAATTATATATTCTAATTAAATAATAAAATGTTGAGGAAATAAAGGACAAATATAATCTCTATGCAAAATAAAATAATAAACTAAGGCAAATTCAGCCCCACGAAATTCCTGCTGTATCAGAGAAATATGCGCTTCACAGCAATATTTTTTTATTTAAATTTTTTTTCAACAGGAGTGATACTCACTAAATATTTCCAACATGGCAGTTTCCAGGAGCACTTTTATGACTAACTCATTCAATGCCAACAGGCTCAATTAAACGCAGTCATGTCAAACGAGTTAATTCATGTTGTCACATTGCGGCTAATTCCATCAGTTAAAGACACGCCATGGGGAGAGCGGCCCTGCCCTTCTTCTGCCACACACAATTATCCATTCCCGAAGGCCATCTTACCTGCGCTGGTCCTCGTCGTCCACCTCTAGGTGGCGTCCTTCCTTGTTGGCGGGAAGAGGAAGCGACAACACGTCCACCCAAGTGAGAGGCGCCGGTGGGCACACCGACCCGGTGGATCTCTGCTTGACCAGTTTCTCTATTGAGAGTACAATCGCGACATCATGCTTGGGTGAACTCTCGTCAGGGCATGAAGGACATTCTCATTACGATGTCTTTTCCTGCTTGGTGGACCTCTAAAAAATTTTTGTATATGAACTTTTCACTAAACGAGGTTTTTGTTTTCCCTCTAACTTTGTTATCCTTGAATTATTGTATAGCGGTTCACTTGTCCTTGAAATGTTGTCGAGATGGAACTGAGTTGAGTAATTAAACAAATAAGTTGCAAGAATGAAGCTTATTGTGAGTGACGTGCATGGAATTCAATGATGCAAGGACATATTATTGTTATGCCTCGAAGCTGTCCCTTGGCACCATGTCCTGCCGGTTGCCATGACGGCAGATGTCTAAGCGATACATTCCGCAACCTTGTAAGTCCTCCTCATGCCCTGGCAGCAGAAAATGCCAAATCAAGCCTTCTAATCACCATTGCTGCTCTTCTTGGAGTAGTGCAGCTTGGCGTATTCCGTGGTGGAGTGTCCAGACTGGATGGTCCACTGGTCCGGGTCCTGCTCCAGAGCCACTAGGCCGCTGTTGGATAGCGCCGGGCTGCTGCTGTACGGGTCGGGACCCGCCTTGTAGGAGGCGCTGGAGTAGGTGTCGTAGTAGCTCAGGAGGTCCTCCTCGTTTGCCACGTTGATGGTGCTGTAGATGGGGCTGTCGTTGGACGCCATGTTATGCTTCACCGACTGGTAGTTAGCCATACTGACGGCTGCGCACAAAGGTGGAATTAAAATGTAGTTCCGCCAGTGGCCATATTTGGTCCCATGCTTTCTTACC
The DNA here is from genome assembly GCF_024217435.2 of Syngnathus scovelli. NCBI lineage: Eukaryota > Metazoa > Chordata > Actinopteri > Syngnathiformes > Syngnathidae > Syngnathus > Syngnathus scovelli. The sequence continues at coordinate 2,447,869 of NC_090853.1, forward strand.
GTTATAATATTTCTCCGAATCTAGTTTGCCAGGGCAGCACTTGATGGAATCTTTGCTGTTGTGGATCAGGTTTGGAGCGGGCCACGAGTCGGCTAGCCATGGGAAGTTGCTCATGTTCGAACCCAACATACCCGGCCTGGAAGAAACGAATTAAAAGCATTTAATATAATACTCATCGTGTTTATTATTTGGGTTGTTTTGGAGGATGACCATAAAAACGATATTCGGAATTAAATGTTAAAGCGTAATATTTACCCTCCATTCATGAGTCCGGATCCTTCACCGTGAGCAAAGCCAACTAAAGGAATCAAAAAAGTATCATGCATAAATTTTGAGACTATGAAATTGGGAAAAAAAATAATTAAAAAAATAAATTTATGTTTAATTTTTATATAAAAATATTTTGAAGGTTTAATTTTTTTTAATTTGGCCATTTAATGATTTTTATTTACCATGCATACAAATTTGGGCTTTCTGCTTAAGGAATTAATTATAATGGCAGTTGCATGATGCATAAAAGTATGTTTGGGTAGTAAATGTTTCTAAATCAGGTCTTGAGTTGCAACTGCGTTGAAATTAAAGTTGTCACAAATTTCTCCGCTATTGTTTCTTGTTGCCTCATCGAAACAAATTCACTTAAATCAGCTGACAATGACAGTAAGCTTCGAGCATGTCCCATGAGGTCTAATAAGAACTTTTCCATGAGTTGTTTGCAAGCAAACGTGTCAAGATGTCTTTTTTTCTCGGTCTATCAGAAGTGACAGTCGAAGTCACAGTAATCCTTTCGAATTTCAACAACGCCGCCTATCTAAAAATGAGAAGTGTCACATTTCAGAGGTTCAACCCAAGTTCACTTTGGCTGGATTTACACTGCAATGGTTCGACTTCTTTTCTTTCAAGGGGGAACAAATAGATGGCGGCAAAATTGAAAAAAACATGAAACCTTTGAATTGGAAAATGCACTTTGCCGTCCGCCCTTCATCGCTCACCTGCCGGCGTGTACGCGAAGGACGTAGTGTAGTGGCCCAGCTGCTTCCTGCGGCGGTGGCGACAGTAGAACCAGCCGCTGAGGCCCATCAGAGCCAGCCAGGCGGCCATCCCTAACCCGGCGATAAAAGCCGGCTGCCGTACCACCACGGTGATCTGCTCCGAGATGCTTACGTCGCCGTCCGTCCTCACTGGCGTGGAGGCGTAGCCCGTTGGTGGAGCTGAGGAACGAGCACATGGTTAAAAGTTCTGGAGACATTGGCCGAGCTAGAGAAGGGGGGCCGTAGGGGCACACACCACCCTTTTATAATTTGTCAAAGCTCAAGGTGGACAACTAGTTGTTAGTCATAAAAAATAGTTGATTAGTTGAGGACTCACTGAGGGCAAAGTGGACAGGTGAGCTGGGAGCGCCGATTCCAAGGCTGGTCACGGCAGCCACGCTAACGTCGTAGCGCACGTCAGGCAGCAAACCGTTGAGAAGGATAGAAAAGACGGCTCCGTCCACCGTTCGGTTGATTTGCTTCTCCTCGTCCAAGATGCTGCTCACGCACCACACCTGAACGCAACACGTGGACAAGCTCACACTGCGGTGTTTGAAAAAAAGCCCATGAGAAAAATCTCGTGGCAAAAAAAAAATAGTTTGAGTCCACTTTCAAGACTCGCAGTGTTAAGAGCAAACATGGCGAGTGGTTTAAGGGGATTAAAAGTGATCCTTGCCTGAGGCATATTACGATCGCATTTCTTCTCATTAATACATAACAGACAGAATCACAACAAGTCTGCTCTGTTTCCATGTTTTTTTTCTTCTTCTCCGAAATGAGGCCTGAGGTCTGAGTCATCAGCACGGCGCTCACTGGGAGAGAATAGATAATCAGAACACTGCCGTTTTATCAGTGCGCTGAGAGGAGATGACAGGCACGGCGAAGCTTGAGAACACGATGACAACGGCACGTACTGGCAGCAGATAAGAGGCTCTGAATAATCACTAATTTCATAACGTGAGTGTATAAGCTACAGAAAGAAGGCGGATTGTTCCAGTTGCTTTGCATTGCACCACACCCTGCTGCCGCTAGTGACTGTAGTGCGGGAATTATGGCTGCAGTAAGAAATACTTCTTTCCCTTACAGCATCGCTGTGATAAATGCAAACAGACAAGGGCTACGAATGTCAACAAGCTGACCAAGTTGGTGAAGTTGGTTATATAACGTAGTGGGCAGCAAACCAAACTGTGACAATAACAAGCTCCGAAGTCAGTCCAGTCACTGTACATGCTAAATGCTAATAAGTCATCTGACCATTGGGTAACAGCTACATTAGCGCTGATGCTAATGTGAATGTATTAGCTGATTAAAAATTATTATGGAGCAGTTGTACTTTGTAATTTAAGGAGGTCTAGTCAAGGAAAATGTGAATTAGTCAAAGGGTGCACTAAGCTAGCGCTAACATTTTGATTTGAAAGATGCGAATGCTTCGAATCGAATCGTCTTTTTTAAGGGATATATAGTATCTTTAAAGGAAATGCCACATTTGGAGTCTTGACAAGTTCTTTTATGAATTATGTACAATATATAAATTGACAAAAATACACTCAAATTGAGATGTACCATATTGAATCAAATCATCGTAATCCCATTGAATCGAATCGAATCGAATCAAGTCATTTTACTTTAAAAACACTCTTTGCATTGGAATGCAGGGATCTAAGTCAGTCAAATTGCAAATCCAAGATTCTATTTTTAGCTCTTATTGTTGCTCGATGTTGAAACGACTTTACCTTGTATTCCCGAATGATGCCGCAATACACACTTTGAGGCGGCGGCTCCCAGGACACGCTGATACTGGAGCTGTTGGTGAGCTGCACCACCGACACTGCCTGCGGAGCCGCGCTCAACACTGCGGAGTGATAAAAAAAAAAAAAAAAATGGCATGGCTATAATTATTCAGCGCTATTAGCAAGCGTAGACATTCTCCGTTGCGCTTGAAGTTTCTCCCTTAGTGGCAGTTTTTCCTCGTTGTTTAGTGCTTGCTCATGCGGAGTTGGGTGGAGAATTTTACGTGGTGTCATTTACCTTCTTCCGGGGTGCGTAGCAACACCATGAGGCTGTCGTGTCCCTGCAGCTCGTTGAAGTACGGCCTAATCTTCACCTCGTATTCAGCGTTGCCGAGTAAATTCTCTAAGACGGTGCTGTGATCCGACATGGCCTCCACGTCCTGAACCAGCCACGAGCTGCCGATGGTACGGTAAAACACCCGGTACCCCTGAACGTTGCGGGAATGACGAGCCACCTGCGGAGAGTTGGCGCAAGTGGAAATTCAGTGATCCGATTATGGAGGAGCTTATGCGATGATACTTCGACACTCACGGTCCAAGAAATCTTGGCGCTGGTGGGAGACAGAACGACGGGCTTTGAGAGGTAAACCGACACCTCGCCGAGTTCCCTCTGGACTTGTCTGTGGTCCACGCCCGTTTCTGGAGGACTCCCGTCTGGAACACACGGTTCTATAAATACTCAACCGCAGAGATTTAGCAATTGGCATCCAGGAAGTAAATCATCTCACCCTGCGTCCTGACAGGCTCCGAAATGGGACTGGGGTCGCTCAGGCCGTAGGAGTTGAGCGCTCTGACGATGAAGAGGTACACGGTGTTGGGCATGAGCCCGACGACGGTGTGCCGCTCGTGCCGCACGTGGTCGGCCACCGTCTGCCAAGTGCTGCCCACCGATTGGCTGCGGGCGACAATCCAAAGATGACGCAGGGGTGCCTAATAAAGTAACAGCCGCACGTACCTGAAGGCCTCGAGGACGTAGGAGGTGACGGCGGCCCCGCCCTCATGTGGGTTGGACTGCCAAGTGAGGGTGACACTGTTCCTGGTCACGTCGGTCACCACGGGCTTCTGCGGGGGTCCCGGCAATTGGATGAACTCGGAAATCCGGGACGGGGACAAGACCGGGCCTTCTGCTGAGGAAAGGGACGCTGAGAGGTTTTGGAGATGATGTGCGGAAAAGCAAAATACCTCTGACGGTCAGCATCCCGCTCCAACTGGACTCCCCCATGGGACTGGACGCCACACACGTGTACATACCAGCGTCGGCTTCCTGTCAGGCAATTGGGAAAGTCAATTTTGAGTTGTGTGGAGGAATTTGTCTTAAAAATATCGAGTCGATTCTGAGAATAAGATGCAAAGTAACTCCCCGCCCCGCCCCGCACTGCTACAAAGATCCAGAGACCGAATGAGATCATGCTCGGCAGTGTTGACCTTGGCGGCATGCAATCAGGTGAACATCTTCAGATGACTTCAGCTCACCAATGAAATATTGATGGCGCGATGTCAGTGTGCGGGCGGGCTAAATATTTTTAGTCTCTGACGCGTCCTCTCCATTTTTTTTTGCATTCCCTCGACACCCCCTCGATGTTACACTAATGCATCTCTTCTGTTCCATTGAAGGCATTGCCAAGGCAGATCAACCAACCCCCCCTCGTCTTCCTCCTCTTCCTCCTCTTCCTCACCCTCTCAATGGTGGACTGGAGCCAAGCTTAATGTTAAGTTTGCAAGAGCAGACAATAAGCAGGCCTTTTAATTAGAGGCCAGTTAGATGATTAATAGGCTATCTCCAGTCAATTAAGGATAAAGGATGCCGCCTTGCCAAAGTCCAGGTGGGGTTACGGCCCCCCGATAGCGCTCCCACTCTTTCATCAAAGCGCAGCGCTAAATTAGCATTTGCAAACAGGGGCCTTCATTAACATTACAATTATACACCGCCTGAGCACGTAATTGCAACGGGGAGAGAGCGAGAGATAGGTGGCGCCTCGGAGACGTCGCTCTTTGAAACGCGCTCATCATTATGGAATAAATTGGCAGTTGGCATCAAAGTGGATCGGAGCGAAAAGCTAAAAAAGACGATGAAGGTCAAATTTGAAATTGTCGTAATTTGACCTTGCTATTTTTATATAAAGTCAATTTTCATATTGACTCTCACTGGCTCACCTCTATGTCTTTTATTTCCAACGTGCCGTTCTCGGCTAAAGTCAAGCGAGCGTCGTTCCCCTCGATTCTATCCCCGTCCTTCTCCCAAGAAATCCTGACCGAGGGTCCCCCGATGACTCGGCAGTGGAGGCGGGCCGTGGCACCCAGGGACAGCGTGTGATTGGCTGGGCCTTGCCGAATGATTGGCGGGATCTGGCCTGAAGGTTCTAGCATGGAGACATTTATTTACATCTATGCATAAAATTTGGATTGTCAGCATAATTGATGTATCATGAGGTGAAAGGTCAAGTAGGTGGAAGTGATTAATCATACCTCCCTCCACCTCCAGCAGGGCCTTACTCAGCACGCTACCCGCCACACTGATGGCTTGGCAGATGTAGAAGCCAGAGTCCTCCGGGTGGACGTCGGTAATGGTCAGCTCGCCTTTCATGGACACGGAGTAACGGCCTGACTGGGATGGCGGTTGGCCAGGGAACAGCAACATCTGGAAACACAGCATGCATTAACAAAAATCATTATGTTGATGATGCTGTTCCACTCCGGTACTCTAGGTGGCGATGGGAATTGAAAAGATTGAGGTGTTTGAGATAATTACCACCATTCTTAAGTGGGGAAAAGGGAGGCGTGTCTTAGAGAACTAGATCAGTGCTGCTGTTTTGGCTAGCAACAGAGCTCAGGGACTAGGGACTGAGATAATTATAGTTGTGTCTTTTTATAGAATGGTTTCTATTTCAAGGATGGCTTCTATTTGATGAAATATGGTAGGTACTGCTGTTTTGGTTAGCAACAGAGTTAAAGAGTTGAGTTGTCGAATAGATATGAGACTTTTTTTTTATCGTTTGGTTTTGGCTAGCAACCGAGTTCAAGTAGGCTCGGCAGATGAAAGCGTTCATGAGCTGATGTAGTCTGTCGGGGAAAAATTGGTGTCATAAAAAAAAAAAAAAAAAGATAACAAGGGCTTTTTTTATGTTATCCACATGAGGGCCTCCAACAGATGTTTCACACTCTTCTATTTTTCAGAGCGGGAAATAGCATAGATGTGTTTGCACAAGCATATTATTTCTGTAAGAGGCTTAGACGTGAGACATAATCCCCATAAAGAGATGGACCCCCCCCAAAAAACCAGACCAGTTAAAATAAATTTGAAGCAACTTCTTGCTGTTTATTTATAACCCCCACGTGGAAGGAGGACACCGTTTGTCTTCAAGTAACGCCCGCAGAGGTTCTTCACACACCTGCTGTACTTCCTCCTCCACCTCTCCTCCCATCCGCTCTACACTAGAGCATCTCCTTCCGTTTTAAGTCTTCCAAGAAGATGTCACAAAAGTGACTCTTCAAATTGCTCACCTGGCTGCCCTCTTTCTGCCAAAAGATGGCAGGCGGGGGGTTACCCGTGGTGCCGCACTGGAAGGTGACGCTCCTCCCCTGGGAGGCGATCTGGTCCCGTGGCTTGGAAGCGATCTGAGGTGGCACTACAGCAGGAGAGGAGAAGAAGACGAAACTTGTTAAGCACATATTTTTCCTCGCTGTCATCATTACTTCGAAAACACGTGATTGCGCAACTCATCAAAAATAGATAAGCCATTAAACTTCGTGGCTTTTAGTCGGCCCCTATGTTTGCAAGTCGGCATATTTTTCGGCATCAGTGTCCTAAAAGAGCAACCAAAAAATGTGTCTCAAAAGTCAAACATTTGTGATGTCAGCAAATCTTGAGTTAATGTGGTTTTTGTTTTTTGGTGCATTCTGGGACTTGTAGTGCTGGCAGTGAAAAAATGACCTCATTGGTATTGGCTGATAAAAAAAATAATAAAAAATTATTACAGCTATAACTAGAAAAGGAAAATTTTGGGAAAAATGTCAACATAAAATTTCAACATGTTTATTCGATGCTCAACGTGGGCTGCATGAGTCACATGACATCTCATGCTTCTGCTGTTTTGCTAGAAAACACCTGTCCATGTTTTCATCTTCCCACAGGTTTCTCGTGCAGAATTTTAACATCTGAACAGATTTATAGAAGTCACACATTTAAATAATAAGATGCGAAAAAGTCGCCGTGTAAGTCAAAGCAAAAATACTTTACACTGTCAGCCCAGTTAAAATGGAAATTTCACGTCTATAGCCGTCGATGGTAGTGAACGTGTTAGCGTATCAGAGCAGTTTGGGGTCAAACGTTGCTCCTCTCCGTTAGTAAGTAATTGCGCTAATTGGTGCTCAGAAATGCAGAGTGAGAATTAATTTGAGCAATAGAAGGCCCGACAGAGACATGAACGGATTTATGAGTCTGTGATGTAGTAATTTGGACTTGCGCTTATCTGAATTTTTTTTATTTGTGCTCCTCAAAGCCAAGGAAGACGCGCTGTCAAACAGGAAAATAAGAATACGAAACGACAAGGGTGGGGGGGGGGGGGGGGGGGGAGGCGGCGGCACGGAGGGGATGAGTGGAAGTTATGTAGCCGGCCAGCTGGAATGATGATAGGGTTTGAAACAAGATGGAGAGAGATGGAAAATTAATGAGATGGATGAAACACGCAGCGACATCACAAAAGCGCCGATAGCGTGTGGAAAATGAAAAAAAAACAACACACACAGCGAATGGGAGTGAACGACAATTTGCCGGGATTGGATTTCATTTAGACTGATAAAAACATAAGTGGAGGAAAACGTTTGAATCTAGACGTAGAAATCAGGGCGAGGAAAACCAGGAAGGAGAAACGGAAGAGGAGTCATGTCTTATTAATGCGGGGGATGCTCGGCGGCGGTGAGTTCAAGCGCACGTCCAGCAAAACATCTGTCAAATGGCCTAATCCCGACAGTTTAGCATAATCCCGACAGATGTGGCGAATGCTAACTCGGGCCAAAACAAGCACCGGACAGGAGATGACCACATTTTTTTTTTTTTTTTAATATGATGTGGACATGAAGAGAGTATTAGTGCCGTACTGACAACATGAAAAAATGAGCGGATTAAAGATTTGGGAAAAAAGTGGGGGGAAAGTTTTTTTTTTTTTTTGCTAGCTTCCATGCATGCTTGAGCATGTTCAGCCGGCATACAAAATGAATGTCTTGTTCCTGTTCATGGGCTCACCGTGCACCTGCAGCATGGCCGAGGCCTCCGTCTTGCCCACGCTGTTCTCCGACATGCAGGTGTACGTGCCCTCGTCCTGCTCCTTCACGCGGAATAAACGCAGGCTGTTGCCATTACGGATCTCGAACCTAACAAACGAAGACACCCCGGCGGGACGTTATGCCATCATCTGGAAAATAATTTCACTTTAAGAAGCCGAGTCGGTATAATAAGATCAAACAGAAGCTCTTTTTGCAAACTATGGAAAGTCATTCCACTAATCATTAGCAATTAATTTCAAATATTAATTACATTCGCGAGTGAGCAAATGCAGAATTATTTAATAGGCTTAGCTAAGTACACGGTATATTGAGTTGGAAGAAAAAGGGAAAGGAAATCAGTCACAGGATAATTCTGCCGACTAATGAATCCTTTTATGGTTCCGTCTTTATTGAGTTAGGTCAGACCACTGATCCACACGCTCATATTCATACACTAATATTAACCTCATAAAGTACACATTCAAGGTCACAGTTCCGGTACTAGGTATCGATGCCGGTCTTATTTTAAGGTATTGAGTACTCAAAGAGGCCGCCGATACCAGATACCGATATTTAAGGTAAATAAAAAAAACTCCAACTAAGTCTTCTTTGGCAATAGTTGGCACTCTTATTTTGAGGTATCGAGTACTCAAGGAGGCTACCGATACCTTAAAAAAAATCTGATTGCAAATAAGTCCTTTTGGCAGTAGTTGGCGCTATAAAAATATTTTGTTCACACTTCTTACCTCCCTCGCGGGAGTTCCCTGTCCTCTCGCCGCCATCTCACAGTGGGAGGTGGATCGCCGTGGACTTCGCACAGGAAGTCGACGGTGTCGTCCTCCATGACCACCTGGTTGATGGGTCTGCGCACCAGCACGGGGCGCTCGTACACCACCAGCTCGGCGGGGTCGCTGTCGCGCTCGCCCACCATGTTGGTGCCCACGCACACGTACATGCCCGCGTCGCCTTTCCTGGTGTGCGAGATCATCAACTTGCCGCCGCGCACCTAAAAAGAATGGCATCACAACTAAGTCTTATATTAAAAATAAAAATAAGTCATGGTCAAAATTTTATTTAATTTAATTTTAATAATAATTTTAGAATTTTCAGTTAAAAAATGAAATTATTGGATAGTCACCTGATATATACGACAAATAAAATTATAATTCGGCCGCTACTCACCGAGATGCGTTCGTCTTTGGCGTTGACCCTGACGTTATTGCGCTTCCACGACACCAACGGTTCGGGGTGACCGCGCGGGGGGACGCACTCCAAGACGGCGGGCTCGCCGGCGGCCACCACCACGTCGCTCGGCGCTTGACGGAAATCATCTCGGAGTACTGCGGAGAAAAAAAAACCCCACCGGAACTAATTACATGGGCGAGAAGCAGGCGGCCATATTGCTGGCAAAACATTTGTTGGAATTGTTTAGTCTTGATTTGCGTGACTTTCTCCTGTAGCGTTTTTCTCTGTTGTCCGTTCTGGCGGAGCTGATGAATTATGCATATCTCCCCGTCCTACACTGAGTAAACAAATAACATTGCGAATTCATAATTCATAGGGAGGGGAGGGGCGGGCTTTGTGTATTTACAGAAGCTTTGCGTTATCCTTTCAAAGAACTCGCGAATATACCGTAGCCATGGATGTCACTACACCTGTGTTTGCAGGAGAAGTTTGACTTTGCCAAGTCTTGATATCTTTTAATTTCCCGCCGTGAGTGACAGAGCAAAGCTCGGGTGTCAAGCAGAGCCGTCTCCTCCACGGCGGAATCCATCATTGTAATCTCGCTCAGCAGATCAACTTGGAGAACTTTTATCAGGCAGTCTAAAGTACCTCAAAGTAGCTCCCTTTGAAAAATACTTCAACGTGCGGGTGAAAAGTAGCTCATTAGCATCATCCAGTCAGGTGAAAAAGATTTTTGGTGCAGATCTGCTTAAAGGTGCAGATATATAATGGACCACTGCATACATATTTTAAAAATATTTTTAAAATTAAATATAAGTATTTCAAAAATACTAATTTATAAATATTTTAAAAATATTTATTTTTAAAGATATATAATTTATTAAGATATACCTTGTATTAAAACCAACTTAATAATGACATTTAACCAAACTTCAATTTCAGTTGGAAGCAATTTTGAACTCCATCAATGATCTGCACGCTTGCCTGCCAGCTCAGACGATGACGACGGCCGGGCCGGGCCGTATAACATCAATCTTCAACCCCGCCGGGCTTGGGCAAAGCTCATTTGAAATTAAATGATGGCGAGGTTGTAAAAATGGAACGTTATCATCAAGCGTCTCGGGGAAACCATGATGAATATTCCCGCCGCTTTGTGAGACTTCTACCGGCGCACCTCGGATGATTTTAGACTCGGGTGGAGTGACCTTTTGCAGAAACGAGGCTTCATTAGGGATGTCGGTGCGTACATTTATATTCATTCACCTAACGTGCAAAAAAAAAAAAAACACAATTGCCATCACCTCGCTCTTCCAATGTGAAACTACAAGGGCGTCCATTTTGGCTCCTGTCACGAGCTCTGCTCTGAACACACAAAACACGACCATCCCTTTCCAAATCAACCCGCGTGACATTTGCTCTGTACACAAACGCTCTCAGATGCCGCTATCAATCCAAAGCCCTGGATGAAAAATCTCGGAAGCGGGCACTAAATAACAGGGCAGGCAACTTGCCTGAGGGGCCCCGATAGACAGACGGTACTTAAAAGAGGAGAAAGTTGCAGAAAGTAAAACTTTTTCCGAGGCGGCCATCTTAAGCATTTGTCTAAAGATGACTAATGGTGGTTCCGTTGTTCCCCTTAAAGTACCGCTAATGAGATCCTTCCCGCTCCCACTTGCAACTTTCGCCGTGACAAAGCCGGTCACTCGGCCCCCCCCCCTCTAACTTCTCCGCCATGATAGCACCGAGCGGGACAAGCGATTCTCCTCAAGGGGGGGGGCGAGGCCCTGACCCTTCCGATTCGCAGAGAGACAAATCCTCCCAACTCAATTTCCCCGAGGCGCTTCCTGTGCACTTCAATAAAAGACAAAATAGGGCTAAATAAGCGTTGCATCATCATTCCAGGCAGGGAGCCGGCTCTCGCTAGATTGATGTTGATATCTCCTGCCGAGCATCGCCTTCTTCTTAGATTGGTGAGAGGGAGACGAGTAAAAAAAAAAAAGGAGATACAATTTCATTTGATGGCTCTTTTTTATATTAATCGATTGTGAGCGTGGGAAAAAAAAAGCCGCGGGGTGGTTTAGTCAACAGGCGACAAGCTATTTACATAAGTGACACGCTGAAAGAAACACGATGCTCCTCTGTCATGTTGCGAACGGGAAAATGTCGGGAAGTGAAGTCTTCGGATCGTCAACTGAAATATTTATTATGATCTATTGTGATCTCGTGAAACAATCTGACTTTTGTTTTTTCAACGATGGCTGCTTTCTTGTTGCTATGCGAATAGTTTGCAAGCAGTATTGCGCAATAATAATAAGGCCGATTCCAGCGGCCGGTCAGAACTAATGAAGTCATCGGCTGGAGGGCCGACGACGATCCTTTTAATCCTCGCTCGGATTGTCTGGTCGTGCGCTTTAAAGTCGTAAAGTGGTTCGTCTCTCAGCAAGAGGACAATTAACCTAGGTGTTTTTTACACCCGAGCACGGGACGGCCGAGCTCCCTGCTGGGGGGGCTGAGTTTGAGAACGAATTAATTTATCACCGCACACACTTCTGCTTACTTTTTATTTATTTATTTATTATTGGAGTCTCCTTGTAGGAATATTATTATAATATCTACCCTGCTTAACAAGCTGATTTGATGAATGGAACTTTTTGTTTTCCTTGTTTGTACCTGTTGTTATTGGCTCCGCCCCTTTGTGTCATCCAATCAGCTCGCTTAGCCACTTTGTCTTGTTTTTGCTACGGTTTATTTGTTACGTCGTTTCTATTTTTTAATTCCTGTCGTTAAAATTAGAGTTTCTTAAAGGTTCCAATTCTCTTATTGATCTATGTAAGGCCATTTACCTGAAAATATTGTTCATTTGGAACTTTTCAATCTCTTTATTTCAGACAATTTCTTTTTTTTTCCAAAAATAATGAGTTTTATAACAGTTTGCTTTTCAAACACAGGAGAAAACAGCTCCGCCCGACAAGTTTGATTCCTTCATAATCCCTCATCGGGAATAAGAGGAACATCTGGATGCCGAGCCTTTTAAAGCAACTTTTCTTTTTTATTTGTCCTACTTTACTTTAATCCTCCCACGCCATGTGACCGCCGTCTCCTCACTGAGGCGTTAGCATCGGTGTTGGCACTTTGGAGGGAAGCGCCACTTGCGACATTGTCTCATTATTTTGTGTTTTTCTTTCTTTCAAGGCTTTAGAAGTTTGTAGTTAAAGAGAATAATGACACTGGCTTGCATCCAAGCGCAAAAACACTTTAAGACAAGGCGCTCACTGGCTGGAAGATATTTTGTGCACTGCCATTTTAGGAATAATTGCTAAAAAAATCTATTTTTTGTTATTTAGTTTTTGAATGAGCTGCTTTGTTTCTACTTTTTTGTTTGTCTTGGCATATTTTCTTTGTTTTAAGCACAAAAGGAACCCGAAAGCGGCTCAGTACATTATGGCTCAGACAAGAACAACAAAAAAACACAACGGGCTAATCTAAAATGTCCACGTTTTTAAAAATAATTCCTGCAGTTTCATATTATTAAGAATAGTCCTGCTTTTAGAGAAAGTGGACTTATATAAAAAGACACAATCCGGCAGTGATCAAATTAGGATAGTTGACTCTGCTAGCAAATCTCGGTGAAGTGGAACAGATGTATGGCTATTCGTTAGCGCTCTTGGGACTTGTACACGAGTTCCTCTCCACCACCTGTTGTCAAGCCACACGCAAACACAAATCCTCGTGCCAGACCACCATCTTAAAAGTGGTCTCTCATTAAAACACTCCCACACACACACTCCCATCCTCGCCTTCCCTGCCAGAGGTAATTGGGTCACTTTTTTAGCCCACAGTCAGCACAATCGCCCTCATAGGGGAGGTAGAGTTGGGGGGGGGTCTAAGAAGACCACGACCATGCTGGCTTAGCATATGCCCTTCTGCTTGCTAAAGGAAAGCAGATTAAAAGTAAACAGATCATGCTCCAGGGGAAATGCGCCAATACTTCCGTGTTATGTTGCTAACAGAATCTCGCTACAAAATATTCTTCTCTGTGACTACTTTCTGGATGTAATGTATCTTTAGGAGCGATGTAACACATCTGTGTTTTTAAATACGGCCGTGAGATGCAGATGAGGCCAGCCATGCAAAATAGAACGCCCCTGTCATGAAGCCACAACACGAGATAAGACTCCAACCGCTGTTTTGCGTCTCCCCTACCGGGATGATTCGACCCTGCTAATCTTTTCTGCAGCTTCCCCTAATCAAGGCACCGGCTAATCCATTTCCCCCGCGCCAAGGCGAGCGGCGGTTCAGCCGGGGGCCGAGCCACGCTGGCGCAATTAGGAGGAGAGAAGACAATGGCGCACGTCCGGGGTCGACGGGAAAGAAAAATAGCGGAGCGAGCGTGTCGTGTATCTGCTCTGCTCCCCTGCTGTAGTCCTCAGCTGCATAACAAAGACAATACGCACGCAGTCAAATCTCAAATGATGCAATTAAAGAAGAAGTCCACCACAATCAATGTGATTTGTTCCAACATGGTGCACCTGAATAAAAGGCGCTGCGACAGTAACCTAATGTGAACCTCAGCTACGGAAACCATTTTACATTTTGCAGCAATGTAAAATCTATTTCCCCTCTGTACTTGTGTGATAATACCTGATTTGCTGGTATTCTTTATTATCTGAATAATATAGTTTATAAATATAAGTTGTAAAACAAACCATTAAAGTGTATATAAGCAGCCAAACATTTGTACAAATGCTAGCTTAGCTTAGCTAGCTTGGCCTAGCTAGTCAAAGTCTGCTTTATTGTCAATTTCTTCACATGCCAAGACACACAAAGAAATCGAAATTACGAAATTATTATAATTATATTACTAGCTTAACATATATTAAAAAATTAATAGAAATGAATATCCCAAAATCTTACTTGCAACTTCCAGCGAAGCATTGCGACTCACGGCCTCCCCCAGGTAGTTCCGCGCCACGCAGGTGTACACGCCCTCGTCGGGTTTGCTGCGTCGGCCGTGGACGATACGCAAGAAGAAGAGCGAGCCGCTGGGTAGGAGCATGCGGTGCGAGCGAGGGTCGTCCTTGTCCGTCTCCACCCGTTCGCCATCCTTGTACCACTCCACGCTGGGACCGGGGCGGCCCTCCGCCTTGCAGTTGAGGGTGGCCGGCTCCCCTTTGGAGACGATCAAGTCGGACGGGTCCTCCACGATCCGGGGGGCGCTGTCTTCGAACCGCACCCGTGACCCTTAGAGATAGAAAGATGTTTATATTAGATATATATATATATATTTTATTTTCTATTATTATTAACCATATATATCTCACAACGGCAATATTGAAGGGAGGGAAAAAAAATGGAATGAGATTTTTCAAAAGCATTCAGTCTGTGTCCTGAGAATCCCAGAGGACAAGGTCTGCACTCAGGATGCAGCCAAGCATTTAATTTGTCATTTATTATGTCGCTGGTCAGCCTGTTGCGGTTGAAGGAGACTGTTGGGCCCCAAAAAGTGGAAATTGAGAGAATGAGAGGTGAGCTATGGTGATGAAGATAACTCTTTCTCTATCTCTGCATCTCCCAAGGGATCCATTACCAGCTTTTTCCTCACCACTGAGGGAAAAAGGGCCAGCAGATTTACGCTAAGCTTTTAGAGGCCAAGCCGGCATCCCTAACAACGTGTTACTCTTAGCCATGAATAATTCAAAACGCCGCCGCTTTTAGGTGGATTCTGACGAACAGATGGTCTCCTCCTCGTGGAATTAACACAACTAAAAATGAAAATGGTCACTGCACTGCTTTTACAAGCATTATTTCCAGCACGTAATCTGGACTAAAAAAAAAAAAAAATCCATTATGATTGCAGATGAGCAGTTGCTGATGTTAAAGGGGCGTAAATCCTCCTTTTTGTAGCGATAAGCAGATTGACATCTTTTGGTCAACCTGAAGTCAACGTTTTAGAGCCGCTCACACCTCAAGGTCGCCCACCGCTCTAAAAGGTTTTATGCAAGCGCTAATCGAGCTATTAGAAAAGAAACCCCGGCGTTCTGGATGGGTCACCGCAAACACATTGTAAAAATACGTGAGCCCCATGCTAACGCTCAAGATGGCCTCTTCTCTTAGCCGCGCTGCGTTGACACAGTTTGCAAAGCACATTTTTTCATGCCCGGAGATGGTAAACAAGAACTCAAAAAAGAACGAAGCCATCTGGAAGGCTTGGAAATATCACTCGAAACGCTCTTTTGTATGCTACTGGAACAAGATGGCGTCACAAAACAAACAAATAAACAAACAAACAAGAATATGGCTCAATGTTTGCATCTAAGAGAAACATCTTTGATTCCTCTCAACTAAGATGGCCTTCAAAAGTTCATCGCAGAAATAAAAAAAAAAGACAAAGCTAATGAATAGCCATACATCATTAATATTATTTAATATCACTACTGTATGAGAAATCAATCAGACAATTTGTGTGTACCATTTTTGTTTTTAGCTTTTTTTGCTACTCCATGTAAAAACCATGACATCGAGGAGACAACATTTAACATGAACAAAGTTCTGGACCATGCTTCCTGAGAACAACCCACACAAGTCTTCTGAGCTAAAAATGCGGAACCAATCAAATTCTTGTAAGGCGTTCATGACCTCCATCCAACATTGAAGAAGCAGAAGCAAGAAAAGCAATTCATTATTTTAGCAACGCCTTCCGAAGCATGAAACCTGCCAATAGTCCTGCCTACGCATGAACTCGTAACTCAATTGACCGTCGGGAGAACTGGGGAACTAATTCACAGACAAATGACTTTAAATGGACTAAATTAATGACACGCGGAGATGGCGGCTTCTCATTAGCACGCAGCTATTCGAAACACGCCAACCCGGAGACGACAGCCAGACGTCTGTGTGTACTCAACACCGTTTGGCAGTGTGTCACCGGTGCGACACGGCTCTGGCATCTTGACTTTGTGCGGCTGCCGAGCTTCTACCGGTGACAAGCCTGCAATCAGGGACGCGACTACGCCACATTGAGCAAACACGCCGACACATTTTGCTTTGTACCAAAGCGACATTTTGTTGGCTAATGTTTAAACGCTGACAGAATGATTGCTTGAAAGCCTCTTTTGAAAGGGGAACGAAGATGTGGCGCTTCAATTACGGACACCTTTTTTGAGGTGTTTTAGTCTGCATATTTTGTTGTTTTTTTTCACAAGGAAATGGACGACAGTATAATTGCACACTAAATGAAAATACAGCCGCAATAATTAACATATAGATCATCCAGCTATGTTTCGAAAGCTCTGGGCCTCATTAGGGTCAGAGCTGAACTGCAAGGATACCTCAGGGGGTTCCAAAAATAATGGTTTTTCAAAGCCCAAAAATTCTTCAGGAAATTCCGATTAATAATCACTATATGTGCTCTTCAGGTGATGGGGGAAAAGTGAGAAAATAATTCCCGGAAAAATCGCAAAACTGGCACCTGTGGGGTTTAAGTATAATTCGGGGGGAGGCAGTGCCCCCGCGGCACCCCCCTCTAGCTCCGCCAGTGACTGGTCATCAACTAATCGTTACAGTTAACAAAAACTGGCACCTGTGGGGTTCAAGTATAATTCATGGGGAGGCAGTGCCCCCGCAACACCCCCCTCTAGCTCCGCCAGTGGTCATCAGCTAATTAACAAAAACAAAATAACTGCAGCAAAAATTCAAAACATGATGACTAATAAATAAAGATATTGCAGTATGTTCTAATCTGGAAGAACTGCATCTCCTGCTTCCTCAAGGACAAAATATATTGGCAAAAGAAAGGCCCTAAAATGCATATAGTCAACATGCAACCTTGAGCTAGCGTCCTTTACAGACGCCTGCTGGCTCGCTTCATCAATCCACTGCAAGAAGCCCGTGGAGCTTTTTCTGGCAGAATTATAGCAATTTTCTTCTTTAATTCGATATCCCCCACACAGCCATATCGCCATCCTCTATTGAAAAAGACCACTTTAGTGATTTATTAGCAGCGTGGTTGACTTCTCACTCACCGTGAACCGACCGTGAGGACGATTAAAGTGCGCTAATCGCCTTGATTGTATCTAAGCTGTGAGGATTTATTCATCTTCTCCCGCTGTACAAACACATCAAGGCGGGAACAGGATGCGGGACGCTAACCATTAGCGACGCTGACAGACAAGCTCTTAATTGCAAAGTGACAGAGCGTCTTTAGATGCGTTGACGGCACATCAAACACTCCAAGTTGGTGGGCAAATTAAAAAATGCCTAACAAGCCTCGAGCTCGGACCACCTGTAACGTTTGCTAGCTTGAGGAAAACATTAGCATAGTTGTAACTAACCAAACAAAGTGACTTATAATTGTACGAGACTTTTGAGACGCCTTGGCGGACCAGCGACACGAGCCGTGAAAAGGACACCTTTAATGGTCCGCGTAAAAGGGTCTGAGGCCAAGGTGTGAGATTAAAAGTGTTATGGCACTCCGGTACAATAATTAAACATTTAACGGGAGAAATTGATGACACGTTAGGTTGATTTTATAAGTCACAAGGGATGAGACGGCGGAATGGTAACGAGTGACGAATGTGAAACTTTCGAGATAGAAGTGTCGCAGTGTCGTGCTGTGCTGTGAGCTGTGTGAAATCCTTTTAGCTGTAATCATGCAGTCGACACAAACATTTTCAAAATGTCAACGTTATGGCATTCAGCCATATGTCAATTCAGGTTTCAGGGTTTTGAGACTGAGCTAATATTAAACTAATATTTAATTGATTTACTGAAGTAACTATTGTCTGTTTAGAAGTGTTGCTGCACCATTTGTGTTCAAATATACATTGATTAAATTGTGCAATTATGTAAATGTGTAGTTATACCAGCTAATCACTACACTTAAAATAACACACCATTTGAAGCGCCCCCTAGTGGCAGTAATTGAGTACTTCTTAAACCAATTAGAGGACCTGCTGTATTTTGTTTGTTTGTTTTTGCTTGGACTTTTGACTCCTCACAACTTTTCACACATGAGGTAAAAATCAGCTTAATTCCAACTCATTTAATCCATTTTTAATTCATTTTCAGATTCTAAAGGCCAATAAAATGGCAGCCGCAGTCTTGGAGCATTCCAAATATCCTCTGCCGGTGGGTGATAACGTGTTTACCAAACAAATTTAAAGCCAAGTCGACTTTGATTCTCTTCTGGCCTCGCTCCGAGCCGTCTGAGCCATTGTGTGCCTCCTCACGGCCCTTCAAATCATCTGGCGGTGATGTCATCATCGGCTCTACCCGAAACAGGGACATCATCAGCCTCCGTCAGCGTGACTCAGGTATAGAACAGATGAGACGAACGTTGAGAAGAAGCTTCTTCCGAGGCTTTATCAAGCGATCGTTTTTTTTTTTTTGTGTGTGTGGAGGAGACGGGGATAGATGTTTTCGTGAGCCCGCAGCTACATTTGTCATCATGCAACTAACTGCAAGGGCACAAAGAGGAGGCCAGACTTGTTTGCCATCATTCAGCACCACGTGTGCCAAGAGAGCTCACATCTTAATAGGATCTAACGGAGAATTAACGGAGATTTGTGCTCCCGCATAAGAATGAACTGCAGGCATCAATGAATTTCGTAACCTCAAAGCAGTGCATGCTACATGGAGACAGGTGGAAGGGGCTGTCTGTATTTTTATTTTTTTTGTGAACAAAAATTAGATATATAATGGTGGCAGTAAATTCAACTCCACAACAAGCTACAGTTTAGGATAGTGAATAAAGAAGAGGCTTCAAGCTGTTTAATGCCAGTCCCAGTTAAAGTCTACTGTAAAGCTAAGACAATTACATTTGCTGTATTTAGAACTATACAAATGCCTGTTTGCAATTTTCCGGCTAGCTTAATGCTAACAAATAATGGGAAACACCGTAGACAGGCAAATATATTGCACCTTTTATTTCATACTTTCAGGAATTGATGATTTTGATACAAGCTGTGCAGCAACACATGTAGACAGACGATAGTGATGTCACAGGTTTTGGTCACATGATGTTTGCAATTTTTTAACGTTAAGTTCAGCCTCATTGAACCCTAACCCTAACCCTAACCCTTTTCCATTCATTTCAATGAAAGACAATTGCAGCCAAGTGGTGGTTTCATGTGGTTTAATATCACCCACGTTTTTTTTTTTTTTTTGATGGAATAAAGCGAGTCAAGCCCCGCTGAATAAAGTACCTTTGACTTTCAAAGCAAATTTCACACACCAAAAAATCTTTCAGTACCTTCACCATTATTTTGTCCGCTCAATGCAATAACCAAATGAGCTCCACCTGCTCCTCTCTTGAAAACCTCTCGAAATCAACTCAACGCTCGAGTGCTTTACCGTCAGACGCATCGGGAAAATATGCAGTTTAAATGAGCTTCAGTCTTTTCCATGCAGTATTAATGGAGGCGGGCAGACGAGGAGATGGTGGGTGTTAGAGAGCACCTGAGTTGGTGAGAAGTTACACTTGTCTAAAAAAGCCATCGCAAAGAGATGTGGAGCGTGATTAGAATGTGGAAGTGCTAAAATCATCCCAGAGGGAAACATGAAAGGTAAGTGACCACCAAACAGTGAAATGATCGTGGATGGTAATTTAATGCAAATGTGCACTTCCAAGCCAATATTACTGATTAGTCATGGCCAACAGGGGGCGATGTGAAAAGTAGCATAATTAAGCATAATGGTAAAGTGATCCAATTTGTTAAGACGGTAGCCACAGGAAAATCTTTTCGATGCATTTTTAATTCAAATTGATAAACAAACATGGAACTTCACTTTGTGTTTGCAGTGAAAGTTTTTGCCATTTGTTATTCTCACCCCAAAAGTGAAAAGGGCTTTCAAAGTGTAGGTTTTTGTTTTATTTTATTTCTTAAAATAAACATATTTATTTATTTATTTATTTATTTATTTATTTATTTATTTATTTATTTTCGTATTCAGTGAATCTTATTTTACTGTACATATATATGCATATATACATAATTGATGTTTCTTTATTATTATAATATATTTGATCATTTTTAATCACAAAACTGTGGTGCTGCTTGATTAATTTTTTTTTTTTTAAATTGGATTGAATCCAGAACATCAGTCGGATATAAATGATCAACTAACAATCTATATTCGTGAATTGTTTTTTTTCTCCTCGAGATTTAATTTGGGGGTTAGATTAAATCTCTGTCAATATAATCTGCTATTAAGCAATGGTTGGAATGCTTTTGTAATCCAGCTCGCAACGGTAATAAAAAAATAAGCGCTTAAAAGCATTTTCAGTTGGGTGGGGGTGAGCGTGGGGGGCCATTTCAAGCTAAGGCCACCGTCCCTATAGAGAACCAGATTTTATTGCTACTCTCGTGGTTGATCCTGATCGTAAAAGTAAAGGGTCAGTGTGTCCTTTGAGGTTATCACCCGGATGGCAAGTCATTGTAGCTCTTAATGTACATACTATAAAGTCCTTTTTTTTTTTGGCTCATTTGTCCCACTTGGACGATAAGTTCCTAGAATAAAATATTCGTTCACAATACATCAACCAATTACCGAATGTCCTTTGGGATAAATGATGGTCTTCTACAGGTAGTAGTAATAATCTTGCTCAGGTCTTTGAATGTCAGAATAAAATTATGCTAAAGATGCCACTGGGACTTTTTTTTTTTTTTTATTGGTACATAATATGCAGGTTGTCCCTTAAGTCACTGAGTTTATAGTCATCAAATCATATTGAAGCTGTCAATCATGTCATGTGAGTAAATTCTAAGATATTCAAAATATCATTTGACATTTGAAATTTTTTTGTAACCCAATATGAGCATGTAATCTGTGTCTTACCTGATGTTATGGTGCTGGTGAATATGACCAACAACCCAAACAGCAGATGTCCAAAGTTCATCGCCAAGCCGGCTCTGGGTCAAAGCTCCAATCCGGGATTTTTCTGTCTTCACACTCCAAGCGGGCTCTTCAACCCCAGCTGGATGATTTCAAGCGAGTGAAATCACCCCCAAACAAACTTTACAGTCCATCCCAGAGAGCTTTGTCAGCATCATCAGCATCACCGTCCGCTTGGATGAACCTTACAAGACGGCAGCATCGCTCGGAGCTCTCGTGGTTGTGCTTGGAACACAAAGAAAAGGTGGCTTTGAGTCGATTTAGCTCAATCGGGAAGGAGGAGAACGTGTTCTCTGCGCTCCAGACGCCAATCTGAAGCGAGAGCTGCGCTTCTTCGCCTGATGGCTGCAACAAATCCTCAGCCAGCTCCACTCTTTAAAGGGACAGACACGACATCTGTGCTCTGTGTGTGTGTGTTTGTCTGAGTATGTGTGTGTGGACACACACACATTGTAATGCACTAGTGGGGGCAAAAAAACAACAATGCAATCTCCCTTTGTTTGTTGTGGGTATAATATTTCAGTAAAGCTCGGAGTGAATTAACGATACGGACATCACATATGCAAAATTGGAGACTGAGACAAATTGGAGTGAAAATAAATCGTTATTTTTAATAGGATTACAGCCCATATCTATTTTCAGACACCTGATTCCAAGCAAGCAGTATTTTTTTTCTTTTTTTGGAGAAGGATAAAAAGCACACTATGTGCAGAGCGAAAAGGGACAGACAGTACACAAATGCCAATAATAGATTTTTTCCCTCTCTTCCCATCGTAGGCACGTTTTTGCTTTATTGGATTTCTCTGAAAGATTACGCTGAGCGATTATCATGTGCACGGTGTTAAGGGTGTTTCTTCCCGATCTGCTTGGAAAACAGACAGATCCAATAAATGTTCAATATTCTACGATGGTCAACACAGAGTAGAGCCAAATTACAAAATTCAAATGAATAGATTTACTGTAAATAGATAAATAAGGGCTATGTAACATTTTCACAAGTTGTTCGTAACAATATTGACAAAAAACAACAAGCAGTTAGAGAATGATTTCACTTAGGTGGTATCAACATGCTAACTCATTGCTAAAAGCTAACTCTACTTAGTAGAGTATTGTAGGTGGTATCAACATGCTAACTCATTGCTAAAAGCTAACTCTACTCAGTAGAGTTAGCTTTTAGCAATGAGTTAGCATGTTGATACCACCTAAGTGAAATCACGGGTTACATTGTAACTCTACTCAGTAGAGTATTGTAGGTGGTATCAACATGCTAACTCATTGCTAAAAGCTAACAGTAGAGTTAGCTTTTAGCAATGAGTTAGCATGTTGATACCACCTAAGTGAAATCACGGGTTACATTGTAGTTATAGCTTCTAAAAACTGGTCAAATATTTAAAAAAAAAAGATAATAGTGAAGATAATTTGCAATTCTAGTAATGACACACGAATTCGATGCACAATTTGTCTTGGCGGGCCACATAAAATGATTTGGCGGGCAGTATCTGGCCCCCGGGCCTTGAGTTTGACACTTTCTTAAGTCTTACAATTTACTGTTTAATTCTATATTTTTTAAATTGATTTTGTCGTGTATAAGCAAAATCCTGTTGGTCATATCGCAGCGCCATGTTGCTGAGTCCTCCCCTGTTGATTTATTAGCCAGCTGTTGTCCCCACCACCAATCTGGCCCTGATGGCGTCTCCTCCGGCTGACCAAGTCTCTCCCTTGTGGGGTGTCGTGGACACATATCTCCCCAGAGGATGCGACTCACTTTTGCCCAGAGCAAACGATTCAGCCGTGTCGGCGCATCTCATCCCTCCACCTCATTGTGTTTGTGTCAGGCCAGGCGAGGTGCTCTTGATGAAGGGTGACTTTTGGACGCCGGCTTGCCTTTGTTCGTCGTGAATGCGAATGGGGATTGGGTTAGCGCGAGAGGAGTCCAGATGTCTGTTGGAGAGCGTGACACAAAGAAGAGCCCCACAATGACTCTGTCTCTGCTTCGGTCGAAGTGTGCAGCTTATTAAGGGGCCACAAAGAGCAAAGAAGCATGAAATGGAGGTGATGGTCCCGGTGGTGTCACTTGAGAAGATCGGACTTATTTTCCTTTAAAAGCTTCACAAGTGTGAGGAGACACTGGCGAATAACTTTCTCGGGATACATGTACTTGAAATGACCCACACAAAGTCTGTTGTAGTACAAATCAAAGGAGAAGGTAGCAAACAAAATGCTAGCTAGGCTAAAAGTTAGCTTGTCTGGTATGTTTCACAATAAATAGGAATTGGAAAAATACAAATATTTGCCAGAATCTAATATTTAAAACTGAGAGTACATTGAAGGGTTTCAAAATAATAAATATTATGAGGCCAAACTGATTAATTTGAGTTTTACGTACAAGCTTGCGATGTAAACGACCAGTGTGTAAAATGGAAGCCATTTCACGGACTTTGTCATTTTGATTCAGGTAGAAGCATTTTCCTGGATTGTGTGTGCAGCACTGACAAACTGTACTCATCAAAATGTCAAGCGCTCCACGAAGGGCACATGCAATATATTTGGAACCGGCACAAAATCCCTTAAAGCCCTAAAGCGCAGTCTATAAGGAAAGATTTACCATTACTGTCATTTTCGTTTATGTGCATGTGTGAGATAAGGAATTTGAAGTTTCCGCTGTGGGTTATGTTGTGTATTTTGTGTTACTGTGTGTGTATAGATGTTGGGATGCAGTGTGATTGCCATGAAGAATGTAAGATTCAACTTTCACCCCCCCGGGCTCTGACCTTATGTGTCTACTTTCCCCCTCTCAAATAAAATGCGACAAAAAAATGAACACCCTATCGCCGGCTAGTGGCAATTAGCGCCTGTTAGCACGTTGTCCATTCTGGAAGATCTGAGGTGTTGACCTGAGCGGAAACCTCGTCAGCACATTTCGCTGATATGTGTGTTTGGCGAAGGACCTTGAAACGGTCAGATGAACTCCGATGCGTTATTTATAGCGTAAGCGGGCTTCAGCCAAGCCTTTATTAGCGCCCCACTCAACATTTCACTTCCTTTTGCGCTGCTCCATTGTGTGACTTGTTTGCAGTGAGTCGTGCACACCCACAAGCGCTGCAGCTGATATAATGAGCCTATTTGCCGGACATTTCACGTGTTCACATTCCATTTACTCACTATTTTACGTTACATTTCCTCGCGTGATTTCGCCTTGGTCCTTGCACCTGACCTCTTTGTTCATATCTGCTGGTTTTTTTTTAATTAATCTTATTTCTATGGCTTTGTGCTATTGAAGGACAAGGTTGAGCAAGAAGCCATTGTGATGCTGTGTAACCAATTTCTCAAGCAAAAAAAAAAAAAAAAAAAAAGCTCTTGTCAAAAATGGAGGCCTAATTAGCTGGAAAAACGCACATTCATCATTATTAATTATGCCTCACGGGCCGGTGTCTCGCAATGTGGCCTTGAGTAAAACGTCTGGGAAAGTAGGCGAGGAGGAGTTCAAGATAACTTTATAATAATTCTGTATTCATTATTAAAAGGTGTGCTTGATTAATATTCATCAAACAAATGCCTGGAGAGAGACGACAGGAGGAATGTGTGTGTACGAGTGTGTGTGTTTCTGCTTAAAAAATCCCCAGTGCAGAGGTAACAAAAGAGTCACCAAACAAGAAGTTCACTTGGAAAACAAAACAAAACATCATTTGCGTCTCCTATTAGTCAGCAAACTAAAAAGGAGGCTATATCACTTTGAATGAAGAAAGGCGAAATCACTGCGTAGTTGCGTAACTAGGTCAGAAATGAATCATCAGTCGAGACTTTCGTATTAGCATTGATATAAAGATAAGAGCGAGACAGTTTTCACGAAAAAATTATTTGGCTAATTGATTGCCGGCTCCAACTCAAGGCTGAACCGTTGCTAATAGTTAGCATTATGAAACCAACTCGTTATTAGCGTAAGCTAACTAGAGTTAATTTTCGTAGCAACTCAAAAAAGCAACTGAGTGACTTTCACTTAGCAAACACATTTGGATGTTTGCAAAAATTGAAGAGGAGGGAAGAAAATGAAAGTGCTTTTCACCTTAGAAATGTGCCACAGTTGATTGCATGGCACACAGAGACCTGCCATGTAATTACCACTCAGCCAGAAGAACCCATTTTTGTATTTATGATATTTTTTATTGGAGCATTTCATCACAGGCTCTTCTCTCGGCTTTCTGTTTCCAATAATGATGTTTCCAGAAGCATTATTGCTTATGTCTGTTCCTTAATGCAAATTCTACACTAATGCACACTGCCGTGCTAATGATTACTTTCTCTCTTTTCCAATTTAAATAGAAAGGTCAGACCTGTGATTCCAATCGAGGCTCTGGAACGCCCTCTGCTGGCTAGAAGCATAAGTGCAACCCTCACCAGCGGAAGTGTCAAAGCAAGTTGGAATTTGTTTGTTGTACACGCTTACTAGCTTTTAAGGAAAGTAAAATAAAAAAGAGGTTAAGAGATGAGATGAATACAAACTTTCTTTTTTTTCTTCCTTTATTGAGTAGAAATCCAAGTTTTAAAATTTTCTAGAAAACACATTGATTTCACGTGAGGTGCCTTTTACCACATGCAAGCGAATCTAGAAATGGGATTATTTCTAGATCATCTGTCCACATGAAAGCTTTTGAAAACATGACACCACTATTGCTCCGTTTAACTGACTTCTCGAGGCTAACTGGCAGCCTGAGATTAGCAGTAAATGGAAGATAGCAGTAAACTGTCACAGCCGATTTCACTGAAATACTCTCGACGTGCTTGGAATATGCTATTAAAGGAGAAAAATGAGGCAATGCGAAAGGAAAACGTGATAAGGTAAACATCAACTTGTGATGACAGAAGGGAAAAAACGACCCGTCTAAATGTTGAACTTTTAAATGCCCCGTTTTGTCAAGGATCTGTCAAATGCGTCACCAGGAGACATTCAATGTGTTGTTACAAGTAATGTCCGCTAGATGGCAGACAAGATCAACACCACCATGTCCACCTGCAAGTATTGTTCATTGTTACCGTGAAAGCCACAAAGATCAACAAGGAGGAAACTCATTTTAAAAAAAGGCCTTGAGGAGAGGACTCCCATCGCAGATATTGCCAACTTTGACAATGGATACATTCAGGTGAGCACAACGCACAAACATATCTGAGTTTATCTTCAGATAACAACACATCTTGCTGGATTTATGAGCTAAATTCTAAAAAAGCAGACGTCTATTTTTCTCCAGGTAGCTTAAGCTAACTTTATACAAGCAATCAATTATTAATTGAAAGAGACTGTTCCAAAAAGAAACACACATTTTATACCTGGTTGTTTTTGGGATTGGACCAGTCAGGTGCATTATAATTTCCATGTAGCAACATAAAATGGCACTCACAAAAAACTTCTACACGATTCTATTTTCACGCAATGACGATAAACAAGGAAGACGATTTAACAGGACCAATAAATTTGATAAAATAGACTATATTTTTAATCAGTTTATGGACATATTAAATGATTAAAACTTGCTGTTGTCTTAAAGGGTATAACAAAACTTTCTTAACGCTTGCTGAGCTGCGATAACTGTGATGCACGGCAGGAGGTGCTAGAGAGCTAGTCAGTCAGGTGAGAAGGAGGGTTACACGCGCGCACTCTCTCACGTTCTGCTTGGCTAAGCTGCACTTGTTCTGGTGTTCGTAGTACACGACAGCTCAGTTGAAGGTGAACGAGGAGCAACTCGAAAGCGGAACAGGCTGCGGAGCTTGTCGTCCCCGGCGGAAGGAAGCAGCGTGCCATGTCCGCCGTGATTGAGTTGGATGGGAACATGAAGCAAAGATTCCATTTGCACGACGCGCGTCGCTCCCGTCGTGGCTTCTTGTGGAGTTACCTGAACGAGCGAGTAGAAGGTGTGTGAGGTGTGCTGGACAAGTTTGAAGAGGCTCCTGCATGCCTGCTGGATGTGCATGGCGCCATGGAGACAAACTTAAGACTGCGAGCCTTGATCGTCATCTGGTGGATTGTTCAAGGTAAGATGATCAATTAAGAGGAAAAAAGGCTTCTTGTTTGCTTTGCATGTAAACTGTGGTTGACCCCAAGGTCAAACGGTTGCTATGAAGTCATTCCGCTATTCAAAATCACGTCTTTAATGAGCTCACTTTTACTATGTGCAATCTAATTTTGCAACTTTACTTAAAATCACAAAATACACTTCATTCGAACTTCATTTAAAAAAAAATCTGCGTAATGCTAATAATTGATAAGTGTGTTGAATTTACAACATTTTATTACGTCAAGTGGTTGCACAAAATATATCTGGATCCAGATACAGTTTTTAAGTCGATTTTAATCTATTTTTAAAATATACCTGGATCCACATGATTTTATTTCGTGCACCCTCTTGTCGGAATCGTCAATTTATAGAGTACATACACTTTTGCTCAAAATGTACTCTGAATTTACCATTTAACTTTACAAATTTGCATAAAAAAGCACAATATAGTTCATGAAATGCTTCAAATTTACATGAATTGCAATCTGAAAATTTAATCTACAATATAATTCTCACAAATTTACTTGAAAATAAATATAATAAATTAGCACAATTGATTTGACATATTTACATAAATATTAAAAAGTTTAAGTTATATATTAAAAAAAAAAAAAAGACTCATTTTTTGGGCCAAAGGGGAGCCTTTATGGTGTCCAAAAAAAGTTATTAGAGGTTAAATGATCAAGTATTGAAGCCGTTTAAATTAAAACATGGATTTTTCCCCTTCTAACCAGACGATTGAATATATGGTATGCATGTATTTGTGTTCAAACGGAGAACTTGACTTTCTCTTCAAGGTTAAAGCTTCACTTACTTCCATGTTTCGGAAAGTCAAATGCAAGAACGAGCGTGCCGACAAGTCATAAAATGTCTTTTTTTTTTGTATCTTTAGCTTTCAATTCCACTGTGGTTGTGTCGCCTGTGTTTTGAACCAGGCAGGGAGGGGGCGAGGATGGGGGGGCTGCTTTTAAGCACATAGCAGAGAAGCACTTCTTCATCTTAAGAGGGCATAATGTTGTCTCGGCACGCTTGAACGCTCCAAAAATGAATTCCGACGACGACGATGTTGCTTTATCGTCCCCGGTGAGCTGGGGAATGACATAAAAGCAGAGATTTACCTGGAAAAAATAGAAGCAGACATGCTCACGTGATGATTTATTTATTTGGCAGACAATGACTGCACTGATGAGGTCCTGCCTAACCTCCGTGTTAATAGCGGCTGCTTTAAAAGTTGTTATTTAGTAGACCAAAGTGATAATTGCGTCACCAAGCGTACGCAAACGTTTGCACGCATTAAATATGATTAATTTGTCCAAAGCGGCTCATACTGTGTATAATTCAGATGCTCGTCGGAGAAGCCCCGAAGGCTCCTCAAACTTGTGTGAGTCAACTGAGCACTGCGTCATTTTTCGTTTTGCATTTTTGGTGAATATTTGGATTTAGTCAAGCGTCAACACCGCCTTCATTGGATGTACGGAGAGGTCACGTCCATAAGTATTGGGACACGGACAAAAAAAAAAAGTCGTGTGGCACTCTCATAAATGTTATGTCGGAGTGAAGTTTTTTTTTTTAAACTTGAAGTCAAGTCAAAAAGTTTCTGAACAATATTTGTGCTCCCACTAGTCAAAGTCAGTACTCTCGACCAATCACGGCTCAGCTGTTTGGCACTGTGATGTCATTTTCAGTTGACAACAAGTAGCAAAATGGCCGCCCTCTGGGGGTCAAATAAAAACATCCGGATCTGGCTCCTTGATTCATATTCCACAAAGACAATATGAATCAATATTAATGAATAAGAAAATATTTAACTTCCTCTTTAAATGAACGTTTAGATAGGAATCAGTATTGCGCAAATAGTCGAAACATATTTTGTTGTCACAGACGCTAAAAGCAGAAACAAAAACTGTGCAATCTCGGCGAACCCTCTGCTCTGATGATGGACTCGAATCAGGGCGCAGTTTCTTTATAACCATTAACGCCTATATGTTTGAGTATATGCCAGCTATGTCACATGACTGATCTCTCAAAGTGTGCTGAGGACGGTGCCAAGGTGACTCGAGCTTGCAGTCGGAATGTAGCGTTAGCTCGGTTTGCAAATTAACGCCTCGTAGTGAAACGGTTCTTTTTCAAGACGTGTGGCGTGGACCTCGTGTTTGCCCGCCTGGTGGTGGAACCGCATCCCATCGACATTGAGCTCTGAGGGTCATCTCATTTTATCATGTAGGGCTTCATTAGCTGAAGTAGAAATTAGGCCAGTGTGGAAACAAACCGTTTTCCCATCAGAGGGAATAGAAAAGGTCTTAAGGTACAAAAAAATTTAAAAATTGGTTTCGCTAAATTTTTAGCCAAGTTTACTGTCAAACTAAATAAAACAAAGAAAATGACTCATGTTTTTCAACCAACCAAACTTAAAGCCTTAAAAAAAAGACCAGCTAGCTAAACATAATGGCAAACACCATTGACATGCTAACGGTTAGCATTCATCACAGTTTTAGAACACTAACAACGAATACAGTTCTTTAAAACATTTACAAGCATGTTTTATGTGATCATAGAGGTCAATAGGTCATGTGGGGGATTTTATCGTTTTTTACCGGCAACCTGTATCCATCTCTGGAATCTAAAAGCTCGAAGTAAGTGACATTTAAATGCAACACGATGCCCATTATTCTTCTCTGTCAGTGACACAATCTCGTGTGGAGACGATAGTGCCGCGCTGTACATCTTCACTGTCACTTTACTGAGCCGAGTCCATTTTGGTAAATTACCCCCCACACACACACACACTCACACACACACACACACACACTCACACACACACACCAGCAGTACCACCTCGACACCATGCATGGCTGCATTTGTTAGGCTGACACATACCTTAGTGTGGGTGTTTCCCAAGGCTGTCTAATTGACTACACACACACACACACACACACACACACACACACACACACACACACACACCCATAGACCCCCGCCGAGGTTCGAGATGCTGATTACAGGCAGGAAATGCAAATAACTCTCCAACTTTCGAAAACTAGGCCAGATTAGTTGCTAGCCTCGCAAGTCGTACAATTTGGACTTCAACCAGTTCAATTTTATTATTGCGACGTCAGCAAAACGTGAGAAACTTAAGCCGAGCTCAGTGCGTGTGGAAGCCGACAGGTGTTTCTTCGTGATCATGTGACTTTAAGAAGGTGGTCAAGACTAGCATGGTGATGGATATTAGCAGTGACGCGGCACAGCTTGTCTCTTAAACGGCATTTGAGGAGATGGGGCGGGAAAAAAAAAAATTCTTTGTCACAGTCTGCTGGCTCGCTTCTGCTCCGTGCTTACAAATATAATACGATTACATTTTGGCCGTAAACATCGGATTCGATGCCCATTAGGTTGTTCATTCATTCACCCCCCCATCCATCCATCCAACCGCCGCCGACTCGAAGGCGAACGTGACTTCCAAGCGTCATTATATTCACACACCAATCAGCATTTTGCGCTGGCGAATCGCTCGCTTTGATGTTCGCTACAGTACACCCGCATTAGCCATTTTGCCATCCACGGCCCACACGTTATCTAACTGGCCTACAATGCTAATCAGCCAAAAGAATCTTTTAGCGAGCGCCGGGGCCACCAAAGCGCAAATACGAAGGAGCCGAGGCATCACTTTCCTTTCCTGAGGGAACTTACATTAAATGTATGTGTTCGTTCACTAACAATAACAAAATGGCCTATAATCCTATTTTCTATGACGCTCCTATGAAATCGCTTTATTTATTATTATGTATTTGGCAAATTAAACATTTAAGAGATCCGGTTGAGGAAAAATCTCTCAGGTTCCAGAACATCATGATGATGTAAAGAATGCATTACAGTTCATTAACATTATTCTTGTGTTGTTTGCTCTCCTGGCACAAATCCATTTGCTCCACTCGTAAGCTGCTCCGAATAAGCCAATTGATTGTCCGACTAATGTAAAGTGGAAGGAGCTCTAATGCACTCCATTGGCAACCGTCCGGCGTGTTTTCGTTTACCTGCAAAATCACCACGCGGCACCGGGCGCTATTAGCTAATATTTTGGTCACCTCATTTCATCGCCGTATTCTGATTTGATGATTTTTGGCATGCCTGTTTGCTCACAGGTGTACCTAATGATGTGGCTTTACGCTATTGGAGGTCTGTTGTAAAATGATGAAACTGTTGGACAGGTTAAAAACTGCTGAAACATGCACTCTTTGAATTTGATGTATTTTACTCAAACAATTGTGTTCTCTTATTTCCTACCACCCTCACACAGAGAGTAATTGGCAATTATTAGTAAAAAGCTCCCGACCACATTCTCCGTGACAGTCAGCGTCTTTTTTACTCCCACTTGCTCGCTGACATGTAAAGTCTTTTTTTTTTTTTAATGTGTGCGGCTTAGATGAATCAGTTGTGAGCTGGCTCACCAGTTGTTCACATCTTCGTGTGACTAACGATGCGGCCGCCGCTGGTCACCCCAGTCGGACGCCCGAAGGAGATGAGACGTTCTACCTCGTTTTGCCTCCTCGTCTCCTTCGCAGGGGGGGGAGGACCTGAGGCGTGTGTAATGCCGCCGGAGGTGTCCCTGCTGATTGTGGCCTATAAATGATTTATCTCACCAAGTGAATCATCATCCTCCTCCCACACCGGGTGTGGGTCGTGATGATCCGAACCAGGTGCACCTATTACGATCACTCGTGAAGACTTTTGAATGCTCACTTTCAAAGTTGTTTGACCTTTTAGTCACGCGTGTTTTGAAGCTCCATCTCGGAATATCCTGACAGCGCCAGAGGAAACCTGCCAAAGTCTCGGTTTCATCCCAATTATTCTCTTTTATATGAAGGAAAAGATTCGCGTCCACACTTGCTGAGACAGGCAGAATATTTTTTCCTTTATTATTATTATTATTTTAAATGATTTCAAAAAAGATGACACCAGTAAGTCTTTGATGTGAACTTGTTTGTCTTTTATCCCGTTGAGGAAAAAGTATTTTCTAGGGGAAATGAAACGCTGGTATGGAGAGAAAGATTTTTTTATGTCGGAAAGGAAAATGGGCCATCTGAGGGGAGTGCGGAAAGATTATTGGCTGTTATAGTTGAGCAATTTCGGGATTTTTCTCCTCTCCCCTCCTAGCTAGGTTACTTTCAAAATGTCAGATGATGGGCAAATCGCTGCTTCCGTGCCTCTGGAATCGTCCTCTTATTTCTCTCGTGGAGGAGAAAGCTGAGATTAGTATTCATTGAGGGGTGAGAGGCAGGTTCCGCCTTTCACCAGATGGCAGGGGAGGGACAGCGTGGCCAGATTAATGCCGTCATCTGGCTCCAGGTGTAACCCGGTGTTCCGAGCTCCGGGCACGTTCACGTGAAGGCCAATGAAGGTCCCCGGGGTCACTCATTTATTGGAAAAGTCTTCCGACAAGGAAGGCTAGCTTGTGTGGCAAATTAGTTTTCTGAGTGCTAGTTTTTGTTAGCTTTTTTATTTTTAATGCCGTAATTGTTTTAGTTTAGGGTTGATTAGTTTTTGTTTTTTCTTCAAGTGGAAAAAGTCACAATAAGTATTGTGTCATAAAATATCAACAAAAATACAATTAAAAAAAGTATTAACAACAACCTTGTGTGTTAGATGGTGGTGTGTCAAATTAGTGCTAGTTTTTGTTAGCTTTTTTTTCATGCTATAATTGTTTTGGTTTGGGTTTTATTCAAGTGGAAGCTAAAAAAGACACTAAGTTTTGTCAAATATCCACAAAAATTTCCATGTAAAACAGTATTAACAACAAGGTTGTCGTTAGCGTGTTAGCTGTTAGCTAATTAGTTTTCAGAGTTTGCTAGTTTTTGTTAGCTTTTTTATTTTTAATGCCGTAATTGTTTTAGTTTAGGGTTGATTCGTTTTTGTTTTTTATTCAAGTGGAAAAAGTCACAATAAGTATTGTGTTGTGAAATATCAACAAAAATACAATTTAAAAAAGTATTAATAACAACCTTGTGTGTTAGCTGTTGGTGTGTCAAATTAGTGCTAGTTTTTGTTAGCTTCTTTTTCATGCTATAATTGTTTTAGTTTGGGTTTTATTCATTTATATTCAAGTGGAAGCTAATACTGTGTTGTAAAATATCAAAAAAAAAATTCCATTTAAAACAGTATTAACAACAAGGTTGTCGTGTTAGCGTGTTAGCTGTTGTCCTTTAAAAGTCATATGGAGGATTTTTGGTTTTGTTTTGGTCCCCCTGGCTTTGAAGCAAATTGCCTTCCGAATGAATACCTTTGGCCTGTCAATGCTGCTAAGAAAAGGAATGAGAGTGTTTTTGTATGTTCAGTTATCTGTCAAAGGCAAGAATAATTGGCTCGTTGGGATGACTGCGACTTGAAGGCGGGCCCGAGTAATGACCAGACCGCCGCTTGACGTGACACTCCCGCCTGCTAGCGTCCCCGCATGCCATTAGTGCGCGACCACCGCCACGTTTGATAAGAAAGATGTCTCCTCGGCGACGTCGTTATATCGGACCCGTACGGTGGACAGGCGGATCAATTACGGGGCTGCGTCTTTATTGTCCCGTTAGCAAAGAATAGAAAGAAAATCAATGAGCGTCCGTAGTGCTTCACCCTAACGGTAGCGAAACTTGGCTGTGGAATAGATTAAAAACGTCTTTTCAGCAAGTTCAGGGTCACGATTCTAACCTCGGGTGGGTGATAACGACAAACGCTTTTAATTCGTTTAACAAGGAAGCACATTGGGAATAAAGAACAGGAATGAAAGAGGACCAGCATTTTTCAATTTCTTCATTTTTTTTACTTTTAAGTTTAATGGCATTGTTTTTCTGCTAATGTCGAAAATGGTTCAAGCAGCAAAAAATGTTCGGAAAAAGTCATGGATGCGATTAGCGGTACTGATAACAACGTTAGTCCCAATAAAAATTCCCTAACACACTCCAATAAAGCTAATCCGCGTGTCCACATCAGTGATTCTACCATTAGAATGAGATTAGTTCCACCACGGTATGAAGATTATTTTAATTATCATTTGATCCATTTTTATTTCACCCAAACCAGATTAACTGTGCCGAGAATTTTCCCTCCGTCGCTGCTTATTTCTCTCACCTGACCCAATCCCAAAATCATGCCACTTTAAAGTCTGATTCTTAAAACCCTAATTTGAAACCTTAACTCAGACATGTCACCCAAAACCAGTCAACCAAGATTTAATTTCTAAAAAATCCAGGTTTGTCTTGAAACCCTAAAGCCTCACCAAAATATAACACTCAATCGGAACATACAATATTTTCTTTTGCTCATTTCTATTTCCAGCCCGGGGTTTGCCGGTATCTTCATGTGGTCATCTAAATTGCTGTGGCGAACACAGCTGTGTCTATTCTTGAAGAGCCGCTCAAACATGGTTTAAAAAAAAAAAAAAAAAACGTAACCATGGTACCTGCCGCAGACATCATTTCTGATGTTCAGCTCTAAATCGTCAACTTGCACATGGTATTAAATCAGCCATCAAATGAGGTAATTTCTCTGCTTGCCATCATCAAAGCGGTCCGATTGTCATATGAGTGACTCAATTTGAAATTTATTTTTGCTTTGACACAATAAGCAGCCACAATTAAATGGTGAACAGTTCTCGAAACATTAGCCCCTGCGCTATTTTTTAGTACGTCAAACTGAAGCAAAGAAAACATAAATAAAAGACAACTACATGTAGCTGAATTCACTCTGCTAGCTTAATGCTAACAAGCAATAGCTTCATGGTGCACATAAGCAGGTGCACGTTGGTAGTGAAAATGGTGCGCCAGGTTTAATTGGCTCATCCGAGACCAGTGAGTCTTTTGGTTAAAAAATAAAATGAGATGGCAGAAGTCAGAGGAGATGACACGAACTGGCTGGTTGCACTGATGTAAAGCCAACAGTTGTCTTCTTTGGTGCCAGGAAGCATCTGCGAATGCATAAACATGTCCAAGGTAGAATCAGAAGCTGCAGGTGTGTTTATAAATATATGATATAATAATGGGAAAAAAAATGCAATTACATTATTTTTCCAAAATCGTTTTACCCTAAAATCAGGCATTAATTCAAACCTAAAATGTTGTTTTTGTCTACAACCCTAAGCAGTCCGAAAAATGAATTATTTTGTTAAAAAAAAAAGAAGAAACTTCAACAGAAAGTCAAATAAGAGCTTCAAAGTGAAAACAAGGCAACATCGTGAAACTCCAGAAATGTGTCATTACCCCATATTAAAAAATATTTCGATGATCTTGCGAGTTGTAAGTGATCAGAACATTTGTGTGGCTTTAGCAGGATTTAAATGTCTTTCATTATTCATCTGTTGGCTGTCACGCAGGCTAATTATCCAAACGAAGACCAACACGGAGACACTTTTGAGTCAAATCCCGCAGCGGAGATGAGTGTCATGCCTTTAATCTTCTTCCAATCAGCCCAATGTCAGGCGAGTGGCTTCAAATGAGAGAACAAGCTTGTCAAATGAGAAAGACGTAAAAACATCGGCGTATATTTTGGTGACGCATCTTTGGGAAAGAAACATGCTACAGACGTTGCTATCTTTTTTGAGCACTTGATAAAATAAAAAAAAAAATCCTTCTTGTTTGTGGCAAATGAACAGACATGAGTTTTTTAATATGCAGTTTGGCTTGACTCATTAGTGTGTTGTCCTTGATTCAATTAAGATCGTTCATTACTGACCGCACATGATTTTTATTAGAGGCAAATGTTTGGAATGTGACTCGGTTTAGTCTGAAAAATGCCAAATAAGTATTATATATTATATTATATTAATATTTACAGTTACGCTTCTGGAAAGTAAGCTTTGCTATAGAAAATGAATTCATGGCTATTTTTCTTGAAAGTTTTAATCGATCGTTCATTACTGACCGCGCATGATTTTTATTAGAGGCAAATGTTTGGAATGTGACTCGGTTTAGTCTGAAAAATGCCAAATAAGTATTATATATTATATTATATTAATATTTACAGTTACGCTTCTGGAAAGTAAGCTTTGCTATAGAAAATGAATTCATGGATATTTTTCTTGAAAGTTTTAATCGATCGTTCATTACTGACCGCGCATAATTTTTATTAGAGGCAAATGTTTGGAATGTGACTCGGTTTAGTCTGAAAAATGCCAAATAACTAATATATATTATTATATAATATTAATATTTACAGTTTACGCTTCTGGAAAGTAAGCTTTGCTATAGAAAATGAATTCATGGATATTTTTCTTGAAAGTTTTAATCGATGTTCAACTTTTCCACCTTCTACTCTATTTCAAATATCGTACCCAATCGGTCCAGGCACTATTATTATGACGCAATACTTGCACTCTATCATATCTTTCCCACTCGGTGCACAGTGGCAGTCTTGTTCCTGCCACAATAGATGAGCTCCCAGCCTCCCCATGTCAAAGAACCACGGTCGTGTTATGACGTTGTCTTGTCCGCCCTCCCTTCGCCTGCCAAAGCCAGCTTGCGCTGATAATGAGATTAAACCGTGAAGAAGCATCTTAGTGACCCGGCCTTGGAAACAGACCATTTCGCTCGAGACCAGGTCTCAAGATTTCCGTCTCTGATTATGACCGAGAGGCCGTAAACCCGTCAGCCGGGTAGTTTTTTTCCGGAAAACAGCACTAATTCATTTAATTTGAGAAAAACAATTAGGTTTACAGACACGTTTACGTTTCGATCTATAAATGCCTCCTCCTCCACAACAACAACAACGTATGAAGACGGAAAAAAGAAAGACTTTCCCCTCCATCAGTGGCTTCATCCATCTCCACTAATCAATGCTCTGTGGAATTGTGGCTGAATTAAAGGCTTAACCCCTTTACTGCCAACTGGCTGCAAAGATCTTAACACAATCACGGCTTTAGGAAAGGCAATTTAATGCGTATTGAAACGCTCTGGGTCATACCGTGTCGTGCTGGAGCAAATCTGGCCATTCCCCTCAGCTTTGATGCACTCAATATGTTCCATTTGTGATTAGCAGTTAAAGTTGCAATTGAAGACAATTGCATTTGAGTCCAGGTAATGGTTTTGAATATTTGGACAGACACTTTTAGCGCTCAGGTGGTTCGATTTAGCCGTCGGTGTTGTGATGCTAATTTTGAAACTGGGATTGAATAACTGGCTGATGTATTTTTGGTGTAGCGGTATATCTGATTTTGGCTAGCACTTAAAATAATATATATATATTCATATTTTAATGTTAAGGGTCTGATGTTAGTGGATTTAGATACTTAATGAGATACCTAGCAATTTAACTAGCTAGCTTGTTAGTTAGCTAGCACCAAACTGCTTTTTGGCAGCTCCCCCATGTTTGTTTTTCTTGTTTTGGGGTGATAAACATTTTGGCAGTAACTGATGTAATGTCGGCTGAGACTTTCTGCTAAGACTCTGAAATATGTAAATGAGATTATGAGTGGAAGGGTCTATAAGCGACATCAAAAATCCTTGTTGAGAAATAGGTCAACATCCACATTACGGCTGGTCTCATTTGTTCCGGTCAGTTATAGATTAATTATATAATGTTTTGAGGGTTAGTCACAAGCCCACCCAGATAAGTGTTTTTACAATCAAAACAAATGAGACTTACCCCACATGGCCACTAACCAGATTGAAGCATTGACTGAATTTCTACACCCCAACAGATTAAACGCCAAATCTGTTGCCATTAAGGTGCCAGATTTTTATCAACTTATTGGAGCCGAGAAAAGTAGCTCAAGAGGATTACACAAAAAAAACAAACAGAATAAAACCTCTTTCATGTGTCTTCGATCATTACCCGGAGATGCCACTTGTTCGGCCTCGGGGGAGTCGGCGGGTCTTAATCCCCATTCTGAAGGCGAGCCGTGTGTTTAAATGCATTCGTAAAGCGGACCCTTGAGAGGCCTTAAGAGCTTCTGCCAGCCCATCGATCATGTCAGGCGTGTGGGTGCCATCGAATGCTTTCACTTTTGAAAATAATCCATGTTGATTGAGCTCCTCGCACCTTTCCAACGCTTGACGGGGCCTCCGTAATTGGGTGGCAGGCGAGCCACACGCCAGCCGTGCTCTGAGAAGCCTTGAAATGATCTGATTAGCTGTGTCGACACTTTACGGTGTGCCGGTTGTGATTCCAGGAAGGAGGTCGCATTCTAAACCTGAGTTATGTTGTCCGTTGAATCGTGGTGTGGTTTTAAGTTCTGATTACAAACTATTTGAGCTTTTCTGGCCTTAGTTTTGTAGCAGCTGGAGAATGGCTTATAACTTTTTTAAGAGCAGCAGGATGCAAAGAACCTTGGAATCTTCATCAGTTGTAACCTGAGCTGGAATTTAGACTCTCACCGTCAAGTATGTGTTGTCAATAATGTCGCATGGATTTAACATCTCTGCTGTTGCCCCCCCATGCGTCATTTCACACATTTGGTAGTTCGCTACACTCATTTGTAAAACTGCATTTTCACACCAAGGAAGACACTAATTAAAAATTGGCCCGGGACCATCATCATCGTCATTGTCGTCGGACTTCTCCGTGCGTCTGTTGGCACGATGGTTGTGACAGTCATTTTCTGCGTGAAACATATAAGAGAAGGGTGAGAACTCAAGCCCGCGGCCAGCTAGCGGATGACGTTAGCGGACGAGACAGCTTCTCATGCATCGCTCTGTCAAGACGCTAGTCTACAATCCTCGAGTCTACGCTCAACCTATTTTCCTACAAAAAACAGACTTAGTTGTTTTTTTGGGGGGTCGGCTCAAATCAGGTTGCGCGTTGTGGCTTAGCAGTCCTGGCTCAGCTCTCCTTAGACAACCGTCCTGATGGCACACAAGCGCGCCCCGAGCGTCATTTTTTTACAGATCAACTTCTTGTGTCATCCTCCATCAGGGAACGGAGCTCTGACTGGACTACCCCGGGATGGGAGAGTGTCGCATGTATCACGTAAATAAATGCCAGCATGGTCACTTGCTCTCTCATGGATCCTTTGGGAGCCTTCACTGTGGAAACTGAACTTTGGTAGAAACAAAGTTCGACCAGTTTGTCAATTGTGATGAATTCAAGAGCGGAGAATATTTAGCTTCTCTTGAAATTGCATGTCGAAGGTCTCTTGGCTGTCACTCACGTTGCCCCCCCCTCCCCTCTCCCCTTGGTGCAAGCGACCCAATTTCCTTGATCAGGTGAGCTGCCATCTTGCTGGATAACAGTGTCTTTAGGGCAGCGTCTTTTTTTTTTTTTTTTTTACCAATGACCCAATTTGAAGCAGGCGAGACGTCTCCTCTGTTTCTGGCAGCCGGTTCGCATTGAGTGAGAGCTGTTACCACAAGACGTGGCACGAGGCGAAAAGAGCTGAGGGGGAAGAAAATTGAGGTCTCAGCGTGTGTGCGAGCTGACTGGTATACCCAACTTTTTTTTTTTTTTTTTTTTGGGTCTCCAACACAAGCTCCAGAGCAATTGTTTTGACTCGGCAGGTTAAACCTGGTATAATGGGCTTCGGCTTCAGGGGAGTAGAAGGCCAATAGATCTTTCCCGCACCTTTCGAAATGGCTACTTGCACTCTGGAATTGAGGAGAAAGCAGAACAATCTGATGGATAGCGATCTTGGGTCTCAGAAAAAATTTGTAGTATTTCAAAACAGTTTCTGGACCCATTTTAAGAAAATGTCTAATGATATCTATATGTAGTATCACATTTGGCTATTTTTAGGAACATTAAATGAGCTTTCT
This sequence comes from Syngnathus scovelli, assembly GCF_024217435.2. Taxonomy (NCBI): domain Eukaryota; kingdom Metazoa; phylum Chordata; class Actinopteri; order Syngnathiformes; family Syngnathidae; genus Syngnathus; species Syngnathus scovelli. The sequence goes on from NC_090853.1 coordinate 2,487,795, forward strand.
TACTTGCTAAGTATTCCGTAAGATATTAAAAAACGGACCAGAAATCATTTTAGTTTTTATCGTATTTTTTGTTGTATTTTTTATTTTCCTTATTTATTTATTTATTTATTTATTTATTTATTTATTATTTTTATTTTATTTTACATATTTTTAAAAAAATTTTTATTAATTTTTATTTTTATGTGTGCCTAATGTTCCCATTCTATCTTTTCGAAAGAAATGCCACAGTACCGACACGTTCAATCATATTGTAAAATGACAAGGAACTCATTACGTCACAGCCTCTCCAACTGAGCCGTACGAATCGAATCGTAATCCCACTGAACCGAATCGAATCATTCCCCTTTAAAATGCCCTTGAATCATATCGCGCCGCACGTGTCGAATCATCCTTTCTCTCCGAGATTAACTCTGCGGTTCTCTTCGGACTGTGACTGAATTTGAATACGACACTTGTCTTTGTTGACGTATAGATTTCCACAAGCACTTTTTCAACCCTCCCCAAAAAAACGTAATGTCACCGCTACGGGTGGAAATACGCTGACGCCGGATTATTGCGGTCACCGAAATGATATCAGCGAGCATTCTTCAATCCCGCGCTGAATACTCAAGCAGCCTCGCCAGCAGGGCCGCTTCGGCTCCTCCTGACCTCGCCGCCAAAAGAACATTTTCCCTACAGGGATCAATAAAGCGGCACATTAGCCGGGTAATGTACAACAGCGAGGCGAGAGCATTACCAAATAGCTGCTCCATATTAATCACGGCCGCCATTCGCCTGACGCACGAATGTCGCTCCCGCTCGCCGCTAAATGTCACGCGTGATGGCGGGGAACTGCCGAAGAGGCGTGCAGAGCTGGTGGACTAATAACCACTTGATTTTATTCAAACGGCATTTAAGGTTACATGTGACGCTTTTGTGCCAAATATGTCCGGGAAACGAACCACTCTCAAGCGGGTCGTTCACATCATACGTGCGATCCAGATTAGCCCCATCACTGCTTTACTTGAGTCACTTTGAAGATTTGACTTTCAATTTTTATTTTATAACCACATTCTCAACTTAGCGGGTGTGTCGTTTTAAGTGCTCTATCTAAAGACTCCACTTTTTGAAATTTCTTTAACCCACTTTTTTTTTGCATGTGCTCCGTCTCGCTTTCGCTATCCTGGCTTATTATGCGGCGAGAATTCTAGCCGTCATGTCCTAAATACATGCTATTATTAGATATTTATTTTAAATATTGATTCGGTCTATGTAATGGCTGTTGTTAATTATGCATCACTTCATTTCAGCGCGTAAGGTAAAGACATGTTGAGACGCGTCATGTGATCTGCTAATGTAGCGTGCTGTGATTCAGACGTTAGCATGGTCTGCTGCATGTCGATGTGCGTTGAAATCAAATCAAAATAATGAAGCACCTTAAATATATTCCAATATTGATGTATGTGTGCGCTTCGACTCGTTCATTCCCCCCCCCCCCCCCCTGCCATCAATTTTCAAGGCGTTGGATTATTTGATGCAGCATGGGCCGATTATAAAGATCATCCTGTGAGTTCTCTCTGATGACGTCCCAGTGGAAATCTGAAATCAGATCACTCCACTTGTTAATTACGTGTGGCAACGCAAGAAAGACTCGGCATCACCCCGCGGGCGGCGATGTGGCCGGTTCATCGGGTGTGGCGGCGCGCTTTATCGAGATCTCCTAGGCGGCCGGTTGCGGACTCTGTTGTGGCGCAACATTACATGGCAGGCCTATTTAAGTTTCTGCATTGCCTTTCATTGCCTGCCCGAAAGTTGGTGAGGGAGGTCAATGTGGGAATGATGGACAGCTTGGATAAAGAGGCCGCTGGCAGCCGCCCGTTCGAGTCTGGCTGACCATCCAAATTTACTAGCATTGGTGTTGGATGTAGCGTAACGCCCTGCTATTGGCGCAGGATAGTAAGAAAGCTGATGAATAAAACTAATTGACGAATAAGAAATTAAAATTGCCAATCTTAATAGTCTTTCTGGTGGATGACAGGCAGACTGATATGTCTCAGCTCCTCTTGGCTCATCGATACGGCACTAATATTAATCATTCTTCACGGAGGATAAAGAATACGTGACAGTGCATACTGTTATATTTTCTGCAGCACTGTTTGTGTTTAATCTGCATAGCAACGTAGCTCCTATTTGATGTTAGCATTATGCTAGCAGAGTGAAATGCTAATCTATGCGTTTTGTTTCGGTCTAGTTTGACAATAAACTACAACTGGGAAGAGCATGAAATCTATTTTTTTGACAAATATACTTATCTACATATCTCCATCCCAAGATAGTCATCAACAAATCGCAGGATACAAATAGACAACCATTTACGAAATTTTTTAATGTCTTGTTTGGCAATTTTTTCAGCGATGAAGTCATATTGTCATGATTAATCGCTTTCAAATGACGGTCATAAATAATAGAGGACCTTTAAAAGCAGTTTGCCCACCGCAGACGAGAAGACATCGGATTCCCAAACTTGCACACTCCGGCAAAGTTGCTCTACAATAGCCGTCTTTGTTTCCCCACATACATAAACACCTACATCCCCAGTGTGTGCTATTTGCATGTGATCAAAGCATCAGCCCACTTTCCCCATGCTCTGCCTCAAACCCAACACACCCGCCCTCCCTTGGAAGAAGAACCCCCCCACCCACCCCCCATCCACCGCCCCCATTCCCCATTTGTCTGTCTTGCGTTTCATGTTTGCATCAGCTCTGCGGGCATTGTGTTAAATGTGTTTGCTTGTCAAAAGGAGCTAAGAAACACGGCACACACACAAAGCGTCACATGCCGCCACTTTCTGCATCATCACGCTTGTAAATAAAAAGCGGCACAAAAGGTGAAGGACAAAGCAAGAGGACTCAATGGCGGGGTACATAATGTGATTATAACGAGGCGTCGGTGATGAAGATGGAGGCAATAATGTCTCAAATGACTTCATGTTCTCGCGCTATAAATAGTTGGGGTGTAAATAGTTGCACTTGCGTTGTACGGAGTAAATGCTTTATGACAAGAAAGCTTGCGTATTTATCGTGATGGGTGCTTCGTGATTTATTAAGACGGATAAACATTTTGTCTCCATCGTGATGGACGGAAATGTTCACACATGGACACGAGATAGTAAACTGCTAACGTGATTCAGTTGCTAACCAAAACAGCAGCAGAGGAGCACCGCATGTTGAAAACGTATGAAAGGCATTTACTGTGGTGTAGATTTATTTTTTTATTTTTTTTGTGAGCCAAATTTTTAATTCATAAGCAAGCGGGACAAAACAAAATAGTCATGAGAGCTCAAAAATGGAAAGTGTGCTAACTTATTAGCATAAAAGGGAGCAAGCCATTAACAATATCTTACATTGGTCAATAATTTGTAAAAAAAAAAAAAAAAAATCTCAGTGGCGCACATTTGTTGATTAAGATAGGTCCTTCTAAAAAAAAAAAAAAAGATGATACATGATGAATATCCTTTAAAGCAATAAACAAACAATCGTTTTTCATTTTCGCTTTATGGAGCTTCTGCTCTGACCCCGAGCTGATGATAAAACTATTTATGTTTGTTGATATACTTTAGCACGTGTGAGCATTGCTGCAAGTTGTGTGTGTGTGTGTGTGTCACCTCACGCATGCGTGTGGGTGCGCGAGGAGAATCAATTTAAAACACAATCAAAAGTTAAGAGGGATTAAAACCAGTGTGCCCGAGATAGTTGAAAATAGCTGCAGAGATTATACTAATGTAATCCAATTTAAAGGCGCCTTTCCCCAAATATTTATTATTGAGTCGCCATCTGTTTTCAAGCCTGTAGGGTCAGTCCAACATGCCGTTTGACACCGAGCGGGCTATTTGGTTGTCCTACATTCCTGCCTTCCATCCTTCCTGTCTGTCAAAATCTTACAGAATAACCGATTCGCTCCATTGTCGAATCTGTCGCGAGTTTTCAATTTGGTCAAAGTGAAATTTTAAAGTCACCCTGAGTCCTGTGCCTCTATGCCGATGGATGGATGGATGGATGGATGGATGGATGGATGGATGGATGGATGGATGGATGGATGGATGGATGGATGGATGGATGGATGGATGGATGGATGCCATGTTGGCTGTGTAGGTATGATAATAATAATAATAAAAATAATAATAATAAATAAATAATAATAAATAATAATAAAAATAAAAATAAATAATTATAATAATCATAATAAATTTTATTTTTTTGGGGGTGAATGTGATCGAGACTTGCTCAGTTCGAGCTCTGTTGAGAGGGACTGACATGAGAGGAGCAAGAGAAGGCTTGGAAGCAACAGAGATTAGTGCATGAGATAGACCTGGGCCGCTTAAAGAGGATCACTTTATCTTCACACAGGACTTTACATGGCTCCCTCGGGGCTTTTGACTGAGCCACGCACTTTTTATCCTCCGCTTGATCTCATACACACACACGCGCGCGCGCAGAGAGAGACACACACACTATACGAGGACATATTTTGATTTTATTTTGGGGACTAATAAGAGCCGCACTCTCTTGTTGCTCCACTTTACAGCCATTTATTAGATTCTATCCTGTGTTTATCATGCCGTTTTAATGATGATGCGATCTTATCTCCTCATTAGCCCTTCCGATGGCAACATAGGAATGTGCTGCCCCCTGTAGGCAAATATTGGTATTACATAAGGCTCGAACGAGAGCTTAGGGCATTTTGGACCCAACTCAAAAAGATGGATATTTAGTAATGGAAATACTAAATCACCAACTTTAAAATAAAAAAGTAGGCCATTTATAATATTTGATATTTTCAAGAAAAAACAAGTACCCAAATCATGAAAATGTGTTTTGATTCATCAAGCTCAATCAATCTTGCTTTTGTAATATGAAACAATCCGGGTGTCGCAGCTTCCTTCTGTTTTTCTGCTACATCTCTTTACTCTTAAATTTGGGAACGCTCTGCCCTAAACAATTATTGACTTTAAAGAGAAGAATCCAATTAGCCGACATTAAGCATAACTTCCTCCGCCTTTGGGCCAAGTGGAAATTAGGACAATGTTGAACGGAGCCTTCATGGAATCATACGCGAGCGGCGTTTATTGGCCGATTCCTCTTGAGCTGGGATTCATCTCGGAACACCTCTGTCTGCTTCTCAACCCAGATGGAGACGGCTGTGGATTAAGCGAAGATTTTCCTTCGTTTCATAAACAAGTGAATGACACACTAAACCTCCTCAATGAAGCAGACAGAAGAGTATTATCCCCCCCCCCACCGTTTATCATCATCATCAGTCTACAGTCCACCTGATCATCCGTCGTGATTGCATGATGTTGATTAATCAAAATGAAATATTGCATCATTCCAGACGTCCTCATTCTCAAACTCTTCCCCCCCCCCCCATCTCCAATTTTGTTGTTGTTACATAATGTTACAGCAGATCTAAGGCGGTTTATTGGTTAGCGCTAGCTGGAGATGAAATTGGAGCGCTAACAGGATTTGTGGAGGGTGGGGGGAGTGTTAGAGAAATAAAGAAATATAACAGAAGGAATAAAAAAAAAAAAAAGACAATTCCTCTGTCTGAACACCGAAGCTGTGCCACATTAAGAATGAAAATGGCCTGCGGCGATGATGGCAGTGAAAGATGTAAATCTCAGCCGTGCAATAGATGCTTGAGGGTGACCTCAGCAAAGGAAAAATGGGAGGAATATTAGCATTTTTTTTCTTCCCAACACCTCACCTTAGTTTAATCCTTTTATTTAAAAAAAAAAATCTATTTTTTTCTTTATAGATAGCTTTGCCTGCATCCTATGTTGTCATGACAACCAAATAGCAAGTAGGACCGGTGTAAGCTAGCATGACATGTCGTGATTGCATGTGAAGCAAAGTGATTAGCTCTGTTCATTTTTGATTACTCTAGTATCAAAGTGTTTATGCGTGTGTGTGAGCATTATATCAATATCATCATATCCATGTCCGGCTGAGCTGTTTTACCTCACGTGAGGTGAGAGGATTGAGCCCGGGATTGTTCGGGGATTAGTCAACGGGATTTGACAGATTGAGAAATTAAGGAAGAGGAGCATCCACTGAGGCAGAGGTCACTTTGCCATTAGAAGCAGCAAGAAAAAAAAAAAAAAAAAAAGAAAGACAGAGTCACTGCAAGTAAACTTTTTTTCAGGTCACAAAAACAACTGGTCCAAATGCGCGCATCCCCACTCAGATCAGATCAGCTCGGCCCAACCCAACTCCAATCTCCTAATTCCTCTGCCCTGCACATGCATGGAAAAGCCAGAAGGGGAAAGATGTTTCTGGCTGAACAGATGTGGACATTCAAGCTGTCCGTTTGTGGATCACAGCGCTCTCCCGCTCTTGATTGACCATTCTCTCTTGAGCGCTAAGCTCGTCAAAACCTTCCCGAGGACTTGGGTTCTCTATTTTTCCTTTTTTTTTTGTGGGATATTTTCCCCTCTGGGTTGCTTTTCCTCCCCACAACATTCCAAACTGGAGACACACTCGGACTCCGATTGCTGGGATCATTTGATCCAGCTCCAGCTGTCTGGTTCTGGTGACTGGGCGCCTTGTGAGTCTTTTTGTCTGTCTGTCTGAATTTGAATGGGAAATGAAGTGGAGGTGCAGATGGAAATTTCACAATGATTTAATGACTTTTTGATGCTGATAGATATTTTGCAAAAGAAATTTTTAGTCCTAGCTTAATTGGCTGGTTAATTTAAAAAAAAAAGAATATCAATTACATCATTTACATACATTATATATATATATATATATATATATTTTCTATTTTTATTTTATTTTTTTTTAAATATATAAAACAGTATTATATATAAGGAAAGCGAAATTAAAAAAGTCCCAAGCTTTTCTCCTATCAGGGGGAGGCACAGTATTGGGACTCGATAAAACCTCGTTGACAGCCACGTGAATAAGAGACAAAAACGTCTTATATTATATTGAGTCTTACCCATCGTGGTCAATTAAACGTCCGAGCAAGCCATATTGATTATTAATAGGCAACACAAATTTATGCTACATTTCCAGGTGACAGCCAAAAGGTGGAAATCCCGCAGCAGGAGATGGAGGTGGTCAAGGGCCAGATGGTGGTGCTGCAAGCTTGGTACAGCCCCATCTCGGATATTTCCAAAAACACCATCATTTGGCACTTCATTGGAAACCACTCCAAGCAGGTGAGATAAAGGCTTAAAAACACCCACAGTGAATAATGTATCACTAAAAAATGCAGAAAGTACTGATCTGGAGTTGACCATGCGATGACCTCCACGGGAATTGACAACGGTGATCATCTTTAGTGGGATTAAAGACAACACGGTGAATGGAGGTCATTGTGGCGCTGTCGAAGGAGAATACATGACGGAAGGATATGATACGGGAAGTAGCTGTGGGCTTTAAATGTGTGTAAGAATGACGTCTATTTAACACAGCCAATGCTAAAGCTAATTAGCATTTATTTACAGCGCTTCAAACTGAACACTAATGGTTCAGCAATTAAAAAAAAAAAAAAAAAGGTTGTAGGCGGACAATAATAACAATACTCTCTCGTCAGTCTTTGTCCCTTTTGAACATTAGTGCCTCACTGAGCTCTGAAAGGATTTGAGAGATTATTAGGAATTGCATTTTCAGTTCTCGGCAACTGTAATAAAACTCCACCAGCACCACTCAAGTTCACTATTTGGAAAATAATTTATCAGCAAGGATCTTTTTATTCACATTCTTGTGGGAGGGGGTCTTACACGTGATGTCCTGAAAGGTCATCTGAGGGTGTGGGGTCATAAAGATGCTCCGCTGAGATGAACAATTTTGCAACACATGCCGCGTCTAATTCATTCCGTGAGCAAGTGAACCGAATGACATATTTCGTCTGTAAATATTAGCACGTACAACGTGCGTGAGTCTCGGCATGATTAATATAATCTAAACAGTTTCAGTGTCTGATGCCTGGCGGCTTATCTCGCAGAGAAAATCGGAAAAGTCGCCGTTTGCCATCTGCACACATCGGGATTATCTTTATGATGGACGTCCATTTCTGTTTATATGCTTAATCTCTACCGGCAAAGATGCCCGCCAACCAATGCAATTATAATGTATGATATGCAGAATTCATTTGATTCATTACCAGGTGATCAACTTCAGCTCGGGGGAGGTGGGCCACGGACAGAATGACTTCAGCACTCGGGCGGGCTTCAGCGCCGCCATGCCCTCCGCCAACCTCTCCATCTTCATCAACAACACGCAGGAGACGGACACGGGGTCCTACGTGTGCGACGTCATCATACCCGGAGGCACCGGCCTTTCTGGACAGATGCGTCTTAATGTCAAAGGTAACGCCGACCCCCCCCTGGCATCGCTGCATAAAGGTCAGGTGTGATCAGAAATGCCAGGACCCTGCTACTCCCTCAAATAAACTTCTACCTTTTCCCAGCAAAAAATATGACGACAATCGTTCCTAATCCTGCTACGTTTCGTCTTCCCAGTCCCGCCGTCCCCTCCGGTTTGCACCATGACTGGCGAGCCCGTCGTCAACGGCAACGTGACGCTGAGCTGCAAGTCCACTCATGGAAAGCCTGTCCCTCAGTACAAGTGGACCAAGACTGCCCCCATGCAGGAGGTCTTCTTTTCGCCAATGCAGAGTGAGTAATCATCAAGCATAAATAAATAAATAAATAAATAAATAAATAAATAAATAAATAAATAAATGTCGCTGTGCGGACAAAAGAATTGGGTCACCCAGCTTCCAAAGACTCATTTTCGGTGTGAGTTCATTGAGTTCACAATTAACTGGCTCTGGAAAACCAGAAAGGCTACCCCAAAAAAAAACTTTAAAAAAAAAATAAATAAATGGTAACGTGATTAAATGTTTTATTTGGTGTCTCAATACTTTTGTCCATATCATGCAACTTGAGTTGGAACTTTGTGAGTGACAACCCAAGGGTGCATTCACACCGGAAAAGGTCACTTTCCCCCAACGTGACCACGATTCATCATTTCCGCCTCGCTACACGGTCTGTAGACAAACTACTCACGGGGCTTCGAAAACGCCGCCCAACGATTGGTCGGCGATTTTTGGGTGAAAATCACGACAGTCGGTGAGATGATGCAGATGGCAAAGAGGCCGAAATAAAAACGTTACTGTATGTACACTTCAAAATGACGCAAAAGAAAAGCTGGGTTGACATTAAATTTGAATTTAAGCTTACATAACACTGAGTATGTACAAAAAGCTGCACACACTCTGAGAGGATTAAACAAATGGACATGATAATTAGAGAGCTTGAGGCTTGTTTGCTGGCTCACATCACCGGCTTTCTTTTTATTTACATATTTGGCTCGTATGCATTTACTAAAACTTGCTCCGACAAAAATATGCCACTAAAAATATCCACCCTAAAATAAGAGGTTGCTGTATTTTATTTGTTTTACAACTGCATGAAAATTGTATTATTTTTTTTTACTCTGATGCAAAATTATTGTGTCAATATTTTTGTCTGTTTTTATCGTAACCATGCCATGTGTCAAAGCAAAAGCAAACGCGATGCTGTTGCCGTGCTAGCCCAAATGTCACGCACCTCGCTGCTGACCCCAACATAACATTGTTGACTCAGCGGCCTCACGTCAGCATCATCATCGCGTCGCAGACAAAACCAGAAAAAAAAAAAGTAGTTATGGCAATATTTAGCTGGTTAACGGAAATATTTGGCCGGCTACTACGGCGCTAGCAACAAACAAAAGAGACTTTTCAAACTTGAATGCCGGACCTAAGAGACAAACTAGTTTAGCGCTAGCTAGGGAACTAGCATGCTAGTATGAAGCTAGTAGCTAGTCATAGAACTTAAAATGGGATTAAAAAGTAAAATAATAATTTGTTTTGTGTTAGCAAGGGTGCGGTTAACAAAGTTCTTGTATTGCGATACACAAAATGTTTTTCTTTGATCAGTACGTCTTTTATTGTTTTACTTTATTTAGCCTTTGTTGTCGTTTGTTGTACTAATGCCGAAAGCGGAGATACGGACAAAAACAAACAAACACTTTCAAATCTGCATGGCCATTTGCGGCCATCTGCTTCAGAACAACTTAGCATCCATTGATGTGCATCGTTTATCTCTTTATGACGCTTAAGTCTTTAGATTTAGCAAATGAATGCTACTCCCTTTGATTGACATTGTTGTTTATTTTGCTCGCAATCTTTGAAAAACACAACACTAGCGGCACTTTAATGTACGCTGGCTCTCCTTTGATACTGGAACTTTTCTTTCATCCATCGTTCTCTCATTTTCCTCTTCCCTCTTTTCCTGTTTTTTTTGCCTAATCTAACATGCCCCATGTCATTACTTGATCAGTCCCTCTAAGAGCCCTAAGTTGGATTTGGGCCTGAGAGCATCTCTTCCCCTCCTCATCCCCTCCGCCTCGTTTGCATCACGCATTGCCATTCTTGTTCATGTTTATCTTCTTTCTCTTTCTCTGATAACATCTAACACACATACAAAAAAAAAAAGAATGGAGGCCATGCCCTCAGCCCATACTGGTCCTGGGCTTTATGGGTAAGGGTTTCACCTCATTCATCCCTCCATCCTAAATCTTTTTTTGTTTAGTTTTAAAGGAGAAAAATCAGTCAGATGACAATATTATGTAAAAAAATTGGGTCGATTTTCTCCTTTAAATCTGTTTTGTGTTAGTATGTTGCTCTGTATTACATATAAAATGTTTGTGTTAGAACTCTACATTAGACAGTTTGATGTTCTACTAGCTCCCAGGCTGGATTTGTGATTGGCTGTGATTGGTTGTAGTTTCTCATCATCACTGCACTTTTAATTTATTTAACCAAAATTAGAAATATCATTAGTGTCATGGACCCAATTGGGTCACCTCTTCCCGGTTGCCTGCCCCTGTTGTGGCATCTCTGGTATCAACCAGGGGTCATTATTCATTACAATTCCAAGAAGCATGTTTTCAAAAATCAACACAAGATGACAACATGTCTCAATGTGTTGTCTGAAGATTGATTCGCAGATGGATTTGTCCTTCTTAACCTTTTTTTTTTTTTTTTAATGGCGGCGTTTTAAAGGCAGCTGCTGCAACAGATTTTATAGACTGGTAATACTGTGAAAGCACAGCGACGGACACACGCGCTAGCTGCAGTGTCGCGACCTTTGTGTGCAAAAATATGAGACGGAAATCTGCGCTCGTGCGACGGACAGCGATGTGTATACGCTCGCTGCCAAAGTGACGGTTGGAAACGCATCAGAAGTGGATTAAATGGCGGATTAATGGCAGGAAATAGTAACTAATGAGTCAACACGAGTGTCATATGGACACAATGCTTGTGTCATGACAGACTGGGGACCAATACTTTCTGGAAGCGACATAATTACATTTAAAATTAAAATCTTGCAACTTCCTATACACAAAAAAAAAAAAAAATCCAATACACACAGTTAAGAGCCCCTTTAAAGTAGAAGCAGTAGTGTGAAGTCAAACTGTTTTCACTAATTGTGTTGGTGTGAGCAAGAGATAGTGTTTGTGTGTATTTGTGTGTGTCTACGCTCATGTGTGCGTTGCTTTCAGACGAGAGACAAGGAACCCTGCGGCTGAGCAACCTGACCAAAAGCATGTCGGGGAAGTACATCTGCCGAGCCAGCAACACAGCCGGCACAGACAGCTGCTCCATTAACCTGGAGGTTATCACCTGTGTGTATACACACACACACACACACACACACACACGCCACTCGAGGATTTAAGCAGGTCCGATTAACACATTATGTGTTGTTGTTGTGGAGCTTCCAACGCGGGGATGATAGCGGCAGCCACGCTGGGCTCCATGGTGGGACTGGTCGCCATGGTGCTCTTCCTCATATTCGTCCTGAGGAGGAAGCGGGACACTGAAGAGGAGACAGCCAACGAGATCAAGTGAGAAGTCTCGAAAATAGTGCGAATCATAATATTAGACGCCCCTCCTAAAAGGAAATTGTGTATTGAAGTTATTTATTGCATGGATTCAAAATGGCCGCCACATGATCTGTTTTGCCAATGGAGGGCTGGCTAATTGAAACGTTTTTGTGTTGTTCGTATACAGAGAGGACGCTCAGGCTCCGAAGCGAGTTTCATGGGCAAAGAGCAACACAGGCTCGGACATTGTCTCCAAAAACGGCACGCTGTCGTCCATCGCCACCAGCCCTCGGCCCGGCGACCACCACCATCACCACCACCGCCAACCGGCCTTCAACTACCCCTACTCGCCCTCGTCCACCACCGACACGGGCTCCGTCATCAATGCCTACCAGCTCCGCCCGGGCGAGGCCAACACCCTGCGTGGCCTGCCGGGTTACAATGCGGGCGGGACCCCGTCGCGGAAACATAAGCGGCCCCCCGCCGCTAACGGGGGCCCGCCCCAGTTGGTCCGCATGCCCCCCGCCAGGACGGAGGGGGCTCAGCCTCAGACGCCGCCCGCCTTCACGGCGTCCCCGCGAGCCAGCTCGTCATCCACGCTGACCCGGGCGGGCACGGTGGCCGTCATGGTGCCTGCGCAGAGCCAAGCGGGGTCCCTTGTGTAGCCTCTGATTGGACAGCAAGGAGGGGGCGGGCTCTAACGTTTTCTGCCTTGTGATTGGACTTCTCTGTGACCTTCTACAAGGACATTCTATTCATTCATACTACTGACTCGGCACATTTTTTTAATTTTCCGGAGAGCAAACAGCTTAGGTTGTGTAGTTTTCAGGCACATTCTCGTTGAGGTTTCTCAGGCTTTGTAAAAAAGAAGCTTCAATTAAGAGCAAAGGAAAAAAAATTACAATTCAGGTTTTTATAGAGAATTTAATGGTTGTGGAGCATAATGGATGTGTTGCCTGTGATAGACGGAATGTAAGCAAAAAGAAAAATAGTGAATATAGTTGATGGTGTTGGATTGTTTTTGGTGATTACTGACAGCTAATGTATGAGGGCCTGGCGACATCCCATAATGAGCCCCGCTTTGCGCTGGTTGTGTAGTGGAATATAGGCGACTGAAAAATTCTGTATACATATGGTGTTATTTGCAAATGTTGAGCAGCTACATGTAGCATTTGAAATACAGTTCGGATGGTTGCCAGTTGTTTTCCAATTAAAAAAAAAAAAAAAAAGATGACATTCATTTAATATGAGGAATTTTCTTGTCAAATGCTGAGATTTTATTTGGAGTGTCAGAATCATTTATTGTACATAATGTATACATACCGTATTAACCAAGGTCACTTGAGGACACAAATGAGGTGACTGTGATGTGATATAAACATATAAACAAGTCCCGGTATGCTAACATGCTATTGTAACAGAAATCCTCGCAAAGTGACAGCATTAATTTTCAATCAGCACAAAATAACGCGTCTGCTTTTTTCTAGATCAAACGAGTCCAGTCCGACCCCACCCTCAAAAGTTCCTAGGCCTCTTCCAAAGTGCTGTCACACAGTAACACAAAATGGCGGTCTTCAAAGAAGTCTTATCAGGACTCCGTCAGAAGACTGCGTGAGATGATCATCCTCATTACCTCGTTGGTTCCTGTGGAGGAATGAGCAATCGAGAGTTAGAGCGTGTCGAGAACAACAACGCTGACGTAGTAGCTGACCTTCCAAGATCTGATGCACACGGATGTCGCGCACAAACTGCTGCACGGCGTAGTCCTTCAAGTAGCCGTAGCCGCCGTGCATCTGGAGAGCCTGGTTGCAGATCTGAGCAGGTACAGAAGAATGATCTAATGATAACTGCGTCGACCATAAGTAGAGAAATTTGCCAATGGTGGGGATACACACGTCGAAGCAGTGGTCCGTGGCAAAGAGCTTGGCCATGGAGCAAAGCTGAACGGCATCCGCTCGCTCCTCCTGAAGCGCCACTGCGGCCTGACGTACCAAAAGGCGAGACGCCACCAAATCGGTGGCCATTTCTGCCAGCTTGAACTGAAGGAACTGCAAATACAATATACGCAGTGTAAATATCACAATTAACATACATATTGAGCCATTAATAAGCCGATGCGACTGACCTGGTTGTTGGAGAGTGTCTCCCCAAACTGCTTACGAACCAACAGGTGGTCCCGAGCCAGCAGGACGGAGGCGTGGGCCGCGCCCAGAGAACATGAAGCTGTTTGAAGGTATGGTTAATGTTCACACTAAAAGCCAAAATGCTAACATTTAGCTCACCTACATGTTGTGGTCAAAACAATTGAATACAGATTTTAAAAAAAGAAAGAAAAGAACACTTTAAGAGCAAAGTTGTTCTATTATATCACTCCACTCCACCAGGGGGCAATGTATGTTATATGTAAGAATAATAATAAAGGAAAATTGATTTTTTTTTTTGCCAAATTAAGAGTTCAAATTTGCTTCATGAACTAATTATTGTATTTTTGACTCCTTAGAAATATCAGCGATAAAATGATCAGTTTGTAGTTTTAAAAAATTCACTAGAATGTAGCACTGTGCGCATAGAGCGCATGTACAAATAGATATGGAAAAAAAAATACACACCGCTCTTTAAATGTCAGGCTTTATACAGAATATAAAAAAAAAATCCCCGCTTAATATGACCTATATCCTGTGCGACTCAATTGAAAAACAATTATATGCCACCTCACCAATATTAATCCTGCCTCCATTCAGTCCTTTCATGGCAATGGTGAACCCTTGACCTTCGACCCCCAGCAGGTTGCTTGCAGGTACAGCACAGTCCTCAAATATGACTGCCCTGGTGGGCTGTGAGTTCCACCCAACCTGAAGAAGGCGCAAACTAAACTGTGACTGACATCTAGTGGTCTCCCGTAGCTCTACAAAAACAACAACCGCCATTACCTTTTGTTCCTTTTTGCCAAAACTGAGGCCCGGTGCTCCCTTTTCCACGATAAGACAAGAGATACCTTTCGGACCTTTGGCTCCTGTGCGACACATGACCACGTAAATGTCCGAATCGCCACCGCCGCTGATGAACGCCTGGAATCACACAAGAGGTACGCCCCACATTAATGTTGGCAGATCATGGTGTCCGAATTTCATGAAAGGTTTTACCTTCGAACCATTCAAGATGTAATGGTCACCTTGGCGCTGCGCACTCGTCAGGAGCGACGCGGCATCACTGCCGCTGCCTGAAATCACAGAGGACACATTCAAGTAATGGAATCCGACAAGTGTATCGATTCGTAGTATCGGAGGTAACTGACCGGGTTCAGTAAGGCAATAAGAGGCAAATTTCTCCATGGAACACAATTGAGGACAGAACGTTTGCCTCTGCTCCTCGCTGCCAAAGCTGTCAATCATCCAGGCGCACATACTGCATACAAACTACAAATTAGGGACGCGTGCACATTTTAATGACGTTCAATATAAAATCTGCAAAATATTCTAGTTATTTATCAATTGCATCGTATTGAGAACCCAAAATATCAAAAGCAGCTCTCAGTTATACACATTGAAGGACACATACTTATGGATACTGATGTAGGCGGTGGTGCTGACGCATCCGGTAGACAGGGCTTCGAAAATGACCGATGTGTCCAAGCGAGACAGACCTGAACCCCCGACGTCCGGTTGGACGTAGATTCCGCCGAAGCCCAGTTGAGCCGCCTTGCGCATGGTTTCCACCGGGAACACTTCCTTATGGTAAAAGCAGAAGAACTACAGTAACAACTTTTTATTTCAGGAGGTGTTCATTTGTGAGTGTTAAACCAACCTTCTGGTCCCACTCTGCCATGTGCGGAGCCATTTCATTGGCCGCAAAGTCAAAGGCCACTTTCTGGAACTCCTTCTGTTCATCTGTGAGGCCGTGAGATGCTGGAATATTAATTAAAAAAAATACATAGTACAATTTAATTGCAATACATAACGGGGGGAAAATAGTGGGCGGTACTATTGAAGGGGGTGCGGCTATCTTTGACCAATGAGGCAAGGAGCGCCTCTTGTCAATGACATTTAAGCTAAATGTACACTTAAAAATGGCCAAACTGCATTAATTGGTGGTAAAATAACATTTGAAAAGCGTCTAGATCGTTATGTAGACAGGCGATTGTCTATAACGAGACATTACGCAAATGAATATATTGATGACGATAAACTTATGCGCACTGTTTTACATGAACTTACGATCGATGCATGAAGCTATCCCTCGTCTCTGTGGACTTCGACAGGCGAATAAACGGCGACTCCTGCAAATAGTCGCTGTCAGTCGGGCGACTCTTACCAGCGACCCGACCGCCATGTTTTGTTGTTTTATTTTTTCTACCAATCGGCGTTATGTCACGCCACTCGCTAGTGCTTCTGGGATATGTAGTACTGGAACGAAGGCCAATGAATGCGCGGGTGAGGAAGCCAAGCGTCGCTTTCTGTGACGTCACGCATTCCAGATTTGCGCGGGTTTAAATGGCCGCTTGAAGATGTGACACAGTTGTGAGTTTAAAGGTATGACTTTAAAATTAACTCTCACAACGACATTTTAAACCTACTAAGCCTTAATATAATGACTTAAAATGTGCGTGGATCTCTTAATAATCGTTTCCGCCAAACTAATCCTAGCAAAACATGTTTTTGCTATCTTTAGAAAATAAATGGATGGACATGTTTGGCTAATTAAACACCAAACCTTTTTTTTGTTTTTTTAACCAAACTAGTCATTCTCTTAAAGATTATATTTGCCCTGCATTAGTTTCTATTCCTGTACTAAATATTAACTGTATATCAATGAAATTCAATTCCAATTAAAACGTGATATTTGTATACACTTTGTTACCTACAGAGAGAAGCAATGCCTCCAAAGAAGAAATTGAGAAAACTAACAACGAATTCTGGTTGGTTGAAGCAATTTGTTAAGTACATCCATTTTGTCCAGTTTGTTTAAAAGCACAATCTGTGTAACACAGACGAGGACGCTAAAGAGGTTGGTTCTTCTCCAAAGCCGAGCCTCAAGAGAAAAGCTTCGTCTTCTGCCGAGGCTTCCGAGGGGCCGAGCGCCGACCAGTATTGTCGCTGGCTCATGAAGTCTGAGCCAGAAAGCCGCTTTGAGAAAGGCATTGACGTCAAGGTACCATACGTGATGTGACTACTTGAGTGTGCTTGCAAACATCTCATCATTATTCAATCCACAGTTTGGAATTGAGGATCTGAAGGCCTTACCCGATCAGACCAGCTGCTGGGACGGTGTCCGCAACTATCAGGTAGAGCCGCAAAATTAAACAGTTTCTCAAAAGATTAACTCGCAGTTTGAAGTTCAGCTCTGTCTTGGTCAGGCACGTAATTTCATGCGGCAAATGAAAAAGGACCAGTTGGTTTTCTTCTACCACAGCAACTGTAAGGAACCTGGCATAGCAGGAATCATGAAAGTAAGATGTATATTGTTCTACTTACCAAATGTAATTTTTATTGAACGTAATTTCCTCTTTTTGTACAGATAGTGAAGGAAGCATATGTTGACCACACTCAGTTTGATAAGAAAGATGTTCATTATGATGCTAGCAGCAAGCCAGACAACCCAAAGTGGAGCATGGTAAGAAAAATAATCTAAACAATTGAATTAAAAAAAACTTTTTTTAACACTTGTAATAAGTCTAAACTTCTTACATGATGACATGACAAGAAGGATTGATGATGACGCTGCTGGTGTTTTTGACTCCTAGGTGGACGTCCAGTACCAAAGAATGTTGAAGCGTTTTCTTCCTTTAGCCGAGCTCAAAGAGTACCACCAGCGACATAAGACCAAAGGTGGCCCTCTGAAAGACGTCATGCTCTTCACCAGGGCCAGGCTGTCCGTGCAGCCTCTCACCTCTGGTAAGTGATGAGATCATTTAAAGTTTGGCATCAGCGTAGGTGCCAACGTTTTATTATCATCCCTGCAGAGCAATTTGACTTTGTTTTGAGCTTGGAGGACCAAGAACCGCTGTAAGTCTTTGATTTTCTGAAATAACTCATTGTAAAATGTTTGGGGTGACAGATAAAACTTCAATGGAAAAATACGTGTGACATTTTTTTTTTTTTCCCCATTTGGCATCAATTTATTTGACCATTTGGGGACAATGAATCCAGTCATAAGCGCTTTGCAAAAAGATCTAAATAGCTCTACTTTCAAAGACTTAAAATCATGTTTGGTGGCAGGAGGACACACGCAGGTGTCGAACCAAACTAACACTTGGATGTCGCAGCCGCTAGAATGCCGCCTCGAACCGCTCTTATTTACACATTCGCACCCGTTGGACGACACTCGAGTGCGTTCACATTTCAGAGCTCCCACCGGATTGTTGTTCGTTCAAAATAAACTAAATCAATTAAAGCGTTAAAGAGTACACACGGAATGGCGTTAGCGTGAAAATCTGAGGAATTATAACGCGTGAGGTGATTTAGTTTGATTCCCAGCAAAACAAACAACAAAGCTAGGACGGATGAGTCCAGTCTAGTCTCCCTTCGTCGTCATCCCTCAGACAGGAAGTTGCCTCACGGGGACCCCCGGTCCGCTCGAAGGCGAGGCTCGTACCCGCCCTCCTCCTTGGCGCACTGCTCCAAGGCGCTCTCCGAGGCGGCCGAGCCCTCGTAGCGCTGGGAGGCGATGGCGGCCTGGTGGGACATGCTTTTCCTCACCACGTCGCCTTTCCGCCACAGCGTGATCTCCTGGGAATGCGAGGGGAAAATAGCGCTACATATCAGATAGCGGGGTACCGTGCCACTTGAAGACAAAATGGCTACCTGCTGTTTAAAGTAACGTCTCTCTTCCTCGTCAATCAGCACCAGGTTTAGGTAGTAGCGTACTGAGAACTTCTTATTAATGTCTCGCATCGTGGGAGTCATGTCGTAGCCCGCCAAGAAAAGCCGGATGGGGATTGACTCGCCTAAAAACATAACACAATGTGATTATCCAATAATAATAATAGTGAATGAAATTTCATTTGTTTTACCCCTGACTGGTGCTCCATCCATTATCTCATACTTGGCGATGGTGTCGTTTTCATGATACACGCTGGGGCCCGTGCCGGTCGTCTCCCGCTTAATAATGTCGATCTCCATGTGCTTTATCTTAATCCTCACCAGCAAAAAGTAGATTTTCCCCACAATGACGTCTTTCAGGTGGTATCTGTTAGAGGGAGAAGATGTAGTATGCGACCATGTTGGCTAAGGTGATCCAATTCAAGAATCGTGATGCTAATTAGGAAATATTTCTTGTCTTACTTGGATTTATTATATTCAAACTCAATGTGGAGACAGTCCTCGATGCCGACTTCCATTTTAATGGAGGAGTTGAGTTCGGGATACGTGCTGAGTGTGTGCACCACGATGTCCAACTCTTTGCTGATGTCGTTAAGTCTTCGGATCACAGTCGCACGCAGGAAGTACCTGTGGAGGTTACAGTAAATTGGCAACTTATATGCCCCTCCCTAAAATGAAGTGCCTATTCCTGCTGTGAGCTGTCTACATAAACATTTGAGAGGTCGCTACAGTTTGTGAAGGTTTACCTGAGTTTGACATTTTGGCCCGTGTAGGACTCGTAAGGCTTTTCCACGTGAGTGAACTCAAAATCGAATGTCTGCGACTGGGTCATCTCACCGGGCCTCGCCAAGTCTTTCACCAGGGAAACGAATTCGTGGTGATTCCCTCTGTCGTAATACAGCTCTGAAAACACAAAGTAAGAGCATTTTTGCTTTCCTCTTAAAACACGAGTAACACAAGTTCACGATTGTGTACATGCATTGTGTTGATGCTTTATGATCATCTCTGTTCTAAGCGCTTTGCTGCCATCTTGTGGCATCTATGCAATTACAACCACTTTTTGGGGTATCAATTTTTCACAGGTTTTTATTGTTTGGCAGAAAATAAGGGTTCAGGAGATTAGAGGTGTGCTACACGAGTTTTTTTTCTTACTTTTCCCCCTATTTATGTTCTGACTAAACTGGGTTAGAAATGTAGGGCACCGCAGCTTCGAGGCGTGCTACAGTTCCTCTGAAGACCTCCTCATCTTCTGCATGAGATAGATAAAGTAGATTAGTTCCTTACCAATCTGTCCGACAAATTCAATCTTGATGCCCTGGTGCTCCAGCCTCTTTCCGGGGCTCTTGAGCGTGACGTTGACTCTGCCGCTGACGGTCTCTCCGTCGTAGAAGAGAAAATATTTGTCCTTCTTGCCATCTTCTGTTTTGTGCTCTGCCTTCTTCCTCGTCTCGGCGTCGTTAAGCACCACGTCGATCTCCGCAGTTTGTCCGAAACTGAAGAAGCTCATTGTTGTCACCTTTTTAAAATTGTATACAGCTATAGCACAAGGCCCGAAGGTTAAATTTCCCTCCGTCCGCAGGCCGCGGCACGTTTTTTTTTTTTTTTGTAATTAGTGGACGTATTTGTATTGCAAACACGTCAAGTGTCCATCATGCCCAATTGCGGGAACGACGGGGCGGAACACGATAACGATACGTGCGGCTCAACAGAAATCAAAATGTCCATCGATTAGGGGGGAAAAAAAAGAAAAACGACGTATTTAATCTTTTTCACCTGCAATTTTTCCCGAAAATGTACACTCGATTTGTGCCTAACACGTTCGCGGCGTGAATATCGCTACATTACATGGTTGTTTTGATCCGATAAGAGAATGTAGCGAGTGTTGTCAAATACGCAGGATGTAAGACATCTGGGTCGACTCTACTACTTCCGGGTAAACGCGGCTACAAAGTAAAAGCATATAAGCCGTTACCCACTGACCGGAAGTATAGATACACAATAAGAGCGAGATGTTTAAACATTTAACTCGTTTACTTCTTGTATCCTGCACATCATAAACAATTAAATTATTATTAAAATTTAAAAGTAAGCTAAGAGGAATAAATGACGCATAATAGTTAAGAAAACTTCTAAACTATAAAGAAAAAAAATATTTTCAATCACATTAAACTCGGACACACACTACGAAAATGAACAGTTCAAATGTATTTTATTCATAACAAAATCAACCATGAACAGTGGGCATTTTACAACAGTTCCTGAGTTTTTACACAAATCATGAACATTAAAAAAAAAAAAAGTTTGAAACAGCACTGGACAGTAATGACTGTACTGTTAAATCACCATTTTGAACAGTTTATTGCCTTATTTACAATAAGGTACCGGGGGAAAACATTTGCGCATTTATGTAGAATGTTGATGCAAAACTGGACAATATGTCCAATATCTACAACCCAAAAAGTAGTAACACACAGAAGGTCACTTATACACAAACAGCACTCTAAATGTCAAACGTTGCCACTTTTTAATAGTAAATACTGAATTTGCAGCAAAGTGGGATATATATATAGTGTTCAATTCCACTGGATAACTTGGACATATAATGTTGTCAGTCGTAACTACTGTATGCTCAGGGCAGATAAATTGTGCCTCACGTTATTTGATATCCTCCATTTTTAATCTGCTTATTTATTGCCTGTACAACTACACAAATACCTTTCAACTCTTGGCCACTTGGAAGAAGAAAAAAAAAGTTTTTCACATGACACAGGACTTCCGCAAAGAAAAAAAAAAATCAGTCTATAAAAAAACATTAGAAAAGCGAATTTGTTCCAAAACTTGTGATGGAATGTCACTCCAACACATCCCTCGCCAACACTTTTATCATTCGGCTAAATGTCACAGCTTGGAAGTGAATGAATGACTTTACTGTCTAGTAGAAATATTCAGGAAATAAAAAAATAAACTCTACAAGTGCGAGGTGGACAATGGAAGGATTACCGGAGAGTTCCATAATATAAAATCTGTCAACGCTATAAAAAACATGAACTAGTGCCACAAAACCATATTGAACATTACTTTGGCAACTTGGTTTGATTTTGATGTGCATCCGAGAACAGAGTGTGCCATGTTACAGCTCAAACTTAACCACCAGTGCCGTTGATGTAACTTCTTCGTAGGCTCAGATGATGAAAGATGACTTGTGGCGGAAATGTCCCTGGTGGTGAAAAAACAATTTTTGTATTGAAAAATACATTTGATCTAAAATCCCACCAGCAAAATTTTGTACCTCATCCGCATCGCCATAGTCGACACCCTCATTCTGCGCCGGCCAACTGAATCTGTCGTAAACGATGACACTTAAAATGCATGTCTTGTCGACGCTGGTGTAAATACATTGCTGTGAGACACTCACTCGTTTTCATTTTGGCCTTTTTTAGAGGAGAAGGCGCGTGAAAGGCAATGCCAGATGCAGCCGATCACAAAAATGACCGCTACCACGCCGCCGACAGACTTGAGGGCGATATCGAGGACGTCGACATCATCTGTGGAAAAGGTACAGACATTTTTATCTTATTACACATCCCAATATACAATCAATTAATTTGGTAGGATTGTTTCAAACTCCCAAAGACATATTATAAAGTAATTTACCACTGCTGTTAATTTAGGGCCTAAATTTTAGGCCAACTGTGACGTAAGCCTCACATGACAGTCCTGGTTTAATAAATATGTTAAGCACTACGTAATAACTCATATAAATGTGTTCCTTTAGGTAATATGTCATCATACATTTTGTATGGCTCTGAGAATACGTCATAAAATTCAAAATAGACCTTGCAGGTGTACCTAATGAAGTGTCCGGTGAATATAGCCGGGCAAATCTTTTGTGTGAGACAAATAGAAATGTATTTTCATCCGTTGTTTCTAATTCCGATCAATCCCTTTCGCATTTTATGCTATCCACGTTCTCAACGTTTTCCTCATCGTTGTCAAAAGTGTCAAATCACACGTCACTCACAGACGTCCATCCACTGGGAGGGACACTGGGCGTGGCCTGCGTCATTCTTGGCCTGGCAGTAGTACTCCCCCGCGTCTTCCTTCCTCACCCTGCGGAATTTCTAAGGGGAAATGTCAAGTCGGTCGAGTGACACTCGGCAGCATAAAAATTCCTCGCATGCGCTGTTTACATCCGAAGATAAACCAATACAGGCAGATTTTGTTGATATGCTGAATAGACAAAAAACGTGCAAGCTAAGGGTCGGGGGGGTTATCATACCAGGCTTCCGGTGTCGGTATTGATGGTGTACGTGGCGTTGATAAACTTTGGGGTGTTCTTGGGGTCTTGGGGAAGCTCCTCGTTGTTTTGGAACCAGCGGTAGACGGGTGCCGGGAAACCTTCGTTCTCCAGACAGCGGAGCTCGGTCGACGTGCCCACCGTGACCGCCTCGGGGACGCTGCATCGGGGCACCACGGGCTTCACTGCGAAAAATATGCAATTAATTTGTCCCCAAGACGGACAGCTGAAAATCTTTTTACAATGTTTATCAAAAATCGGCGACGGGAAATTTCAGGTGGCAGAAAGCAAGTGAGCGACCTGAACTGAAACAATGGCAAAAAGTTGGCTGTGTTTAGGATTGCGCAAGCAGATGTAGCCCTACGTTTTTTTTTTTTTTAATTTACTGTACTTCCCAAAAGAAAGTTAACACAGCAAAAAAACAGAGGAAGATAAATCGAGTAGATGTCGTAAATCGCTGTACAGAGAACATCCCAAGACTGCTTTTGGGCTGAGTGTAACCACTTGGGCTGAAAGCCCCGGAAACAAAGCCCTTTGTCATTAGAGACATTTTGTCATAAGTCTGGAGTTGTCTTTGAGTAATTTAAGAGTAACTCTTTCTAGCAGTTCACATTTTTTCAATGAAGCTTAAATCATGCCTGTTGACTTGGTGAGGTCTGGAGAAGTTGCGAAGTGTTAAGTCAGCTAACAAAAAAAAAATTATTCGCTTGTTTCATTTCACACCTCTTACGGCAAGACTAATGAGAATCTCGTCAAAGTCTCTCTGGTCGTCGATGGCGGCCACCTCGCAGCGGTACTCGGCCGTATCCGCGCGGGTGGCGTTAAAGATCAGAATGTTGGCCGGCTCTCTGAGCTGCGCCCTGTTCTCCAAGTCGCCTTTTGAGAGGAAAGAAAAGAAGAAAAAAAAAAACACTTTACAATGGCTGATTGAAAGGCACAGCACGACTCGGGTCAGGTCGCCAACGGAATTCCAAGTGGAGTTCTCCTAGCGCGCTGTTCATTTACCCGCTATCTTCCTCTGGAAGTAAACATAGCTCGGGATGCCGTTCCTAATCTTCTTCCACTCAATCCTCGGGTTGTTGGTGGAGATGGACTCTATTAAGCAGGTCAGCTCGACGGCTGCGGAAAGCAAAACGGCGGGTTGGAAAAAAGCGCCATGCAAATTAAGAGCGAGAAAGAAAAGCTACTTTTACGAAAATAGGTTGCGGCAACTTACGCTCAAACTCATTTGCCCACACGATCTTGTCGGTGGTTCGGAGGATTACCGCGAGCGATGATGGGATGTGGCCTGTGGAAAGATGGAAGAAGCAAAAAAAAAAACACTTAATGCTGAGTCACCCTGATGGAGTTTTCATTAGCACACATTAACAGCTGGGCAACTCGCTTTTTATAAACAACGGATTATCACGACACACACACACGAGCTCTCCGCAAAGAGAAGCATTAAATGCCTCCTATTTCTATCCGAAAAGATTAACCCAAAACCGAAAGATGCATAGCATCGCATCCGCCGCGTCCCTTTATGGCGCTTAATTGGATTATAATGCAAGCGGCGCCGGGTCACGAGAGAGGAAGCTCCTAAAGTTCGCTTGCCGCTCATAAAAAAACATAACGATACGGGACCGGGCCGTAAATATTCCGGCGCTGACGGACTTTTATTGTTTTGGCTTTTCTCCAGAACGCAGGCGGAGGTTAGGAGTGCTGACTTTGAGCTTTACGGGTACATTCATTTGTCAATTTATTAGGGATGGACAACGGAGGCACTCGCGGGCACAATGGTGGCGCTCCATCAAAACGCGGTCACCTTATTTAGCCTTCGGGAGAGGAAGCGAAGCTTTAGGAATTGCCTCTTAGTACGACGCGGGATGCAATTTCATAAACATACCATGCCTAGGACAACAAAGATGGCCGATCGATGCGGCCGCAATGTTTTACGCGACCTTGAGGTCTGACTTGGCTCTAGTCTTCTTCACGAGGCGCAGAAAGGTGCGGTCAATAGTTAATGGGAAGAAAGCTAGAAGATGTCAGAACATGAAATGAGAACATTCAGACCAGAGCATAACCATTACGTGCCGTAGCGTTGACTAGACAAACCGAAGCATCACTTACTAAATAATAGATGATACTTTTTTTTTTTTTAACTTAAAGCTTTCCGTGCAGGTAAAGACCTTCATGTTTAAAATGTATGCAGATCGTGAGCCATAAACAAAAATTGCGGGCGCCGCAAAAAAGCAGACGTGCAAATTACTTAACCGTGCTTAAATGTGCTGCATATTTAATCATCATTCTTGTTTGGCCTGAGGCACACAGAGGCATACAGTAACTCTTAAGGTTCGAGCACGCTTTTGCTTGAGTGGACTCCTCAAAGCAATCGGTGTTATTTAAGTAAATGCCAATTTTGTTTTAAATGCTTTCGCGTCAAAATTGGAGCAGTAGGAGGAAAAGGTGAATCCACAAATGATGCTATATATAGCCAACATGGTCATTTTTGTGAGAATATTTAGAATAGATTATTATTATTGTTACAATTAAAATTAAATTTCAAAATTACTTCTCAGTTTCTATCGTTGTTAGAAATAAAATTGTAAAATCATAACTTATGTCACGATAAGATTTTTTTGCGAAATTTGTCATTTTTAAAAATTAAATCATGCTTCTTTATCCTCGTACTTCGCTTTTGTAAAATTGCAACATTTTGGTGGCAAAGGTTTTCTCATGAAACATGTAAGAGTATATATAAAATATGAGAATCCATTTGCACAATTCTTTTTATCATGTCGAAAGTCACTTTTTTCGTAAAACTATATATATGCTTTTGGATGAGCGGGAATTGGAACCACAGTGACCCACAATTGAGAGCCCTTCAAAATTAGCCGTGGCGAACGTTTTCACCATCTGCTTAAATCTGTGTCGTGTTTGTGTTGATTCTCATGTAAGTTAATAGCAGTTTACACATGGGACTCGACAACCCCCCTGCTGGGTCATAAAGGGATGCGCACTCCCACTGGGGACTGGATAAAAGGCAGCAAAATGGAGGCTCAAATGAAGACAAATAAAAGCATGGCACATCTCCTTTCCTTGTTCCCCTGCAGCTTTCTGACTAATTTAGAGGTCTTTATTCAAAGCAGCCTGCTACCCACACGACATCACTTCCCTCGCCTCTGAGCAGGAGGCCGCTAACATACACACACACATAAAACACAGCTCCTGCCCCAACATCAAGTCGGATCAACGTGCCGCCGTGCGCAAATGAGACGTGACGTCCAGGTCTCGGCTTCTGTCTTCCCTCTGACTTTTCCCACCCGGAACACGATTTGGGGGGGGGGGAGGCGGGCTATTTTTACTCCAGCTGTGACTGGACATCCCGAGAGACACAAGGCGAGCTCGTCCAACAAACAATCCCCCCTCCTCGCAACTTGTGGATTATCCCTTAACAGCTTCGATAGGCCAGAGGTGTAGCATTATGGTTTAGCGGTCAAGCGGCGATAAAGACATGAGAGGTTGTTGTCCGTCCCCCCCTCGTAACCCCCCCAGTGAGGCGCTTTCACAAGGTTGAGAAACAAAAAGCATGACATTGTTCACAACGACGCAATTGTGTTATTCTAAACATATGGACCACGTTCATTCAATGACGTCAACAAAACGTGCTTGATGTCGCCAGAGAGGCTAACAGGTCACTTTTGTTGAGAGCCTGCAAAAGAGTCAAATTTAATTATTAATAAATGACGAGAACATTGTTTTTATCCTCCGCAACCCAGTCGGAATGCAACAACAAGCGTTAAAATATTTTTTAAAAATTAAAAAGAAATTATATATATATTATGTTGTTATGAAATCAGAATTTAATTATTTATATAATATTGTGAGGATTAAATAATTTTTATTATTAATTAATAATGAAATTCTGTTATTACAAGAATTAAGTTATGTCGTAATTTTACAAGAATAAAGTGTTTTTTCGCAAATTAATTTTTCCAAAATTAAAGTCATGATACTATGAGAATAGGGTCAATGTTACAAGAGAAAAAAATTATAATAATATGAAAAAATGGTGTTAATGTCAAATATTAACATAAGAATCGTAATATCAAAACATTTGAATCCTCGTGCCCTATTTTAGTGGACAGGATGTAAAAATGGACACATCTTCAATAAAAATAAAATAAAAAATCTTGCCTGAGTCATAAGTGTGGTTGACAAGATATAGTCAAAGGCCTGCCCCCAATCTAGTGACTGTCAAATATTTTCACTATTTTATTGAGCTTGCCACCCAAAGCAAAATGTAGGCCGTGGGAAACTACAAGACAATGCGAGATTAAATACTGACAGGAGAATAAAAGCATGCAAGCCACAATGGTGTCTGTGTGACACAATGCGGGTCAGCACTAAGACAATATGAGCAAATGGCAACAATAATCTAGCACGTCTTAATCCAAACGTTTTCTACGACGTGGAGGAACGTGCACTCCAATAGTCACGTCCCGCAATCCTCTTACGCGCCAAAATATGAACGCGGCTATAAAAAGCGCCTTTCCCAGACATTCCAGCGCAGCCTCGCCAAACACGCTGCTAGCGAGCGGACCGTTGGGATCCACTTTGTCAAAACAACCGGCGCAGTTTAGACCATGAGGACGTTGTCAGAAGTTCTTGAGGGGGATGAGAAAGGAAATGTTACCCAACCACTTCTATTCCACGATGCAATACTCACTGTTCAAACAATGAAGTCACTCTTAGGGAGTAAATAATTTTTGTTTTATCCTCAATGGGGAATGACTTCACAATTAAGAAACCTTTATTGTTCCCACAGGGATAACTTGTATCGATATTTCTGCCGCCCGAGAACCATAATTTCCAAAAACGCTTGAATCGATGCAGTAGAAGAAGAAAGAAAGGAATCATGCACAATGTTCTTGTCAGCAGTGTTACAAAAAAAAACGTAAAAAAGTAAACTAACGTTATACTTACAATTTGAGTAAACGCGGTGATTTTTTAAATAATCTGCTTCTGATAGCAGGGAAGCAAGTCGACAGTGTCCACTCCCACAACGGCGCAAACGCCCATTTGTAACTGGTCCCCTTTTTCGAAAATATTTTTAAAAAAAGCAACATTCTTACAAAAAATTCTCCAAACGTCACGCGTTTCAAAAATGTAGCGCACACATTGCCCCGACCGAACGAGTTAGCCGCAAAAATTCATCGGCTAAAACTACTTGATGGGTCCGAGAGGGGAGTCATCGGCAGCGTCGCAAGTAGTCTCCTAAATGCAACTCTACCTGTCAGCGCCTTGATTCACACTTAGGTCAGGAGTTCAAGCCTTACGGATGCAATCTAGCGTTTATAGACGCCAGCCAACACACCCGCCGGCATGCACTCAGCAAGGTGACCGCACACACACGCAAACACGACACATCATCCCAACACCGGCCGCATCCATCAGCCCGACTGGTTGTTCGTGGCGGGGTTGATGAGACGTCACCACCTGCCGTCTATGCATCATTAGTCAGCTGATGGCCGCAACGCTACATTAGCGCATACGAGAAAAAAACCATGGCAACAATACACCTTAATTTTGAAATGTGTAAATGCCTCCATGAAATAGTCCAACCGGCCAGTTGAAATTATTATTATTTATTTTTTTTTGGGGGGGGGGGTCATAGTATTTCACGCACTTGATCGCGAGACATAATTATTGGATGATCTATTAATTATTATTGTAGTTCTGAGCGATATTCATGCAGTTTTTTAAACATAAAATGAAGAATAACATACGATATGACGAATATTACCGCTTTAAGATACTTTGGTTGAAAGTTACAACACGTTAAAGACTATCTGTGAATACATTTTGTGATTAGATTTCGACTTTAATTAATCACGTCATACTTTTATGGATATAATTGCTAAACGTGAATGTGTATGACTGCGTTATTTAATTAATTTGCTTGCTCTTGTAGTGTAACATTTCCGCGTACAAGTCCAATTAAAATCAATTAAATGAAATAAAACCAGCAGCAAACCTTTCGTTTCAACCGACCGACGCAACAACATATAATACTGCATAGATATTATATTCCCGTATAGATTTTCTTGCATCGGCACATTAGATTCTTCAGGTGCTTCTTCTCGCTGTTGTGCACATTCCGTTTTACAAAAAGCAGCTCGTCTCAAGCAAGCCCCCTCGCTCACACGTTCGCAGCCATTATTTACAATAGTAGTGAAGTGAAACAGAATGGACGCTCTACTTACACATGAGGGCACACACGACAAGACAAAGTGATGCCGCACATAAAGCAGATGTTGTCCTGCTGCTTTCCGCTCCCGCGACCGACATCTGACAACGTCACGTGTAATATTCACAACGCCAATACTATTAGACTACGAGCATATGCGCGGTGGAGAGATCACGGTCTTACCGAGGTTGGTGCACAGCACACAACACGCTATCAGTCGCACAATCGCCATCTTGCAGCGTCTCATTTGTCGTTCGCGGCAGCGCACACGCTCGCCACCTCGCAGAAGGTACGAGGAGGATGGGGGGCACACTGAAAGAGAGAAAGGGAGAGCGACAGACAGGACTGGTGGATGTTGCCATCGACCAGTTTCCATAGCTACACTTTGAAATCGAAAAGCCCTGTGTGTTGTCTTGCAGGCTCCAAACACCTGCTGAAGTCAGTCTGTTTTTTTAAATTTCGAAGTAAAATGTCATTGTAGTAATATTCTCACATAAGCATCATAAAAAGCGGCCTACACTTTTGTGGATTATTCAAAAAAAAAAAATAACACACAAGCAATGAATGAGACCTTCAAAGGACTTTATAGCAAGTAAAATTAAAAGGGACGATTTAAGATTTGATTGAATCCCCACTTCACGCTTAAAAATAATGTTTTATAAAATGATGGAGTGTGGAATAAGTCTGACTGTGACGTGTCAAAATTAATGTAACAAAACCAAACCGTTGTGACATTTACCATTTACACAGAAAGCAGCAATCAATAAAAGGAAATAAACGTGCCTGTAAGATCAAGGTGAGGGCGAAGTCAAAGTCAAATTGCGCACAAGGGCATAGGGGCGGAAGATGGACAGGAAATGCATGTTCATCACTTTTGACTATGTGCTTGAAGACCACAGCATTTATAACCACGGAAAGACAATTTACCAATCAATAAGTCAAAAATGCAAGTGAGCTTGCACCTAAAACGATGAAATACATTATTTTCCCTAAATCTGCATGTGTGGATTTTTAATTATATTCCACATATGTGTAAGATGCATTCAATTATTGCATCAAAATTATTGCATCTGATTTTTTTACACGAATTGCGGGCTCCATCGTGCTTACTCAAATGAGTTTATACTTGACATTGACCAGTAGGTGGCGGTATAAACTAAGACTTTACTATTGCTGCGGCATATGCTGCCTGCCTTGGCTGAACAATATTAAACAATGCACAAATGCAATATTATTTGCCGTCTCCTGGTACTGGCTCCATAAGAGCTCAACATTTTCTTTCAAAAGTCACGTTATCTATTATTAATCACACTAGAATCTTAAATATGAGAACTAAACCTAGTCAAGGACTCGGCAGTCAAACCTAAACTACTCACGTAGACTCCAAACTAACTTTTATTCTCTTTGAATCTGATTATGGTCAAGTAACAGTCTGGATTGAGCTCTGACACGCCATCATTTGCAGCGTCTTATTTGTCATTTGCAGCTGCACACATGCTCGCCACCTCGCAGAAGGTACGGCGAGGATGGAGAGGGAGGGGGAACTAGTGGATGTGGTTGCCATAGCGACCATTGTACACGTTAAACCCTGTGCACTGTCTCGCAGGCAACAAACACCTGCCGAAGACAGTAGAGGATAGTCCAAATATTCTCACTTTAGCAACTTTGACAAAAGGCTGCCATATTTTTCCCCTAAAAAACAACAAAAATATGAATAGTCACTTTAAAAACTTCTACAAGTTGAAATACGTGAAACCAGAAACTCAAGCTTGAATCTCTAGCTTTGAATAATCGACTTGAAAAACTGAATTTTTATTCAATAAATCGTGGTTATCTAAATGAGTTTTTTACTTGTCAATGACCAGTAGGAGGCGGTACAAACCCGGGCTTTACTGTTCTGCCCGCTTTGTCTCCATCCATCCATTTTCTACCGCTTAACCGGAGTCGGCTTCAGTCGGGAAGCTCAGACTTCCCTCTCTCTAGCCTTCGGGTCAGGAAAAATAGTTTGTGTTGCTCTTTGGATAGTTGCTATTTCTCCCTCCGTTTCTGGAAGCTACTACGAGTTGGGTAAAAAAAAAAAAAAAAGTATCCAAATTTGATTTCTCTCAAATGACTTCCATCACAAAGTAGCAACGTGATATTAAACCGAAGTACGAGAGCTGTTGCGCGTGTGGTGCAATTAGCACTGTGTTAAAAATAGATTTGCGCAAGAAAAAAAAAACCTGAAAGACTTAATGACTTCCTTTTAAACATGGCTGCTTGTCATCCCCCTCATTGCTGCCTTTTTGCTTTAATTTTACTTTGATTGGACTCGTTCTGCGGTGGCAGTGATGCATGTGACACACCTGTAGAGGCATGGGTGTAAGTAACCATGGCAACGGCGCCTAACAATGTCACACCAAAAAGTCTTTTCATTAAAAAAAAAGGGTCACTTGAAGTCTCTGTGGGGTGCGTTTCTCTTCCATTTCTAAAACATGAATAGTAGATTGTAGTGACGTATTTTGTCTGTTCAATGGGAAAAAAAATGTGTTGGTCTCACCTAACTTCACATCGTTTTTAAGTTACGCAACACATAATTCCAAAATGATTTCTCGGACTCCCCTTGTTGCAAAAATCCGAAAGATTTTATGGCTTCATCTAAAACTAATAGTTTGGTTGCGTAAGAGATTGTTATATTTTCTCTGGCAGGAAAATCTGACTCCATCACAAAAAAAAAATAAAAATTGCCTCGTGAGGCAAATGCCTGTTACGTCACATGCGTTTCGCCATGGAAACGTATCTCGTCAGAGTTGTTGTGTCAGCACCTCAGTAACTTCGGGTGGGAGGGGTGGAACGGGAAGTGTGTGTAGATCATTCTTACAGTGCAGATGAGGGACAAAGCTCGCTACCTGTGCAGATGCCCACAAACAATTCCTGAACCTTGTAGGAGAGGATCAATATTATTATCACATTATACCATACGAAAGCTTAAATAAAAATACTCACGGGCATATACAGTATTTGATATCTTCTGCGAATAATAGCTATTACTGTAGTCACTTAGTGGTGAAAGTCTTCTTTGTGTTGTATTATTCTGCCCTCTAGTGGCTAAAAAAAGCAAAGAACTGCCAGTTGCCCATCCCTGCGCTATTGAAAATGGACAGAATTAACCTTGTGGGATACAAACTCCACGTAGGAAGGCCTGAGTTGAGCATGGAGCCTAGAACCGAGTTGTGAGGTAGATATGCTCATCCATAGTCTCCCGTGCATGCTGGCTTCATATTGTATATTGCACATGCAGAATACAGCCTTTGATGGTTTCCTGGCTGGTGCAAAGCGGCGTCTTCTGGAGGTGAAATAATCGCAGCCCTGTGTGTGCACATGCATGCAGAAACAGGCATCCATTGAAGGGGATAGGCGAGGGGAGGGGTGAGGAGAGGAGGTGTGTGTAGCGTAGTAGTGGAGTTGCTGTCTTATCAGGGCTAACCATGTGTAGTGGAGGGAAGCTGCTGCATCCTCATGCTTTATTTCTATCGCCACACCCATGCGTCACACACACTTGCAATCACGTCATATCATCAACACTGAAAGGCGTGGATTGTACACATGTAGTTGATTTTTATTTTTATTGTTGCTTTTTTTTTTTTTTAGGTCGAAATATGTCCGGCATGTCCCTCTGTCAGTGCGCATGATTCTGCGGCTCTGCTACTACTCTACTACGGGCACGCTCCAACTCACCTTGAATGAAGCGCACGGCAGGCTCGACCAATCCTCGCGCGGGAGGCCCGACCGATAGCCAATCAGGTGAGAGAAAGGGGGCGGGATTTGCAAGGAGGGTACGAAGGGAGGGCGCTCGCGAGGAGGAGGATGGGTTTTGCGCTTCCTCCCACTCCGGGGCTCTCCGCTCAGGCGCTCGTAAAGGGAGAGAGAGAGGAGGGGAGAGGGGTGGGGGGCAAAGGAAAAAAAAAAATCTGCTCCGTGTGTGGCGAGACGAGCGCGGCGGCGGCGGTGCAGGTGCTGTGTCTCATCGGGGATGCGGATGGAAGGACGGGGGAGGGAAGAAGGGACGAAGGGAGGCGAGCGCGCCGGGGAGACGACACCGGATACGAGAAGTCGCTAAAAAAAAAAAGGAGGAGAGAGAAGAGCTTGATAAGGAGGCGCAAGGTCGAATATGAGCCATCGTGGTCGAACGAACGGGGCACTTGGCGTGGCGATAGCTGGCTGGCAATAGTACTATGATTTGGTATGTGGCCACTCTTATAGCAAGTGTATTCAGCACCAGAGGAACGGCCGCTCAAGGTGAGTCAAGTGCAATATAATAGCTCCCGTTGCATTTTTGCACACCATCTGTGCGTGCGTCCGTGCGTGCGTGTGCTGCTGCAGCTCGAGACATGCGTGGCATTTTTTTTTTTTTTCCCCTTGCACGAGATTCGCTCCTAAAAAGGCTTACACACGCGCGCACACGCGCTCGGACGCACACACACAATGGATTACTCTGAGCGCGATTGATCATGCTTCATTCAGTGTGTAGAAAGCATGCATGTAGGATCATAGCACGACAGGTCGGTCCCATGCTCCTATGAGAGAGAGGGGTGTGACCGTCTGAACCCCTCCAAGGATGGAGCAAGTAGCTAAATAATGCAGCACATGTCAGATGAACGTACTACAAGAGGCTGCAATTTGTACTATGGGAGGATGTCGTGGGAGCGATTGTCCAATTGCGCATCATCAAATGGCCAAATTATCTTTTTTTATATATATATATATTTTTTTAGTGTGGGGTCCTAGTCGTACTCCATGTGCATTGACAGATGCACTCACTTAACCTTGCTTTCCCATTCATGTCCAGACGAGGGAGACACGGGCCAAGCTGTTGCCTGGTAACTGATCCCAGTGACTCCCTCCCGCCCCCACGTCCACGCATACCCATCCCAGTTAAAAGTGCTCTGCTAGCACACGTCTGGCGTGAAGTCTGAGAGAAAGTGGGGTGTTAAAGCGTGGCTGCGTGTGTGTGTGTTTGAGTTTGTGAGAGGGTGCTTGGTTTTGCTGCAGTGAAGGTGACAGACTGGAGGATTTTCTCAAAAAGCCACCAGAGCTTTCGAGATGCTCAACTGCAGAGTTCCAGACGTTTATTTGAAGGCGGCGTTCATAAGTCCAAATTATTGTTCATTCTTTAGCTCCTATTTTTGCTTTAACAAAGGCAAACACAATAGGAAAGATTCTATCAAATGTGAGGCAAAGCATTAAGATACCCCCCCCCCCCCCCCCCGTCTTTACGTAAACCTTGAGGGCCAAAAAGTGGAGCTTATGCGACAAGTCGGATCGCAGATTCATGTCATCTGTAAATCAAAGCTGCCAAGACGGTAAATAGGTCAAGTTTAGATGAGATTATGATTTTTCTGCTATGTGGCTGACTGATGAGATGGAGCCAAAACGTGGACAGTGAAATCGGTCAAGTAAGATCTGAATGGCAAGAAGTGTTGCGTGTTAACATGAACGTCCCGACGTGGTTTGTTGTGCAAACTGGCAAACGATACCCTGGATAAGCCTCGGGACAAGTCGACTGCTGAGCATCTGCGCCTTTTTTTTTTTTCCTTCACCCTCTCTGTTTCGCACGCTTTAAGTATGCAACATGCAGATCTGTCCATTGGAAGAGTTAGCTCATGCTAACAAACAATGCAAATGCTAATAAATTGATTTTATTCTGCGATACAGCGCCGGAAAAATACCACAGAAGTTGCTTAATACATTCATTTATTATTATTTCCTGCCAAGTAAGCGGGTTGGGAGTGAGGTTGGAGAGCATATGGTCTGTGAGACTGGAGGTCACTTCAACAAAGTCAACGGTAATTTGGCAACCAATCAAGGTGAAGCAGGAGCCACTGTAAGCGGTAATTAAGTGACACTGGCAGAGCGTTGCTGTTTGAAGGCGACTATTTTCAGCTTTTGCGTTCCTGGTTGACAGCATGCAGAGATCTTGTGAAACGCGACTTGGCGATAGGTTAAAAAAAAAAAAGATTGTATTTGGGTAGGTGGAGAGACTGTCAGTCACATTGTCAAAGGCATCTCGGGAGATTTGAGATTGTGCCTCAGATAGATCGATCGCTCTGACTTTTGTTATTTCTGTCTGGGACATTGTGTGAGTCTGGATTTAGAGTGCTGATGCTTTTATTTCCGATGATACTGATCAGTACATGTTCTTAAAACAAAATCTTTCTGACTTCAATTTGTTTGGCATACGTTGCAGAGCAACTGCCATCTAGTGGCGAATGGTGAGATTACATCTTAAAACTACTACAGCTTCTAAGAATTATTTTTCAGTATCTTTTTTAATATATTGGGTATTTTACCACCCCCTGTTGCGTTTTCCTTTAGAAATCTACAATAAATATTTTAGTAACTTTTTAAAAAATAATTATTTGGGTTTACATTTTTAAAAAACATTTTGAATTGTCTTTTCCTAATGAATTTTGCTTTTTTATTAATTTTGTTAATTAATCAAAGGGAGCCAGTTGCCCATCCCTGCACAATTTAAATATTTTTTTAATACAATTTTAAAAATATTGATGTTACATTGCTTGCTATTGCATGAAGATAACGTCATATGAAAAGAGTGAGTGCCCATCTAATGTTGTGCTATCTACGGTCTGCTGACCCACTCTCGTGGCAAGCAACGGATGCAAGGTCACACACATTAACTCCACTCATAAGATTACCTTCACTCTGTGCTTCACTATTACAAGGAACAGCGTTGCTTTGGCGGTGTCCGATTTCCTTTATCTGTGCAGCACACCGGCAGGGCTGATGCGAAGCGTACGAGAGCCGAGATGTCAATTTCCACTCGCGTTATTCCACTTTTGCCTTCTTTGAACTTTTAAAATTATCATCAGCTAGATTTGACACACTCCCTCTCCATCCATCATATGTTCTCACCATTTTTGAGCCTTGCACCTCCATCAGAAAAAAAAAAAGAAAAAACATGATAGCCAAGATTTGAATCGGAAAATCGAACGGAATCAAAATTTGAATCATCTTTTATTGAGCTGTCACCTCATAGCAAAAACTTTTCAAGCAACTTACTTTTCAGCTTCCCCTCAGAGTATAAAATCAAGACACACAATAATAATATTTTAAATTTGAGTTATTTTTTGAGTTATTTTCAACCAACACAAGCAGGACGCCATTTCCACTTCGTGCATACGTACTGTATCCACACATCCACACGCTCATTCCCTGACGTGACCTTCAGCCACGTAGGCTGGCATTCAATTACCTCCCTGTCAATGGCCCATCCAGCCCAGTGGCCGCACGCCCTTGAGAAGCTCTCCGCGGCCATTTCGTCCAGTAAGCCTGCTGCATTTGTCGCTACGACGCAAGCTTACATGCAATCATCCCCCTTTGCTAGCTTGGTCGACACTTCAAATGCCGACGTGGTCCATGAGACGCTTCGCTCGACATAACATGCTTTTTGAGCGTTTGGAGTGAAGTAGTGACGAGTGTGTGGGATGCTTTTTATGTTGTTTGCATGCACTTGAAAACAAGTTGAAATCTGTGGTGGAATTAACCTCGTAGCCCCCCCATCATACTCCCTGAACGACTGGCGTGTTGTTATGGACAGCTGCCTGCTATTT
Organism: Syngnathus scovelli; assembly: GCF_024217435.2. Taxonomy (NCBI): domain Eukaryota; kingdom Metazoa; phylum Chordata; class Actinopteri; order Syngnathiformes; family Syngnathidae; genus Syngnathus; species Syngnathus scovelli. The sequence continues at coordinate 2,524,667 of NC_090853.1, forward strand.
GGACTTGAACAGATGTCTCTTATTGGTTCATGGGGTTTATCATAACAATATGAATATTTTTTTTTTATGTCACTTTTTTAGTAGTTTGTGTGCACTGTTATGCAATAAATCTTATAGCAGCACAAATTAATTCAAGCATTTACTCGGCACGGTTTAACCTCGGTGCTGTTTTGAGTGATATTTTTAGTATCGTTGAAGTGAGTATATAGTATAAAATTAACTACTCACCTTTTGACAAATTCTGAAAATGAAAAGGAGACTCAGGGACAGTAAAAAAAAAGTACATTACTGTTAATGGCGAGCTTATTTGGCAAGTTGTTAGCAGTTGCACTTTTAGCCATATGCTAATTATGTTAGCCTGTGCGTAGTAAATTTAAAAATAAAAAAGAAGAAATGGTTCTTAGTTTGAATTTGAAGCTAGAATGATAAGAAACAAATATGTTGTTGAGAGCATGAATATTCCCTCTCAATAAGTGCTCATCAACTCTTGCGGGCATCATCGTGAATCCATCAAGGAAATGAAATTGCTAAACGCTATGATCGAGCCACTGCTGATTGCGCCCCCTTGAGGATCCCCCTAATGAGATTGGACAATTATTAGCCCTGGAACTCTTCACGGGATCCAAAAATAATGTCCAGCCAGGAACCAGAACCATCTTGAACGTCAGCACAGAAAACAACAAATTGACTCCCCCCCCCCCCCCCCCCCCCCCCCCCTCCCCCACTCACCAGTGGTAGCTTTGAGTTTGCGCTTGACGTCAAGTGTCTCTATTTAGCCAAAGCAAACAATATGGCCAGTGTGAAGTTGCTGAGGAAATCTGAACCATTCGCGAAGGCCTTGAATTCAAAAAGCCTTTGATATCTATCGACTATTCACTCATAGCAATGGTTTAAAAAAAAAAAAAAAAGGACTGTTTAATGTCAGTACTTTGCATTTCAAAACCTTCCCCCGGGCTAAATACATCCTGGCTTCAAAAAGAAAAGACCACCACTTTTGTGTGTTCGGCTTTTATCCTAAAAACATCAGGACGCTTTGTTGTATACTTCTATACATTTCAAAAATAAATGTTTCAAACTTACATTGTCAGCGAGGACAATGAAGTCAACGGAGGAAATTATGCATGGAAATACAACGTAGCTTTAGTATTTTCTCTTTTGGTCAAGAGACACAATAGCAAAGCAGATTCCAGCAGATGAGTCTGAAAAAAAAAAAAACATAATTTGATTTAATCTGCTTCTGTTTCTGAACAGAATCTGCGCCGGCTGAAACGACCAAAGTGGATTAACTCTCTGACAGGATAATGCCGATTAAAATGATAAACACACTCGCTAAGTGATCCATATGGCCTTTCAGATACGGAGTCCAAGCTTTTGGTTAGTGGAGAAAATTCTAAAACAATCAAAAAAAAAAAAAAAAAACAATCTTACAGGTCGTTGTCGAATCATTTGAGTTCCTCCTTCGGGACTCGTTTTGATTTCCTTTTCAATTAAAATCTTGAGCCAACGGTTTGGGTGGAATCGGCAATCTTCGAATGTCTCAATATTTGGCTCTACCTTCGCATCGAAATGTCAAAACGAAAAGATTGATGGATCGTAATGATACCAACAATTATCTCATCAAGCATTATTCTGCTAATGAAAGCTTCCACTTGCATTTTGTGAAATGTCAGCATGTCCCTTGATGGCACGGCTCAATGAAAGCATGGTCTCGGGGGTGATGGGGGGGAGCAAACTGGAGAAAATCCATTCCCAGAGTGATGGTTCTGCTGAGGCAGGTTGGACCGCGGTCGGGCCCGGTGGCAGCCGGCGAAGATCAATGCGAGCTCTTGGCAGCTTCCGTTCCGGCACCGTCCGCCAAACGCCGTGCCGCTTTCTCGTCCGTGTGCAATAAAGTGTTTGAATGCAAGGGAGTCAATTTGTTGACGGAAGCGCCTAATTACGTCCTCAGGTGCCCACGGAGTGAGAGAGGAGCCTCGGTTTGTGACGGCGCGCGCCGGAGAGAGCGTGATCCTGGGGTGCGACGTGTCCCCTCCCCTGGATGGCCAGCAGCCCCCCTACGTGGTGGAGTGGTTCAAGTTCGGAGTGCCTATTCCCTTCTTCATCAACTTCCGCTTCTACCCTCCCCATGTGGACCCGGAGTACACCGGTGAGTGCAGACGGATACTCATCGTCACAAAATGGATTCGAACGCCAAGAATCTCTGAATCAACTCTTGATTCATTTTGTGTGTGTCCCCTAATTGCTATCCCTTAGAAAACTCTCATTCGAACGCCAAGAATCAAAAGAATGAATCAACTCTTGATTGATTCTTTGATTATTGGATGTGTGATCTATCCTTTAGAAAACACAAATTCCAAAATCGCAGACGGACACTCATTGTCACAGAATGGAGACCGCTTTTTGATTCGAACTCCAAGAATCGAAAGAATGAATCAACTCTTTATTGATTCTCTGATTATGGGTTGTGTCCCGTAATTGGCATCCTTTAGAAAATTCCAAAAACACACAAACATAAAAAAATCCTCCCATCAGAAATAACAGTGACACAAATAAACGAGTGTGCGTGATTGATGTGTGACTCACACAGTTGAGTGAAAGTAAAATCCACGCCTATTAGAGATGCATTACACGCCGCATGAATCGCATCATAACCTTAAAAAATAAATCCTCCTGTGCTGATTTAGTCGATGCGTCTGCGCGGCGCCTTCAACGCAGCAGGAAATTGCTTCCTCTGATGTTGCGTTGTGTGTGCGCGTGCGCGTGTGTGTATGTGTGTGAGACAAGATGGCAAGCTGTCAGAATGGGGTCACATTTATCCCCTCCCGTTGGTTCCTCTTTACCGCCTCGCAAACCCCACCCTCGGCTCTTAATACGCTGTCAAAAGTGAGGCAATGCATGGCTGCAAGTCTTGAATCTAAAAATGACTTTGCACTTTTTTTTTTTTTTTTAAAGGGGATCCCTCCTGTGTCGTGCCGATCCTACGGGGGGGGGGGGGGTGTCATTGTTGACTTGAGCCTTTTGACCTCCAGCGGGTTTCCTGCGATGTGCAAAGTGGCGCCTTCAAAGCGTATCAGTGTCCACTTGGCCACACGTTGGGTGTGGGAGAATGGAGAAAATGATCTATACGTTCATTTGGTTGCTAACCAAAACAGCAGCACCTATTAAGGCTGCGCATCATCTACATCCATCAGTGACTCTGCCGAACTCTGGATTCCAATGAAAAAAAAATCTCTTCCCGCTAAACGATACACTTTACCCCCCCCCCTCCCTCGCAGACTATATTATCTCCCCTTCATTACCGCGCGCACTTGTCCCGCGGCCGTATGGAAATTACAGCATTTAAAAAACATCTATTTTTGTACCGACTCAAAGCAAAGACTCCATCAATAATTCAGTCGGGCAGCTTGTGAGATTTTTAGCGTCTGATTCTTGGGCTCTGGGACAAGCTGCCGGCGTAAGAAGATCATATATCTTTCAACAACCTCCCCCCCCTCCCCCCTCGGGGTGTTCGGAGCGATGTGTAGCGGCCTGTAGATGTGAAATGATGTTTTGAAGCCAGAGCAAACATTATTTGCGGGAAATAAACATTTAGTTCCTTCATGCAACTGACTTTGAGGTTTCAAATAATTCTGGGAGAGGTGCTCCCGAAAGTTTTGTATTGTACAAAGCCCTCAAAATGATAATTAGGATGCATTGCGGTTCACTTGAGCAGCACCCACTCCCTTGATCTCAAAAAGACACCTCCCGCCCCGACTCAGCACTTCAATGGCCGACCCAAAAATAGACCTGACTTTTTTTTAAGACTGCCTTTTTTTTTTTTTTTTTCTCTCCTCCTGCAAAACTGCAGTCGCTGCGCACCTCCCACTCCATTGATTTTGCGCTAACAAAAAAATGTCCCTTTTCCATCTAAACGATGGCGGCGATCCCACGGTCGATGCCATCGCGTGTTGTACAGTTCCGCAAGAACGCACCGGCACCTCTAAGAAAAAAGAAAGCGGGTCATATATGGCCGTTCGTTTACACATCAAAGTCTGCAAAGATGCTCCATCTCTGAACACTTGTCAAGCCCAGCAGAAGCAAACGTTGTAGTCTGTCGGGCTGTCAAAGGCGGACCGCGTGCTCGACAGACGGTCGAAAGGCGGCGGATTTCGGCAGGCTGGCTTTCTTCAACTTCTCCCTTCCCTTGTGATTTGCTCCCCGTTTGAATTCCAATTTAGCCTGAACGGTGAAGTAGGAGAGGGGTAAAAAAAAAAAAAAAAAATCGTTGTGTGTGAAACCGTATGCCGACTTTGAGATGGAAGGCTGTTTTTTTTCCACCCACGCAGATACTTTTGAATCAGGTTAAATTGTGGCCTCCAGGAATGTGTCTGTTTTACGGCCAGTTGGCCAATTTCACGTTTATTTGAGATGGAAAATAAACTTGTTTGCACTCGACGCTGAGACGTCAGAGGCTGTCACCAGCTTGTGGACTCTGACGATCGCGCGCTAAAACCAAACTCATCGGCCGGTAATGATTCTGGCCGATTTATTGATAACTGTTGTGTTTGCCGCACGTCCGCAGGTCGAGCCTCTCTGCACGGGAAGGCCTCCCTGCAGATCGAGCCGGTACGCTCGGAGGACCAGGGCTGGTACGAGTGCCGGGTCCTGATGCTGGAGCAACAGTACGACACCTTCCACAACGGCAGCTGGGTGCACCTCACGGTCAACGGTGAGTCTTCCGGCTTCAGGGAGTAAAATTAATATTTTTATAGAATATGATGACTATTTGAATGCTAAAACTGTCACATTTGATTTTTAGAATTATAAGTAATGCTAGGATTTTTTTTCCTGAGGGGGAGCAAGGATATTAGGGGGTTAATAAAAAAATATCTTCAAAATATGCAGATAAAAATAAGGTTAGGTAAAATATGGGGAAAAATCTCTGAAAAATAAGAAAATACCCAAATGTCAATCATCAGACCTTATTATCAGGGGGCAGTGCCCCTCCACCCCCCGGAGCTCCGCCATTGCTACTACTGCCACTAAACTTCTATTACTCCTACTACTCCTAGTTATAAAAATAACAAAAAAATTACATCAATAACAACAATGATAATATTTATAATCTGATGTTGATACTACTAGTATTTACTACAACCAATAATAAGAATCATAATACCTATATATGATGACTATCATAAATTAACCAATACAAAATTGCACTATATATGTAATTTTTTCACCTTTTATTGATTTTTTTTCTCATTTATAAAAGCATCCAGTCTTTAAAAGTTGTGGTAAAGGTCCCAGTGATGTGCGTTTTCACGAGACCGGTTAGAGCCAGCCTCCGTTATCGATTGTGGTTTGTTAAAGGCAGTTGTGAGACGTCGTCTGCCAGCTACCAAAGTGATGACTGGCTGGGAAAATAACATATCTGCACCTTTGCATTTCCTCGCCAAGGCCCCCCGAGCGCATTAGTAAATCCTATCCTGTTTTATGTGAGGAGTGCGTTTTAGCTAGCTTTCCTATCAAACTGTATTTTTTTTTTTTTTTTTTGCAGATGTGCGCGATGCAACAAAAACTGCCTTCCCTGCACTTTTACACGAGTAAAAACAAAAATAAAAAGTTGTTAATTTTTCACAGGTCTCTTAACCTCCTGTGTCATTCACACGAGTATTTCTGGTGTGTGAAATGTGATTATGCATATGTTTTACAGCGCCTTGCCGATCTCCCTATTTGAATAACGATGACAAGGTGCTGCTGTGGAATCGTGTACTGTTGAGGACCATTTATAAAACCCGCAGCCCTGCATAATCACGTTGGAGTGAAACATGCTGATGTGCGTGAAGGCTCATAATTTTTTCCCCCCCCGATGGCGTCGGCAAGCATTACATAAAACGGCGCCGACACGAGAGCGTCCCCATTTTCTGTCCCGCGCGGCGAGTGAATAGGTCAGACTGTTTTACTTTTTATCAATGTCTTTTTGTTGTGCTGGGCATACTGCACCTCTGTCGCTTTACCTCATCAGTATTCACGCTCAGCGTCCTGCTGCGGAGCTCTTCACTCCCGTCAAGCCTTTCGACAGCGACTAATAATATCTCGAATAACTAGACTTTTTTGTTGTGCGGATGTTGAGAATCCCAAAATTTTTTTCCATTCGACTTTTTGTTCGGGGGGAAAAAAAGGCAGGGCGAAGTCGCGGAGGAGTCGCCAAACGCTCCGAACCCAGTTTGCTCTGAAGACCCCTTAAAAGAAAAGATTACAATGTTGGCGTAGGTTCAGAGTGCTCACATCAAACAAGTGGTGCGAGGGAAGCAGGTGCACGTCCTCGTCCGCCTTTTTTGCTTTTTCTCCTGTTTACACACACGTAGCTCACTCACACCTCCTTTGGAGTTCCTGTTCGGTGGCCTTCGCTTCCTGCCAAGCGGACGGCGCATTAGTGCCCACTCAGTGGCAGGTGTCAGATGGCGAGGCCTTGTGCCCGAAAAAGAACACTGAGGCCAGTCTCCCTCCGGTCTGCCTCCCTCCCTCCCTCCTTCCTCCTCATCTTCTTCTTCTTCCTCCTGTCTAGTCTGCCTGGTGCTTCCCTTCGCTGTGCTTTTCACGCATCACTCAGCTTTGCAGACATCAAGACAACACTCGACGTAAGGAGGAAAAAAAAAAAACGTGTCATGGGCATTGACAGCCATTTTTTTAGTCTTGGCATAAACGTAGTGGACTGAGTTAACAAGGGTGAGCGATCTTTTAAAACACAACAATGGGATGCAGACCTCGATTTTAAATGTGCAAGTAGGACAAAGTTGTGACGCCCGGCTGACTTTTTTTTCTTTTTTTTTTTTTTTTAAGTGGAGCGACTTTTCGCTGTATCTGACAATAGAGTCCCAAGTTGACCGATGTACCCGCCGCGTGTGCCGCTCGCTTGCTTGTCACAGCGTGCTCGTTCCCACAAGAGGTACATGAGATTGGGGTCAGAAAAGAGAACAGTTACGTCATAAAAGTAGCTCCGCCCCTAATCGGTCTTACGAGCATTTGCCCGCATATCCCAATCAAATTTACTCGGGAAGAAAATCAAAGAGACAGACAAGTTGGTTTGACGCCGCATGGCAACTTTCCCAACAGCGAGCAAGTGGCCCATTTGTCGTCTTCCTTTTAAAATGAGCACACTGCCGCCATTTATCATCTGAATTACTCATAGCGGAGGAAAAAAAAATGGAAAGAAGGTTTATTGGCCCCTCGGGTTGATGGTGATGAGCTTCTTCTCGGTGGCTGCTGTTGAAGCTTCAGAGAATCTTTGGGGTGATGCGAGGATATCGAGACTTCTTTCTGGATTTTTTGAAGGAAAGTTTGTTGTTGCGATTAGATGTGAGTAAATTTTTTTTATTTATCTTCCAACAGCGCCGCCGACATTTACATCGACGCCGCCGCAGTATGTGGAGGCCAAGGAAGGAGGCAGCATCCTACTTAGCTGCTCCGCCCAGGGAAACCCCAAACCTGTAATCAGCTGGCTGAGGGAAGGGGAGGAGCTTGCCACCAACGCTAAATATTCGGTAAAACAAAAATATTTGATGTCATTTCATTTATTTTGCAAAGAAGTCTAATTAATGTGAATGACTGATGGAGACAGAACATCTTCATGTCCACCAATTACCTTCACACACAAAAAAAAAAAAAAAAAAAGATCTCCACTAAATGTTCATTATTAATTGCGGGCATCTAATTGTACTCATTTGACTGTTTCACTTAAATTTGAATTTTGAACAAATCCAGAAGTGAGCCGAGTGATTATCCGCTCTCCTCTGATATTTTTCTTCCTGGGAAACGCGTGCTAAGAATCTTGTCCAAATGTTGGTGTGTGTGTATATGTGTGTGTGTGCTGGTGTGTTTGCTCACCCGCATGCTCTCGCTTCCACAGAGACTCGCCAGAGAAATGCAGGAATGTGTCAGACAGGAGCTGGTGGAGGCGGACGGGTTTTGGGGGGGGGGGCGGGGTTGTCATGGTGCTCGTTTTACTTAACTTTATTGCTTTATTTATGCGCACGGAGGAAAAGGCTCCATAGATGTTAAAAGAGCGGCCATATGTACAGTCGTCGAGTTTCGAATTGTCCTACCTTCAGCGTTTTGAGGCTTTCCAATTAAAGTGCCTTCCCAAACAAACACCTGTTAATCTTCTGCTGTGTAACCCCCCCCTCCAAATAAAGCCCACTTTAGATAAACACCTGCTGGTGCAGTTCTATAAATGAACACATTTCTCTAAATAATGCATCCTCCAAACAAAGCCGTTGTATTTGAGAAAATCAATGCCTTTCCTCTAAAAAAAAAAAAAATGTGGCAGGTATGTGAAAAAATGCCTGAAACTGTCTACTTCACAAAATAAACACGTCGAATAAATGCTAAAAAAAAATTGAGAAAATCGGTGGAAAAATTCCTTAATTCAGAAAAAAAATGTCTGCCTCTGATATGAAAGCAAGAAAATTTCTCTTCAATTTTAAATCGTATTAAAAGTCATGATAAATTGTTTCCCAGGCATCAGATTGAATCAACTTTGCAGCTTTTCACTGTTTGTTTCACACTTTGACTCTCAGCCTGTCGCGCATGAACTGCGCGACAAATACGGCGCGTTACTTAATCTTGTGACCGTTCAATCGCATACAGCGTGTCAGACGGAGAATATGTGGCCGAGTTCCTCGAGCTTAGCTCCTTTCTCCCTCGGCTGCATAATGCATTGACTACAGCTGTTTGTGACTTGAATGGACGTGACCTCACAACCTGTTGCATAATTTATAGAGGGGGGGGGGGGGGGGGCACGCTTCTCATATGCTCTTTTATTGGTTCTCATTGAGGCAGCTCAGCAACCACCTCATGCAATGTTCATATAATTATTTCTTTCTCAGGTGCACGACGGAAGCCTGACCATCCTCGGCATCACCCGCGACGACAGGGGCGCGTATACGTGCAGAGCCTACAGCGACCAGGGGGAGGTGCTTCACACCACCCGTTTGCTGGTGCAAGGTACGAGTCGGTTCACATTAGTTCGTGTTGGTGGCCCATAAACAGAAAAAGATGAAATTTACAATAAAAACTTGAATAGTGCGCCACATGCTGCTTCACCACACCTAAAGGGCTCCTATTGGACGTGTTTTGTATTTGTTAGTCTTTCCTCTCCATTAATTCCGATAGTCCGACATGTTCTAATTTATTTGGAAAGTGGGGTTTTGAAAAAAAAAAAAAAGGCAATATTATTTTAACAAGAAACATTGAGTTGGCACGAGTTGCCTTATCGGGCCACATAAAATGATGTGACGGGCCAGATCTGGCCCCCGGGCCTTAGCTTTGACACCTGTAACTTAAGGGACCCCAAAAAAGTGATGCAATGACATTTTAATTGGTTAATTTTATTCTTCCACATGCTGCTGGGTGAGGTTTCTTTACCAAGTTTCTCCATTTTCACCCGATTGTGCCTCGTTGTGCCTGTCAGTCGTCCACTTTTATCCTCAACGCTAGAAACGAGCAGCAGGCTTTTTTGTATCTGGCCCCGCTCACAAAAAGACATCTTACCTTTCATGGCTTCTGCTTTTTTTTTTTTCCCCCTCTATTTTTTTTTATGGTGAGTTAAGAGCGAGTGTGCTCTCAAGGGGGACGGAAAGGTTACAATGTGAAGCACGCGCTAGCTCGACAAGCACAACCAACAGTGGCTGCCGTACTGCGTTGTGTCATCGCTCTGGTGATTCGGAGTGGAAACGATGCATGTGCTCTCTGTAGAAGAACAGGTTAACCGTTGTGTGAAGTTAAATAGAACCAAAAAAAAAAATGGTAAAGAAAATATTTAACAAGCAGCTTCATTGTAGTGTGCTTAATTTAAGCTAATTAATGTCACTACAGCCGGTTGATGATAATATTATGGGCGAACAATATTTTGTGTTTCAGGGCCTCCGTTCATCGTGTCCCCGCCAGAGAACGTCACTGTCAACATATCCCAGAATGCATTGTTCACCTGCCAAGCCGAAGCGTATCCTGGCAACTTGACCTACACCTGGTTCTGGGAGGAGGATAATGTCTACTTCAAGAAGTAAATATATTATTTTGCACATCAGTGGAAAGATCAGTTTTGTGTTGTAATTATTGTCACAACCTTTCTGCATCTTCTAAAAGAAATATTTATTATATTGTGCTTATTTGTCAAAAAAACTTTAATTGTTTGACTTGAAAAATTAATAAAATAATGCCTGATTTAAAAATAATTACATATTTTGAATTTTAGACAAAATAGTAAAACGATACAAACTAAATAAAAATATTTTTAATCTACACGCTTAATTTTAAATTTGGATAAAATCATTCAAAAAACACAAACCAAATTCTTTATTTATTTAAATTAAATAAGTTTAATAAGTTTAAAATAATTCCTTTATTGAGTGCAATGATGAGTCAATTTTGTCATGATCAACTGTTAGACTCTCTGCTGCTCTCTTATGGCCTCTTCATGTAATTTAGAACGCTACACGCACATGTGTGAGCTGGTGGGTGTGTGTGCGTTGAAATAAAACCACGCGTGTCGCCCCCATGCAGCGATCTGAAACTGCGAGTGCGCATCCTCATCGACGGCACCCTCATCATCTTCCGGGTCAAGCCCGAGGACGCGGGAAAATACACGTGCGGCCCGAGCAACAGCCTGGGCATCTCGCCCTCGGCGTCGGCCTACCTGACCGTTCAGTGTGAGTGTTGCCGTGGCAACCGCCAGCGCCGCCGGTTGGGTGGAGGAGGGGAACAGCGTGGAGCCTGCTCTATTATTTCTCACTACTATGCAGCCCAATTTCAAGGTTACATCAAGACACGCTTTCACGGTGTCGCCGTCTTCATTACATTAGATTATGTTGTCCTTTTCATTTCATTAAGGCCCGTCATTTTTATTTCATACGGCTGCCATCTTCATTTCACGTGGCAGACATTTTTGTGTTAAGATGTAACCGGTGTTGATTTCATGAGGTATGAAATTGATTTTCATTTCATCGTTAGCCATTTTTAGTTCACGTGGCGGCCATTTTTTCATCATGTCTTTATTTTATGAGCGATACATTTTTGTTTCCTGCATTTCCGATCCATTTTTGTTTCCTGCAAGAAAGAAGGCTGCCTTCATCGTCAACCGTTGTGCGCTAGCCGAGCTAATTTGCTCCCCGCTTGCCTCCTGCCAGTCATTGATTACCGTGCTAAGCTATGTGGGAACGGAGCGCCGAGGGGGAATTGACGACTCTGCAGCCACGGGCGCCCAATAATTTTTTTTTTTTTTTTAAATCAGTTGTCCCAGACAATCTGTATTAACTGTACAGCATGTTTCAATGTCACACTTTGATTTATTCTCTTATAAACATGCCATTAACCCCGAAAGCATTGGGATTCTTGTAAAAAATAAATAAAAAATAGATTGTCTTTAAATCATATCTTTGTAGATCCTAAAATGTCCAGTTGATTCTCTCCAGACCCGGCCCGAGTGATCAACATGCCGCCAGTCATCTACGTCCCCCGCAAACTGCCAGGCATCATCCGCTGCCCGGCCGACGCCAATCCACCCGTGACGTCGGTGAAGTGGGAGAAGGACGGCTACCCTCTGCGAGTGGACAAGTACCCCGGCTGGAGCCTGACGCCGGACGGGAGCATCCGGGTAGCCGAAGCCACCGAAGACTCCCTGGGCACCTACACCTGTGTGCCTTACAACGCCCTGGGTACCATGGGCATGTCCCCCCCTGCCACTCTGGTGCTAAAGGTACCACGCGGAGTCGCCAGTGGGCGCTCCCGGTAGAATCTGACGCCAGCGTTTGTGTGTCCGCGTGAAGGATCCCCCTTACTTTAACGTGAGGCCTGGGGGGGAGTACCGACAGGAGGCCGGCAGAGAGTTAGTCATCCCCTGTGCTGCTTCTGGAGACCCCGATATTCCCAGCATCACTTGGAGGAAGGTGAGACAGAAATGACTTTTTTTTTTTGTTGTATTTGGATTTTGTTTGAGTAAAATTCTTCATTCTTGTATAATAGTCACTTTATTTTACGAACATAAAAATATCTTGAACTGTCAAAATGATGACTATTTTTTTATGAATTAATTAAATCAACTTGAATAATAAATGATTAATTAAAGAATTCAACTTTTTCCTGATAAATGTTGACATTATTGTCATATTAAATTTTTGCCAAACTTGTTTTTTAATTGTACAAATTTATGGAAAAATCTTGGAAAATGTAGACTTTTTTTATTATTATTTAACTTTTTGGGCCAATTTTACACGTGGATAGTAACATTTTAACTTATTTTGGCTTATTTTCGTTCCTCGAAAATCTACACGCAGGTTGGGAAGCCAAGCCGGAGCAAGCACAACATCCTCCCGAGCGGCAGCTTACAGTTCATGTCGCTCAGCAAGGAGGATCACGGCGAGTGGGAGTGTGTCGCGACCAACGTGGTCACGAGCATCACTGCCAGTACCAAGATCCTGGTCATTGGTACCATTACACACACCCACGCACACACACACACATGGCTCATCATCATCAGGTCTTGAAGTTGATTATCATGGCTCTCGGCCATGTGCTTTGTGCGATTCCCACGAAGCAGCGAGCAATAGACATCTCGTAATCTGCTCGCCTCTATCCAATTTGGCCGTGGGCGTCATTAAAATTTCATTTCATCTTATCTGTAATAGCTTTATGTGCCTCATTTGAAGACTCATTCTGTAATCACAGCGTGGCGCAGCTTTTTTTTTGTGCGTGTCCAGCCAGAGGAGCAAGGACGTCTTTACTGCAAACTGTAAAGTCACAGCCGGGCACATCGCATGGATGAGTCACAAGAACGGCCGTGACTTTGCCTTTAAATCAGCACAACTAATGAGAGTCCCGTTCTAGTCTTAGTTTGCTTATTATATGTACCATATATGGTATGCGCTAATGCTAAGCTAACTTTGATCCCCCAACTTAAAATAAGGCCAATTTTTTCTTGTATAATGGAAATATTCTTTTATTTCCGCTTTATTGTTGTAAAATGACGGCGTTCTTCCTCGAAAAATTGCATCTTAATCCTCAAATTATTTCAAATCTATTCTTGAAATGTTAATCAGTGCACATAACTACAATTATGACTGGATTGATGAATACAAAATATGGATTGTTTCTTTTCCTTTATGCTTTCTATTTACTTTCTATCTACTCAGGCACCAGCCCACACGCTCCCGGCAACATCCACGTTGTGCCCTCGACCACCTCCGCTAATGTATCCTGGGAAGCGGGCTACGACGGCGGCTTCGAGCAGACTTTTTCCGTGTGGTACGGTCCAGTGTGAGTGCATTTACTCGACTCAAGATCGAACCGAGAGACTGTTTACACGCATTGATTGGCAACATTCGAGTCTCTCATATCCATGTGTGAGCATTTTTTGATGTGAGATAATTAGTCACTATCTTTTCTGCACGTCTGGTGGGGAAAGAAGGAGACGTTTATTCGAGGAAGATTTTTTTGTGTGTGTGTGTGTGAACGGCACACTCGGTTATTTATTAGCGGAAGGAATGCGTTTACAACAAGCAATAAGACTCTGTTACTGCCTTTTTTCTTCCTTGGGGGGGAAAGCAAGCAAGGCGTTTGCTTTTTTTTTAAGTAGATAACAAATATTCATTAATTGTGCTTGGGATTTTGTTTACAGCAGGCAATAATACTCGGTCAGCACTTGTTTTTTTTTTTTATGGAAAAAGGGTTTATTTGAGGGAGGTGTCTATTTTTTAAGCAGATGACAAGGAATATTTTGTACTGCCAAACATGATGCTATTGGTATGATCACAACAATGAAAGATAACGGCACGAAAAGGGACTTTATGTCCCTCTGGGGGGGAGGGGGGAGTTATTTTTTCATTACAGAGCTGGAAGAAAAAGAAGTTATAATCAGGTGACTGTAATATTGTTTCCCTTTTGTTAGTGACCTTATTTCCCTGGTGGATCACTGTAAGTAGGTCACTTGTGTGCGCAATCCAACTTTTAACCGTGACGCCCGCCAGTTTAAAAAAAAATTACTCGCACTAGCAAACACCAGACACAAGCTATTGTATGATATTTAAAATCTTCTTAAATTCTGCGGTTTCTATTTCCCTTCGCCGTGCACAGGTCAAAGAGAGTGGACTTCGGTCCACACGACTGGCATTCCATGCCGGTTTCTGGTGCTCAGACGTGGTTGCTGGTGCCAGGGCTGGAGCCTGGGACAGAGTATCAGTTCAGCGTGCTGGCACAGAACAAGCTGGGCACAGGGCCATTCAGCGAAGTTGTGACAGTCAACACTGCAGGTGGGCTTAGGTTTGAGTGGCCATCGACACTGTGAATTTCAACAGTCCCAGAGTTCAGTTTGTCTGTGTTCCTCCAGGCTCTCCTCTGGGTACCCCAGAACCACTGGTGCTTCTTACCCCACCACGGTGCCTCACCGCAAACCGCACTCAGCACGGTGTCCTCCTCACATGGCTCCCCCCGGGCAACCACTCCTCTCCCATCAACCGCTACATCATGGAGTTCCGCCTCGGGGAGCGATGGGAGACCCTGGACGACCTGATCCCGTCCACTGAGACTGAGCTAGTCGCCAGAGACCTGGTTCAGGTATTTGTCCATTTTAATCGGGTAAATTAAGGTTAAAGATCTTACGTATGTTGTTTTCGGACATCAGGAGTCCTGGTATGAGTTTCGAGTGATGGCCGTCATGGAAGACTTGATCAGCGAAAGCAGTAATGTAGTGGGAGTGTCCAGCACGGGTCAGTATAAAAAAAAAAACTTACCGTAAAAATGTTGACCATGCAGGAACTGACTTTCTTTCCATTCTGTCCCTCAGATCCCTTCCCCCCCGCGGAGGTGGCCGACGAGGGGCTGGCTCGCCCGTTGGTGGCGGGCGTGGTGGCAACGATTTGTTTCTTGGCAGCGGCCGTTCTCTTCAGCACTCTGGCGGCGTGCTTCGTCAACAAGCAGCACCGGCGCAAGCTCAAACGCAAACCAGGTCACTAACCGCCGTACGCTTTCGGTATCTCGCCACACGTGTTAACCGTGAACGTCTCCCCCTTCAGATCCCCCCTTGTCTGTGACACACTTCAGGAAGAGCGTGGAATCACCGTAAGTAAACGCTGACGTCCGCAGTCCTGCATCTTCTTTGGCGTCGGTGCCGGGATTTGCTCAACGCAGCGTAGCGTAGCCTATCAATACCAAGATAGCAGACAAACATGCCCCCTAGTGGCTGTGGGGAGAATAGACAGGGACGTCAACGCACGAGTCGGCTCTTCTCCTCCGAATTAACAGTCTTCACACATCTACGTGAGTCAAGACGTACAAAAATAAGATGATGGTGAATGAGACTAGCCGTTAGCCTCGTTAGCTTCGGCCTTACCGATCACTGCTAGCACCACTTTTATACTATTTATAGCTATCTAAAATAATATGCTAGGTGCAAAAGAACACGCACAGAGGTGAGCGTGTGCAGATCACAAGCAGATTAAGAGTTCAAAGCTGCCTGGTCAGCATTTAAAGCACAATGTGGCCCAGCAGCAGCGTGTGTGTGTGCGTGTGTGTATTGATTTTGTATCTCCATGTGTGTTCTTTAACCTCAAACACTGTCCGCTCTCTGCATGACCCTCAGTGTTCAACACTTTTTTTAAGTTGTTTAGCTGCGCATTGACCGTACAGTGTGTGTGTAATCATCTGTCTGTGTTTAAAAAAAATAATAATAATACAAGTGCACTGCAATTGGAGTAAAACAGGCTCATTTGTGACAATCGTATGCAAGCAGGCCTCCTCTACTTTTTGATACAGTTAAAGATGAACTAGGCCCGTGTTGTTTGTTTCCCGCCGCAGGCCTCCTCTCACCCCCTTGCCAGGGGTAGAGCCCTGCTGGGACGAGCCTGCCAGGAGCACTTTCTTGCCCCCGCCCGCCAGCCCCCTGTGAGTGTGCTGCACTGCACTGGCTTGGCATGCATGTTTTCATACAAACATGACCTTTTTTTGTTACGTTGCTTTTGCATGCCGAGACACTTTTGAGATACACGCACAGCGACTCGTCGTTACGCCGCTCTTGGTGTGGGCAGATTGAGGCCTTTTTTTTTTTTTTTTCTTCTGTGTCATCCCTGCTTTGTTTGTTAGCTGTCTGACATCCTCAAGTTGCCATACGCTTGTCTTTACAATCATTTGTTGCATCTTAAAAAAAAAACACGCTTTTGGTATAGCTGCTAGCAAAAGAGATCCAGTCACCCTGAAAGTCACATTGAAGGAAACTGCTGAAAAAAAATTCTTCTGTGTCCTTGAAGAAAATATCTATCATAGGCTACACACAGAACTTTTACATCTTTACCATTTTGCGGGTACATGAGCAATCCCACCCATGACAAGGCGCTTCAGAGGACCTCCGAATTGGCTATAACCTTTTTTTTAACAAAGCCCCGTCTCTGTCCCATTCAGGTTGTCATCAGGGAAGATCAGCCCAGAGAGCTCGCCACCATCCCGGCCTCGGTCCATTTCTTCCGAGGGTTCCCACGGACCCGGGCTGTACGTCAGGAAACTGCCCAGCCCTCAGCGTGACAAGGACAAGGAGCTCTCCTTCTACAAGAAAACCAAGCGTGCCATAGCCAGCAAGAAGTACAGCGTCTCCAAACACGAGGCCGAAATCACCACGCCGATCGAGCTGATATGCCGCGGCCCCGACGGCCGCTTCGTCATGGAAACCAGCCCGCCGCCTCGTCGCATCCAGGGCTTCCCCTTCGCCGAGGAGTCCGACCTGTACCCCGAGTTCCGGCAGTCCGACGAGGAGAACGATTTCGACCCCGGGCCTCTGCCGCCCATCATGCCCACGCTGCGGCCCCAGCTGTCCCCGACATCTTCCAGCCTGGAGTCCACGCAGCCCCCAACCTACAGCCCCCACCTGCACAGGGCCATGGAAGGTATGAGCTTCGCAGAGGGCGGCGCAATCCACGCCTCGGGGCAGGCCCCGTCCGCTCGCTACAGGGGCTTCCCCCAGGGCCCCTTCTATGGGTATCTGGGCAGCCGCATCGAATCAGGGATCCCGCCGCCATTCTACATGCCCGACGTCAGCCCGCATAGCTCCGCTCTGTCCTCCCCGCCGGGCACCGCCGAGGGGCCCTTTGGCTATCCCTCTATCCCCGAGGAGAGCGGAGAGATGGAGCACCATCAGTACACCGCCTCCGGCCATTCTCTGTCTCACAGCCCTCCCCCTCGCTCACCTGAAAGTTGGCAGCCTCACGCGTTACCCTTCCTGGGTCTGGAGGGTCCACGCTTCATGTTCGCCTCGCACCATCCTTTACATCATCCTCCGGACATGGCCGAGCCGCCCTCGTACGCCTCTCACTCGCTCCCGCCCGGTCGCCTCCACCTTCCTCCCATGACGGATCCGACTAGCCCGAGACTCCTGCAGCTGGAGGTCCCTGTGGCTCCCCCGGGCAGAGCCGGGCCCCCGGGGCCTCCGGCTAGGCGTTTAGCTATGCAACAGGCCCAAAGTCTCGGCCAGCTCAGACACACGGCCCACGGAGTGGGCGTACCAGTGTTGCCTTACCCTGACTCGGCAGCCCGCGCAGGGAGCCCAAGCACAGCCCCCAGTAGTAGCCCCCAGTCTTGGCTCAGCCCGAGGGCGGGGCGCCGAGCCGACCCCGGCCTGCCCCCCTTAGTGCTCCAACCCTCCCGCCTGTCCCCGCTCTCTCAAAGCCCGCTTAGCACCCAGCCGGGTTCTCCAGATATTCTCGTGCGCCCGCCTCCACGCCCCGGCATCCTCCGCACCTCTCGGTCTCTGGAGATGGCCGAGCTCAGCCTGCAGACCTCGGCCGGCGTCTCCCGGAGGTCCTCCCTGACCGCCTCGCCCACTCCGAGTCAGGGCGGCAAGCAGGCCGGCCCTGGTTACCACGCCGCCCACATGTCCTACGCCTCCACGGCAGCCAGTTACCCCTCGCAGTCCCCCTCTCCCCCGTCGGAGGGCAGGGACGTTTTCGGGCAAAGGCCATCCCAGAGAAGGACAGAGGAGGAGATGCTACCCTCAGAACCCTCCCAGCTCCAGGTTTCAGCCTCAGGGTAGGTGATCCTTCCACCAGAGAATAGTCTCTCCCTGTCTGCTCTATATTTTCCAAGTCGATATGACTTCAACGACTCCGTTAAGATGTAATTAGGACGCATATTGTTCTTTAATATGCAGAAGGCATGTAATAGCATTGAGCACGCATATCTTAATTAATCTTTTCGTCCTGCGAAAAAGTCCATTTCAAATCGACAATGTATTTTTGATAGCACATTTTTGGGATAATATTGACCCATAAAATAGAGATTCATATACATAATAAAACAAAATGTAGCGAAACCTTCAGCTGAAGCATTTTAACGATTACAACAGGTAAAAGTCGTTTTGAAACTCAGTATAAAAGTCAAACAGAAATTTGTTGCCATCAGGTGTAATATGAAGAAATGGTAAATGACTGTAACTGTCTTTACAACAATTGTCTTTATAGATACTAAGCGTACCAAAATGTATCATACTATTTAATTGTATATTTTCAGATTTATTTTCATGTCTGTAGTTGGTCCTCGGTTACCTTGGTTAATCTTCGCATTCGGAAGAAATTACCTCGCCACTTACAACTGAACGGTGCCTTCGGGTGCGCCTACGGAAATGACAGCTTTGGATTTGTTTCCAAAAACATGCTAATACCAATACCATACGCGGTAATTCAGTTACAAAAATGTCGTATATATGCCCCTGTGATGTTAGCGGCCCCTTTTGCCAAGCATCGAGCCAGGACCGGCTGGTGCGTTTCAATGGTCCCCAGACGTGGGAAGTTGTAGCAGTGTATAAGACTGCTGTTTGCTAGCGGGGCGAGGGTCTTACCTGATTTGTCTTTGATTGATCTCAGCTATCTGGGCAGCGTTGTGACCCGGCCCACCACGCCGCAATAGGTAAGGGTCGGACCCATGTTTGACAGGGGAGGGGGTCAGCAGGTGGAGGGCTCGAATCACTCTCTCCTTTAAAGGGGAATCGCTTTGGGTGGTGCCTCTGTGCTGGATTCAAGTGAGCGCCATTTTTTTTTTGCTAATACTGTAATCATCATGGCAGCAGGGCGCATTTGTGTCCAATGTAAGCCTGCCGCGGCACAAGTTGCCGCCATTAAAGGCTTGCCAGTGGCTTTGCTTGACATGTTTACCTGTGCATAAATAATTTAAAAAAAAAAAAAAGAAAAACAAACAGCCTTGAATCAATAGAGGACGCACTTGAATGATAGAAAGGAGTATTCCCCTTTAAAGATTTGTTCCATGTGCAAAATGCCATGCATGCATTCTCTAAACTTCTCTCTATACGACCAAGCAAATAACAAGACGAACTTGACTTCTCTCTCACATTTGTGCTTTCTTTCCTTCCTTCCGTCATGTGACCGTTTTTTTTAATGGCCATCCTCCTTCTTTGCCGTCATGTGACTCGTCCTTCTTAACGGCCATTTTCCTCTTCCTGCCATCTCCTCCCGTCGGCATGGTGAAGCCTCTTGTGCCGCAGTGTTCATGTCGATCGACGTGTGCTGTACCGTGTTCGTGTCTATATGGAAAACGTGCTGCGCTTGAAGCCAGCACGCCGTTGCCCCCCCTCCCCTCCCCCTCCCACACCGGTTTTGTCTCCGCCCCTCTCTGCTAATACCTCTTGCTCTCTCTCTCCACAGCAGCAAGCCATGGACGCCATCTCTAAAATGATCATGTGGGGCTCCACAAACTTGACCTCACTCCACTCAATACGGCCCTTTGGCTCCACTTTGAGCCTCAACTTAACTCATTCACTACCATGGACGGCGAAACACCTCAAAAACCCGTTTCATCTGGGCTGGCAATGAATGAGTTAAATGTTAGCTCAATAAGTTGTAATAGCTCTAAATAAGTGAAACTACACCAACTCGATCCTTTTTTGTCAAGACTGGAAATGTACTTATTAAAGGTGTATCTATCCATCGTGTTCCAAGGATGGGCTTTTAAGGGCATGTGGGCGGCCATTTTGCTGGTTTGCAATTTGTTCTTGTTCTGCAATGTTTACAAATGGACGTCAAATGAGAGCAGGACAGGATTTTTTATTTTTTTATTATTGCTGACTACAACTGACTCTTTAGCCTGAACTGGCTGCCAGCCAATCACAAAGCACATACAAGAAAAAAAGTATGTGAAGCTTTAACAAGATGCCACGACTAGTTACAGGCTACTAGTTGTTAAATACTAGTTTCGGCTCACTGTTTCCATACTAGCGTTGTCATTAAGCGGAATATTGACTTTTAACAGCAACTAGAATTTAGCCATTGCATGCCAACAAGATGCCGGCCCACATGTCGTGATTTCACTAGAGTAGACGTTTCTTTTTTTTCCCCATCTCAAATCTTTTAATAAATACAATTCCAATGATTTTATCTAGTGTAATTAAGGATCAATTCCATAAGAGGTGTGTCAATCATGAAATCAAAATATTTTGGCTAAATCTGCCACCTTTTTATTCTCTGTCCATCCTTATTAAGACATATTCATTATTTTTTTTTCCATGAATAGGAAGTGATCAATTTAGCTTTTCTGAAGCAGTCATTATGTAAAGGCGGAAACCCTCATGGCATATTATTTTTTATGAACAGGAAGCAAATTGTGATCAGCAACAAATTTACACATTTCAATCCGAGCAATTGACGACCGGAATCAAGTCCTTTTTGTAACGACTGCTTCAAGTGTGTCAACTGTTCCTCTCCGTCTTTTATTGTCCCACCTGGTTGTGTCTAACGCTTATCATCCGTCAGTGCTAATGTGGAGTTTTTCAGACCACTCAGTAGCAGTCCGACCGGTGTGCCGCCATTATTCTGTATTTTCACTCTACGATAGCTCCGAGTTTTGGATTAATGCGAGGACGCCGTGTGGTGTACCTCTCTCTTTTTCTGTATGCTCTTCTCAGGGAGCCTCTAGGTGGGGCTAGCGATGCTGCTGCTGGGTCTGAGAGTCTCCCGGCATTGCTACACCATTGTATCACTAAAGCTAAAGGAGTGGCCACCAACAATAACAACAACGCGACCTCTGCGAGGAGAACCGGTGAGTTTTGGTCATTATTGGTGAAGATCATTTTTCGGATCCTAGATCAGATGTTTCCCCCACCCCTCCCATCTCAGGTGCGACTCCCTCTCAGACCCAGCAGCCATGTCAGACGCCCCACGGGGACGAGTTACTGGACCGAACGAGAAAACGGCAAACCAAGAAGAACCCCTATCTCTATTTGGCCTCCTTGCTGCATCGCCGGCGCTCCGAGGAAGACCAGACGGGCATCCTGACCGGCGCCGACTCGGAGGGCCCCAATTACGGGACCCTCCGCTGACCCCGAGGGGGCTGCCAAGCTGTTGAACTCCATTTCAAGCCCGCCGTGCCCCCCACCCCACCACCCAATCTTAGTATCAACCCCGATAGCTTTCGTATGATCTCTCGAGCTGACGGGGGTTCCAACGGAGGCATCGACGTGAGTACATGAACATTTAGTTTGGCTTCCCTCCATCTCACTTGAAAAGATATATCATGTATATAAATAGTCAAAACAAGGGAGTGAAGTTCCGTACTACAGTAATAAAGACGTTTTTTTTTTCACTCACGAGGGAGGGGGCGGGCAACGTGGGGGAGGGAGGGGGGGGTCCATATATTTTTTCCAGTGATACAGTGTACTGTTATGCCCGGTGCAACCACTCACCAACTTTTCCTACAATACAAATAGTGTCAGTATTTAAACACAGGGTTCTTACCACCAAATATACCTCAGAGTAAACGCAGAGTTGCTGTAATTCTTGTGGTATACTGTACGTACTTGACCTTTTTACATACGGGGAAGAAAAAAAAAGAATATTAAGGTTTGGGTCACGCAATGTGCTCGTTTTTTTTTTGTTTTGTTTTCCCCGACACGTTAGCTAGTTCTCGCTATTAGCTTGTGTTTATTTAGCGGTACTATCCACTTGAGACCGTGTCTTAATGTGTCGATGTTACGAGGACGGACTCTGCCGACGGTCGGGAGGTTTTAGACGAACAGGGTGACCAATCGTAAAATGTTGACAAGGATGAATTTCACTTGGTGGCACATCTGGAGGTGCCTTTTTTTGCCTTTGCGCTTGTCTTTTTTCTAGCTTCGACTTGCCTTTTCCGTCGCCTTCTCGCATTAGTCTCGTCGGGAAGGGCTCCAATACTACTGTTCTGTTTTATGCCAGAGAGGAAGCATGACTCCTTTTTGTTTTCTTTGTTGGCTTTTTATAGTTTTCACCGCGCCATTTCCGAGTAGACGTGAAATGCGCAGGGCTACCAAAAGGGAAAAAAAGGCAAATAAATAAACTAATAAATAAAAGTTCATGCAGACGGAGTAAAGGTGCTGCATGTTCAGTAGAAATTTAGCAAGCATACAATTGCCTCATAAAGCTGGAAAGTGCTAAAAGCAATGAATTCAATACAGCGGACCCTCGGGACTCAAGTTATGAAAGAAGTTCAACACAGTTTTTCACAATCTTAATATATAATGATCCAAGTCCATAGATATTATTAAGACTTGACTAGATAGTCTGCTACTAGCTAAGCAGCACCTAGCGACACACATAAAATTGTTAGCGTGGAAACTTTAACGAGAGCACGGCATAATTAATGACGATTAGCATTGCGTTGATTAGCATAGCATTGAATTATTGTTTGCATCAATAGGTAATTCCCTGTAAATGCAGAAACAGAGTAGCAGCGGCTCACTAGTAGCTAGTGCTAGCAACTGAGGCTAACATCAACTCCACCAAAAAGTCTGAAAATACAAATAGCTGTATGATGAATCACGTCTTTGGCAATGTTTTGTTTTGATGTTTTATTATCATTATATCATTTTCATTTGTGTCTTTGGCTTATCATTATGGATACACACAAAAAAAAAGCCAAAGTAAACAAACAAACCACCCCAAAACATCCCATTTGACTTCCGTCCGAGTCCCGGGGGTCCACTGTGCTTAACCGCAACCAACAGCACGACTGTTCAACAACCATCCATTACTTTCCAGCTACTACTCTGTATGTTTGTTAATTTTCTGACACTAGCCGATAATGAATGTACGTTTTTCGCTGTACAGGAAATGAATGTCGCGATGTCGCAGTGCATTGAATGACCGTTGTTTTCTTCTTTTCTTTTTTCTTTTTTTTAAAGCGCAGCCTGCATCCAGGCCAAATCGTTCGGTACTGTTAGGCCCCTTTACGAGCTCTCTTTTCCTTTAAATACTTTTTTCAATCATGCAAATATGCCACAGATGAGAAGTCAAAGCGGATGGTTGCCTGAAAGTGAGCACCCACGCAAATCGGTATATGAAACGAAAATTTAAGAAGAACGGAAAAAAAGATCTATATTTGTTATGTACTGTACATGTATCGTATTTGTAAAGAGAACCCGCGTTTTACGGGAAGACCTTCTTGTAATGAGGATGTACAAAAATGACAAGAGATGTAGAGAGAGAAATTAGATTATATACGGTAAATATATTAAACACTCAAAAAAAAAAACAGTATTTGCTTACAGTACGGCTTTAAGTGGAAATATTTAAAGGTGCCTCGTTTGTCACGCTTTTAGCGCACATGGTTTTACCCCCAGAGGAGTGAACGTAACAATGTTAGCAACGTACGATGTATTGCTTCTGCTTGTATATTTCATCCCGTGAAAATGTTAAGCTCCGGAATTTCGATAGGCGCTTTCACGCAGAGCCTGCAAAAGTTGTGACAGTAGGGCTGGGTGATGTGGCCTCAAAAATAAAATCCCATCAATCAAATTTCCTATTTTAACCAATTTTAGCGAAATGATGATCTCTGAATTTACTCACAAAAAATACAATGTTAGCCTTTTAGCTAATATTCTTTAGCATGAGTGGCAGTAAGTGGATACACAGGTTCATTGTATCTTCTGCCATCTAGTGGAAGAGTGTGTAATTGTTCTACATGTCAATATAAGTCGCGAACAAAGATAGTCCACCTAAGATTCTCTTTAGGAAAAAATAAAAATCCCTCTGATAAATCTAAATTTGCTCAGCGGATTCTCAGCACTCTAACTTGGTGCTACGTTTAAAACTTTGTGGTGCTGTAGATTAGAAAACTACAACCTCTTTTTTTTGTGTGTTTCTGGTTGGGGGGGGTTGCTAAAACTAGAGCCGTCAATCATAACCGTGGTGGTGATAAACCATACTGGAAAAAAATGTGTACGCTTCCGAAACGTGGGCCAAAAAAAGACCCCAATTAGATTTGTGATCTTCAAATGACCTCAACATGTTTCTATAGCGTGTGTATGTGTGTGCGTGCGTCCGTGCTTCCAAGGTACCCTCTCGAAAAAGTAGTGCTGATATCGAGTGTGAACCCAGCCGAAATGAGGGGGACTCACTTGTAGGTCTACCATCTCACGTTAGCAGCAATTTTTTCTCAAGCACATCACTGCAGGGGCGTCTCTCGCCACACCACTATCGATGGAACCTTTTCACCATGACGTCACACCGTGTCCGCACTTCCGCAGATGCTTTTTAATCCACGCACTTCCCACAATTTATAACCGCAATTCTACCAACCACCATTGCGCTCCAGATTTCAAAACAAGCAAAAAAAAGATGGTTTTTTTTTTTTTGGGCACAAGTGAAGTGCAGGAGACGGTGGTGTGACGTCACGTCGCAAAGGGTCTCGTATTCCTCGTCGTACTGTACCGGTTAGCCACATCCTCTTCTTCTAGAAACGGATTTCGTCTTCCGAGATCTTTTTTTTTTTCTTTTTCTTGCTTTCTCCAAAAGAAACTTGTACAGCGTTAAAGATGGCTGCTTTGGACGTACTGTCAGCTCCGTTGTTTTTGTTTTTCGGTCACAACTTCTCTGCTTCACTAGCTCCTGTCGGAAGTTGATACTTTCTGAAACAAATGATACAATTCTTTTTATTGTATTAATCTTGCATGTAGAGACAATACCAACCTTTAGCAATCATTCACGGACATCTGAGCTGGTTGTTAAATGGACAGAAAGCTAGAATAATATGTAGTTTTTTCTATATTCTCTGTTTTTTATGTGTACCAGCACTGAGGAACTAGAATGTATTATGATTATGATTCTTATTATTGTAGGCTACAATAAAAAAAAAAAAAGCACTACATTGTTAACTGTTTTAGCGTAAAATGCTCATAATCAAGCAAGTAAGCCACGTAGTGCTTCAGAGGAACATTTTCCATTCTCCACTCTGTGCTGTACATCACGTTTACATTCTGTTTCCGGGTGCAAAATCCACATTTGTAAATATCTCGGCGCAATGAACTCGTTTATTTACTCTTTTGTTGTTCCGTCATGTCATCAGGTTTAACATGGACACATTGTGAGCAATTAACTCATACTGTATGGTGCTGTACCAAAGCCTTATGTATGATATTTGTATTACTTTTCTCACCGCTGTCAAGTGGCATCTGTAAAATCATTTTCTTTTGTGTGTGTGTGTCTGTGCGCGCGCGTGTCTGAGTGTGTGTGAAGGAAACAGAAACAAGCTAAAAAAAAAACTCACTCTGGCCTGGTTCCAACCCTTCGGCCTTTTTAAGGGAAGAAAAAGCGCCACAGGCGCTAGTTGTTGCCGAATGAGCGCACCATCTCAGCTCATCCTCGCCACATGCGGCGGCCTGCGAGAATATGAACACATTCATGTCACCATATCATGTCCAACGCTTAGTCCCATAAGGAATTTTTCTCTCAAATTTTTGTATTTTGACATAATAAAAAAGACAAGAGGTCTTTCCTGTTGTACTTTCTTTATTGACAGCTGTACATTGCTTTGTTTTGCTACTTGTGTAAAAACATCAAAGTTGGAAAACACGCTTTCGTCTTGTGAAGATAAAGAATCGACTGAGGTGTCTATTCCAACTTCCGATTAATCGAAGAAGAGCTCAATCCCATTTTGTTCATAAAGTGTAGTTCACATGCTAGACACCGGGTGTAAGTATTGTGCATTTTTGTCAACATGACCTCTTGTCAAACGCATTTATTCAAAGTTAAATATTAATGCAGACATCTTAAACTTGTAGTTAATGTTTAATTTTTTTTTGTTTTTTTAAAGGAAAAGCTAATTACAAGGAGGCTTGGGTGGAGCGAGAAAAACAAATACATCCAAGGAGAATGACCTTTGTGCTTTTTACTCAAATTCAAGAGCCCAGAGGCATGCTGGGAAACAAACATACTAACAAGTATGTGCACACACCTGGGGTAACCACCTGTTAAGCCACTCGGTAAACACTGAAATAACTTGGGGACGTTCTGTCTTCTGCAAACTGCAAACAATTTGAATATTACGGCTAGTATTAGCATGGTAGCCACCTCCCACCTACACACTCGCTTATGTAAGCGTTCGCGCTCGTGCTGGATAAAGGTTCATTTAGGCTTTGTGGACACTTACGAAACTGAGCCCTCCCGCCCCCCCACGCAACGGACCCTCCCACGCCTTCATCTACTTCACAGCCTGATTCCTCGGCAGTGACTCGGCGTGGGAAACACCACCCGCGCGTTCGCTAGCAAGCGCCATCCATCCGACGCGCGGTCACGGAGGCGGTGCCGTGCGCGCTCCCGTGCCAGAGTGCAGTGAGACACACCAGTAAGCTGAGAAGCACCTCAGGAGACAGCAAGGAGCTCCTTTGCCTTTTTTGTTTTATATTTTGATTCATTCCGATTTTGGACGTTCTCAACAGCGGACACTACCGGGCGTCGATGCAGTGCCATGTCGACTACATCCTGGCGGATGCCGAGGAGCTGCTCCCTTCGGTGGTTTAGACCAGCGGAGGACACCCGGCCGCAGCAGGTAGGAGGACGCACGAAGCCGCCCTCATCCTTCCGTCATGACATCACGTAACACACACACACAGTCGATGCACACACACGTTGTCATGCAGAAAGAGCAGCAAATGTGGCAAGGTGAGTGGTCGGTGGGTGGGTGGATGGTTGGGTGGGGGAAGACACAGCTGTTGCTTTGGTGCGCCAGGTCAAAGTCCACCTGCAAAGAAGTTAACCCAGTTAGCTGTTACCGGCCACTTGACACTTAAAGCAATATAATGTAATACTACCTATCAATGTTCGCCCCCCCCCCCCCCCCACACACACACACACACACACTCGCTGTTCCTGTTCCTGTACATGTCTGCAATATTATGCATAATCATTTTAATAGACAGCAACCAAAAAAATGCGACCTTATATATGATCAAGGCCACTTGGGACGAGTATGTTATGTAAAATGACAAAACATAGACATGTGACAAAAAAATTGCGCGCAAGTCACGTTTTAAAACTTGAGAAGTATAATAGTGTCATTGTTTGTCCGGAATTTTGTAACTTAAATGGGTGTGACGAGGTGTGAGACTGAATCGCTTAATCCGACAATAAATCCGGCTATTTTGATAGTCGATGAATCATTTAGACTTTGGTCAACTTAAAATTGTTCTAAATTTCTGCCTCTCAGCAGTAAATATTCTAAATTGTTTGGAGTGCGCTGTGAAAGCAGAATAGTTAGCTTTGTATCAAACCAAATTTACAAATTTTTTATGCTTTTTGGAATAAATATAGATGAACAAAAAATATTTGATTCATCGGAAAATAATTGACGGAGCAATTGATTGATAAAGCAGTCGTTTGGTGCGTCTTGGGTAGTATCAGATTTTTTGTAATGAACTTTCATTGACTTTTTCAATACCGTGTGGTGATTCCCAACCTTTCTCGCGCCCATTCCGTGAATTTTTCCAATCGCCAATCAAGGAAATATAGTCAAATGTGCAAATTATTAAGCACACTGTGGCTGCGCCCAGTAATTCAATAAGAGTGCACCGCGGAATGCAGTCAACACGGGCCCCGCGGTGTAGAGGAGGCCGCCGGTTACCATGGCAACCCCTCCCGTCCATGCCGACGACTTCAGACTGAGGATGAGGTGGCGAGAGGAGGGTAATAAGCCTCCCAGAAACCTTTTGACTCGCTCAATCTGCCCGAGGCGCCGTCTTTCCCGCCCCTTCTCCTTTTCAGCCATTTTTTTCAAGTGCGGGGGGGTGAGGGAGGGGGGTGTCGTACGATCACGTAATCTTCTCCAAATCTGCCAGATTAACTTGATGTCGGCTCACACGGTGGCTCAATCGCCCCGTCGTCACGCCGAGGCCAGGGTGCACGGCGATTAAGCACGCTCTGATTAAATTGTGGACAATAAAGCCACAAATATTTAATCAACACGCCCGTCCGTCCGTCTCTCACCCGGGATGACGATGTAATCCCACCGCGCTAAAAATAGACCACAAAGACAACTTTTGCCAAGACTCTCGTTGACTCCTACACCGATTACATCACTATGCGGTATTGATAAGCATTTGGATATATTCTTGGTGGACTATAAGAGAAATATATCCGTGACTAATCGGGCTCATCTGCTCATGTTTACGCTGAGAAAATATGTCGGCAGACATTCGTCCTGTCAAGACAGCAGCAGCTGAAACACGTTCCATAAACAGCCTGCATGGAGTAAGCTCGTCCTATTTTTTGCCATGTAGGCCATCAGATAGATGTCGGGTTTTTTTTTTTTTCAATGCGGGTTTAAAAAAGAAAAACACCTTTTAAGTATTGGTGCTTCAAAGGGTTCCTTCCAGGAAGACTGTCTTGTTTGTTGCCGCTTCAGGACCAGCAGAACCATGGTGGCGTCTGGTTTGCCGCAGAAGATACGATATAACGTTACATTCGTGTCAGAACGTGCGCTTTGTTCGACGATGACGTCTTCATGTTCAGCTTTATCAGTACGAGCCATTTTATCTGCCTGAAGCTCTCGAGAGTCTACAATGCGATCCATTTTTAAAAAAATTGCAACGATAGCTGTCATGGTTTATCTTGACGCCATTTTTTTTTTTTTATCACACAAAAACCTGGCGTTTGCACTGGGGTGTGTAGACTTTTTATAGCTCAATGTGAGTAGCACTATTGATGAAGAAATTCAAACATATCTCATTTGACTTGACGGGTGTGTCAAGCTCATGTTTTTCAGTCGATGTTAGCCTTCACATTTTAGAACACAGCATTTTTTTTTTTTGTCCTCGGCGTGCCATGCTGTAGTCGACAAGGCCAAGTATTATGCTGCATTTTTCCCCCGAGGAATGCGCTGTAATTGCAGATATTGTAAATAAAGACAAGACCAAGGTGAGGCCCGCGTTTTTAAATCAAACGACACGTCAAAGGCTTTTGGAACGCTTGTATAAAAATGAATCGCAGTCTGGTCCTGTACGCCTGCTTGCATTCTGCTGAGTCATCAAGTCCGTCAACAGCCAGCCAGCGAGGCTCCAAGCCAGCCAGCCAGCCAGCGTTCCTGGTGGGAAAGTGCTCCTGTGATGAGTCCACTCCCAACGTTTCAATGCTGATTAGTCACGACCTGGAACGGCTTGAGCGTTTAAATGTAATGGAGCCTTTAGTGCTTCTTGCGCCCTTATGCCCTCGCTCATTGTTTGTCACCAAGCATTCATTACAAAACTAGTTATGGGAAGATTGTGGAGAGGACCATTAGCGAGTCTGGTTTCGCTGTGTCTATACATTCCTTCTGTTTGTTTACACTACATGAAGAGAGAAGAAGTAATCTTATCAGCCAGCTAATAGCCCCATAAATACTTTTGGTATCACTTACAAGGTGTGACAGTAGTTACTATTAGGGTTGATCAAATGATCTCATTCAAATCAACCTCTCAGTGTAGTAAAATGCAATTTTCAAATCACAAAAGTTGCCTTTATTTTAGCCGAGCTAGCCTAACCTCCAAACTCAAATTATTTTATATGAAACAAGCCAAATTTATTTATTTATTTATTTATTTATTTATTTGATAAAACAACACACGAAGTTGACCCAAATAGAGTGCTCGTCCCCTTTCATCCAAATCAGGCTAATTTAAGTATTATGCTCCCCCAACATAGCCTATTCCATTCCCTTCAGGAAGTAGACGCCCCCACCCCCATACCCCCCCCCCCTCCCCTCCGCATCATCATCGTGTCAGCTGGCAGCATCGTAGCATGACATCATCACATATTAGTTGGAGCGTTCACGCCTCAGGAAGAGGCGCTCGCGCGCCGCACACTCTTCCTTCTTCTCTTCACCCACCTGCCTTAACGCGCTCTCTTTCTCTCCCCGCCTTTTTTTTTTAATCTCATCCCTCGCGTTTCAGGGAGCTCGCGGAACCACGGCATCATGGAGGCTGGCTGCGTGGTTGCCGCGGTGATCGAGAATGCCGCCGCCTCACGGCCCCGGGGGGACCCGGAGAGTCGTCGCGTCCTTGAGGGGTGAGAACATCTCTTCTTTTCTGCACTCACAACAACTTCTATGGAGTCAGCAAGCATCAATGTATCTTCATTCGTGCACAGCCAATTTACAGTTTGTGACTTGATGATGCAATCTGAGTCATGTGTGCTCTCATGTCACTGAGCTCATCACCCTGAATAAGTGTGACAACGCCTTCCGCCTTTTTGTTGCTCATTTGTTGCCCCCCACCCCCCCACCCCCCCCCCCCCCCCCCCCTCTCTACCCGAACTCATTGAGTCACATTTGGAGTCGGTCTTTTGTGAAGCGCTCGACTGGTGGTTGGCCGCCTTTATGGTCGGCTGAATAGGTGAGCGTCACTCCGCTCAGTAAACACAAAAGCCACAGCGAGACTGCACTTCCTCTCGGCTTTGTCATGTCTTACTGGCAAGATTGTTAGAATCTTATCAGTCACATGTCGAATGACTTCAACCATGCTAGTGCGGTGTCATGATTTGAGGGTGACGCGTATTGTTGACTCACTTGCCCCCTCTGCTGGCTAACTAGGGAATTACGACACTTATTTTTTTTACGCTTGTCACTTAATTGTGCTTGCTGACTAACAAATCATAATAAAAACACCATTTAATATGTTGCTTCGGGGTGAGACAACGGTCTCTCTATCTCTCTCACCTCCATTTTGTTTCCCTACAGAGACGCGACACCATTCACTCAGCCGAACAAAGATGATGTCTTACCTCAAGCTTCCCCCAGCAGCCCTGTAGATGAGGGACAACCACGGGAGATACAGGTACGCATACATACAACTGGCAAGATGCCTCATGAACGTTGTGTTCTTTTACCAAAGACGCGCTTTGTCGTCTTTCTTATGTCATTGCCCTTTATCGTCTGTTAACTAAGTGGTTTTAAAGTCTCGGCGGGAAATGGAACGCTGGAAGGAAAAACACTAAGTGCTGCTTCTCTTTTGTGGACATGACCAGCCAGTTGGTTGAGTATGCGATGATGAAACCAGCTCAATCCATTTAACTGTGGTTTTAATATTCAAATGCTAACGTGCCTCAGGCCTGTTAAGGGTCGAATCGTGAACAGCGTCGGGTCGATTGCAAACATCAAACTAGATGAACCTGTTCGCAAAATGGCTTCGTGTTTGTATGCCTCGACCGTGCGGAGGCGACGAATGACTTTTAGTGCAAAGATGATTTCGCTTGTCCACGTTAATCGTTAATGTATTTGTGTGGCAGGCGCGCAGTGATGACATCACAGCCGAGCCCCTCCTGCGCTCCTGCGTCAGCACGGCGAGCATGAAGGTCAAGAACATGAAGAAGTAGGTGCTCCGTGCTATTACGGGCTGCAAATCAGGCCTCGTATCCAGGCCAGTGCAATGAGCCTCCCCCCCCGCCCGCGTCTTTTGCCTCCATCACAGCATGAGACTAGCGAGCTGATGCCGTTGTACTTTGCAGGTTGACCTTTCCCAAGGGTCACTTTCCCCGTCTGGCCGAATGTGCGCACTTCCACTACGAGACTGCTGACTTTGGGAACGTTGAGGTAAGCCCTCCTTGACAAAAGTACTTTTTTTTTTTTTTTTAGACCACTTAGGCCTAGAAATATTAACCACAACTATTTTTCACACTTATTATTATTTTTGGTGCCACTCCCACTAGTTTGTTAGCTCTCTCATTTATAATCTCTTAATCCAGATCCCGCCACCGTTTTAAAACCGTGATCTCGCCTATTAGTTTGAGAATAAACCACACGGAATCAGCTTATGACTTTATAAGTCGACATCTCGAACGCGGCTGGCGAAAGTTGAGGCGCGAGCTCTTCTAAAAAGCGCATCTGGGCTAATCAAGCTTGAAACGCAATTAGCCCAAATTGTCTGCTTTCCAAAACAATCTTTTCGACAAAAATTCCAGCGTCACTGTTTGCATGCTAATGTTGCATCGGGTGATTAGCATTCGCCTCAAAGCGCTTCTCTTGCCTCCCACACGAGCAGGGTTAGCGCTTGAGGCAGCATCCCAATTTAAGGAGCTGCATTTCAAGGACGATCACGCAAACTATCTGTCCGTTTGGACCCGGCTGTAAAATCATGCTAAGGGTGGAAGAAAAGCAGGTGAGATTTTTTTGGACGTGTCAGTAGTGCAGCGTGTAGTACACACAGCCAGGGAGATGTGACGTCAGATGGGGGGGAGGGGGTTGGAAGGATCAGATCTCACTGAACCGGACAAGGGCAGCGAGGACAACCCCCTCCCACCTCCATCCTCTCCAATCTCCCTCACAGCCCCAAACGCAGTGCCAGCTTTCACGGTAGCCGCGTCCAGGTTTGGCCGAGACGAGGATTCGCATTCGTTCACTGCCAAGTCGCCTTTTGTGGCGAGACAGAAGCGCTGTTTAGAAAGGGGGGAGGCAGGCGGGGATGGAAGGGGGAGGGGGCACCAAAACGGGGAGGAGGGGAGTCTGAGACACAGTGCGGAGCATCCTCGGCTCATCTTGATGTTTTGAATGGGAGAGCATGCGCCAGCTTCCAGCTAGCGAGGAGCAACGTCGTTTTGTGAAGAAAACATTTGAGTTTTTTTGTGGAGCTTGTGGGAGGTCCAGGACCAAAAGAAAGATCTGCTTCCAGGTAACATAGGCTAGCGTAGCCTTTTATGCTAATGCTTTAATGAAAACTTGAGTATAACCTAAGTCAGCAACTTTGTTTTTGCCTACCAATTGTTTTTTTTTTTTTTTTTGCTAGATTACATGAAAGAAAAGCAATGAGATTGAAATTCTTGCAGCACTGTTCTGATTTTGTTTGTGAATAATGCATGGATGTGATGCTGGGCCAACAAAGAATGACACATTGGTGGCGGTCCAGTGGATGTGCATATCAGGCTTTTGTTACTCTTTCTTTAGCCATCATAACAAGTTGGCAGCGATCCATTTGAGGTTTGTTCAGAATTGGCTGAGGTGGGGCCATTCCAATTAACTCTGCTAATACGCTTTGTATGTTTAATTACTGTTTGGATTACGGCGTGTGGATTTTCTAATTTTTTGTTGAGGCACAAACCAAGAATTCTTATTTTTTTTTAATGCCGATTCTTACTTTTTTTTTTGCATTGTAAATTTGAAAAATAATTCAAAAGACAGCTTGAAGCGCTACATTTTGCTGCTAATGCAATTTCTACACTTTCCACCCAAGTGGAATTTTGCATCAAGACATTGAGCTGATTTTTATTTTTTTCTTGGTTCTTCTTTTATTTTCTCGTTGTTCCTGTTCACCGCCTCGTAGCAGTAAACTGGGTCGCCGCGCGTTGTGTAACAGTCCGTCTCAATGTGCTTCAAACTGTTATAAATACCCAGAAGCTCCCGCGACTCATTGCTTCCACATCTGCCAATGTATTCCCAAAACTCTTCTTTTTTTTTTTTTTTTTTTTCCACTCAGAGCATCACTAAAGAGGACGTTTGGTTTGAGCAGAGTAAAAAAATAAAAAAAAAAGGCTCAAAGCTTATGGAATTATTTATTTGTGACTGCATGATTGATGAATAGTGGACGAAACCGATCCAATTAATGTTTTAGTTTTTCGCCTTAGCTGAGTTTTCAAAATGTGTCTAGATACATTTTTGTTTTTATTTCCAGGTCACCTCCGCAGAGGATGTCAATTATTTAGAATCTTATTTTAATCTTATTTACCTTTATTTTTCATCTACTTCTTTCTTAGCTGGCCTTTGCAGAAGGACAGAGTGAAATCCAAAAGGGGGGCCAGGACGCCAAAGAACTTCTCTTTCTGGTCCAGATCACCTGCCAGGTACTCTCGCCGCTTCATGTCAAGATTTCAACATCTTGAAACATTTTGGTCTTCCTTCCAGGCTCGAAACTGGCTGGTGAAGAGGTCCTACGAGGACTTTCGTGTGCTGGACAAACATTTGCACTTGTGCATCTACGACCGCCGCTACTCACAACTCGCCGAGCTGCCCAAATACGACCCGACCAAGGACACGGCCCAGGTATTGGCACTTTGGATTTTCAGGCGAGTCTGAAACACAACATTCTTAACACTTACATTTTTTTTTCTCTTCAGGCAGTAAACAAGATGTTGGCCACCTACTTGTCCCGCTTCTCTGTCATCGCCGACAACAAGATCAATTGTGGTCCGGTTCTGACATGGATGGAGGTAGTAAAGCTTTTTGTGTGTTTGTGTGGATAAAGTTGATTTATAGTAAATGTGTGGACATGTTTTGTAGATTGACAACAAGGGGAACCATATGCTGGTGTCTGAGGAGGCGTCCATCAACGTCCCCGCCATCGCCGCCGCCCACGTCACCAAACGCTACACAGCTCAGGCCACCGATGAATTGACCTTTGAGGTAACAGCACCAAAAAAAAAAAAAACCTAATATATCAGGATTTGTGTTTGAGCCTTTTATTAGTTGAGCTCGGTATTTATCCTGCAGTTTAATTGGGGTAATTTTATTTTTCGTTGTCAGGTAGGGGACATTGTTTCTGTCATCGACATGCCTCCAAAAGAGGACACAGGCTGGTGGAGAGGCAAACATGGCTTTCAGGTAAAGCAACTTTTTTTGTATTATTTACTACTCTTCTTTTTTTTCCGGTGAAGAAAATTTGTGATTTTATTTGTCAGTTTAAGCATTTTTTTTGTATTATTTAATACGCTTTTTTTGTGACAAAAAGTTATTTTATTTGTTGGGTAAAGTAATTTTTTTTGTATTTAATACACTTCTTTTTTTCCTGGTGAGGTATTTTGTGATTTTTTTTTTTGGTCAAGTAAAGCGTTTCTGTTTTGTTTTTTTAAATTTTGTTTTTTTCCAGTGAAAATTTTTTAATTTTATTTATTAAATAAGCTTTTTTTTCTGGTGAGGATTTTTTTTTTATTTTATTCGCAGTCATAATCAATATAAGAAATAGATTGGAAACTTAAAAAAAAAAAAAAAATCCCACATTGATGGCCTGACATCACCTTGAATAAACGTGTCTTCCGCGGACTTCTCAGGTTGGTTTCTTCCCGAGCGACTGCGTCGAGCTGATAAACGACAAGCTTCCTCCCAGCGTTCAAAGCTCGGTTCCCAAACCAGGTACTCCGCCCCTCTTTTTTCTTTACTGCATAATTGATGTCCAACTTCCTCCTGGGACATGAGACAGATTGCACTCAAGTGGGCTTTTTGTCTCTCCGTCGACAGTATGCAAGAAGCACGGCAAGCTGGTTACCTTCCTGAGATCTTTCATGAAGTCACGGCCGCCGCCGCAGAAGCTTCGCCAGCGCGGCATTCTCAGGGAGCGAGTGTTCGGCTGCGACTTGGGGGAACACCTCCACAGCTCCGAACACGAAGGTGAATTGCAACAAAAGCAAGAATAAAAAAAATAAGAAAAAATTGCTTCTATAAAATTTCAATAATGTCGATCAATAAACGAGAGCATCGGCATTAGCCTGCTTGTGTTGGTTGGATCAATTCCATGTCGGTTTTTAATCCTCTCAAGGGATTTATTCATAATCGGGGGTGGGAGGGGGCACGCTTAATATCAGCAGCCACCCTCATCCAGTGCAATGAAATTTTATAGCTCGCAATGACTCATGCTGTGTTGTTGGCTGTAACAAAAAGACATTTATTGCCTTCAAGCTGGCTTTAAATTGTTCCTTTTGGTGTCTGCCTTCAGTCCCTCAGGTTGTGAAGAGTTGCGCCGAGTTCATCGAAAAGCACGGCGTGGTGGACGGAATTTACAGGCTGTCTGGAATCTCCTCCAACATCCAGAAACTCAGGTTGCTTTTAAAATGGGATGTGTTTATATGTTTTGAAAAAAAACATTATATATATATATCATGCTTTTTAATTTGTCCACGTTCAGGCACGAGTTTGACTCGGAGCAGATTCCTGACCTGAGCCGAGATGTCTTTCGGCAGGACATCCATTCGGTGGGCTCCCTCTGCAAGTTGTACTTCCGAGAGCTTCCTAACCCTCTGCTCACCTACCAGCTGTATGACAGATTCTCAGTGAGTTTTTTTGTGGTTGCTGACGACACAAATTTAAAAAAAAAAAAGTGAGAGAGAGAGTGAGAATGGGATCCTAAGCCTCTTTGTCTCGCTCCCAGGAGGCCGTGTCTGCAGCCACAGATGAGGAGAGGCTGGTTAAAATCCACAACGTCATCCAGCAGCTGCCGCCTCCACATTACAGGTCTGCTCCATAGCTCGCTAGCACATCCTGGTGGCTACAAATGCAACTGCATGTACCAAAAAATAATAATAAAAAAATAATACTAATGATGACACTCAATGTGCAGGACGCTGGAGTACCTCATGAGACACTTGTCCCATCTGGCCACTTTTAGTTCCAGCACCAACATGCACACGAAAAATTTGGCCATCGTGTGGGCACCAAACTTGCTCAGGTGAGTCAGCCATTAAAGTCTTCGTCGCTTTGCTCAACTAAGACACTCTGGCTGTGTGTTTCAGGTCCAAACAAATTGAGTCGGCCTGCTTCAGCGGCACGGCGGCCTTCATGGAGGTGCGCATCCAATCGGTGGTGGTGGAGTTCATCCTAAACAACACCGAGGCGCTCTTTAGCACCAAGCTCAACGCTATCATTCGGGAAAGCGCCGGTGAGTGCAGAAATCTGCGTGATTGCTCCACAAGGTGGCGCTGACTCGGAGCGTGTATCTCCTAGGTAACAACACCTTATCCAGACCCAAGTCTCTACTGGTCTCCTCGCCGTCCACCAAGCTGCTGTCTCTGGAGGAGGCTCAAGCTCGCACTCAGGCTCAGCTTAGCTCGCCAGCCACCACGCCCTGCCTCAACCACAGCGACTACATCGAGGTCGGGGAAGGGCCCGGGGCTCTGCTGGGCAAGTTCCACACGGTCATTGAGCTCCCGCTGGAGAGGTGCGTTCAAGGACCGGCCCAGCATGACATCACAGACATAGCCCAATGGACGTGTTTCGAGTTGATATCGCTCCCCCCCCCTCCCTTTTCTGTTTCTTAGTGTCAAGCGGGCTCCGAGCAAAGCCAAGAAGTCTCCTGTGGGCAACTGGCTGTCCTTCTTCCACCTGGGTAAGTCGCACTCGGTGTCCAAACGTAAGCTGAAGCGACACCCCAGCGAGCCCAACGAGATAAAGAGCATCGCACTGCCAGGTGGGCTCGCTGACTCGTGCCGCCTTTTTCATTTTCCGTTTAATCGGCGCGCACTATTCACTTTTCGTGCCGAAATAGGCGGGAGGGGCGACAGCGGCACATTGCGCTCGGCCAAAAGCGAGGAATCGCTCACCTCGCTGCACAATTTGGAAGGTAATAGACTTATTTTGAAATGATGTTTTTCAGATTTCAAAATATATATTTTTTTTCCTCTCTAGGCGAGCCTCCAGAGTACCAGCATCTCCGTCCCCGCTCAACCAGCGAGGCCGTGCCCGCGTCCGACCGAGATGACGTGTTCAGAACCAGAAGCAAACCTCCATCGAGTCAGAACGGCACCCAAGAAGCTTCGCCTCCCATGCCGGAGGACGACATCGAACTGGACCCACCCGTGGCCGGAATGTCCTCCCTGGACTTTGACCCCATGTCCTTCCAGTGCAGCCTGGCTTCTGGGACTCCTCGGGCACCCCGCAACAGGGAGGGACTCAAATTCAGGAGGGACGAGTCAGACGCCACAACTTCTCCAAACAACGTCAACAGCCCTACGCAGCTCCGAAAAGGTAAGAGAGGAAATCTCCGGCAGATGTTCCGACTTTTCACCTTTTGCAACCCACAGGGGAGACGGCGGATGCGAAAGAGCTCCGAGCGCCTTACGGACATTGCAGCCCGCGCAGCTCGGCCAGTCAGGCGTCGGCGCTGACGGACTCCACGCAAACCCTGCCGGATCCAGGTCAGTAGGACTCACCTGTAAAGTCAACACTTCTTGTACAGTGCATCCAGGAAGGATTTTGCAGCACTTCCATTTTTCTATATTTTGTTGTCATGGGCTCATTCCAAAATGGGTTTCCTCAAAATTCCATACACAAAACCCCATGTTGGAATAAAACGTAAAAGGGAGGAAAAATGAAGTTCTCTGAATACTTTCCGCATGCACTGTACATAGTTAGCGTGTTTATGTAGATTCTTATGAAAGCTTCTGTGTCCTGTCCCATCACGTCTTACCATAGCTTTGTTTGTCCTGTCATACTGTAGCGTTGTTTGTCTTCTGCCCCCCCAGGAGCAGATAGACTTATGAGTTCAGTGTCTATTCTCCCTCCTCACCCTTCCCCGACGAGCGCCGCCCGCAAGCTGGCTCTGGCGCTGGCCGAGTCGGCGCAAAAGGCCAGCGGCGGCTCGCAGAGAAGAAGGAACCAACCGGCTCGCCCTCTCCAGCGGCAGGAAGCTCAGGACAGGCCGACTCGGCCGTCGGCTCTGGATCTCAAAATGTGCCCGCAGCCGTACCCCGGCGCCCCCCAGTGGCAGACGCCTGCACACCTCTACTCGCAAGCGGAGAGTAACTTCACACCCAACGTCAGCCCGCTCGGCTCGGGCAGCCTGGACTCCCGGCGCGGCGACGTCACACCGGAGGAGCCCACCTATCAAAGCGTGGGCGTTTCCACTCCCACCGAGCCCGTCTTCTCCCCGCGCAGCCCCTTGACCTCCCCGGTCTACGCCAACGCCGACTCCATCAACATCTTTAACTTTCGCGCCGTCCTGGCA
Organism: Syngnathus scovelli; assembly: GCF_024217435.2. NCBI lineage: Eukaryota > Metazoa > Chordata > Actinopteri > Syngnathiformes > Syngnathidae > Syngnathus > Syngnathus scovelli. The sequence goes on from NC_090853.1 coordinate 2,563,608, forward strand.
GAGACCTCCATGCCCGCCTCCATCGACGAAGTCCTCCCGCGATCTTTCCAGTCTCCATCATTCCGCCGCTATGCTTACAGAGCGCTCGGCCCGCTCGACGACGTCCAACGCAACCCGTGCCATCGGCCCCCGCAATCCTTTCACTCCGGACGACTCGCTCGCTGCCTTCGACCCGACGCTCTGCCCCGTCACCTCTCTGGACCGAGACATGTGCTCAGGCAGTCCTCGGAGAGCCGCTGCGCCACCTCCGGGTTAGGACCGCCCCTGTCGCCTCAGTACCGACGCTACTACAGAGACGAGCAACTTCCGGGCGCCAGCCAGCGACAGCAAATCCACTGGCAGCGCTCCGAAGACAGCTTGGTTCTGCACCCCGCCATCAGGCGGGCGCGCTCCTTCCACGCCCCGCAAATCAGTCGCTACGAGCTGGCCGCCGACGTCCTGCCCCCTGATTTTTATCCTGAGCAGGAGGTGGCTTATCAGAGGCTGCTCCAGCCCCACTTTGAGGACGTTCAGGTTCAACAAGTGCTGTACAACCCTTACCCGGACTTGAACCCTAGCGACTACCGAGATGCTTTAGATCCTTTCCAACGTAACAGTATCCGCCACGGTCAGCCTTACAGGACGCGGTCCACCAAGGAAAGAGCGCCGCCAGAGTTCTACTACTCCCCACGACACGGCCACCCTCCCGAAAGGGAACTTTTCATGAACAGCGACGACTTGGTCGTTTACCAGACGCAGGAGAGTAAAATAACGTCTCCCTACGACAGTCCGGTTTCCCCGGCTGGCTCGACGGGAAGAGAGATCATGCACATAAGGAGTAAGTCGGATCCGGGAAACGGGATGCTGTCGGCCGCCAAAAGGGAAAGCCAAAGCGCCATCAAGGCTACGTCGCCCTCCTTTCACCAGCCGCATCGCGTCCTCGTCAACGAAAGCGCCTCGCAGCGTCGTCGCCAGGCGCCGCTTCGGAAAATCCCCTCGCTGCCCGAGAGCGGCTTTGCCGAGCTGAGCGACAGAAGGCAAACGGACCCTTTCAAGAACGCCCGAGCCGGCATCCTCAGGAAGCCCGAGCGATCGCAGAGCACCCGAGAGAATCGCCATCATCACCGCCCCGCCAAATCGCCGGCGGGTGCTGAACACACCGGATCCTTTTCCTCTCAGCCCAACAGAAGGACTCAGAGCGCCAAAGTGCGGCCCGTGCGCTACGACCACACGGCGGCGGGCTTTTATGCAGCGCCCCGGCCTAAATTTACAAGATCCACTCAAGCCGGGCCTGGGTACTCGCCGGGCCAGGACACCACCGCGTCCACCTCCGCCGCCGTTTCGCATGCCGGCCACAGGCTGCTGTCCAAGGCTCTGGCTCAGGATGCTTTTTATCAGTCGGCAGTCAGGACACACTCCGGCGTCCGTGAGTGACACTCGCGGCTTTTTATGTCCATGCACAGTTGGGCCAAAGGAGAACAGCACTTTATCCTCTGCCAGACCATCCGACTGTTTTTTTTAAGCCTTCCGTTGAACCTGCTGGAGCTGTACAAAGCTGCCGCTAGGGGGCGGAAGGGGGGGAGGGGGCATGCTGCTAGTGTCATCTTTAGTGTCATTTTTTTTCATTTAAACCAGGGCTGGGGAACCTAAGAGTCAATACTTAAATGCATTTTTTTTTTCTAGGAGTCTAAAATAATTTAATTAAAAAAACAACATAACATCAGACCAAAGGTTCCCCAGCTCTGCTTTAGCTTTTCAATTTGACAAAATGGCTGTCATGTTTTAGTTGCGTACAACCCAAGGGAAGACAAGGTCAATTTTAATTAGTTGGGTACGCTGAAGAACGTGTACAGATTTTTTTTTTTCTAGTGTGGTTCTGTATGTTTTGTAAAAAAAAACACGCAGCTGACTAAAACCATGGCCAATGTACTGTGCATGTCTCATTGCAGTGCGCTCAAAACTGGAAGCACTTTGTATGAAAACACATTGTCTTAACAATGCATCGGCGTGACGTCTACTCCAAACCTCTCGATAGAAACATCCGATATATTTTTCTGTGGAAACACAAATGCTTGCTCGCTTGCTCGGAATCGTCGCGGAATGCAGAAAAAAAAAAAGCGCACTTTTTAAAAACGGGAATCGACCTCATTGCGATCGCTGACTTCGATGTTTTATGAAATCATGAAGCTACCGTATATACGCTCTCTACCTTCGATTGACGCAGCTCCCCCTGTGAGAAAAATCTATTTTTGTCTATTGATGTTTTGTCACATAAATGGTGGAACTGTGACATTATTATACTAAAGGTGTTTTACTCTTAAGTTATGTAGAGGATTTTATTCTAATAAGACATGTTCAATACATTTCATTTCTAGTGCTTGTCTTAAAAAAGAGAATAAATATCCATTCCAAATAAATTATCATTATTAGAGGCGTTTCAATTGTGGCTGTTTCACCCCACGTGTAGTAGTGTTGACGGTCACTAGGTGGCGCGCAGACAAGCCTTTACAGCGGTTAACAGCAGATCTTGCTCTGCCCAGAAGATCATGAATGACTCATTGCTTTGAAATAGTTGCTCGGGAAATGTTCAGTATGTGTGTGTATGTTAATGACGTCACACGAGTTGACATCCGCATGTGGCAAATAGAGCATATTTATGGTCCGGTGCATGGTGTCAATGGTCAAGCATTTATGCGCACTCATTGATTATTCATGCGTTCATTGGCATTCAAAGCGCATGCTCACTGTTCCTTCTTGTCTCATAAGCAGCACGTTTCCATTTTCATGCCAGTGAAGGTTGAAGGCAAATTATTTATGGCACACTGGAACAAACCGGAGACACACATACACAAAGGCGGCCTCGAGCAAAATATTCAAAAGCAATCTCTTTCTAAGGGCTTCGGCGTGATGCAGCACAACCAGATGGGTTTATTCAGTAAAGAATTGTTCCCCTGTTTTTTTTTTCCGAAAGGAAAGAATTGAATTGAAAAAGGTTAAAATATTTTTCACATTCTAGCATAATTTGAACGAACTATTTTCAATGTGAAACGTTGCGAAAAGCTGGAAGTTACACGACACAAGTGCGTCAGACAAATTGTTCCTCTTTCAATAGACATAACATTTGATTAGTTTTTCCATAAGCTTAATTTGTTTATTAGTAAACAGTACACTATTTAAAAACATTGTATTGTACAACAAATAATTTTGTGGCCGAAAATGCGACTTTCGGAGGACGCAGGCTTGTGAATTTGGCAGCGCACGAAGAAGAAGAACCACGAAGAAGTGCGTGAGCCTCCAACCACGAAGAAGTGCGTGACGCTACATGCATCTGGCTAGCCTCGCGAATGGAGTGCTTAGTTCGAATAAACGACCGATAAACTCAGTAAAACTCTAAAATAAGTACACAAGATTATTAAAATAAGCAAAATGGGTTTATATTGTGCATATTAGCCCGATTAAACACTTCCGGATGTGCAAGTTCAGGAGACCCTCGGCGTCGCACTCGTCAATCAGGTAAGTAAATGTTCTGAATGGACGATGGCAATAATGAGCCTGTTAAAAACAAAGTTGTCTTAAATCGCTTGATCAATGAGAATGCATGCACTGGATGAGAGTACTTGTTCGCGACGCTGACATTGTATGGACACAAAATGTTACTGTTGTGTTTTCTGTAAAAAAAACAACAGCACCACTTCCGGTCATTATTTTAGCTACCACCAGAGGGCGCCTGCGTACCATTATTACTGGTATTTGTACCACAGTATTCAGAATGCCTGCAATTTAGTATTTAATCAAAGTACATGAAATATTGTTACTTTTTTAAACCCAGCTAAACCTAAACTGTATTTATGCTTTCTCCGTAGGTGTGAATGTTTTTATGTCTTCTGCAATTGGCTGGCAAGTGACATCATCTCGCTCCATCCAGCTCACCTGCAACCCTCATGGCGAATTATAGAGATTATTTTTGCACAGTGTAAAAGTATCTAGAATATACTTGTGAGACATGAAAGACGAAAACTATTAGAAGTTTCCATCTCATTGCCATAAAAATTGCCCCAATGCGAGCATATAAAGGTTTGAAAACTCTTGGAAGTGACATGAGGAGAGTTCAAGAGCGGGTAACTTTGACCTCTGCGAGAAATGATTGGGGAACATCTGCTAGCATCCAGATGTTGAGACGCGGCAGGTGCGAGTTGAAAGGTGACGTCGCCTCACCAGGGACGCCCCCGTAACTGCCACGCCAAATGCTTCTACGTGCAGTTATTACCCCCAAATCATTTCACTTTTTATTTTTAAATATGGAAACTAAGAATTTAGGACACAGTGTGAAAATGCTTCTTCAAAGAAAATCAGTGGTCAATCCAGCAGATGTTTCTTTTGGAATCCGTTTAAATGTCGGGAAAAAAAATTCTCACCTTCCAATGAAGCACGTCACATTTTTGTCACAGTAGCGACCATGCGGTGAACAAGCTGCAATTGCACCTTTAAAAATAGCCACTTTAGCAACAATAACTTTCGCTTACTGTGTGAAGGCTGAGTGGCCAACGTTTTTTTTTTTTTTTTGCTTTTAAACATGTATTGATGCTTATTTGTCTGTTTTTTTTTGTTTTTTTTTTTTGTTCTTTTGGAGAGAACATGTTCCATTTCATGTCTTCGAATCCAGCTGGAAGCTTTTATATTATGAGCTGAAAATGTAAAACATTTCCATGTAAAAATATGTACATAAATATAAATGTGTGATTATCAGCCGTTTGCTAAGTTAGCACCACAACGCCGTTTTGATTAAGAAGCTTGTTCGGACTTCACCGTGATCGACGTTGCCTCGTTTAGAGATGAAAAAAAAAACAACTGAGAATAATATTTTAATCATGAACATGTATAATTAATTATTGGATTTCATTGTCGCATTTCCGGACTGGTTAATCAGCGGTCTTTTAAAGCGATGAGATGTTAGTTCCTTGAGGACGCTAAATACAATACTTGATGATTGAACAAGTGATGACGCTCACGTTTCATTCGTGTTTGCGTTCGTACCTGATGAATTCATTTTCACTGAGACGTGATATGGAAAAGCTTGAACTTCTCTGCCGTGGTTGAAATTTAAATTTGGTTGCAACCAAAAGACGCTTGGCTGAAACAACCTCAAAAATTTGGCCAAGCTCTACTGGTGACAACTAACTGTTTTGAATTGCAGGAGCATCATGACGACACGAGTTTGTTGCTCGCAAGCGTGGAACAAGATCTTCAAAGGTTGCTTGTCAGCGAGCCAACCCACAACTGCGACTCGGCTGTCGATCGACTGATCTACATAAAGAAAACTCCAGCGTCTTTCCAAGATCCAGAGATGGTCTTCTGGTCAAAGCTTTTGCCTTGGGTTCAGGAGAACCGAGTACGACTCTCACACATGGCTTTGTGTAATATGTAAATGTTCTCAGAGCGGGACTTTTTGCCTTGTGTTCCGGAGAACCGAGTTCGAGTCTTGCATATTAGTTAAAGTTAAAGTCACTTGTATTAGTCCGTATAATTTCCAAATGTTACACGAAGCGGGACTCGAACCCGCCTCTCCTGTACTGCAGACCAATATTATTCCATTCGGTCACCTTGGCACAGAAATTTCCGAGTTTTTTAGGGTAGTCATTCAAAGCACCTGAACGGTATACGAGTGACTCCACTACACTTTCTTATTTATTTATTTATTTATTTTTTCATTTTTGTTTTTTTACCTCGTGTAGTGTACCTATTGTAGTGTCCATGAGGTGTACCTAATAACAAGCCACTTCATTAGGGAAATATGGTCAAAGGTCACAGGTGTCAAGCTCTAGTCCTCGGGGCCGCATTCCAACGTGTTTTCCAAGTGACCCTCGTTAAGCGTACTGGCGTGAGTTGAGTGAATGAGTGAGTGAGTGTGAGAGAGTGAGTAGTTGAGTGTGTGAGTGAGTGAATGAGTGTGAGAGAGTAATTGAGTGTGAGTGAGCGAATGAGTGTGAGTGAGTGTGAGTGAGTGTGAGTGAGTAGTTGAGTGTGAGTGAGTGTGTGTGAGTGAGTAGTTGAGTGTGAGTGAGTGAGTAGTTGAGTGTGAGTGAGTGAGTGAGTGAGTGAGTAGTTGAGTGTGAGTGAGTGACTGAGTGAGTAAGTGAGTGAATGAGTGTGAGTGAGTGAGTAGTTGAGTGTGAGTGTGAGTGAGTGAGTGAGTGAGTGAGTGGTTGAGTGTGAGTGAGTGAGTAGTAGAGTGTGAGTGAGTGAGTGAGTGAGTGAGTGAGTGAGTGAGTGAGTGAGTGAGTGAGTGAGTGAGTGAGTGAGTGAATGAGTGAGTGAGTGAGTAGTCGAGTGAGTATGTGTGAGTGAGTGAGTGAGTAGTTGAGTGTGAGTGAGTAGTTGAGTGTGAGTGGGTGAGTGAGTAGTTGTGTGAGTGAGTGAGTGAGTGAGTGAGTAGTTGAGTGTGAGTGAGTGAGTGAGTAGTTGAGTGTGAGTGAGTGAGTGAGTGAGTGAGTAGTTGAGTGTGAGTGAGTGAGTGAGTGAGTAGTTGAGTGTGAGTGAGTGAGTGAGTGAGTAGTTGAGTGTGAGTAAGTTAATGAGTGAGTGAGTAGTTGAGTGTGGGTGAGTGAGTGTGAGTGGGTGAGTGAGTGAGTGAGTGAGTGAGTGAGTAGTTGAGTGTGAGTGAGTGAGTGAGTAGTTGAGTGTGAGTGAGTGAGTGAGTAGTTGAGTGTGAGTGAGTGAGTGAGTAGTTGAGTGTGAGTGAGTGAGTGAGTGAGTGAGTAGTTGAGTGTGAGTGAGTGAGTAGTTGAGTGTGAGTGAGTGAATGAGTGAGTGAGTAGTTGAGTGTGAGTGAGTGGGTGAGTGAGTGAGTGAGTAGTTGAGTGTGAGTGAGTGAGTGAGTGAGTTGGGTGAGTGTGAGTGAGTGAGTGAGTCAGTGAGTGAGTGAGTGAGTGAGTGAGTGAGTGAGTGAGTAGTTGCGTGTGAGTGAGTGAGTGAGTAGTTGAGTGTGAGTGAGTGAGTGAGTAGTTGAGTGTGAGTGAGTGAGTGAGTAGTCGAGTGAGTATGTGTGAGTGAGTGAGTGAGTAGTTGAGTGTGAGTGAGTAGTTGAGTGTGAGTGGGTGAGTGAGTAGTTGTGTGAGTGAGTGAGTGAGTGAGTGAGTAGTTGAGTGTGAGTGAGTGAGTGAGTAGTTGAGTGTGAGTGAGTAGTTGAGTGTGAGTGAGTGAGTGAGTAGTTGAGTGTGAGTGAGTGAGTTAATGAGTGAGTGAGTAGTTTAGTGTGAGTGAGTGAGTGTGAGTGGGTGAGTAGTTGAGTGTGAGTGAGTGAGTGAGTAGTTGAGTGTGAGTGAGTGAGTGAGTAGTTGAGTGTGAGTGAGTGAGTGAGTAGTTGAGTGTGAGTGAGTGAGTAGTTGAGTGTGAGTGAGTGAATGAGTGAGTGAGTAGTTGAGTGTGAGTGAGTGGGTGAGTGAGTAAGTGAGTAGTTGAGTGTGAGTGAGTGAGTGAGTGAGTGAGTGAGTTGGGTGAGTGTGAGTGAGTGAGTGAGTGAGTCAGTGAGTGAGTGAGTGAGTGAGTGAGTGAGTGAGTCAGTGAGTGAGTGAGTTGGGTGAGTGAGTGAGTAGTTGAGTGTGAGTGAGTGAGTGAGTGTGTGAGTGAGTAGTTGAGTGAGTGAGTGAGTGAGTGAGTGAGTGAGTGAGTAGTTGAGTGTGAGTGAGTGAGTGAGTAGTTGAGTGTGAGTGAGTGAGTAGTTGAGTGTGAGTGAGTGAATGAGTGAGTGAGTAGTTGAGTGTGAGTGAGTGGGTGAGTGAGTGAGTGAGTAGTTGAGTGTGAGTGAGTGAGTGAGTGGGTGAGTGAGTGAGTAGTTGAGTGTGAGTGAGTGAGTGAGTGAGTGAGTGAGTGAGTTGGGTGAGTGTGAGTGAGTGAGTGAGTGAGTGAGTGAGTGAGTTGGGTGAGTGAGTGAGTGAGTGAGTGAGTGAGTGAGTTGAGTGAGTGAGTAGTTGCCTGTGAGTGAGTGAGTGAGTGAGTGAGTGAGTAGTTGAGTGTGAGTGAGTGAGTGAGTGAGTGAGTGAGTGAGTAGTTGAGTGTGAGTGAGTGAGTGAGTGTGAGTGAGTGAGTAGTTGAGTGTGAGTGAGTGAGTGTGAGTGAGTGAGTAGTTGAGTGTGAGTGAGTGAGTGGTTGAGTGGTTGAGTGTGAGTGGGTGAGTGAGTGAGTGGGTGAGTGAGTGAGTGAGTGAGTGAGTTGGGTGAGTGTGAGTGAGTAGTTGAGTGTGAGTGAGTGAGTGAGTGAGTGAGTGGTTGAGTGAGAGTGAGTGAGTGAGTAGTTGAGAGTGAGTGAGTGAGTGAGTGAGTGAGTGAGTGAGTGAGTGAGTGAGTGAGTGAGTGAGTGTGAGTGAGTGAGTGAGTAGTTGAGTGTGAGTGAGTGAGTGAGTGAGTGAGTGAGTGAGTTGGGTGAGTGTGAGTGAGTGAGTGAGTGAGTGAGTGTGAGTGAGTTGGGTGAGTGTGAGTGAGTGAGTGAGTGAGTGAGTGAGTGAGTGTGAGTGAGTTGGGTGAGTGTGAGTGAGTGAGTGAGTGAGTGAGTAGTTGAGTGAGTGTGTGTGAGTGAGTGAGTGAGTGAGTGAGTTGGGTGAGTGTGAGTGAGTGAGTGTGAGTGAGTTGGGTGAGTGTGAGTGGGTGAGTGAGTGAGTGAGTGAGTGAGTGAGTGGTTGAGTGAGTGAGTGAGTGAGTTGGGTGAGTGTGAGTGAGTAGTTGAGTGTGAGTGAGTGAGTGAGTAAGTGGTTGAGTGTGAGTGAGTGAGTGAGTGAGTGAGTGAGTGAGTTGGGTGAGTTGGGTGAGTGAGTTAGTGAGTGAGTAGTTGAGTGTGAGTGAGTGAGTGGTTGAGTGGTTGAGTGTGAGTGAGTGAGTGAGTGAGTAGTTGAGTGTGAGTGAGTGAGTGAGTAGTTGAGTGTGAGTGAGTGAGTGAGTAGTTGAGTGTGAGTGAGTGAATGAGTGAGTAGTTGAGTGTGAGTGAGTGAGTGAGTGAGTGAGTGAGTGAGTGAGTGAGTGAGTGAGTAGTTGAGTGTGAGTGAGTGAGTGAGTGAGTGAGTAGTTGAGTGTGAGTGAGTGAGTGAGTGTGAGTGAGTGAGTAGTTGAGTGTGAGTGAGTGAGTGTGAGTGAGTGAGTAGTTGAGTGTGAGTGAGTGAGTGGTTGAGTGGTTGAGTGTGAGTGGGTGAGTGAGTGAGTGGGTGAGTGAGTGAGTGAGTGAGTGAGTTGGGTGAGTGTGAGTGAGTAGTTGAGTGTGAGTGAGTGAGTGAGTGAGTGAGTGGTTGAGTGAGAGTGAGTGAGTGAGTAGTTGAGTGTGAGTGAGTGAGTGAGTGAGTGAGTGAGTGAGTGAGTGAGTGAGTGAGTGAGTTGGGTGAGTGTGAGTGAGTGAGTGAGTGAGTGAGTGAGTGAGTGAGTGAGTGAGTGAGTGAGTGTGAGTGAGTTGGGTGAGTGTGAGTGAGTGAGTGAGTGAGTGAGTGAGTTGAGTGAGTGAGTAGTTGCGTGTGAGTGAGTGAGTGAGTGAGTGAGTGAGTGAGTGAGTAGTTGAGTGTGAGTGAGTGAGTGAGTGAGTGAGTGAGTAGTTGAGTGTGAGTGAGTGAGTGAGTGAGTAGTTGAGTGAGTGAGTGAGTGAGTGAGTGAGTGAGTGAGTGAGTGAGTGAGTAGTTGAGTGTGAGTGAGTGAGTGAGTGAGTGAGTGAGTGAGTGAGTGAGTGAGTGAGTGTGAGTGAGTGAGTAGTTGAGTGTGAGTGAGTGAGTGAGTGAGTGAGTGAGTGAGTGAGTGAGTGAGTGGTTGAGTGGTTGAGTGTGAGTGGGTGAGTGAGTGAGTGAGTGGTTGAGTGAGTGAGTGAGTGAGTGAGTGAGTGAGTTGGGTGAGTGTGAGTGAGTAGTTGAGTGTGAGTGAGTGAGTGAGTGAGTGAGTGGTTGAGTGAGAGTGAGTGAGTGAGTAGTTGAGTGTGAGTGAGTGAGTGAGTGAGTGAGTTGGGTGAGTGTGAGTGAGTAGTTGAGTGTGAGTGAGTGAGTGAGTGAGTGAGTGAGTGAGTGAATGAGTGAGTGAGTAGTTGAGTGTGAGTGAGTGAGTGAGTGAGTGAGTGAGTGAGTGAGTGGGTGAGTGAGTGAGTAGTTGAGTGTGAGTGAGTGAGTGAGTGAGTGAGTGAGTGAGTGAGTAGTTGCGTGTGAGTGAGTGAGTAGTTGAGTGTGAGTGAGTGAGTGAGTGAGTGAGTGAGTGAGTGAGTGAGTAGTTGAGTGTGAGTGAGTGAGTGAGTAGTTGAGTGAGTGTGTGTGAGTGAGTGAGTGAGTGAGTGAGTGAGTGAGTTGGGTGAGTGTGAGTGAGTGAGTGTGAGTGAGTTGGGTGAGTGTGAGTGAGTGAGTGAGTGTGAGTGTGAGTGTGAGTGTGAGTAGTTGCGTGTGAGTGAGTGAGTGAGTGAGTGAGTAGTTGAGTGTGAGTGAGTGAGTGAGTGTGAGTGGGTGAGTGTGAGTGGGTGAGTGTGAGTGAGTGAGTGAGTAGTTGAGTGTGAGTGAGTGAGTGAGTGAGTGAGTTGGGTGAGTGTGAGTGAGTGAGTGAGTGAGTTGGGTGAGTGTGAGTGAGTGAGTGAGTGAGTAGTTGAGTGAGTGTGTGTGAGTGAGTGAGTGAGTGAGTGAGTGAGTGAGTGAGTGAGTGAGTGAGTGAGTTGGGTGAGTGTGAGTGAGTGAGTGTGAGTGAGTTGGGTGAGTGTGAGTGGGTGAGTGAGTGAGTGAGTGAGTGGTTGAGTGAGTGAGTGAGTGAGTGAGTTGGGTGAGTGTGAGTGAGTAGTTGAGTGTGAGTGAGTGAGTGAGTGGTTGAGTGAGAGTGAGTGAGTGAGTGAGTGAGTGAGTGAGTGAGTGAGTGGTTGAGTGTGAGTGAGTGAGTGAGTGAGTGAGTGAGTGAGTGAGTTGGGTGAGTGTGAGTGAGTAGTTGAGTGTGAGTGAGTGAGTGAGTGAGTGAGTGAGTGGTTGAGTGAGAGTGAGTGAGTGAGTGAGTGAGTGAGTGAGTGAGTGAGTGAGTGGTTGAGTGTGAGTGAGTGAGTGAGTGAGTGAGTGAGTGAGTGAGTGAGTGAGTGAGTGAGTTGGGTGAGTGAGTGAGTAGTTGAGTGTGAGTGAGTGAGTGAGTGTGTGAGTGAGTAGTTGAGTGAGTGAGTGAGTGAGTGAGTGAGTGAGTGAGTGAGTGAGTGAGTGAGTGAGTGTGAGTGAGTGAGTGAGTGAGTGAGTGAGTGGTTGAGTGTGAGTGAGTGAGTGAGTGTGAGTGAGTTGGGTGAGTGTGAGTGGGTGAGTGAGTGAGTGAGTGAGTGGTTGAGTGAGTGAGTGAGTTGGGTGAGTGTGAGTGAGTAGTTGAGTGTGAGTGAGTGAGTGAGTGAGTGGTTGAGTGAGAGTGAGTGAGTGAGTGAGTGAGTGAGTGAGTGAGTGAGTGAGTGGTTGAGTGTGAGTGAGTGAGTGAGTGAGTGAGTGAGTGTGAGTGAGTAGTTGAGTGTGAGTGAGTGAGTGAGTGAGTGAGTGAGTGAGTGAGTGAGTGAGTGAGTGAGTGAGTGAGTGAGTGGTTGAGTGAGAGTGAGTGAGTGAGTGAGTGAGTGAGTGAGTGAGTGAGTGAGTGAGTGGTTGAGTGTGAGTGAGTGAGTGAGTGAGTGAGTGAGTGAGTTGGGTGAGTGAGTGAGTGAGTGAGTGAGTGAGTGAGTGAGTTGGGTGAGTGTGAGTGAGTAGTTGGGTGTGAGTGAGTGAGTGAGTGGTTGAGTGAGAGTGAGTGAGTGAGTGAGTGAGTGAGTGGTTGAGTGTGAGTGAGTGAGTGAGTGAGTGAGTGAGTGAGTGAGTGAGTGAGTTGGGTGAGTGAGTGAGTGAGTGAGTGAGTGAGTGAGTAGTTGAGTGTGAGTGAGTGAGTGAGTGGTTGAGTGTGAGTGAGTGAGTGAGTGAGTGAGTGAGTGAGTGAGTGAGTAGTTGAGTGTGAGTGAGTGAGTGAGTGTGTGAGTGAGTGAGTGAGTGAGTAGTTGAATGTGAGTGAGTGAGTGAGTGAGTGAGTAGTTGAGTGTGAGTGAGTGAGTGAGTGAGTGAGTGAGTGGTTGAGTGTGAGTGAATGAGTGAGTGAGTGTGAGTGAGTGAGTAGTTGAGTGTGAGTGAGTGAGTGAGTGAGTGAGTGAGTGAGTGAGTGAGTGAGTGAGTAGTTGAGTGTGAGTGAGTGAGTAGTTGAGTGTGAGTGAGTGAGTGAGTGTGTGAGTGAGTAGTTGAGTGAGTGAGTGAGTGAGTGAGTGAGTGTGAGTGAGTGAGTGAGTGAGTGAGTGAGTGAGTGAGTGAGTGAGTGGTTGAGTGTGAGTGAGTGAGTGAGTGAGTGTGAGTGAGTAGTTGTGTGTGAGTGAGTGAGTGAGTGAGTGAGTGAGTGAGTGAGTGTTAGTGAGTGAGTGAGTGAGTAGTTGAGTAGTTGAGTGAGTGAGTGAGTAGTTTATTGAGTGAGTGAGTGAGTGAGTGAGTAGTTGAGTGTGAGTGAGTGAGTAGTTTATTGAGTGAGTGAGTGAGTGAGTGAGTGAGTGAGTGAGTGAGTGAGTTAAGCGTTACCATTTTTTTGACAAACTACCATGTATGGTAGTTTTTTTTTTTTTAAACTACCATGTATGGTAGTTTTTTTTTGACAAACTACCATGTATGGTAGTTTTTTTTTTACAAACTACCATGTATGGTAGTTTTTTTTTAAACTTTTTTTTTTAAAAAAAACCCCAAAAACAAACTACCATGTATGGTAGTTTTTTTTTTTTTTTACTTTTTTTTTTTGAAAAAAAAAAACAAACTACCATGTATGGTAGTTTTTTTTTTGACAAACTACCATGTATGGTAGTTTTTTTTTTTTAACTACCATGTATGGTAGTTTTTTTTTTTTTCAAAAAAAACTACCATGTATGGTAGTTTTTTTTTTTTTTGAAAAATGATTTTTTTTTTTGAAAAAAACAAAACAAAAACAAACTACCATTTATGGTAGTTTTTTTTTTTTAAACTACCATGTATGGTAGTTTTTTTTTTTTTTTTACTTTTTTTTTTTTGAAAAAAAAAACAAACTACCATGTATGGTAGTTTTTTTTTTGACAAACTACCATGTATGGTAGTTTTTTTTTTTTTTTTAACTTTTTTTTGAAAAAAAAAAAAACTACCATGTATGGTAGTTTTTTTTTTACAAACTACCATGTTTGGTAGTTTTTTTTTTTTTTTAAAAACTACCATGTTTGGTAGTTTTTTTTTTTTTTTTCAAAAAAAATTGTTAAAAAAAAAAAAAACTACCATACATGGTAGTTTGTCAAAAAAAAAACTACCATACATGGTAGTTTGTTTTTTCAAAAAAAAAGTTAAAAAAAAAAAAAAAAAACTACCATACATGGTAGTTTGTCAAAAAAAACTACCATACATGGTAGTTTGTTTTTGTTTTTTTTTTAAAAAAAAAAAGTTAAAAAAAAAAAAAAAACTACCATACATGGTAGTTTGTCAAAAAAAAAACTACCATACATGGTAGTTTGTTTTTTCAAAAAAAAGTTAAAAAAAAAAAAAAAAACTACCATACATGGTAGTTTGTTTTTTCAAAAAAAAGTTAAAAAAAAAAAAAAACTACCATACATGGTAGTTTGTCAAAAAAAAACTACCATACATGGTAGTTTGTTTTTTCAAAAAAAAAGTTAAAAAAAAAAAAAAAAAAAACTACCATACATGGTAGTTTGTTTTTTCAAAAAAAAAGTTAAAAAAAAAAAAAAAAAAACTACCATACATGGTAGTTTGTCAAAAAAAAAACTACCATACATGGTAGTTTGTTTTTTCAAAAAAAAAGTTAAAAAAAAAAAAAAAAAAAAAAAAAAACTACCATACATGGTAGTTTGTCAAAAAAAACTACCATACATGGTAGTTTGTTTTTGTTTTTTTTTCAAAAAAAAAAGTTAAAAAAAAAAAAAACT